>NW_027362764.1:55957032-56557032 GCF_046119375.1 Phyllobates terribilis
GCAGCGTTCAGAATCGCCCGATCTATCAATGTAAAAAAAGAATTAATTCAATTGGTAAACGGCGTGACGATAAAAAAAATTCCAAACCCCAGAATTACGTTTTTTTGGTTGCCGCAACATTGCAATAAAATGCAATAATGGGCGATCAAAACATCGGATCTACCCCAAAATGGTATCAATAAAATCTTCAGCTCGGCGCGCAAAAAAATAAGCCCTCACCCGGCTCCAGATCCTGAAAAATGGAGACGCTACGGGTCTCGGAAAATGGCACCATTTTTTTCAATTTTTTTTTAGCAAACTTTGGATTTTTTCTTCACCACTTAAATAAAAAATAACCTATACATGTTTGGTATCTACGAAATCGTAATGACATGTAGAAGAATGATGGCCGGTCAGTTTTAGCATCCAGTGAACGTGGAAAGAAAAAAAACAACAACTGTGGAATTGCATTTTTTTGCAATTTCACCGCACTTGGAATTTTTTTCCCGTTTTCCAGTACACGATATGGTAAAACTAGTAATGGCGTTTAAAAGTACAACTCGTACCGCAAAAAATAAGCCCTCACATGGCCATATTGCCTAAAAAATAAAACCTCTATGGCTCTGGGAACAAGGGGAGCAAAAAACGAAAATGCAAAAACGAAAAATCCCAAGGACGCGAAGGGGTTAAAGATTTTTCTATATTTTCATGACTATGAAAATTGTACATTTACACTGCAGGCATCAAAACTATGAATTAACACATGTGGAATTATATACTTAACAAAAAAGTGTGAAACAACTGAAAATATGTCTTATATTCTAGGTTCTTCAAAGTAGCCTTTTGCTTCGATGACTGCTTTGCACACTCTTGGCATTCTCTTGATGAGCTTCAAGAGGTAGTCACCGGAAATGGTCTTCCAACAATCTTGAAGGAGTTCCCAAAGATGCTTAGCACTTGTTGGCCCTTTTGCCTTCACTCTGCGGTCCAGCTCACCCCAAATCATCTCGATTGGGTTCAGGTCTGGTGACTGTGGAGGCCAGGTCATCTGGCGTAGCACCCCATCACTCTCCATCTTAGTCAAATAGCCCTTACACAGCCTGGAGGTGTGTTTGGGGTCATTGTCCTGTTGAAAAATAAATGATGTTCCAACTAAATGCAATCCGGATGTTATAGCATGCCACTGCAAGATGCTGTGGTAGCCATGCTGGTTCAGTATGTCTTCAATTTTGAATAAATCCCCAACAGTGTCACCAGCAAAGCACCCCCACACCATCACACCTCCTCCTCCATGCTTCACGGTGGGAACCAGGCATGTAGAGTCCATCCGTTCACCTTTTCTGCGTCGCACAAAGACACGGTGGTTGGAACCAAAGATCTCAAATTTGGACTCATCAGACCAAAGCACAGATTTCCACTGGTCTAATGTCCATTCCTTGTGTTCTTTAGCCCAAACAAGTCTCTTCTGCTTGTTGCCTGTCCTTAGCAGTGGTTTCCTAGCAGCTATTTTACCATGAAGGCCTGCTGCACAAAGTCTCCTCTTAACAGTTGTTGTAGAGATGTGTCTGCTGCTAGAACTCTGTGTGGCATTGACCTGGTCTCTAATCTGAGCTGCTGTTAACCTGCGATTTCTGAGGCTGGTGACTCGGATAAACTTATCCTCAGAAGCAGAGGTGACTCTTGGTCTTCCTTTCCTGGGGCGGTCCTCATGTGAGCCAGTTTCTTTGTAGCGCTTGATGGTTTTGGCAACTGCACTTGGGGACACTTTCAAAGTTTGCCCAATTTTTCGGCATGACTGACCATCATTTCTTAAAGTAATGATGGCCACTCGTTTTTCTTTACTTAGAATTTGTATTATGGCAAGAAAAAAACAGCTAACAGTCTATTCAGTAGGACTATCAGCTGTGTATCCACCTGACTTCTGCACAACACAACTGATGGTCCCAACCCCATTTATAAGGCAAGAAATCCCACTTATTAAACCTGACAGGGCACACCTGTGAAGTGAAAACCATGTCCGGTGACTACCTCTTGAAGCTCATCAAGAGAATGCCAAGAGTGTGCAAAGCAGTCATGAAAGCAAAAGGTGGCTACTTTGAAGAACTTAGAATATAAGACATATTTTCAGTTGTTTCACACTTTTTTGTTAAGTATATAATTCCACATGTGTTAATTCATAGTTTTGATGCCTTCAGTGTGAATGTACAATTTTCATAGTCATGAAAATACAGAAAAATCTTTAAATGAGAAGGTGTACCTATAAATGAATCTTATTATGAAAAAAAACAAACAATAAAAGTACAGACATTTGGTATAATCGCGTCTGGAACGACCGGACCTATAAAAGTGTCCCACTAGTTAACCGCTTTAAGGAACACAGTAAAAAAATAAATCCAAAAAGCGAAGCAAAAAACGGTGCTTTAGCCTCATACCGGCGAACAAAAAGTGGAATAAAACGAGATCAAAAAGACAAATGTAAATGGTACCACTGAAAATGTCATCTTGTCCCGCAAAAAACAATCCACCATACAGCTCCAAAAGCCGAAAAATAGAAAAAGTTATAGCTTTCAGAATAAAGCGATGCAAAAAAAATTATTTTTTCCATAAAATAGTTTTTGTTGTGTAAAAGGGCAAAAACATAAAAAATGATATAAATGTGGTATCGCTGTAATCTTATGGTGGGGACTGCTGTTCTGGCACTTTAGGGGCTCTGCCAATGTGACATGACACCGTTAATGTTGAGCGAGCACTATAAAGCTCGGGTGCTCGAAGCTCGGGTCGAGCTCACCGTGATACTCGGGTGCTCGACCCGAGCAACGAGCCCAATGTTAGTCTATGGGAGACCCGAGCATTTTTGCGGCGGCACCCCCGGCAGTCTGTAGAAAGCCTAAAAAGTGCCCAAAACAATAGTGACAGTGCTCAAATGACATGGGGACAGCATGGGGATCGCCCCAGGAAGCATTTCTGACCCCCAGGTCACTGCTGTCAACAACGTGGTCAGAGGTATTAAGCCACTTTTACGGACTCACAATAAAACGTTCAAAAACGAAACTGAAACTGGTTTCCTGTGAAATATGTTAAGGAACATCCTTTCCAGGGTAATAAATGTATAAGGTAAAATAAATAACCAAAAACAAAAATACTCCTCCACACCTTGGGCTATGTTCACAAGTAGCATTTTTTATGCGATTTTGCACTTTTGTATTGCTTTCAACCGTGACAAATGCATTCACCGGGAAATGTCATTTTAACATTTTACAATCTTATCTGGTCATGTGCTGTGTGACACATGCATACAGTGCTGAAAAGACATGGGAACAGCATGCGGAAGACCCCTAGAAGCATCTCTGACACCCAGGTCACTGCCTAAAAGTGTGCCCATCAGAAGTGATCCTTGCCGCATCAGAAGATGCAGACTTGCAACTATCCCCGTGCAAGTTCTTGTCCCAGGGCAGTGTTCAATTGTACCTCCCCCATTCCTTGCAATGCAAGCGCAAGTATGCAGCCTGCCACCCACCCACCCCCAGGCTGCAATACCATACTGCTTGCTTGCACTTGAAATTGGGCCTTTTAGGCATGTGGAGGCGGAATCTGGCCACCACGTCATGGCTGCGTCGGCGGCCTGGTATTCATGCTCAGTCCCCAGCCGCCAGGGGGCGGCCGGGTGGTGTCTACGCTCGGTCCCCAGCCGCCAGGGGGCGGCCGGGTGTCTACACTCGGTCCCCAGCCGCCCCTATTTGTCCCGGTAACCTTCCCCACACTTTTCTTAGCCTGGCCTGCTTTAGGGAAGCATTGGCCGAGCCCACCAGACAACCAGACTCCTCCGGTGGGCCCTGGCTTCTCCATCAGGGGAGTTGAGAGTGCCAAGGTGAGGAGCATGATGATGATGATAGAAGTTAGCATCTGCTTTGTTTTCTTGGAATGCAAGCGCAAGCGTGCAGCCTGTCACCAACCACCCCCAGGCTGCAATACCATACTGCTAGCTTGCTTGCACTTGAAATGAGGCCTTTTAGGCTTGTGGAGGCAGATGCCGGCCACCATGTCATGGCTGCGTCGGCGGCCTGGTATCCATACTCAGTCCCCAGCCGCCCGGCGGCCGGATGTTCACACTTGGTCCCCAGTCGCCAGGGGGCGGCTGGGTGTCCATACTCGGTCCCCAGCTGCCCCGCGGCCGGGTGCCCACACACGGTCCCCAGCTGCCTGGGGGCGGCCGGGTGTCCATAAACGGTCCCCAGCCACCCCTATTTCTCCTGTCACCTTCCCACACACTTTTCTTAGCCTGGCCTGCTTTGGGACAGCATTGGACGAGCCCACCAGAGAACCAGACTCCTCCGGTGGGCCCTGGCTTCTCCATCAGGGGAGTTGAGAGTGCCAAGGTGAGGAGCATGATGATGATGATAGAAGTTAGCATCTGCTTTGTTTTCTTGGAATGCAAGTGTGGCACCCCAGGGGTCTGGTTTCCACAGTAATAGCAATATTACGTCTGAGAGCAGGTGGGAGGTCTCTTGGTCAGGAATCCTATGCATGCCACACCTCCTGCCCAGTCCTGGGAGGGGAAGAACTTCCCCTATATAAAACTGGGGCTGAGGCAGGGTTAGAGAGTTGAGAAAGAGCAGAGAACACAGACAGAGACACAGTCTGGTCTGTAGTGGAGCAGCTATAGGAAAGAAAGATCAGGAGCTCAGTGGGAGCAGTGCTACAAGGAATCAGGGGCTGGCAGCTGTAGAGCTCGCCCTGATTGAAGAATTATCACCGGACCCGGAGTCCGAGGCTGTGGGGACGAATCCTTACCCAGCAGCAGAAACCGACCGGCAGGGGATTTCAGGTCCTCTGGCCAAGAAACCCGAAGGCACGGTCACACGCGTGGGACCAGCACCGCCGTCGTGGAGCGGAGGCTACCAGAAGGCCCCGAGTCACCGGCCATACGGGTGAGCACCACACGGTACACTCAGGGACGTGGGCTACTTTTACCCGCCTCTAGCAAGGTAGCCAGAAGAGTACAATTAGTTGGGGAGGCCTACAACTCCGCCTGGCCAGGGGAAATCCCATCTGCTCAAAGACTGACCAGGCCCCGATCGCTAGCCAGTACTCCGGGAGGGTCTATCTTGATTACCAGTAAAGACCCTGAACTACACCGCATCGTCTCTGAGTGGTTCCTGCTACCCCCATCATCCACGTCGGCTGCCCTGAGGCCATACCCCTCCCGTTGGGGGTTATACCATCTACGCTGCACAATCGTACCACCGGCCTCAGCGGTCTGCCCTGCAGCGGCAGCTCCATAGCTGCATTCAACGGGTGGCGTAGACGTCCAACATCTACTGCTAATACTCAGCCACACAGTTTGACTCCCTGGGCACGGACCGGGTCACCGCCACGAGACTACTACCCCCAACAGGCCCGGCTCCGGGTAGTCCCCGCGTGCGCAACGCTACACCAAGTAGGCCCAGGGGCGCGTCAACTTTGGCGTAGTCGGCAGGACAGACCCCTACCTGGTTACGTCTCCCTGTTTTTGGTGAAATGGACACCCTTGTTTTCTTCAAAGACTGCACCCGGTTGCGGACACGCCGTGACCATCCTAATGTTTTTCTTTATTGCGTTGTTTCTGTTTGTAATTTGTTATGTTACAAAAATATGTTTAGTCCCGGAGTACTAAAATTCACTAGGGGGGAATGTGGCACCCCAGGGGTCTGGTTTCCACAGTAATAGCAATATTACGTCTGAGAGCAGGTGGGAGGTCTCTTGGTCAGGAATCCTATGCATGCCACACCTCCTGCCCAGTCCTGGGAGGGGAAGAACTTCCCCTATATAACACTGGGGCTGAGGCAGGGTTAGAGAGTTGAGAAAGAGCAGAGAACACAGACAGAGACACAGTCTGGTCTGTAGTGGAGCAGCTATAGGAAAGAAAGATCAGGAGCTCAGTGGGAGCAGTGCTACAAGGAATCAGGGGCTGGCAGCTGTAGAGCTCGCCCTGATTGAAGAATTATCACCGGACCCGGAGTCCGAGGCTGTGGGGACGAATCCTTACCCAGCAGCAGAAACCGACCGGCAGGGGATTTCAGGTCCTCTGGCCAAGAAACCCGAAGGCACGGTCACACGCGTGGGACCAGCACCGCCGTCGTGGAGCGGAGGCTACCAGAAGGCCCCGAGTCACCGGCCATACGGGTGAGCACCACACGGTACACTCAGGAACGTGGGCTACTTTTACCCGCCTCTAGCAAGGTAGCCAGAAGAGTACAATTAGTTGGGGAGGCCTACAACTCCGCCTGGCCAGGGGAAATCCCATCTGCTCAAAGACTGACCAGGCCCCGATCGCTAGCCAGTACTCCGGGAGGGTCTATCTTGATTACCAGTAAAGACCCTGAACTACACCGCATCGTCTCTGAGTGGTTCCTGCTACCCCCATCATCCACGTCGGCTGCCCTGAGGCCATACCCCTCCCGTTGGGGGTTATACCATCTACGCTGCACAATCGTACCACCGGCCTCAGCGGTCTGCCCTGCAGCGGCAGCTCCATAGCTACATTCAACGGGTGGCGTAGTCGTCCAACATCTACTGCTAATACTCAGCCACACAGTTTGACTCCCTGGGCACGGACCGGGTCACCGCCACGAGACTACTACCCCCAACAGGCCCGGCTCCGGGTAGTCCCCGCGTGCGCAACGCTACACCAAGTAGGCCCAGGGGCGCGTCACAAGCGCATGTATGTAGTAGTGGCTAGGCCTGAGGTGGTCAACGTTTTGGCGCATATCCTACCTCCTCCGAGGATTGCTGGATGTTTTCCTGCTACTTTCCCAGTTCTATGACTCCTGTTAAAACTAAGTTTCAGGTGATGAATGATGGATGAGGTGGTGGCAAAGGACAAAGAGCAGGAGGAACAGGGACCATTCACATCAATATCAAGCCAGTCAACCACACATGTCTTGTAGGATATATTTCTGTACCAAAAGGAGTGGTTCGGCTACACAGTTATAGGGCATACAGTGAGTGCAATGCCTACCAAAAATTTCGAAGCACTCCAATGCCCCTTGGAAGTGACATGGATGTCAGAGGGCCTTAACTAAACAGTTTTTTTCCATTTATAGCAACTGGGTCTCCTGTACACTGTTGGCCTAAGCAGTGAATGGAAGGCTTTCCAAAAATTAGGAGGAACTGCAATGCCCCTTGAAACAGACGTGGATTACAGCATACTAAAAACATTCTACCCATTATTGGGGAGTGGGTCTCCCTTAGTGTTCACCTATGTATTGAAAAGCTAAAGCTGACTAAAATTAGGAGGAAATGCAATGCCCGTTGGAAGATTCGTGGAGGCTAGAGGTAATCAAAAACAACATTTCAATGCCCCTTGGAAGAGCTGTGGAGTTCAGAGTGGTTTAACAAGACGGTTTTAATGCCCCTTGGAAGAGACGTGGAGGTCACAGTAGCTTAACAAGACGGTTTTAATGCCACTTGGAAGAAACGTGGAGTTCAGAGTGGTTTAACAAGACGGTTTTAATGCCCCTTGGAAGAGGCGTGGAGGTCACAGTAGCTTAACAAGACGGTTTTAATGCCCCTTGGAAGAGACGTGGAGTTCAGAGAGGTTTAACAAGACGGTTTTAATGCACCTTGGAAGAGACGTGGAGGTCCCAGTGGAATAAAAAGATAATATCAATGCCCCTTGGAAGAGTGGTGGAGGTCCCAGTGGAATAAAAAGACAATATCAATGCCCCTTGGAAGAGTGGTGGAGGTTACAGTGGAATAAAAAGACAATATCAATGCCCCTTGGAAGAGTGGTGGAGGTCGTAGTAGCTTAACAAGACTGTTTTAATGCCCCTTGGAAAAGACGTGGAGGTCACAGTAGCTTAACAAGACGGTTTTAATGCCCCTTGGAAGAGTGGTGGAGGTCGCAGTGGAATAAAAAGACAATATCAATGCCCCTTGGAAGAGACGTGGAAGTCACAGTAGCTTAACAAGACGGTTTTAATACCCCTTGGAAGAGTGGTGGAGGTTACAGTGGAATAAAAAGACAATATCAATGCCCCTTGGAAGAGTGGTGGAGGTCGCAGTGGAATAAAAAGCCAATATCAATGCCCCGTGGAAGAGACGTGGAGGTTACAGTAGCTTAACAAGACGGTTTTAATGCCACTTGGAAGAGACGTGGAAGTCATAGTAGCTTAACAAGACGGTTTTAATGCCCCTTGGAAGAGTGGTGGAGGTCGCAGTAGAATAAAAAGACAATATCAATGCCCCTTGGAAGAGTGGTGGAGGTCACAGTGGAATAAAAAGACAATATCAATGCCCCTTGGAAGAGACATGGAGGTCACAGTAGCTTAACAAGACGGTTTTAATGCCCCTTCGAAGAGATGTGGAGGTCACAGTAGCTTAACAAGACGGTTTTAATTCCCCTTGGAAGAGTGGTGGAGGTCGCAGTGGAATAAAAAGCCAATATCAATGCCCCGTGGAAGAGACGTGGAGGTCACAGTAGCTTAACAAGACAATTTTAATGCCCCTTACAAGAGCCATGCAGTACAGCATATTAAAAATATTATTTCCATTATTGGGGAGTGGGTCTCCCATAGTCTTTGCCTATGCCTTCCAAGCAAAAGCTGCCAAAAATTAAGACGGAGGAACTTGCAATGCTGGCAACACGGACCACGGTCACCCTGGTGGTATAGTGGTGGTGGAGGCTGAGGATAAGGAGAAGAGCAAAAAACAACCGAAATGAGGAAGCGTATACCCATGTGTGGGTGTGAAGCGGTGCATGGGAATACACCTCCTGAAACAACACAGTGGATTTGACTTTATGTTACTCTGCTGTCATTTGGTGGTGATGAGAAGTCTGGCCCAATCCAGCCCTTGTTCATTCTGATAAGGGTCAGCTTGTCAGCATTGTCAGTTGACAGGCGAGTGCGCTTATCAGTTATAATTCCCCCAGCGGCACTAAAAACATGCTCCGATAACACGCTAATGTAGCACCCTGAGGACTCGGCTGCTACAGGGGTATTGCACCTCGACCCAGAGGTGTGGTATTCCACTCCCGGGTAAGGATGGAGTGTGGAACTGAGCTTAGTAGGCTGCATGCACTACATACATCCCATTTCCGGGGGACAGAACAACGGTACTCCCACCAGTATATGTGCAGGTACGACAGCGTCTGTCCCTGGCTGGAGTGGGAGGGGGGGTGGAACATCCCAGTAGTGTAGGGGCAGATAGGGGGAGTAGTCTGGGTAAAGCTAGGAGCCCATTGGGTGCTGGTCACCTGGGCTCACACATAGAGGGAGTATATAAGGTGGGCAACATCTTAGAATAGGGTCTTTTTAGTCAGTCTGAGGAGAAGCAGAGCAGAGGAGCTCAGCCAGGAGGGTTGACAGGGAGCTGTGGCTCCGGCTGGGCCCAGCTCCAGAGCCAAGCCTGCAGAGGAGAGAGGAGAAAGAAAGGCCCAGAGTGGAAGACCAGAGGGAACCCTAAGAACCCAGAATCAGACCAAAAAGGGTGAAGGGTTGGCGGACACGGGTACCGGAACCCGAACTGGTGGAGGCCACTTATCCTCAGCCAGGAACCGGAGGTCGTGGTCAAGATTTGCCACGACCCTCACCAAATCCACCAGAAAGGCACACCAAGTATAGGGTCAGGGAACCCAGAGGAGGTTTGACCACCAAGAGACCCGAGGGAGCCGGCCAAAGGTGGATCCCTGGTGGGGATGGCCAGCAGAAAGAGAGTGAGAAGGGAGCTCAGGACCACGCTCTGGACTGCCTGGGAGTTAGTCGAGTCCCGCACCTGGTGGACGCAGTACGGCTCGGGTGGTCACTCAAGGCCAGAGTGACTAAAGCAACATCAGTGAGTAAAAAAACCCTGAAACTGCATCTCACGTCTCTGCCTCTCCTTCCTGCATCATCACAACCCCCATCATCTACACCTGCTGCCCTGAGGCCATACCCCTCCCGTTGGGGGTTATACCACCACGCTGCACATCCTTATACACCTGGCCTCAGTGGACTGTTCTGCAGCGGCGGCTTCAAAGCCGCACTCAACGGGTGGCGTAGTCGATCAAGTTAACATCTACTGCCATAGACTGCCACTTAGTTCGACTCCCTGGGCACGGACCGGGTCACGGCCACAAGGACTACTACCCCCCATCTGATCCGGCTCCGGGTAAGCCCCCGTGCGCGCGATGCCGCACGACACAGAAGGCCCAGGGGCGCGTCAACTTTGGCGTAGTCGGCAGGATTTCGTGCCCGCAACCGCCGGGTACTGCGTGCCTGAAGAAAAGTTCACATTTACCTCAAAAAGAAGTCTCCCGCCAATTCCGGAGGGTCCCCGCCATCGGACGCCATCTCGGATCGGTTCCCGCCATTTGCCCGTCATCTGCAGTCTTTTCCCGCCATCTGCAGTGTTTCCCGCCACTGGGAAGCGATTCCCGCCATCTAAGAAGATTTCCCGCCCTGGCAGAGCGGACGCCATTATGGGCGTGCCAGAGGGTGGCAAGAGACCACCTCCCATCGTGGGCCAGGACCAAGAATGGCGCCAAAAATGAAGACCGCCCCCACCAGCAGAGACTGCAATGATTGAGATGTCCGTCAGCGTGGGGGGTCTGCCGCTGGAACTGACAATCACCAAGTTACCCCAGGACCGCCCTCAGTGTGGGCGGACCAAGAACAAAAGAGAGAAGATGGGAGCAGCTTGGAGGAGTCTAGAGAGAACACACCCGGAGATGGAGGGAGAGTCAGGCAGCACCGACCCTGTGGTCAGGAGCCTGTTGCAGGCCGCCACTCCAGAAGGCCTGCTGGAGATCCTGGCGCAGCTCCCCGGAGATCGGGAGCGTGCACAGACCGCGCTGGAGGGCCTCGCACGAAAGATGGCCCGGGTACAGCAGGAAGCGCTGGCGGAGTGGAGCAAGGAGATGGCCCAGCAAGCTGGAACCCGCCAGCGAAGCACGCCACCCACGACAACGAGCATGTCCGCCTCTGAGGAAGGTGCAGGAGGGACGACGGCCGGAGATGACGCCGCGGAGGGAGTTGAAGAAAAGGGAGCAGGTAATGGGGACGACAACACCCCGTGCCCGATGGTCGCAAGCCTGCCCCAGCTCCCCGTCGCAGAGCCCGAGACCCCACTCACCACTCACGTTGCTGCATCGTCACCGCTCCAAGCTAGGCCTCAAGCGGCAGGAGCCGCGGCCACGCCCCCTGCTACGTCATGCGCCTCGACTCAGAGCGCGGCCAAGCAAGAAGCGCCCCCGGCCTGGTCGCAAGGCCAAGTACCCCCGGGCGCCGCTGTCTTCACAGCGCCCTCTACCTCCATCATGCCACCGGTCTGGTCGCAAGGCCTGGTAGACCCGGGCGCCGCAGCCTTTAAAGCGCCCTTTGTATTCAGACTACCTTCGGCCTGGACGCAAGGCCAGGAGCCCCTGGGCGCCGCAAACACCACAGCGCCCTCTGCCTCCACAGCACCCCGTCTGGGCGAAGACCGCTCCGCACAAAACACCACCCAGGACGGGCTGCTCTTCGTGTGGCCACCTGAATATATTCACCCTCGATTCCGGAGGGAACGGCCTCTGGATGAGCCTCTAATTCCGGCTCCTGCGCCCGCCAAACTCGATCCGCTTCCGTTGGAGGACGCCCAATTTGCATGGGACCCCACCGGTGAAAACCTCATGGGGTTCACCCAGGAGACCCGGGCGGACGCAGCCCGGCGTGAGGAATGCTGCCGTCAGCAGTTAGAGGTCTTCGGGAGAGAACGGCGAGAGAGGCGGATCCGCGAGGAACGGCTGCAGGTCCAAAGCACGGAGCAGAAACGCCGGGCCCGACGAAACCCCCGTGCGGCCCACGGTCCCCGCGCCACCGGGACCGTAATAAAGTTCCATTTGGAACATGGCTGGGGCTTTATCCGGGATCACCGAACCCCCGGCGACGTCTTTGTCACCTGCAGGGATGTCGAGTCTCACCTGCCGGAGGGACACCGAGGACGTGACCTTTACCCGGGTGATGTGGTCACCTTCACCCGGCACCAGTGTGCCAAAGGACCATACGCCCTTCACGTGCACCGGTTGACGGAGAAGGAGATACAGGATGAGGAAGATCAAGAGGACCCGGACGGGTCTGAAGATTACCCTCAGGCAGGAGCAGGAGGACGTCGCCACTGATGTACAGTAGGAGCACTGTAAATAGTTACCCGTGAAGGTACAATAACTGTTGCCAGTAAGATATAGTCCCCGTTGGGACCAGTGAACTGTTCCAGTGTGTCCCATCTCCCCACAGGCTGAGGACTGTGAGCAGCCATCCCTTTTCCCCACTGGCCGAGGACTGAGAGCGGCCATATCCCTTGTAAATAGTTGCGCTTCTTAAAGCGCCCCCTACTGGTTTTATAGGAAACTGTTTTTTCTACAAGAGACTGTGGCACTTACCTGGTCACAATTTGCACAAGTGGCCAGAGGTCAAAAATGTTTTATATGAAAAGTTTTATTATGCTGAAAGAGTTAATATTATTTTATGATGTGTCCGTAACATTTTAAAAGAGAAGTACCTCCCATAAAGGGATGATTGAAGGTTACTGTTTATATATTTTATATGTAGTGCACTTTAAAAAGTTTGTATGTTTTATGTTTTTGCTCTTTTACAGCCCGAGGACGTGCTGTGATTTACCAGGGGGGAATGTAGCACCCTGAGGACTCGGCTGCTACAGGGGTATTGCACCTCGACCCAGAGGTGTGGTATTCCACTCCCGGGTAAGGATGGAGTGTGGAACTGAGCTTAGTAGGCTGCATGCACTACATACATCCCATTTCCGGGGGACAGAACAACGGTACTCCCACCAGTATATGTGCAGGTACGACAGCGTCTGTCCCTGGCTGGAGTGGGAGGGGGGGTGGAACATCCCAGTAGTGTAGGGGCAGATAGGGGGAGTAGTCTGGGTAAAGCTAGGAGCCCATTGGGTGCTGGTCACCTGGGCTCACACATAGAGGAAGTATATAAGGTGGGCACCATCTTAGAATAGGGTCTTTTTAGTCAGTCTGAGGAGAAGCAGAGCAGAGGAGCTCAGCCAGGAGGGTTGACAGGGAGCTGTGGCTCCGGCTGGGCCCAGCTCCAGAGCCAAGCCTGCAGAGGAGAGAGGAGAAAGAAAGGCCCAGAGTGGAAGACCAGAGGGAACCCTAAGAACCCAGAATCAGACCAAAAAGGGTGAAGGGTTGGCGGACACGGGTACCGGAACCCGAACTGGTGGAGGCCACTTATCCTCAGCCAGGAACCGGAGGTCGTGGTCAAGATTTGCCACGACCCTCACCAAATCCACCAGAAAGGCACACCAAGTATAGGGTCAGGGAACCCAGAGGAGGTTTGACCACCAAGAGACCCGAGGGAGCCGGCCAAAGGTGGATCCCTGGTGGGGATGGCCAGCAGAAAGAGAGTGAGAAGGGAGCTCAGGACCACGCTCTGGACTGCCTGGGAGTTAGCCGAGTCCCGCACCTGGTGGACGCAGTACGGCTCGGGTGGTCACTCAAGGCCAGAGTGACTAAAGCAACATCAGTGAGTAAAAAAACCCTGAAACTGCATCTCACGTCTCTGCCTCTCCTTCCTGCATCATCACAACCCCCATCATCTACACCTGCTGCCCTGAGGCCATACCCCTCCCGTTGGGGGTTATACCACCACGCTGCACATCCTTATACACCTGGCCTCAGTGGACTGTTCTGCAGCGGCGGCTTCAAAGCCGCACTCAACGGGTGGCGTAGTCGATCAAGTTAACATCTACTGCCATAGACTGCCACTTAGTTTGACTCCCTGGGCACGGACCGGGTCACGGCCACAAGGACTACTACCCCCCATCTGATCCGGCTCCGGGTAAGCCCCCGTGCGCGCGATGCCGCACGACACAGAAGGCCCAGGGGCGCGTCACTAGTGGCAGGGCAGGCCAGGACCTCCAAGGCGTACAGAGCGAGTTCATTCCAAGTGTCCAGCTTGGATACCCAATAATTAAAAGGCACAGAGGAATCACGGAGGACACTGGTATGGTCGGCAAGGTACTCCCTCACCATCTTTTGAAACTTTCCACTCCTTGTGAGAGTACCCCGCGCCTCAGGGCCTGTAAGCTGGGCGGGTCTCAGAAAACTGTCTCAGAACGTTGACAGTGTTCCCCTGCCTCTGCTGGATTGGAGTTGCGTCTCTCTCGCCTGTACTCCTTGGTTGGTCAACGAACTGTGACCTCTGCCGCTAGTGTTTTCAGATGGGATTTTTTTTAACAGTTCTGCAGCAAGGGCCTTCTGGTACTACCCCATTTTTGTAGACCTCTCCACCTCAGGAATAAGAGAGTGAAAGTTCTCCTTGTAGCGGGGGTCTAAAAGTGTCACCAACCAGTAATGACTGTCACCCAAAATTTTGACAACGTGAGGGTCATGGTTAAGGCAGCGTAAGATAAAGTCAGCCATGCGTGCCAGACTGGTAACGGGCAAGACTTCCATGTCCTCACCAAGATGACGACTGACCATGCTCTCCTCCTCCTCCTACCCCCTGTCCTCAGGCCACCCACGCTGAACCGACGGTATGACAGTCGTACAGGTACTACCGTCTACAGCGCATGATACCAGCTCCTGTTCCTCCTCCTCTCCCTCATTGTCCCCCAATGCACGTTGGGATGAGATGAGGCTGGGCTGTGTGTAATCGCCCGCTATGGCTTCTTGATCCATCTCATCATACTCTGGCTGCAATGCATCCTCTTTAATTCTCTGCAGAGAGCGTTGCAAAAGACAGACAAGTGGGATGCTGATGCTAATGACGGCGTCATTGCCACTCACCATCTTTGTGAACTCCTCAAAGTTTGTCAGGATGGTACATATGTCAGACATCCAGGTCCACTCCTGAGGTCTTATGTGTGGAGTCTGACCTGAATATCGACGGCTTTGTTGCAGCTGGTACTCCACAACTGCTCTCTTCTGCTCACAAATCCTTTGCAATATGTGGAGGGTAGAGTTCCAACGTGTGGGGACATCACACACCAGTCAGTGTGCCGGAAGCTGCAAACGCTGCTGCAACACAGCAAGGGCGGCGGAAGGTGTAGCCGACTTGCGAAAATGAGCTGACAGGCGGCGTACTTTGATGAGCAGATCTGGCAACTCGGGGTATGATTTAAGAAACCGCTGAACCATGAGGTTAAGCACATAAGCCAGGCATGGTATGTGTGCATAGGCGGATTATAATGAGGCAATCCGGGCTACCGCCCGGGGCCTCGGGTCTCCAGGGGGCCCGGGGCTCCGGGGGGGGCTATGGCCAGATTGCCCTCATTATATGTGTGGCCCCGCGGCACATACCGGCAGACAGTGGCGGGGGGGGAGCCCCCGGACCAATCCCCCAGCAGCGGTGCACGGCCGCTGCTTCTTCTTCGGCCGGGCCAGCACTGCAGCAGTTAACTTCCCTGTGTGCTGGCCCGGCCGCGTCACTGCTAGGAGACACGGCCCTGTGCGTGGCCGTGTCTCCTAGCTGTGACGTCACGCAGTGCGCTCCCGGCCTGCACTGCTACTTACCACCGGAGAGGAGCAGGAGCCAGGAGGACTGGAGCAGAGCCGGGGGATGGTGAGTGTGTGTGTGTGTGTGTATGTGTATGTATGTATGTGTGTGCAGGCAGATATCATTGTGTGATGTCTGTTTATATGTATTTTTGTGTTTCAAATGTGTTTATGCGTGTATGTATATGTCTGTATATGTTTGTGTGCGTGACTGCGTGCGTGACTGCGTGCGGCCTCCTGCTGAGTATAGATGGCGCCGTGCGGCTTCCTGCTGTCTCTGGAGGGGGGGCCGTGCGGCCTCCCGCTGTGTATAGATGGCACCGTGTGGCGCCCTGCTGTGTATAGATGGCACAGTGCGGCCTCTCGCTGTGTCTAGATGGCTCCGTGCGGCCTCCCGCTGTGTATAGATGGCTCCGTGCGGCCTCCCGCTGTGTATAGATGGCGCCATGCGGCCTCCCGCTGTGTATAGATGGCTACGTGCGGCTCCCTGCTGTGTATAGATGGCTACGTGCGGCCTCCCGCTGTGTATAGATGGCTCCGTGCGGCCTCCCGCTGTGTATAGATGGCTCCATGCGGCCTCCCGCTGTGTATAGATGGCTCCGTGCGGCCTCCTGCCGTGTATAGATGGCTACGTGCAGCCTCCTGCCGTGTATAGATGGCTACGTGCGGCCTCCCGCTGTTTATAGATGGCGCCGTGCGGCCTCCAGCTGTGTATAGATGGCTACGTGCGGCTCCCTGCTGTGTATAGATGGCTACATGCGGCCTCCCGCTGTGTATAGATGGCTCCGTGCGGCCTCCCGCTTTGTATAGATGGCTCCGTGCGGCCTCCTGCCGTGTATAGATGGCTACGTGCGGCCTCCTGCCGTGTATAGATGGCTACGTGCGGCCTCCTGCCGTGTATAGATGGCTACGTGCGGCCTCCTGCCGTGTATAGATGGCTACGTGCGGCCTCCTGCCGTGTATAGATGGCTACGTGCGGCCTCCTGACGTGTATAGATGGCTACGTGCTGTTAGAACCTTGCTGTTAGGTTTTTTATCCTTTGCTGGTCACATGACCTTGTTGGCCTATTTAATCCTGCTCCGCCCTTCTGGCTTTGCTGGACTTCATTGTATATCTACTTTCTAGCTAGCCTGTGCTCTGTATCTAACTCTGTTAGTTTGCTTGGTCTACGGACCTCTATGTTCTATCTATTTTGTTTGTTCGTCTGTCTGCTACTTTTTCTGTTAGGAGGTGTCCCATATTCCTCCCAGTCCTTAGTACTTGTAGGGATTCCCTCCCCAAATCTATAGGTCTCCGTACAGACTAGATTAGGACTTTAGCAGGTCTGATCGCAGGATCAGGTTCCCTGTTACATCGTAGGGATTCAGCTGAGTCTTATAGTAGGGACAGATCTCCTCTCTTTCCTTAGCTTTGGTAGCAGAACATAACAGTAAGTCCAGCCTGTAAATTCTCTAAGGAAAGATTTTTTTTGTTCCATCATGGTGTCGGTTCAGGATTTGGCTAAACACCTGCAGGGACTCTCTCTGGAAGTGGCCGAGCTCCGTCAGCACGTGAGTAACTGTCCTGGAGCATATTTCTTGGAGCCTAAGGTATGTTTGCCGGATTTATTTTTTGGTGAACATCGAGAATTTTTTTCATTTAAAAATGCTTGCTTATTGTATTTTCGTTTGAGACCCAAGTCCTCTGGGGATGAATCCCAGCGCGTAGGGTTCATAATGTCACTTTTGCGCAAAGAGCCTCAGGAGTGGGCCTTTTCTTTGCAACCTAGTGATACATGCTTCAGATCAGTGGATAGTTTTTTTTCTGCTTTAGGACTATTATATGATGATCCTGACCGTGTGGCATCAGCTGAGACTGAGTTGAGACGTTTAAAACAAGGATCAGGTAATATGGAAAAATATTGTACACATTTTCGTCGTTGGTCCACTCAAACAGGGTGGAACGATTCTGCTCTGAAAAGTCTATTTCTTGCTGGGCTCAGTGAAAAGGTTAAAGACCTGCTAATTGCTTATCCTACACCTGAGGATTTGCAACAGGCTATGCAATTAGCTATACGGGTGGATAGAAGACTGCGTGCTAGGGTTAATGAGAGCAAATCCTCTGCTATGTCAGTTTCTGGTTATGATAATGTGTGTACTAACAGTGGTGAACCGATGGAGATTGGATCGGTGGCACCTCGCTCTCAAGAAAAACACCGTCGTTTTTCAGAAGGCTTGTGTTTCTATTGCGGGAAATCTGGTCATTTGATTAAAGGCTGTGAGCTTCGTATGAAGAAAGAAAAAAAAATGGTCAGTCACGCCCGTATTGCCTGTTTAAATTCCAAGGGTATATTTTTAGCTGCTTCCACGATTGCTCAGGAAAAATTAATGGAATTTCGGGTGTTTGTTGATTGCGGGTCTACACTGAATGTTATTGATGGGGGATTCGTGGAAAAACTCAATTTAAAACCTGAACCTTTATCATCCCCCATTGCTGTGGTTTCTGTGGATGGCTCCCCTTTGAAGAATATTACTCTCAAGGTCAGTGAATTTCCTCTCACTATTAATGGTGTTCATCATGAGAAATTGGATTTGGTAGTTTTGAATAACTTGCCTTCTCCAGTAATATTGGGTTTGCCCTGGTTAAAATTTCACAATCCTGTACTGGATTGGTCTACCAGTGAAATTAAATCCTGGAGCCATAAATGTTATGACAAGTGTTGTAACGGGCGTATTGCAGCTTTGGATAGGGGAGAATTGCCTGTTCCTATTCAGGATTTTTGGAGAGTTTTTTCTGAGAAAGAATCGCAGGTTTTGCCTCCCCATAGAGACTATGATTGTTCTATTGAATTTGTCCCTGGAGCGACTCTTCCTAAAAGTCGTTTATTTAACCTTACTATTCCTGAGAGGAAGGCTTTGGAGGAATACATACAGACAAGTTTGGCCGCCGGTCACATTAGGCCCTCTAAGTCTCCTGTGGCGGTTGGATTTTTTTTTGTAAAAAAAAAGGACGGCGGTTTACGTCCTTGTCTGGATTTTCGTGAGATTAACAAAATTACGGTACGCAATCCTTACCCACTGCCATTGATTCCTGATCTGTTTAACCAGTTATTGGGGGCCAAGTGGTTCTCTAAAATTGACCTTAAGGGGGCATACAATCTGTTGCGCATGAAGGAGGGTGATGAATGGAAGACTGCTTTTAACACTCCTGTGGGTCATTTTGAGAATCTGGTTATGCCTTTTGGTCTTACTAATGCTCCTGCATTTTTTCAGAATCTGATTAATGACATCCTTAGACCTTTGATCGGTAAAAATGTGGTTGTGTATTTGGATGACATTTTGATTTATTCGCCAGATCTGGAGTCTCATTGGCGGAGCGTGCGTGAGGTATTACAGTTATTAATGGACAATTCGCTTTTTGCTAAGCTGGAGAAATGTGAGTTCGCTGTACAGAGAATTAGTTTTTTGGGCTACATTATCTCCAGCAAAGGTTTTGAGATGGATCCGGTTAAGGTTCAGGCTGTGCAGGAATGGCCTAGGCCTATTGGTTTGAAATCGATACAGAGGTTTTTGGGTTTCGCCAATTACTATAGAAAATTCATAAAAAATTTTTCTAGTATTGTCAAACCTCTGACTGATCTCACCAGGAAAGGTGCTGATGCGGTTCAGTGGTCTTCTGAGGCCATTGAAGCTTTTGTGTATCTCAAGGAGAGGTTCACCTCTGCTCCCATCCTTATGCAGCCTGATGTTACTAGGCCGTTTTTGGTTGAGGTTGATGCTTCCTCTGTGGGGGTTGGCGCAGTATTGTCTCAGGATAACGGGGATGGATTACATCCCTGTGCATTTTTTTCAAAAAAATTTTCGGAGACTGAATTGAATTACGATATTGGTAATCGGGAATTATTGGCTATTAAACTCGCATTTGAACACTGGCGCCACTTCTTGGAAGGTGCGGAATTTCCCGTTCAGGTTCTTACGGATCATAAAAATCTGATATATCTTGACGCTGCCAAGCGCCTGAATGCCCGTCAGGCTAGGTGGGCACTGTTTTTCTCGCGGTTTAATTTCTCCGTTACTTACATCCCTGGTACTAAGAATGTTAAGGCGGATGCCTTGTCTCGCAGTTTTTCTCCCATAGTCGGTGCTGAGAAAGAGGAAAACATTTTACAAGAAGGTGTTGTGATAGCTGCTTTAGACTCCGTTTTGGAAGATGAGATTCTTAAAGCTCAGGAGAATGCCCCATCTAACACTCCTCATGGGAGGTTGTTTGTGCCTGGGACCTTTAGGAGAGATTTGTTTGTTGAGTGTCACGAATCTCGGTTGGCAGGTCATCCCGGAATCTCTGAGACCAAGAGACTGGTGGGTCGCAGTTTTTGGTGGCCTGGATGGCAGAAGGAAGTCATTAAGTGGGTGCGCCAATGTACTATATGTGCTAGATCTAAGTCCTCACATACTCCTGCTGCGGGGTTGCTTTGTCCTTTGGAGGTCCCCAGTGCTCCTTGGACACATTTGGCTATGGACTTTATAACTGACCTTCCCCCCTCTGAGGGTTTTACTGTCATCTGGGTGGTCGTGGACCGTTTTAGCAAGATGTGTCACTTGGTTCCCTTCGTCAAACTGCCCTGCGCTAAAACTCTCGCTAAGGCCTTTGTCAAGGAAATTGTCAGACTTCATGGCGTTCCTACTGACATTGTTTCTGATAGGGGTCCTCAGTTCGTGGCTCGTTTTTGGCGTGCCTTTTGTGACAGGTTGGGAATTCATTTGTCGTTTTCGTCCGGATATCATCCTGAATCTAATGGCCAGACAGAAAGGAAAAACCAGGATGTTGAGCAGTTCTTGCGTTGTTTTGTGGCAGACAATCAAGAGGGGTGGTCTGAGTTTCTGCCACTTGCCGAATTTGCTCTGAACAATCATACATCTTCTTCTGCTGGTTGTTCGCCTTTTTTTTGTTGTTCTGGGAGACATCCGTCGTTTGGGTCGTTCTCCAAGTTGGGATCTGCCGTGCCTGAGGAGGAGAATTTTTCCGGTGATTTGGAAAGAGTTTGGACGGATGTGCGTGGTAATCTTCAGGAGGCCAACAGAAAATCTAAAGACTACTTTGATAGGAAACGACAGGAGGTTTTGTTCGCTGTTGGTGACATGGTTTGGTTGTCCTCTAGGAATCTGCGGTTGAGGATTCCTTCTAAGAAATTGGGTCCCAAGTTTGTAGGGCCCTTTAAGGTGCTTCAGGTTGTCAACCAATCTGCTGTTAGGTTGGAGGTTCCTACCTCCTGGAGAATTAATCCGGTCTTTCATGTCTCTCTGTTAAAAAAAGCTGTTGTGTCGGATGGTGACGCCTCTGCCTCTGTTCCTCCGGTGGTGGAGGACGGGGAATATGAAATTTCTCGCATCCTTGACTCTAGACGGTATAGAGGTAGTTTGCAGTATCTTGTGGCCTGGAAAGGTTTCGGACCCGAGGATAACTCTTGGGTGAGGTCAGATGATGTTTCCGCGTCCAGACTTATCAGAGCGTTTCACAGGAGATTTCCTGATAAGCCTGGTCCTAGGGGATCCGGAGGATCCTCTTAGAAGGGGGGGTACTGTTAGAACCTTGCTGTTAGGTTTTTTTTCCTTTGCTGGTCACATGACCTTGTTGGCCTATTTAATCCTGCTCCGCCCTTCTGGCTTTGCTGGACTTCATTGTATATCTACTTTCTAGCTAGCCTGTGCTCTGTATCTAACTCTGTTAGTTTGCTTGGTCTACGGACCTCTATGTTCTATCTATTTTGTTTGTTCGTCTGTCTGCTACTTTTTCTGTTAGGAGGTGTCCCATATTCCTCCCAGTCCTTAGTACTTGTAGGGATTCCCTCCCCAAATCTATAGGTCTCCGTACAGACTAGATTAGGACTTTAGCAGGTCTGATCGCAGGATCAGGTTCCCTGTTACATCGTAGGGATTCAGCTGAGTCTTATAGTAGGGACAGATCTCCTCTCTTTCCTTAGCTTTGGTAGCAGAACATAACACGTGCGGCCTCCTGACGTGTATAGATGGCTTCGTGCGGCCTCCCGCCGTGTATAGATGGCTACGTGCGGCCTCCTGCTGTGTATAGATGGCTACGTGCGGCCTCCTGCTGTGTAAAGATGGCTATGTGTGCTCAATATTGAGTCATACAATTAATGTAAGGCTATGTGCCCACGATGCAGAAATGCTCCGGATTTTTTTTGAGCATTTCTGCATCTCCCTGGCAGAAAAAACGCATGCGGATTGTACATGTGGATTGTACATGTGGATTGTACATGCGGATTGTACATGCGTTTTTCCTGCCAGGGACATGCGGATGTGAAGCGTTCTTCACATGCATTTCCGCATGCGGGTTGTCAAGCGCTTTCCAAGTGATTTTAGCATCACTTGGAAAGTGCTTGACAACTTGGTCACACTATATAAATCCATGCAACCGGCATGGATTTATATAGTGTGACCGTAAAAGAATGGTAAAAAATAAATATATACTTACCTTCTGATGGCCTGCCGACGTCAGCGGTCGCGTGACCCGTCACATGACTAAATGACGTCACGGCAGGTCCTTTTCAGACCATCGCGAGCTGCCGGCAAGCCAGGACGCATCGGATAAAGACACCGGGGGCCATCAGAAGGTAAGTATAATATTTATTTTTTATTTTATTCTTTTTTTTACAGGTTCTATGGTACCCGGGTCTGGAGGAGAGTCTCCTCTTCTCCAAACCCGGGTACCATCCGCACATTGAAACGCATGGATTCTGCATGTACAGATGCAGTGATGCGGATTACATGCGTTCCAATGCAAGTTAATGGCGGCGAAAGCGCCGCGCTTCCGCAAAATAATTGGCAGTGCTGCGGATTTTTCTGCAATGATAATCCGCAGCGGAAATTTCCGCAGCATGTGCACAGCACATGCGGATTATCATTGGGGAACATGGCAGACCTTCTACCAAGCGTTTTTTAAGCGTTTCTGCAGCTGAATTGCCGCTGCGGAAACGCTTAAAAAACGTGTAGTGGGCACACAGCCTAAAAAAAAATATTATAATTAATATTGTGCCAAATTAATTTCACGTGAACTATCACATGATCTATCACAGGGGATCATGTGACATGTCACGTGATACATCAGGTGTGTGTGTGTGGGGTGGGGGGCCCACGCCTTCTAAACTGCCCGGGGCCCTTGCTACTCTTAATCCACCCCTGTATGTGTGTGATCTCGCCTCGCCTCAGAGCTGCCACCAGGTTACAGCCATTGTCATACACGACCATGCCTGGATGTAGGTTCAGCGGTCTCAGCCACAGATCTGCCTGCTCTTTCACAGCTGTCCACAACTCACAAGCAGTGTGAGGTTTATCACCTAAGCTTATGAGTTTCAGCACAGTCTGTTGCCGCTTGGCTGAGGCAGTACTGCGGTGCTTCCAGCTTGTAACTGATGTGGTGATACTGATGGACGCTGAACATGAGGAGGAGGAGAAGGATGATGCGCAGGAGCTGTACAGTGTGGGGGCAACTCTGACTGACATAGGGCCCGCAATCCTCGGTGTGGGGAGGATGTGTTCCGTCCCAAGGTCCAACTGGGTCCCGGCTTCCACTATGTTTACCCAGTGTGCCATCAGGGAGATGTACCGTCCTTGGCCACAAGCACTTGTCCACGTGTCTGTTGTCAGGTGGACTCTCCCAGTAACTGCGTTGTTGAGGGCATGGCAGATGTTTTGGGACACGTGCTTGTGTAGTGCGGGGATGGCACACTGGGCAAAATAGTGTCGGCTGGGGACCATGTACCGAGGGATGGCCACCGCCATAAGGTTGCGGAAGGATTCCGTCTCCACCAGCCTAAAAGGCAGCATTTCTAACGCAAGCAGTCGTGAAATGTGCGAATTTAGGACTGTGGCCTGTGGGGCGTTGGCTGCGAATTTGCGCTTTCGTTCAAAGGTCTGGAATATGGACAATTGAACGCTGCGGTGGGACGTGGACGTGGATGTTGATGCTGTTTCTTGAGAAACTGCCATAACAAGTGAAGACTGAGAGGAGGGGGCATCTTTGCATGCAGTATGGACAGGGGATTGCCTTGCACGCACAACAGGGGGTTCTCTTACATGCACAACAGCGGAAGAAGCAGTGGTGACACCTGCTGACATTGATCGTGGACCTGGGGTTCGCCCCACAAAGTCAGGTGCTTTGTTGACATGTGCCTGATCATGCTGGTGGTGGTCAGGCTGGTAGTTTTGTCACCCGTGCTGATGCTGGCCTGGCAGGTGGTACAAATGGCCTTTTTGGGGTTATCAGCAGAGTCTTTAAAAAAATTCCAGACTCTGGAAGACCTACCGGTTGTACTGGCAACGTCCCTTGTGTTGGTGTTACGGGGAACGGTTGCCCGCCTCTTATCTGCAGCCACCACACTACTTCTTCCTGCCTGTTGGGGTACTCTGCCTCCCTCCCCCTGTGTGCTGCTGGCCTCGCTCTGCGTGTCCTCCTACTTCGTTGGGTCAGTTACTAGATCATCCACCACCTCCTCCTCTTCCACTTCCGCACCACGGTCCTCCTCCTCACTTCGTGGCAATTTTGTCTCGTCATCATCCACCTCTTGTGACAGATTGCCAGCGTTGACTTCCTGTGGCCGTGGCTGTTCAAATATTTGGCCATCGCTACATGGGATCTGCTCTTCCACCACTTCAAGCGGAGCAGGCGAGGGGCCCAAATATGGAAATGGACCAGTGAACAGCTCTTCAGAGGGTCCAATTGTGGGATCAGTTGCTGTCTGATGACATTTGGCATGATGGGAGGAAGGAGCATCAGGGTGAGGAGGAGTATGCGGTCGAGACTCACAGCTACTAACACTTGACCGTGTGGAAGACAGACCGGAGGTGGTGGTGCCCAGGTGACTGGAAGTATTATCTGCTATCCAATTAATAACCTGTTCACACTGATCAGTTCGCAATAGTGGTCTTGTTGTTGTGTGCTTCCCTAGTAATTCGGTCAAGAACTGGTAGCGAGAAGATGTGGCTGTTGGTTATGGCACATTTTCACCTTGGCCACGTCCCCGTCCTCTGCACGCACCATCACCAGAACGTCCAGTTCCACGTCCCTTGCCACGCACCTTGCCCATTGTAAATTAAGTAAAATAGCTTACACTCACACTATCAATGGCAAAAGGGTGATAAAAAAAGAGATTAGAACCGTGGAAGAGGAAAACCACAGTTCTATTTCTCTGGCCTACACCAGATTCTTTTAAACAGATATATTTGTTTCTGAACAGTCAGCGAGACACTGAAAATGTTTTTTTTTATTGGAAAAAGGGCAAGCTGGTTGATAACACCCAGATTTGAACCGTGGAGGAGGAAAAACACAGTTCTAGTTCTCTGGCCTACACAAGACTTTTAAACAGATATATTTGTGTCTGAACACTCACAGACACACTCAATTTTTTTTTTTTGGGGGGGGGGGAATACCAAAAGGTAATTATACGGGTATTTGTACTGTCTGACTGAGGAAAAACAAAACAAAACAGGATTTAGATGAAAAGAAAGGATTTTTCCTGGCCCCTGAGACCTGGGGATAAGTCTAGCAATTTGACCAGCAGGAGCACACAGGACTGTAATGCAGTGTTTGTTGGTATAACCACTGCGTCTCCTATACAGCCTGCCTGCCTCCCTGATATCTGGGATGGATATTAGTCCTGAGAAGGACTGTTTGTTTGATTTGGCAGGCTTTAGAGAGCCTACACTAACTATTTTGCAGTATAAATCTCTCCCTAGCTCTGCAGCACTGACCCTACACTGTCTGATCCGGAGCGACTGTGTCCAAGATGGCGGCGCCCGGTTTTAAATACTCGAGGTGACGCTGTGCGGCCAGCCAATCACTGTAATGCCCACAAACAACATGGCTGCGGCATTACAGTGACTGTCTGGCAATCCCTGCATGTTCATTGGCTCTGTAAAGAGCACCAAACATGCAGGGCGGAGACCCGAGCTCCCGCCCGAGTAACCCGGAAATGCTCGGTGCTCGCCGAACATCCTGAGTAGTGAGATGCTTGGGCGAGTACCGAGCAGTGTCGAGCATGCTCGCTCAACACTAGACACCGTCAAACCAGCCCAGCAAAATATGAACTCCAATATGGCGCTTCTTCCCTTCTGAGCTTTGTACTGTGCCTCAAAAGTGGTTTTCGACCACATATGGGGTATTGGCATACTCAGGAGAAATTGCACAACAACTTTTGGAGCCCATTTTCTCCTGCTATCCTTGAGAAAATGAAAATATTGGGGGATAAAACAACATTTTTGTGGGAAAAACATATGTTTTTTATTTTTACAAATCCACGTTGTAAAATTCTGTGAAGCACCTGTGGGTTGAAGGTGCTCACCACACATCTAAATAAATTCCTTGAGGGGTCTAGTTTCCAAAATGGGGTCACTTCTGGGGGGTTTCCACTGTTTAGGCACATCAGGGGCTCCCCAAACGCGACATGGGGTCCGCTAATTATTCATGCAAATTTTACATTCAAAAAGTCAAACGGCGCTCCTTCCCTTTCGAACCATGCTTTGTGCCCAAGAAGTGGTTTTCCCCCACATCTGAGAAATCTCAGGAGAGATCGCACAACAAATTTTGGGGTCAATTTTTTTCCTGTTACCCTTGCGAAAAATAAAAAAAATTACGTCTAAAATAATTTTTTGCGAAAAACAGTTAAATGTTCATTTTTTTTCCTTTCATATACCATTAATTGCTGTGAAGCACCTGAAGGGTCAATAAACTTCTTGAATGTGGTTTTGAGTACCTTGAGGGGTGCAGTTTTTAGAATGGTGTCACTTTTGGGTATTTTCTGTCATATAGATCTCTCAAGGTTACTTCAAATGTGATGTGGTCCCTAAAAAAAATGCTTTTGTAAATTTTGTTGGAAAAATTAGAAATCGCTGGTCAACTTTTAACCCTTATAACTTCCTAAGAAAAAAAATTTTTGGTTCCAAAATTGTGCTGATGTAAAGTAGACATGTGGGAAATGTTATTCATTAACTATTTTGTGTGACATCTCTCTCTGATTTAAGGGCATGAAAATTCAAAGTTTGAAAATTTCAAAATTTTCCAAATTTTTGCCAAATTTCCGATTGTTTTCAGGAATAAACGGCAGCCATATCAAATAAATTTTACCACTATCATGAAGTACAATATGTGACGAAAAAAGGATCTCAGAATCAGTAGAAGTTGAAGCGTTCCAGAGTTATAACATCATAAAGTGACACTAAGCAGATTTGCAAAAATTGGCCTGGTCATTAACGTGAAACATCCTTCGGGTGGGAAAGGGGTTACACTGTTGATGTATAAAACATCAAATGTCCTATGTGTATGAAAAAAATAGACACACAGATGTGATACAGATTACAAGATGGATGAAAAAGTGTCCGTTTTTTTTTTTTTTTTTTAATGAAAATCAGACAATTTTGTATACACGCGTCTGAATTCAGTCTGAACATTGCAGTTCACAGCTAGGCCCCAGCTTGTATATAATTAAGGGCAGTCTATAAAAAGTAGGCACACCCGGTACCCAAGGTTCTCAGAATTGCACCATTGCAGCAAGGTAAGACAATGCTTTGGTGGACTCCTGAGTGAATTACATAGAAATTTTCATCAGTACGTTTGCAAAAATTAAAGTGAAAAAAAAAAAAGGATGCAAAGTTAGCAGAGCTGAATAGTTTGGGGTCTGTATACTGAGACTGTCCTTCTAAAGCCCGGGAGGTTTAATGGGATGTGTCGTGTGCGGTAGCTATACACCTGCATGTCCCGGTACATTCTCTGTTGTGTAAAAATTAAATATTAATCAGAATTGGATATTTAGTGATATTCTTACATTACCAATTAAATACCCTTCCCATACTCCTAGCATGTGGTAAATAGCTAGCATTTTGTAAATTTTGTTGGAAAAATGAGAAATCGCTGGTCAACTTTTAACCCTTATAACTTCCTAAGAAAAAAATTTTTGGTTCCAAAATTGTGCTGTTATAAAGTACACATGTGGGAAATGTTATTTATTAGCTATTTTGTGTAACATATCTCTCTGATTTAAGGGCATGAAAACTCAAAGTTTGAAAATTGCTAAATTTTTTTATATATATATATATATATATATATATATATATATATATATATATATATATATATATATATATATATATATATATATATAATCAGTGGCTGTGTAGACTTTTGTGCAACTTACATTGGCAATTTCCGTATTTTTACTTTTTTTACTTTATTTTTTTTTTATTTGAGTGGTGGTCAAAACATGTTAGTAGAAACAACTTGTAACTTGCAGTGATTAAAAAATGTAAGGCTAGGTTCCCATTAAAGCACCACTCACCCACTTTTTTTTTTTTTTGTATTGCAGCTTTGGAGTGGTGCTTTTAATGTAAGGTCCCTGCCCTCAGCCTTGCACTTACCCGCCGCCATCTTCAAATTCTATCGCCACCACTCCCGTCAGTCTTCAGCAGTTTGTGACCTACTTGATCGCTCCAGTGTCTGTGGGGTAATCCATAAGTCACAACTCAATGTAAGGTTGGGAGCCTTGTTCTTGCTCTCATAGACTCGCGTACCTCTGTACGGTATTCATTGTGTGACATTTTCATAGCTTATTATTGCGAGTAGGTACAGCAACCAAAAAAAAGCATCATCGGTTTTGGTATATTCATTTTAACTTTGTAGGGATGTAGCATCCTTGTTTGTGTCTGGCTAGTTTTTGTTTTTTTGCTTCACACTATTTTTTAGTCTCCCATAGTGGACTTGAACATATATTGAAAAATGCCTCCATAATGCCCATGGCTGCCACGATAACCCATCAGCTCCCCATGATCACGTCATGGAGGGGGGGCAGGTAGATGGCGGCATCAGACGTGCCACAGAGATGGGGATGGTGCGACTTAAAAACCAGTGTTGATTGACAGCAGCATTTAAAGGAATTAATCAGATCCGAGCTGGCTCTGTTTGTTGCTGCTAGAGGCCGGTGCCAGCTGTATAACACCGCCAGCACCTGTCCTATGTGCATCATACTAGGCTCCATATGCCGGCTATATAGCTGTAAAGTTGAAATTTCTGATAGTTTTTTTTTTTTTTTTTTTTTCTGAATGAGGCCATAATGCCTTTTAGTATCATCACAATGGCTTATATAATAAAGTGGCATTCAAGAAAATAGGAGGGTTGGAAGGAACAAACGAAAAATCCCTAATAGAGGTCAAGGTCTACTTCTATTTTTGTTATTCATTTATTTATTTTTTTCTATTCTGAGCGATTTTGAAATTATTTTTCTCTGATGACTCCGAAGGTGACATGCACTGATATATATATATATATTTTTTTCTGTCCTGCCATTACTTAAGGAAGCGACCTGCGGATCAGTTCAGCTCATTAGTTCTACGAGATGGACAATGACATTGGTAACCTGACTAAAAAGATATTAAACCGAACGCTTTACATAGTCTACCTGCTGACTGGAGAGGTGAGAAAACCCAATACTATGTGCTGTAGTTTCATTCATCGCCTTTAAAGAGTAATTGTCATTTTAATTTTTATCGAATCAATTATGGACACGAAAAATAAGCAAGTTTGTAATATATCTAATCAGAGAAATCTGCTTCTTTCTCCTCCTTGATTGATCTCACACTTTATGGGAAAAATTTGTATTCACTGAAGACAGATTTTTACCTGTGAATTTGAGAATTTTGCAAAAGAAAGATCAGTCCTGGAGGGGAAATGCTGATTTCTCAAACTTTGTAATATTTGTTAATTATCTTCCGGTGTTCTATGGCGTGTTTTTTTTTTTTTTTTTTTTTTCCCATAAATCACTGGTTACTTAAAGGGATTTTCCCATGAACGAAGTTCACTTTAGTCAATAGTTCTTGGAATAATAATAAGTTCCACAATTGGATGTGTGTAAATAAAATGTCCCTGTGCTGAGATAATCTTATAAATGTGCCCCTGCTGTGTACTGTGTAATGGCTGTGTCTGACCGTACAGAAACATGGTCTGATCATACCACAGCTCCTGGGCAGGGGAGGAAAAGAGGATACAGACATTACAGCAGGGGATCACAAATAATTATTTCTATGAGGTAAAACATTTTGTGCTTTACCTCACAAACAATCAGCTGTGATCCCCTGCTGTAATGTCTGTGACGTGCCCCCTGGGCCGCGTGGGGAACCCGGAACCGGGCCTTTTTGTGGATGCTGGGGGTTGTAGTCACCGTGGCGGCGACCCAGTCCCGTGGCTCAGGGTGGTCAAACCAGTGGCAGTCGATTTGTACGATTTTAGGTTAATTGTCCGACTAAGCCACCCGTGGATTGCGGTCAGGATGAACCGCCGCTGCAAGGCAGACCGCTGAGGCTGGTGTTGTGGGTGCAGCAGAGTGTAGTACAACTCCCCACGGGAGGAGTATAGCCTCAGGGCAGTGTAGAGTGAGATGATGGGAGTGATGGTGAACGGGCATCCCAATACTAGTAGTGCTGACGCGGTGAGAAAGTACAGAGACAAGGTGTTGCAGTTCAGGTTCCTTACTCACAGTTCTTTATATTCCAAGTCACTCCGCCGACAATGACTGCCCAAGCCATGCTGCGTCCACCAGGTCCGGGGGCTCGGTCAAACCCCAGGCAATTCCAGAGTGTGGCACAGGTCTCCCTTCTATTCCTTTCTCTGGCCGTGCCCCACCAGTGACACTACGTCTGTCCAGCTCCCGCTGGCCTTCTCTTGGGAGCGCTTTGTGCTCACCTCCCTGACCCTATGTGGTGTGCCTTTCTAGTAGGTGTAGCGAGGGGTCGCACCAAGAGATGGCCACGACCTCCGGTTCTTGGTTAAGGATTAATCGCCTTCACCAACTTGGGAATCCGGTACCCTGTTCTGCCAACCCGTCACCCGCAATCTCCTGGGTCCTTAGGGTTCCTTCTACCTTTGTATCTCTGGGCCTCTCTCCACTTTGGGTACTACTCTTTCTGTTTCTGTTCCTTTCTGTTTCTGTTCCTTTCTGTTTCTGTTCCTTTCTGTTTCTGTTCCTTCCTTCTGGCTCCGGCCTTCACCCTAGGCCTGCCTCGTGGAGCTGAGCCCAGACTGAGCCACAGCTCCCTGAGAGCCCTCTCTGGCTGAACTCCTTCTCTTACTGAACTTCTCCTTCTCACTGAACACTGTTCTAAGATGGTGCCCACCTTATATACCTCCCCTAGTGTATGAGCCCAGGTGACTTGCAACCAATGGGCTCCTACCTATGCCCAGAAACCGTCCCCTCCTGCTCCTACATCACTGGGTTTTCCTCCCCCCTCCCCACTCCAGCCAGGGACATGTTCTGTCGTGCCTGCATTACTGTACTAATGGGAGCACCGTTGAGCTGTCCCCCAGAAGTGGCGTGTGTGTGATGCATGCAGCTAACTGAGTCCCGGTCCACACATCATCCTTACCCGGGAGTGGGATATCACACCTCTGGTTGAGGTGCAATACCCCTGTAGCGACCGAACCCTCGGGGCACTACATCTGTATATACTCTTTTGCTTGCTCCCCTGCCCAGGAGATGTGGTATGATCAGACCGTCTTCCAGCACGGTCAGACACAGCCATTACACAGTACACAGCAGGGGCACATGTATAAGATTATCTCAGCACAGGAACATTTTTTTTAAACACATCCAATTGTGGAAATTATTACTATTCCAAGATCAATTGATTAAAATCAACTTTAAAATTAACTTTGTCATGGGAAAATCCCTTTAAGGCTTCCAGAATATTAATGTTTTCACTTGTCTTAATATACAGAAGTACGCGATGGTGAAGAAGGCATCCAGTGAAACATTATATAGGAAAGGCAGTCCACATGGCTCAGGGAGAAGGAAGAAGACCCAGAAGCCCAGCACGCCGCCTCCGTCTCATCCACCTGTACATGAGAATAAAGAAAAGATTCTAGAAATCAACAATCAAATAATTCAACTTCTTTCTGGAAATGTGAATATGAGGAAAACCCATAATCATTGGGGTCCTGGCTGTGTGTTTTTTTTTGTATTATTATTATTATTATTATTATTATTATTATTATTATTATTATTATTATTATTATGTGCTTTACTCACTCTGACCCAGAGTAGCTGAACTCACTGATTGGCTGCAGCGCTGTCCACGTGACATCAGTTCTGCAGACAGGCCTCATTCAGATGTCTGTTGCACGTGTATATATGTGTGTATGTGTATATACATACATATTTATTTTTTTTCTATTTTTGGAGCAGAAACTCTCCAAATGTACAAAGAACTCCGCCTATGTGGCCATAAATCCAGTAAAGTTTGTGCACCCCTTTTCCAAACAAATTATTCTATTCTACGCACTGAGCTAGAAGATCATGGGTCTTGAATACATTATCTAATGATGAATGTACCCTGTTTCTTACAGATCCCTGTGCGTTGTGAAGACTCCACTGTAAATTTCTCAGCAGATGAATGGGAATTCTTAGATGGTCGCAAGGATTTTTACACTGACGTTCTGAAGAATAAAGACCGACACACTTTATTGGGTAATGAATTTGCTTATATCAATGTTCGCAGAAACAGCCAAACTTTTTGGGACCTGTTCACAATTTAGTATGGGGGGAGTGATTCCTGAGAATCAGGCAAATATATATATATTTTTTAATTTACATGCCTGATCAAAAGAGAAGAGAAGCGTGATCTTCAATGACTTTGCATGAACACATGGTGGGGCTAATCATGCACACTGTAAATATGTGGGGTCTGGCCAGGCTTTGCCCAACACAATCTAGGTATGGCCAAATTTAAAACCAATCAGTCACGTATTTTCTGTCAGAGTATACAACGCAAAACTTGCCATCGTGCTGATTTTAGCAATATATGATTTCATTTGACTCTGAGGCGGACATAACATTGATGCACAGCCCCAAAAAGTATGGAGACCCATTTTCTCCTCCAAAACTTGTGAACTTGTGCTTTATGATGAGCTAATAGACTGCAAAGGACCCATATAATATTCTTGCATAGGGGCCCTTCTTCTGTCTGTCTGCCAGTGACTTGACTGAACTTAAAGCTTTAGTTGCAACATATTGAGGGGTGACCATAGGGATCCCTGCGTGCCAACTTTGCTCTGTGCCTGCCTGATCCCTGCGCGCGCTGACTTTGCTCTGCGCTTGCCCGATCTCTGCGCACGCCGACTTTGCTCTGCGCTTGCCCGATCCCTGCGCACGCCGACTTTGCTCTGCGCCTGCCCGATCCCTGCGCACGCCGACTTTGCTCTGTGCCTGCCCGATCCCTGCGCGCGCTGACTTTGCTCTGTGCCTGCCCGATCCCTGCGCGCGCTGACTTTGCTCTGTGCCTGCCCGATCCCTGCGCGCGCTGACTTTGCTCTGTGCCTGCCCGATCCCTGCGCGCGCTGACTTTGCTCTGCCTGCCCGATCCCTGCGCGCGCTGACTTTGCTCTGTGCCTGCCCGATCCCTGCGCGCGCCGACTTTGCTCTGTGCCTGCCCGATCCCTGCGCGTGCCGACTTTGCTCTGTGCCTGCCCGATCCCTGCGCGTGCCGACTTTGCTCTGTGCCTGCCCGATCCCTGCGCGTGCCGACTTTGTTCTGTGCCTGCGTGCGCCGACTTTGCTCTGTGCCTGCCCGATCCTTGCGTGCGCCGACTTTGCACTGTGCCTGCCCGATCCCTGCGCGCGCCGACTTTGCTCAGATTTCTTTGCATTGTAGTCATGGTGCACCTTACTGTGATGCTGTATTAAGCTCTATTTCAGAAGACCAGAGCTCAAACTACTATAAAGACATGTTAAGAAATTGAAATCCACTTACCCTATAAAAAGTTTTAAAAACAAAACCTAAACAAAAAACCTAAAATTCCATTCAGATTAGCCAAATGTATTTAATTTTACCCAAACGTGTTTAGTAAAAATTCAGCTTTCTACCTGGACTTACACCTCCTAAGTGGGTTTTAAGTATTTCCTTATTTTTATATATTTTTTTCAGGTCAACAAAAAGAAACTATGACAGAACAATCAACTTCTGTAAAAAAGAAGATCCTACAAGAACTTCTTGAAGAAAGTAACCAAAGTCCAGTTAAAGGTGCAGAAAGTGGTAGCAAAAAAATATCTTCTGGTCCTCCTGCAATCTCTCAATCCTTACCTGACCTCTCCACTGAGCAAAACAGAAGAAATAAGGAATTTCTTACATCTCCCAAAAATAATAGCTTGGCTCTAAATTGCCAACTCCACTCCCCAAAGAAGCTTTGTGAGACTTTCTCCTGTCTGGAGTGTGGCATGAGCTTTCCACTCAAAAGAAATCTTAGCGTACACAAAAGAATACATTCATTTCCATTTACTCAAAGTGAAAAGGGCTCCAAGCAGGATTACTTGCGTAATAAATCCAGTCTCACCCACGAAAAGGCTATTCAGGTTTTCTCATGTCCTGAATGTGACTTATCTTTTAACCGTGAAAAGGGGCTTCAGTTGCATATGAAAATTCACGAAGTGAAAGAATTTCCGTGTCTTGAATGTGGAATAATATTTGAGTCGAAGAATCTTCTATGCCAGCACCAAACTAACACCACGACTAGTCAGAAGTATCCATGCATTGTATGTGGGAAAAGCTTTGTCTATAGCAAATGTCTTCATTACCATCAGAAAAGCCACAAGGGGCAGACAAAATTCCCTTGTCCACACTGCGGGAAAAATTTTACAACCAAAAGTGGTCTATTTAAACATAACCAAAAAGTTCACGCGCCGTTCAGCAAAAATGGCACATCTTCGGTTGATGATGATGATACCCCAACTTCGTCAACTGGAAAGTAGGTTGAGCTGAAAAGGAAGCGTACCCTTGGTCAAGCGCGTCATTTTAACTTATGCCACAAATGCTGTGTAAATTATGACAGCGATGAACTCTAGTCCATGACGTTACCATTTCTTATGGTTGATGAAATATTTGCCAAATTCATAAAGGGGCAAACACCTGTTAATGAATTTGCCGCATATTATTCCAGCAGACACTTAATCAAAACACCCGTCTAGATGCTGAAAATCGATTTTCAGGACTTGGTCCAGCTGGCACATTGGTAATCTGTAGCCACCGGTTGGGGGCCCTGTGAAGCTCCTCTTACCTTCCAGCATCTGTGGCTCTTTTTTTGATTGCCTGGTCTGGCACAATATCACACTTGCAGTATTCTGCAGCTATGACGTTGTGTGCCAGACGAGCTAATCAAAAGAGCCGAGGATGCCAACAGGTCACCTGTCTGGTGGCAACAGATCACTGACACAGCTGCTGTATGGGATTCAATTAATCGATTTTTACCATCTCTAGGTCTTGAGTTTGCACCATTGTCTCTTCCTCAATTTGGTAAATAATTTTAAAACAAAAAGTAAAATTAAGTATTGATTGTAATGAATTCTTCAGACCCAAGGCCAGAATGGGATTTATGACCCAAATGGACAGCACCATCTGCCAATTATGCTTTTTAGTTTGGGTCATCAGACTTGTGGTTGGGCCAGAACTTGTGGCTGTAGTATAGATGCTAAAACATGGCCATGTAACTCGTCTGTCGTTAAATTTAACCCGACGTAAGGCCCCATACACATTACAGATCTGCGGGTTCAAACAGCTTTTAGTTAATGTCTGCGGGGGCCTCCTGACTTTCAATGACCAGTCCTTTTGTCCGGCCGAGTGATAAGCCAATGCGGACTACTCTCTCATAAAGATCGCAGGAACGTTTGGCTGAACAATTCCGGTGAATGAGGAAGTTGGGAGAGATGGCCGTCGGCTGGACAATTCTTTGGCTGATGGCTTTCTAATGTGTATGGCCAACTTTTGATTGGGTGATATAAATTGAGGACCCCAGAATGCGGCCATATTATAGTTGCCTGAAAGGGGCTAAAGGCTGATTTCACATGACTATAATATGGGTGTAATAACCAGACATCCTAATTTTCTATGGTCTTCTACACTTCATTAACTCGAAACAAAGTTCAATGGATCTTCTCCTGTGTGACACTCTGACACCAGACTCCAAAACCTATTTGGATGGGCTTAGTGTATCCTATTTGTCACCAGGTCAAGTGTCCAGTTTTTGCTCTTATTGTCAGACTGCTCTCCAAAGTGTATTTCTCTTTAAACATCCACCATACAGTTCCAGAGATGTGGTCATTTTTTACTTAGTGCTATTTTTAATGTTTTTAACCAAGGGGTGTGGCTCACAGGATCCTCTGGGGTGTGTTTTTTAGTGTCCTGTGTATTACTTTAAACCACACCTATTTGGAAAAGACCATAAAAATTTGTACTGAATTAAAAGGCTCTGGAAATGTGTGCCAGACATATATAAAAAAGCAAGAATAAATGAGAACAAAATCTTGCCACTTCTGGTATTTCTAATGTAAAAGCAGGATCACCTTCACTCTGCTGAAGTTTGGCTCAGTTGTGGACGATAGGCTGTTATATCTGGAATATGATCAGTTAAACGGACACAATACACCAATCTGAATGAGTCCTTAGGCTGCAGTAACACATTCTTCTGCCATCATTAAGCAGATTTTTTTTTAAATATATAAATATACCCTTGTTTTGCAAAAAAAAAGCTATAAAAACGTAACATGGTACAAGATAAAAATAGACATGACTCCAAGTAGGTTTTAGGATTTATATTGTCAAATATGTACCCATCTACCCTGTTAGGTCATTGGGACATCTTCCCCCTAATAGTTTTTAGACATTGTGCGTTTTGGTCTCTGATTTACTAAAACAACATTGTCAATATGTTTTTAATAAAGTTGCTATGTAACGATATTTAATGTTCCATTTGTCCGAGTGAGTTCTGACCCACCACATGCATAAGATCAGTGAGTTGTTTAATGTAATTACATTGTTTTAAATGTCACTTTTTTTGCATTGTGCTTTGCAGCAGTACTGTTAGCCTAGGATAGGGTTAACAGTCAGTACCAGCCCTCGTGGGGAGGAGTTGCATGGGCACCCTGGAAGCTAGCTCCTGTTAGAAACGTCGTCTAGTAGAAGGCCACAAGTGGAAAGTGTGCAGCGACTGGAGAACCAAAGGGTTAAGAGAAGTTTGAATAGTATTAAAGGAACCAATTACCATCTTGACGGCCGAAGTACAAAAAAGATCCTTAATCAGTGAGTACCTGCCATGGCAATTAAACAGAGCGGAGGGAGGCATAATTCCCCTAGCCAGCTAGCAAGGAGTGGGCTACAGGGCAAAGTGTCAAACTGGTCCTGGAAGCGTAGAGGAAATACTATTCCGACCAGGAAGGAGCATGGGGTGCTGCATTGTAGAGGAGGATACAGTCAGTGGAAGGTCAGAGCCAGGGGGCTGTATGAAATACTGTTACTCTAGAATTGTCAAACCTCACTATTCCATTTGTAATTGAAGCAAAGTATGAACCTCTGCCTTATGCAAAAGAATTACACAAGAAAATGTATGCCTGTTATCAAATTTTGAAGATCTGGTTCAAGTAAAGAAGTTTTAACCTTTTTACAACGGTTGTTGGCCAATATGATTTGTCGCAAAATATCAACGAAGGGGTAAGCAAAAAACAAAACAATTCACACACTCTGGGTATTGAAACAGGATGTTTTGGGACAATGAAGCAAACATAGTTGGCAGGATCATCAGTTTACCCTGCACAATTTTTTGGGGGGCAGGGGACATACAGCGAGTGAAGATGGCTCCTAAATACAATGTCAATATGGTGGACAATATCACTTTAAAGAAAGGGAGTGCCACCTATCGTGGGAGTGAAGAGCACAAAAATTTATCCAACCCACTGTAAGTACAGCATTACGAAGGAAGTACCCTGTGGAAAAAACCAACTTGTTGTGAGAGGTGCACGCTGGCAGAAGGCATGATGGAAACAAAAGATCTGCCTACTGGGAGGTGATAGACAAACGCAGGAGCAGGGGCTGTTTGGTGGGACAAAAATGGCACCTGAAAACCATGGCAAGTTTCCGCACAGTGTTGCAGTGAAAAAAGAGAGTACCACCCATCATGCGAGGGAGAGGGCGCAGAAGAGAGTGAAGAAATGCCTAACCCACAAAGTCTGGCAAAAAGAAAGGGATGCCATGTGGTGAAGACTGGCACCATTATCCTGTTGGAGCATGAGGAGTAGGCAGTGTGTAATCCTCTCTATTGTGATGGCATCATATGAAGTGACGATATGGGGCAGACCGATCTATGTGTAGAGCAAGAAGGGGTTGGAGCAGATCATTACCCCTGATGTAAGGATGGCGGAAAAGACCCACTCAGCCATCCGAAGGGGCTGGGGATGCCTGGGTAAGCTGTATCTGTTCTGGAGTGTATTCTGGGGTACCTGCCTAAACTGTAAGAAGCCAGAGCACGAATCTGGCAGAACCCCTGGAGCTGAGGCCCGAATGCCAGCAAGGGGCTCAGTGACTGAGCTTGACCACAGCACAGCTGGTGAGTTGGGAGCGAGCGGAAGTTGTGGAAGGAAGCTGTCAGCCAGAGGGGACAAAGAGGGGGCTCTGAGTAAACTAGACCTGCATCCCATGCATGCTCGGAGGTGATGGTTCAGCCACGAACCGGAATGTGCAACCGGTTAAAGACCTGGATTTTGAAGCTCCACACCACAGCTCGTGGTGCAGAGGTGCCAACAAGGCCCAAGTTAAGACTCCTGCCGACAAGACAAGGAAGAGAGGTGCTAAGTAAACTAGAGGACTATATCCTTGACATGAGAGAGTCGGTTGGAGAGAATAGGGCAGCCGAGCAGTTGGCACGTAAGTGGAGAGAGGGTCTGTACAAGAGGGACTGTATGGAGTGATCCAGAAGAGTGAAGGGAACAGAGTCATCTTTCCTTTTGCATCCTTAGTTCTGTTTGGCTGGTAGGCCATGTCTAAAAGGGGCAACTTCCAGGGAGCCCCTTTTACCTAACAAAAAAAAGTCTGGAGACCTGGCGGGTCTCACAAGATGTCTGCAAGTTGAAGGCTAAGTGTCTTTGTTGAGGGTTTGTGTGCTGAATACTCTTGTGGCCATGAAGGCCTGTGTTCTGGTATGTCAGTGTTCCTAAAGAAAAAATGGAGAGACTGTTCCATTACCCTCATGCCTGAAGATAAAATAAAAATACAAATTTTGCCTATTTTTTGGTGCACCCTTTTCTGCTTGATTGAAGGCGCCAGTGCGACTGTAGAGTTCTACTCTCTTAGCAATGTACTGTTGGTGATGTTCTGGACTGTGTTCTACCTCATGTTCCGGAGTCTTTACCAAGAAGGGCCAGATCCAATTGTGCTTAAAGACTGTAATGGACTTTCACCATCTCCTGATCTGGGGTTCTCAAATAAGAATGAGTGGATGCTGCAGCAAGGGTTGTTGCCCCTTGAATGTCCAGATGTCACAAGTTAAGAATTGATTATTTATTGTAATGCTGCTTTTATGTGTTTCAGGTCTTGGATTGCTGAGGATGGCAATCATTAAAGTGGGGTGGGTGTAAAGATGGAGAAGTTGTCCTGACACCCTCTCTGAAGATTAGTTTAATATATTGTGAAAACCTGTTTTAAATGTGACTTTCTATTGCATTGTGCTCTGCAGCAGTACTGTTACCCAGGGACGGACTGGCCATTGAAGCAGGGGGGCACATGCCCCCAGGCTGCAGGGCGGCTGCAGCACAGAGCAATCACTGCTCACCTCACACTGACCTTCCTGTGAGCAGTGTGTGGCAGGTCAGACATGATCTCTGTATCCTGGTAAGTCTGGGCTCGGTGATGTGAGAGAGGCAGGAGATTTACGCAGTTTGTACAGAGTGGAGGGGGCTGCGCCCTGATAACCCCTCACAAGTGCAGGGTCGCGTCCTGAACTTTATGGCCACTCTGCTGAGGGAGGATCAGGGGATTTTATAATGGCAGTTTGCACCTTCATGTAGGTCGGGCTGTCAGTGTGTGATCATCAGCTCAGATCTGTATGAAGGTTCAAACTGCCCCAGATAATACAGACCCTGCAGACATGAGTATACAGACCCTGCAGAGGACTGATCCTGCGGCTACAGGACTCATAGATTATATATACACAGCCAGCTATTACAACATCCTGTAACTGGTGCAGGATCAGTCCAGTGCATATACCATTATACCATCTAATGTCAGTGCACAGCCCAGTACATACGGTGCTGGTAGACGAGATACTGTGACTACAGACATCAGATGTAATACAGTATACCCATTGTTATATGTACACACACACATATAGATGGCAATATGTATTATAACATCTGATGTCTGTATCCCTGTGTATCATATAGCAGTCACATATTATCCTGTGTACTGGATGTGTACAAACATCTGATCTAATATACAGGTTAATATCTGGCTGGTGTAATATCTGATGTCTGTAGTCATAGTGTAGTATATAACAGTCACATCCTATACATGACATTGTATGTCTTTAGTCACAGTATACCATACACCAATCACATATTCTCCTATATACTGGATGTATATACTATGTACAGACATCCAATGTTATATACAGGAGAATATGCCGCTGGTGTAATGTCTGATGTCTGTAGTCACACTATAATATATACTGACATATATCCTATATACTGTATGTAATATACTATATACACTGACATCAGATGTTATATACAGGATAATATGCAGCTGGTGTAATATCTGATGTGTCTCACACTTTATCATATATTATCCTGTATACTGTATGTGGTATACTATGTGCACAGACATCAGGTGCATATACAGGATAATATTAGTGATGAGCGAGAACTAAAATGCTCGGGTGCTCCATGCTCGGGTCGAGCACATTGGAATACTCGGGTGCTCGACCCGAGCAACGAGCCCAATGTAAGTCTATGGGAAACTCGAGCATTTTTCAGGTGGCTCCTCCCGGCGGTCTACCTAAAAATTGCCCAAATTGATGGGAACAGTGCTCAAATGGCATGGGAACAGCATGGGGAAGACCCCTGGAAGCATTTCTGACTCCCAGGTCACTGTTGTCAACAATGTTGTCAGAGGTATTACGCCACTTTAACGGACTCGCAATAAAACATGCAAAAACAAAAGCAAAATGGATTTTCCAGGGAACTCGGTCGGCGGGTGGAGAAGGCCCAGCAGGCAGCCATCGCCGACTGGAAGGAGGAGATGCTGGGGAGGATGATGACCAGGCTGCAGCCAGCGCTGCGTTCCACCGGCAGCGCCTCAGCCCCGGGGGAGCCTGATCAGAACCAGGAGGCAGCGTGCTGCACAGGAGCGGCACCTTGTTCAGTGGAATGGACACCTGGTTACAGATCACGCTGTAACCTGTTGAGAATGTTTTAGGTGAAAAATGTTTTATATGTGTGAAGAAGGAAAATGTGTGCTTTAAAAAGTTTTATATAGTAACCTGCAACGTTTAAGTAATGTGCCTCCCATAAAGGGAAGAAAAGTTGTTTGAAAATTCTTCTAGTTGATGCATCTAAAAATTGTATGTCTAAAATGTGTTTTTACTCTGTTCCAGCCCGTGGACGTGCTGTGTTTTACCAGGGGGGTATGTGGCGCCCCTGAGGGTTCGGTCGCCACAGAGGTAATGCATCTCACCCAGAGGTGTGGTACCTCACTCTCAGATAAGGAAGGAGTACAGCCTAGGAACCTAACACCTGCATCCAACACTACACTACTCCAGACCAGCTGGAGGGGCAAGATGCGTCGCGCTTCCTGCTGAGCCCTGTCCCTGGCTGGAGTGGGGGGAACCATGTAGTGGATGTGGGTGGAGGAAGAAGATCAGGGGAGCACTTGTTAGGAGTAGTATAAAAAGGGAAGCCATCTTGGGTGTGTAGCCAGTCGGTCAGAGGAGGACAGTGAGTGGAGCAGGAGCTCTGTAGGAGCTCTGCTCAGGAGGAGGGCCTAGCCAGAGAGGCCCAGGACTGACTGAGGAGGAGAGGAGCAGGAGAAGGGCTCCAGGAACGGAAGGGACCCCAGGGGTACGGGTAGTGCTGGAGGCCACCCATACGCCCGAATCTGCCAGGCGGTGGAGGGGTCAGGTCGCACAGAGGGAACCCGTCCCTAAACTAGCAGAGTTCTTTAAGCCTCAACTAGGAAACAGGAGGCTGCAGTATTTCAGGTACTGCAGCCACAATCCACATCTGTCTCACCAAGAAGGTAGCCATAGAGGACCCAGGGGACAGAGAAGACGTCGCCCGACAAGGTCCGCGGTTACTGGATTGGGACACTAGGTGTGAGGTGCAGGGAGTCGGCCAGAAGGAACACACAGAAGGGGGTCCCGCTATGTACTCCGGAGGTACCTGAGGATTGGCTGAACACCTCCCTGAGTGAGCACAGGACGACGTGGGAAGTTACCCTGGCCCTAGTAACTGGGAGTCTGAAAATTGTGAGTAAAGTCCTGAAGACTGCACCCCACCGTCTCTGTCAGTTATTGCTGCTGCGCCATCCCCTGCACTACACTGCACCCCGAGTGCTACTTGATAACAATAACATCTACACTGCCCTGGAGCTAAGCTCTACCTGTGGAGAGCTAAACCAACTCTGCTACATTCACACCAGCACCAGAGGACCTGCTCCGCAGCGGCGGCTTCCTTTAGCCGCATACCACAGGTGGCATCACGAACTTTATATAAAAACTATATATCCCCTGTAAATATCCCCTTTTTACTGACCGCCCTGGGTCACGGACCGGGTCACCGTCACTGTGACAGCTCCCCTAGCAACGACCGGCCCGGCACCGAGTACCCCACGGCACAGGGGGCGCGTCATATAGATTTTCCTTTTTAGTTTTTTTTTTTAATGTAAACGAGGGCTCCTCGGTGCACCCTTGGTGTGGCCAATGGCTCAGTGCACTATTCCAACCCCTTAATCACCATGCTGTGCACCTCTTCTTAGCTCAATTGACAAAGCTCACTTGCCCAGAGCGAGTGCCGTCTGAATTTAATCTCTGGCGCTGTGCACATGGTCAGTGTCGGTGCACGCTCATCCCTCTGCTCTCTCTTCATCAACCACCTGCTACTATGTGATTCATGAGTGCAGTGAATGGGAACTGCAGACGGGAGAGGGGGATGAAAGCACACCCGCACTGATATGGTGAGCGCACACCCGCACTGACATGGTGTGCGCACACCCGCACTGACATGGTGTGCACACAAGCTGGGCTCTTGCACTGTCAATGCAGACATGGAGGGGAAAGGATTCAATTCCGGTAGCGCTCCCTCTCCGCAGATTTGTGCTGTCAATCAAGCTAAGAGGAAGTATGAGACATACTGATTGAGAGGGCAGAATGGTGTTGAGCCCTTGGCCACGCTGACAGTACACTGAGGAGGTATGAGACTTACTGATTGAGAGGGCAGAACGGTGTGTGAGCCCTTGGCCATGCTGACAGTACACTGAGGAGGTATGAGACATACTGATTGAGAGGGCAGAACGGTGTGTGAGCCCTTGGCCATGCTGACAGTACACTGAGGAGGTATGAGACATACTGATTGAGAGGGCAGAACGGTGTGTGAGCCCTTGGCCACACTGACAGTACACTGAGGAGGTATGAGACATACTGATTGAGGGGGCGGAGCAGTGTGTGAGCCCTTGGCCACACTGACAGTACACTGAGGAGGTATGAGACATACTGATCGAGGGGGCGGAGTGGTGTGTGAGCCCTTGGCCACGCTGACAGTACACTGAGGAGGTATGAGACATACTGATCGAGGGGGCGGAGCAGTGTGTGAGCCCTTGGCTACGCTGACAGTACACTGAGGAGGTATGAGACATACTGATCGAGGGGGCGGAGCGGTGTGTGAGCCCTTGACCACACTGACAGTACACTGAGGAGGTATGAGACATACTGATTGAGGGGGCGGAGCAGTGTGTGAGCCCTTGGCCACACTGACAGTACACTGAGGAGGTATGAGACATACTGATCGAGGGGGCGAAGCAGTGTGTGAGCCCTTGGCCACACTGACCGTACACTGAGGAGGTATGAGACATACTGATCGAGGGGGCGGAGTGGTGTGTGAGCCCTTGGCCACGCTGACAGTACACTGAGGAGGTATGAGACATACTGATCGAGGGGGCTGAGCGGTGTGTGAGCCCTTGGCCACGCTGACAGTACACTGAGGAGGTATGAGACATACTGATCGAGGGGGCGGAGCGGTGTGTGAGCCCTTGGCCACGCTGACAGTACACTGAGGAGGTATGAGACATACTGATTGAGGGGGCGAAGCAGTGTGTGAGCCCTTGGCCACGCTGACCGTACACTGAGGAGGTATGAGACATACTGATCGAGGGGGCGGAGCGGTGTGTGAGCCCTTGGCCACGCTGACAGTACACTGAGGAGGTATGAGACATACTGATCGAGGGGGCGGAGCAGTGTGTGAGCCCTTGGCCACGCTGACAGTACACTTAGGAGGTATGAGACATACTGATCGAGGGGGCGGAGTGGTGTGTGAGCCCTTGGCCACACTGACAGTACACTGAGGAGGTATGAGACATACTGATCGAGGTGGCGGAGCGGTGTGTGAGCCCTTGGCCACACTGACAGTACACTGAGGAGGTATGAGACATACTGATCGAGGGGGCGGAGCAGTGTGTGAGCCCTTGGCCACACTGACAGTACACTGAGGAGGTATGAGACATACTGATCGAGGGGGCGGAGCGGTGTGTGAGCCCTTGGCCACACTGACAGTACACTGAGGAGGTATGAGACATACTGATCGAGTGGGCGGAGCGGTGTGTGAGCCCTTGGCCACACTGACAGTACACTGAGGAGGCCTCATTTGCATATGAAATAAAAGAAGAAGTGAAATCTACACTACAGGTCGGCTGTTCTTTATATGGGACTTCTATGGCTGTTTAAATAGTTTACACTGAGTTTTGGGGATGACAGAGCTTCTTTAGTTATAGTCCATTTACAATGGCCAAATATGAATGAGGGTTCCTAGGAGAAAGGGAACCTGTCACCAGTTTTATACCTTATAAACCCTGCCCATCACCTATGAATGCATGTAAGCAGCTTTCCTACATCACCTTTATACCCTCCTAGGTGCCTCTGCATTCCTACAAAAAAGTGTTTTTATTCATGTCCCGCGCTGTGGGGCTATGTTCACACTAGGTGTTTTTTCCTGCAGCACAAACCTAATCTCTTGCCAGGAAGGTTTGTTCAGGATTTTACTTGTTTTTTGCTGTGGTTTTGCTGTGTTTTTTCACTGTTCTTTTGTCTCGTTATGCATTTACATAAAGTTAAGTGAAAAAAAAAATCTCATTCTATTTCATCAGGTTTTGGCACAAAAAACGCTGCAAACCCTGATACCTGCATTTTTTGGTACGTTCTTTTCAGCATTTTTTCACCACCCATTACTTTCAATGGGCGAAAAACGCAAAATGCAGAAAAAACGCTGATTGCTCTATTGTGCAAAAAAACATGCAAAGCACAAAATACTGATGAAACAAAAACCAATTTCCGATTTCTGGAATCTCATAGACTTTGCTGGTTCTGTAAATTGCAGGTGAAAATGTACATAAAAAAGCATAAAAAAATGCAATGTGTGAACATAGCTTTACAGACAGCAAACTATCTGTAATTGCATAGGTGTGTGCCATCCCAATAACACACCAGTTTTCGTTTCTTTAAAGCCTTGTTACCTTTAATTCATGAAGCAGCCAGAGGTAAATATGATACTGACGAGCCGCGACACATGGGCCACCGTTGTGTGCTTTCCCCCCAGGCTAAAGTTTGCCAGCCCGCCCCTGCTGTTAGCCTATGACACAGTTAAGGGCTCGCACTCATCTGCGCTGAAAAATCGATCCGGTGTTGATCCAGAAAAGTAAGATGAGTTTCATGCAATTTCAATGCAATTTTTCTCACAGATCATCCGTATGACATGCGTATGCAATGCTTTTTTATTTTTTCTGCAGCTATTATGCTACAATCATTTACAGGACCATTCACAGTGTTCTATGCTACAGAATGGTAATGTATCCCTAAAAATCGGACGGCATACGGATGGTCAGAGGCGGTGGCAGTGAAGGAAATTCAGCAGATGCTCCAGACTGCAGGGCATAGACCCAAATCTGGGACTGTCTGCTGAATCTGGGACAGTTGGGACTAGAGATGAGCGGATGGATTCATGGGTCTCTAGTCCAGCGTTCAGGTCAGTGATAACTGGCAGATTGATGGGAGGCCGCGAATCTCTAACCTTCCAGGATCCCCGACGCAGCTTTTGATCACCCAGGGCTGGAGTGACGTCATCTGTGCGTCCTGCTCATATCTAGTTGTGGATTATTTTTTGTTCCTTCATTCACGACATCCGGCTTTTTTGTGTCTTTAAGAAATATTGTGTTTTTTGTTTTCTGCAGGATCCGCACCAAACTACACAATAACAATCTTCTCCCTCTTATTTGATGCGTTTTTGGAGCAGATGTGAAGCCGTATTTTTTATAGTACAATAAAGCTTTTATTCTACTGTGTCACCCAGGGGGATATAGGGGACTCGGTACCCGGGTCTTTTACCTTGCTTAGGATGTCACGGCAGTCGGCTCCCGGGCCCGTACTCTGGGGTACCTCTTGAAAAAGGGGGTTTTTAGTGTATGGTTTGTTTCGTGACGCCACCTGTGGTTTCCGATAATGGTTACCGGCGCTGCTGCAGACCTCCGGGGGTGATGAGATGGCAGCCGGGATGTTTATGCTCCCCACAGGCGGAGCGGACTCCCGGGGCAGAGTTGATGGAAGGGATGCAGGTGAGAGATGGCCAGGTCAGGGGGAATGACGGACACGCACACAGGGGGTTCGCTTCAGTACCTTTACTGGTGTAACGGCAGGTATGGTCCAGGGTACTTCCTAGGAAGGGTGCACTTCAGGACTTCTCCCCAGTGAGCGGGTATAAGGCCTCCTGATCCGTGTCTCCCTCTCTCTAAGCTTCTAGCCAGCCTGGAACTTGGCCTAGCTTCTGTTTTGTGTTGCTCTCTCACCTGACCGCCTGGTAGTAGGACCTTTCTTTGGCAACCACTATCCCTGGACGCTGGGGCCTTCGTGGTTCCTAGTCCTGTTATTGCTGGCGGCTTCAGGATCACCAGGGGTCTGGAAGCCTCCTGGTATGCCGGTAGTCCCTACTGGATATAGAGGTCCCTGTAGGCGCGGACCCGGTGTCCGGTTTGTGTATTGGGGTGAGCCTATGATGCTCCTCTGCCCCCTCAACTCTTCTCTCCTCTCCTCTTTGCCTCCGGCCACACTCGGGGCCCTCAATACAGCAGCAGACGTGCTGCGTCTTCACTGCTCTAAGCGGCAGCATGCTCTCTCAGACTCTGACTGAACTGCCTGGCTCCACCCTCCATATATATATCCCTAACAGGCTCCCTTTGGTGGTATGAGGTGGAAGGGTGGAGGTGTTTGTTTGTAATGAGGGCCTCTTGTGGAGAAGTCCATCCATGCACCCTTTTGGGTCCTGTGGTACCTGTGGTAGCAGGGTGCCACACTACAAGTATCCACAGTTTTTTACATGCATTTTTTTTAGGCTCCACATAAAAGCCTCGAGTGAAAAAAGCACCAAAACCGCATAGTTCAGCAGCGTCCCTGGGTGCACAGTAGGTGCATTTTTTGTTAAAGTAGTTTTTATTAAGGATTTTTTACATAAATGGGGTAAAGAAAAAAGGGAAAGACATATTATAAATACACAGTAATATAGAAGCAAACAAGAGCAAAATAAAAGCAAAAAAGCAAAATTTAAAGGGATTAAAAATATAGGCAAAATAAAGGGTGGAAAAGGTTAAGGATGAGAGGGGGGAAGGAAAAATATGGTTTATTAAGGATAGGCAAGGGAAAGGGGTTACGATACACATATAAGATACATTATATATACAGTACAGACCAAAAGTTTGGACACACCTTCTCATTTAAAGATTTTTCTGTATTTTCATGACTTTGAAAATTGTACATTCAAACTGAAGGCATCAAAACTATGAATTAACACATGTGGAATTATATACTTAACAAAAAAGTGTGAAACAGCTGAAAATATGTCTTATATTCTGGGTTCTTCAAAGTAGCCACCTTTTGCTTTGATGACTGCTTTGCGCACTCTTGGCATTTTTTTGATGAGCTTCAAGAGGTAGTCACCGGAAATGGTTTTCACTTCACAGGTGTGCCCTGTCAGGTTTAATAAGTGGGATTTCTTGCCTTATAAATGGGGTTGGGACCATCAGTTGTGTTGTGCAGAAGTCAGGTGGATACACAGCTGATAGTCCTACTGAATAGACTGTTAGAATTTGTATTATGGCAAGAAAAAAGCAGCTAAGTAAAGAAAAACGAGTGGCCATCATTACTTTAAAAAATGAAGGTCAGTCAGTGCGAAAAATTGGGCAAACTTTGAAAGTGTCCCCAAGTGCAGTTGCAAAAACCATCAAGCGCTACAAAGAAACTGGCTCACATGAGGACCGCCCCAGGAAAGGAAGACCAAGAGTCACCTCTGCTTCTGAGGATAAGTTTATCCGAGTCACCAGCCTCAGAAATCGCAGGTTAACAGCAGCTCAGATTAGAGACCAGGTCAATGCCACACAGAGTTCTAGTAGCAGACACATCTCTACAACAACTGTTAATAGGAGACTTTGTGCAGCAGGCCTTCATGGTAAAATAGCTGCTAGGAAACCACTGCTAAGGACAGGCAACAAGCAGAAGAGACTTGTTTGGGCTAAAGAACACAAGGAATGGACATTAGACCAGTGGAAATCTGTGCTTTGGTCTGATGAGTGCAAACTTGAGATCTTTGGTTCCAGCCACCGTGTCTTTGTGCGACGCAGAAAAGGTGAACGGATGGACTCTACATGCCTGGTTCCCACCGTGAAGCATGGAGGAGGAGGTGTGATGGTGTGCGGGTGCTTTTATGGTGACACTGTTGGGGATTTATTCAAAATTGAAGGCATACTGAACCAGCATGGCTACCACAGCATCTTGCAGCGACATGCTATTCCATCCGGTTTGCGTTCAGTTGGACCATCATTTATTTTTCAACAAGACAATGACCCCAAACACACCTCCAGGCTGTGTAAGGGCTATTTGACCAAGAAAGAGAGTGATGGGGTGCTACGCCAGATGACCTGGCCTCCACAGTCACCAGACCTGAACCCAATCGAGATGGTTTGGGGTGAGCTGGACCGCAGAGTGAAGGCAAAAGGGCCAACAAGTGCTAAGCATCTCTGGGAACTCCTTCAAGATTGTTGGAAGACCATTTCCGGTGACTACCTCTTGAAGCTCATCAAGAGATGCCAAGAGTGTTCAAAGCAGTCATCAAAGCAAAAGGTGGCTACTTTGAAGAACCTGGAATATAAGACATATTTTCAGTTGTTTCACACTTTTTTGTTAAGTATATAATTCCACATGTGTTAATTCATAGTTTTGATGCCTTCAGTGTGAATGTACAATTTTCATAGTCATGAAAATATAGAAAAATCTTTAGGCTATGTGCCCATGATCAGGTAACTTCATTCAGTATTACCCTGTTGGCGCGACCCAATTAGGTTTTTTCCACTGTTGTCTATGCTTTGATGCTTATGGGCTTTTCTTGCATTTTCTTGCATAGTATTCTATAACATTCTTTCTGCCAGCGACAATTACTTTACAAAGATAGATAACTTTACTGGCACTACTATATTTAATTTCACTTATATTTTTGAACAAGCAATATAGTCGCATTCGTGAGCAGCATATTGCAAATTTGCAACCCCATAGCTGCAGCAACAGTGGTTGTATATTCATAAGCCCGTTCTTATATGTGAAGCACTGTGATTTGTTTTATCATGTTTTTAATATTGTCTCAATAAAACATTGATTTTTTAAGGTTTAAATACTCGTTTTCTTTTCTCGAGGGACTCGTGTCCCATTTGAGAAGAGTAGGTGTGTTTATGCGAATTGAGTTAAATAACCAATAACAATTTTCAGGATTCCAAGTGTGGAACTTTGTTGTTAATATTGATGTCCTGTTCTTTATAACAGATTTAGTTCCTGAAATATGGACCTCAAAGCCAGGATGCAGTCCTGGCAGGATAAAGCCTCCAACTTATTTAAATCAGGTGCTTCAGGTGGTTTTAATAACTCTCAGAATGAATATAAAGAATTATGTAAGAAATATAAGAATCTATTGCAAAAAAAGACCAAAATTTGGTGGACCAAAGCTTCACTTGAAAATTATGCGCAACAAAAAATTGTTCCCAGGGGTTTAAGAGTCCAACTATATCCGACGTTTGGTTTAGATGATGGTGAATTGATTAAAAAATGGGAGGTGGCTGCATCTACCTGCTCATTAACATTTATTGACATCATTAATGAGAGGAATGCTAATATACTAAGTGAGATAGATCAGGAATTAGAATCTATTCAGAAACAGATCTCGCAAGAGATGTCCCCTCAATCGCTTGAAAATTTTTTTCAAGATATGAACAATGAATTGGAGAAATGGGAGGAGTCTATTAGCAAAATAAAAATGAAAAAATATTTGAGGGATGTGGGAGATTATGAAAATAAAAGAGTATATTGATGGCAATATAAAAATGTGAACAACCCCATCAATTTAAAGCGGACCACATCTGCCACATCAGTGTCATCCCTCTCTAGTGGAACAACCTCAGGTTTGGAAAATGAGCCGGTCTCAAATCGATATATCAAGACCAGATATGGAGGGAGAGGAAGAATGCACCATGACTATACATCTACTCATGGAAACAAACGTACCGATAATCCCAAGGTAATCAATTTATCTTCACATAAACTAACGGAACAACAAATTAAGCTTTTGGAGAAAGGACTAATGTTTTCCCCTCCCCAACCTTTAGATGCCTTCATGGCAGTGAAGGATGTCCATCTTTTTGCCAGAAAATTGATATTAAAAAGATTTCATGAGAAATCCAATATGGGTCTGACTCTAGATTCCGATGAGGAAAAGGCGGCGTTGGCTATTCTTGAATCCCTGGCTGAAGAAGAACCCACTACTAAGGTGAGTACATTTCCGATGCAACTTGTTGATAAATCCAAAAAATTTCCAAACATCAACACCTGCTCAGCTGTGGATATTTTTGTTAAAATGGTGACCAGAGATATTGAACAACTGAAAGTGGACACCCACGGATACCATGGAAACAATCAATTCAGGAAAACAATTGAGGAGATTTCAAGCTGGGATGATTGTGTCCTCAAGATGGCTGATAAAGGGGGAAATTTAGTTATCTGGCCCAATAAGTCATATGAAATGCAAGCATTTAAACTCCTATCAGATCAAAAATGTTATAAGAAACTCTCTAATAGTCCCATCTTGGGATTTCAATCAGAGCTGATAGATATCCTGCAGGCTGCATATGAAAATGGAACAATTCCAAAAAGATTCTTGGACCATGTTATAAAATTAAAGCCACGTATGCCAACCCTATATCTTATCCCAAAAATCCACAAAAATCTGTTAGATCCCCCTGGTAGACCAATCATCTCAGGAAATGGGGGGTTGTGTGAAACAATCTGTCTATTAATTGACCATTATTTGAAACCTATTGTGGCCACACTCCCCTCTTATATCCAGGATACGTCGGCGGCATTGAGGTGTCTGGATCAGCTCCATCTAGATCCCAATATGATTTTGGTCACTGCCGATGTCGAAGCACTATATACTTCCATTGAGCACAAGCATGGTTTGAGGGCTACCGAATGGTTTCTTAAAAACAGCAATTTAGATCAGGACCTCACTGAATTATTGGTCAGACTTTTGGAATTTGTCCTGTCTCATAATTGATTCCTATTTAAAGATCAAGTATTCCTACAAACACAAGGAACTGCGATGGGTGCAGCTTGTGCCCCATCTTACGCAAATTTATTTTTGGGGGCATGGGAGAGGGACATTTTCCAATGCTCTCCAATTGAGGGTACGGAAAGGATCTGTGGCACCCCAGGGGTCTGGTTTCCACAGTAACAGCAATGTTATGTCTGAGAGCAGGTGGGAGGTCTCTTGGTCAGGGATCCTGTGCATGCCACACCTCCTGCCCAGTCCTGGGAGGGGAAGAACTTCCCCTATATAAACCTAGGGCTGAGGCAGGGTTAGTGAGTAGAGAAGAAGTAGAGACAGAGAAGAGAAGCAGCATAGGAAGAAACAACAGGAGCTCTGTGGGAGCAGTACTACAAAGAGTCAGGGGCTGGCAGCTGCAGAGCTCGCCCTGACTGAGAAGCTATCACCGGACCCGGAGTCCGAGGCTGTGGGGACTAACTCCTAACCAGCAGCAGAAACCGACCGGCAGGGGATTTCAGGTCCTCTGGCCAAGAAACCCGAAGGCACGGTCACACGCGTGGGACCAGCACCGCCGTCGTGGAGCGGAAGCTACTAGAAGGCCCCGAGTCACCGGCCATACGGGTGAGCACCACACGGTACACTCAGGGACGTGGGCTACTTATACCCGCCTCTAGCAAGGTAGCCAGAAGAGTACAGTTAGTTTGGGAGGCCCACAACTCCGCCTGGCCAGGGGAGATCCCATCTGCTCAAGGACTGACCAGGCCCCAATCGCTAGCCAGTACTCCGGGAGGGTCTATCTTTGTCACCAGTAAAGACCCTGAACTACACCGTACCGTCTCCGAGTGGTTCCTGCTACCCCCATCATCCACGTCGGCTGCCCTGAGGCCATACCCCTCCCGTTGGGGGTGATACTATCACGCTGCACAATCCTACCACCGGCCTCAGCGGTCTGCCCTGCAGCGGCAGCTCCTTCGCTGCATTCAACGGGTGGCGTAGTCGTACAACATCTACCACTAATACAGCGCCACTTAGTCTGACTCCCTGGGCACGGACCGGGTCACCGCCACGAGACTACAACCCTCAACAGATCCGGCTCCGGGTAAGCTCCCGCGTGCGCAACGCTGCGCGACACAGGCCCAGGGGTGCGTCAACTTTTGGCGTAGTCGGCAGGATCTCGTGCCCGCAACCACCGGGTACTGCGTGCCTGAAAAAGACTGTTCAAACTTACCTGTGGTGAAGATTCCCGCCATCCGGCGCCATCTTCCGCTTCCTTCCCGCCATCGGTGGAGTTTTCCCGCCATTCGGCGCCATCTTCGGCCTTCTTCCCGCCAGCCGTGGAGTTTTCCCGCCATTGGACGCCATCTTGAGGACGCCGCGTGGGAAGAAGAGGGGCGTGGACTCCGAAAGCGCGCGAGAACTGAAGCCCCGCCTCACGTCCGGACGTTGCGTAAGGTCCTGGAAGGAGCCCAGCAGACGCCGACGTCACAGGAGCGCGACGGAAGGTCCTCAACCCTGACGATCCACTGCGGAGCCGCGGCCTACGGAAGAGGATCATCGCAAGGTAGGCCACGGTCCACTAGGGGGGAGAAGGATGTCGGATACGGAGGAGAGCTTCACCGCTTCAACCCCCGCCAGCGCCACCGCTGTTGCGGTCATGCCTTTCACCATGCCCTATATCCCGGGGGCAGCCTGTCTACCCCAGTACTCAGGGGAGTCACATACCCTGCATGACTTTAGAGAAAAGCTGGATAGCCTCTTCCAGGTGTATCCCCTCACAGAGGAGCAAAAAGTGAGCATCCTGGTGGCCCAATTAACCGGGGCAGCCCAAAGGGAGGTAAAGTCCTGGCCACCTGGGAGGAGGACTGTCGCAGAGATACTAACCCGGCTGAGGGACACCTTTGATACCCGCACCTCAGCCGAGATCAAGCTTAGATTCTACGGGTGCAAACAGCGGGCACATGAGAGTATAAGGGACTATGCCCTGAACCTACAAGAGGCCCTGAGAGCCATTAAGCAGACCGACCCTGACGGCGTGGGAGACGAGGACAGGCTGTTGACTGAACAATTTATAGAGGGTTTATATTGCAATGCCCACCGAACCCAGTTGCGGGCAATGGCCTTACAGGACCCTCATCTGGGATTTGCACAGTTCAAGGACAGAGCCATCCGGGTGCTCCGAGAACCAGCACCAGGTGGCGTTGTGACCCACAGACGCCCCACTACCACTTACCACCAGGAGGCGGCGCCCTTGTCGGCAGGGCCTGTGGGAGCTGATGCGCAGGCTTTGAACAATGACCCGGCTCCAGACCTGCACCATCAGGTCCAAGAGCTAGCTAAAAGCGTTGCTGCGCTAACCCGAACTGTGCAGTCTTTACAGGTTTCCACTCCAGGGAAGATCCAGCTGGCATCCGGACCGGAGGACATCCCGTGGCGTCGACCAAGGAGGACCCCACCGGCCAGAGGAAGACCCAGCGACCGATACAACGAGGACGGACAACCCATCTGCCGCCGCTGCAATCAACCCGGACATATGGCAAGGTACTGTCCTTTAAACTGGCACAACCTGGGGTAGAGGGCCAACCCCCAGGAAAAAGATCATCAGGCCCATCGAACTGGCGCGACAGATATGTGGGAGGACGTCCAGTCTTGCCTGTGGTACTGGATGGCATCCCTATGAGTGCCCTATTGGACACCGGGTCACAGGTCACCACTATCCCGTACGTGCTCTTTAGGCAGTACTGGAATGACTCGGATATCACCCGCTACCCTGACGGCGACTTGAGTATCATCGCCAGCAATGGTCAGCCCGTGCCACAGATTGGATTTAAAGAGGTGACCATTAAAATCGGTAGAGTCGAACTGGCAGCACAGGGACTGATCATTGTAGACATTGACAAACACGAGAGTCACCCAAAGATAACTCTAGGAACTAATGTAATTGAAAATTGTCTTGCAGAGGTGATTTTCCTTTTACAACAGGTTGCCAAGAACGCCAGCTCCGGCCAGCAGCGAGTGCTCCAGAAAGAGATCCGGGCACTGATGCGACGGCAACAGATAGAACTCTCCGGTGGTGAGATTGGTAGCGTAAGAATGTGTGACCCTTTCCCTATTGCCATGCCCCCAAAAAGTGAAATGATGATTTGGTGCCGGGCAGCTATTGGTCTGAGAGGTAGAGATTACCAGGCAATGGTAGAACCAGTTTACTCAGACAGTAGGCCCACCATTTTGACAGCACGGGGGGTGGTCAATGTACGCCATGGGAGGGTGCCCGTTCGCATAATAAATATCGGGAAGAGGGAAGTGTACCTGCCCCGGTATGCCACGCTAGCCAAATTGTATACCATCAATCAAAATTCCATACAGTCCGTAGAACCCTTGCCTCCATCTTCCCCGGAGGAAGGTAACGGCTCTAAGGAAACAATGGAGGACTGGTGTCAGCAACTACATTTGGGTACTGACTCCACTCCCTCACACCAGAAACAGGGAGTCTATCGGGTGGTTCAAGAGTACGAGAGAGTGTTTAGTAAACACCCGTTAGACTTCGGGCGAGTCAAAGGGGTAGAACACCACATCCCCACGGGAGACCATCTTCCCATAAAAGAGAGGTATCGACCCGTACCCCCTGCACACTACCAACACGCCAAGGGGATGCTTAGGGACATGAAGGAGGCTGGGGTGATCAGGGATAGCTGTAGCCCCTGGGCAGCTCCACTAGTCTTAGTCAAAAAGAAAGACAACACCATGAGGATGTGTGTAGATTACCGGAAAATTAACCGTATCACACACAAGGATGCGTACCCCTTACCAAGGATAGAGGAGTCTTTGGCTGCTTTAAGATCTGCTAACTTCTTCTCTACCTTGGATCTCACTAGCGGGTACTGGCAGGTTCCTGTAGCAGAGGCGGACCGGGAGAAGACCGCATTCACCACCCCGATGGGACTTAGCGAGTTTACCTGCATGCCGTTCGGACTCTGCAACGCACCGGGAACCTTTCAACGATTAATGGAGTGCTCTCTGGGCCACAGAAACTTCGAGACGGTCCTGTTGTACCTGGACGATGTCATCGTATATTCCAAGACTTATGAGGACCACCTGAAACACCTGGCGGAAGTGTTCGAAGCTCTGGCAAACTACGGCCTAAAGGTAAAACCCTCCAAGTGTCACCTCCTAAAACCAAAGGTGCAGTACCTGGGACACGTGGTGAGCGCTGACGGAGTGGCTCCCGACCCTGATAAGATCACCGCAATTAAGGAATGGCCAAGTCCCTCCAGTGTAAAGGAAGTGCGGCAGTTCCTCGGGTTGGTAGGCTATTACCGCAGATTCATCCCCGGTTTCACCAAAAAGGCAGCTCCTATGCAGGACCTCCTGATAGGCCAGTCCCGGAAGGCCAAGAACCAGAAGCCGCCCTTCAAATGGGAGAAGTTAGAAGAAGAGTCCTTCCGCCAGCTGAAGATGGCCCTCACGGGGGATGAAATCCTGGCGTACCCTGATTACAGCCAGCCCTTTATCCTCTACACCGACGCAAGTAACATCGGGCTAGGAGCCGTACTGTCCCAGATCCAGCAGGGGAAAGAACGAGTAATCGCTTACGCTAGCCGAAAACTGCGACCCACCGAAAGAAACCCTGAGAATTACAGCTCATTTAAGCTAGAGTTCCTGGCAGTGGTGTGGGCAGTCACCGAACGCTTTAAGCACTACCTCGCTTCTTCCCGGTTCACCGTGTACACGGATAACAACCCGTTGACACACCTGGACACGGCAAGACTCGGTGCCCTAGAGCAGAGATGGATGGCCCGTCTGTCCAACTACGAGTTCACAATCAAATACCGGGCAGGACGCTCCAATACCAACGCGGACGCCCTGTCCAGGATGCCAAACCTACCGGACGTAGGAGAAGATCCAGAGGGACTGGAAGAAGTCGAACTCCCCGCGTTCCACCGTCATGGGACTATCCAGTATTCCCATCGGGTAAGGAGTAAGCAAGCCGCTACGTTTAACCCCTTGCCTCACTACAACTGGGAGGAAACGCAAGACAGTGACCCTGCCGTCCGGCTGGTAAAGGAGATGCTGACTCGGCCAGAGGCTCGCCTTGACCCAGACGCTCCGGAGGAAGCCAAGCAACTGTGGGCTGAGAAGAGTCGACTGTTCCTTTACAAGGGGAAGTTGTGCCGCAGAATGGTTAACTCCCGGACGCATGAACTAATCTGGCAAGTAGTGGTGCCACGGAGAGACGCAGCCATGGTGATGGAGGCATACCACGACGGGGCTGGACACTTCGGATGGAAGAAGCTGGAGTTCCTGCTGCGTGGGCGGTTCCACTGGGTAGGCATGAGGGGAACCATCGAGAGGTGGTGCAGAGACTGTGGCCCGTGCAACCTAAGAAGGAAGGACCGTGCCAGCCAGAAGACTCCCCTGCAGTCCATCGTCACCCGGCAGCCGTTGGAACTGGTAGCCTTGGATCATGTAAAACTGACCCCAAGCGGAAGTGGCTACGTCTACACGTTAACCATTGTGGATCATTACTCCCGGTTCTTGGTTGTCGTCCCCGTTAAGGACTTAACGGCTCAAACAGCAGCTAGAGCCTTCCAGCAGCACTTCTGCCGCCCACACGGGTACCCGGACCAAGTGCTGACGGACCAGGGACCTGCCTTTGAAGCGGAGGTCTTCCAGGAATTCTGCAATCTCTATGGCTGCCGGAAGATAAGGACGACACCCTATCATCCGCAAACTAATGGACTTTGTGAGAAAATGAACCAGGTGGTAATGGATCTCCTGAAAACGTTGCCCCTGGAAGAACGCAGTCTGTGGCCTGAGAAGCTGCCCGATCTGGTGGACCTATACAATCACATCCCGGTAGGTTCCACCAACTGTACCCCGGCTTACCTAATGAGGGCGAGACCTGGTAAGTTACCTGTTGACCTGGAAATGGGAGTCCTGACACCCGAGGACACTTCACCAGAGGCAGACTGGGACACAGAGAGGCAGCAGCAGTACCGGAAAGTACAGGAGAGCGTGGTGCGAAGTCTCTGTCAGGCTAGGGAAAGACAAGAGAAAACTTACAACCAGTATGCTCCCGCTGTTCCCCTGGTACCCGGAGAGCAGGTCTTGAAGAGGAAAAGACGGCTCCACAAGTTGGACGACCAGTGGGAGAAGGACCCGTACACCGTACTGCCCTCAAGCCACGAGAACCCGAAAGTCTGTACCATCAGTAAAGACGGAGGGGAGACCATAGCCATTGTATCCCGGGATTACCTGAAGAAGTGTCCTGAATAGCTACGGAACCCTGAAGAGGAACAAGAAGACCATCGACCCGTAGAGGAAAGGGAAGATATGGTTAGTACTGTGCTCGGAGACTTCCCTCGGTCCTGGACTCAAGTCAATGGTGCAGTTGTGGTACCCGTCCTCACGTTCCTCCAACCAGCATCCCAAGTGCCTACGGAGCAACAGGTAGAGCTGGAAGAGCAGCCGGTCCAGGAGGCAGAAGATTCCATACAAGCAGAACAGGAGGATCAACCCTCTGCTTATAGTGAGCCTGCCGTACCCCTAGTGAGCCAAAGAGCCGGTAGACAGCTGCCCAGTTTACCCTTGACAGCTCCTACACCCTGTAGTTCAGGGCTAGACAGTCAGCTCCGTAGGTCCACTAGGGCCACTAGAGGCCAGTTACCCGCACGTTGGAGGATTTGAAGTGTATAAACTGTTTTATTTGTGGTTACCTGTTTTTCTTGTTGTTTGTGTATAATTATGTGTTTCTAGTTATTTATAGGAGTCCTTGGTGGATTTACCGGGAATCCTTGTACATGGTTGGAGCGTAACCTAGGAATGGACTAAAGACTGTTAAGGACTCGGGGCAGGACAGACCCCTACCTGGTTACGTCTCCCTGTTTTGGTGAAATGGACACCTTGCTTTTCTTCAAAAACTGCACCCGGTTGCGAACACGCCGTGACCATCTTTATGTGTTTTTCTTATTGTATTATTATTGTTTATACCTTGTTATGTTTTTCTAAAAATATGTTTAGTCCCGGAGTACTAAATTTCACTAGGGGGGAATGTGGCACCCCAGGGGTCTGGTTTCCACAGTAACAGCAATGTTATGTCTGAGAGCAGGTGGGAGGTCTCTTGGTCAGGGATCCTGTGCATGCCACACCTCCTGCCCAGTCCTGGGAGGGGAAGAACTTCCCCTATATAAACCTAGGGCTGAGGCAGGGTTAGTGAGTAGAGAAGAAGTAGAGACAGAGAAGAGAAGCAGCATAGGAAGAAACAACAGGAGCTCTGTGGGAGCAGTACTACAAAGAGTCAGGGGCTGGCAGCTGCAGAGCTTGCCCTGACTGAGAAGCTATCACCGGACCCGGAGTCCGAGGCTGTGGGGACTAACTCCTAACCAGCAGCAGAAACCGACCGGCAGGGGATTTCAGGTCCTCTGGCCAAGAAACCCGAAGGCACGGTCACACGCGTGGGACCAGCACCGCCGTCGTGGAGCGGAAGCTACTAGAAGGCCCCGAGTCACCGGCCATACGGGTGAGCACCACACGGTACACTCAGGGACGTGGGCTACTTATACCCGCCTCTAGCAAGGTAGCCAGAAGAGTACAGTTAGTTTGGGAGGCCCACAACTCCGCCTGGCCAGGGGAGATCCCATCTGCTCAAGGACTGACCAGGCCCCAATCGCTAGCCAGTACTCCGGGAGGGTCTATCTTTGTCACCAGTAAAGACCCTGAACTACACCGTACCGTCTCCGAGTGGTTCCTGCTACCCCCATCATCCACGTCGGCTGCCCTGAGGCCATACCCCTCCCGTTGGGGGTGATACTATCACGCTGCACAATCCTACCACCGGCCTCAGCGGTCTGCCCTGCAGCGGCAGCTCCTTCGCTGCATTCAACGGGTGGCGTAGTCGTACAACATCTACCACTAATACAGCGCCACTTAGTCTGACTCCCTGGGCACGGACCGGGTCACCGCCACGAGACTACAACCCTCAACAGATCCGGCTCTGGGTAAGCTCCCGCGTGCGCAACGCTGCGCGACACAGGCCCAGGGGTGCGTCAGATCCATAATTGGATCAGGTACATCGATGACATTCTCTTTGTATGGGAAGGCTCCGATGTTGACCTTCATGAATTAATGCGTAATATCAATAATAACAATTTGAACATCAAATTGACCTATCAATCTGGACGCAAAGTTGATTTCCTTGACATCAATATTGAAGTTACATCGGATGGAATAATTAAAACTGATATATTCCGTAAATCAACAGCCACAAATTCCATCTTGAGAGCAGACTCCTCACACTTACCTTCAACCATACGTGGTATACCAGTGGGTCAGTATTTACGAGCTAGGAGGATTTGTTCAACGGAGGAAGCTTTCGAAAAACAAGCCACGGACCTGTATAGTCGCTTTAGGGAACGCGGCTATGGACACAGGCAAATTAGGCGGGGATACAAGAGAGCTAAAGCTCTAAGTAGGGATCAGGCACTCTACCCTAATAAGAAGCTTGAGCATAATCATGACCACAATTAAATAAGATTAATTACCCCATATAACAGTCAGTGGGATAAATTCAAGCAAATCATCTACAAACATTGGAACATTCTCAAAACTGACGTCATTTTGGGAAAAACCCTACCACCAAAACCATGCATCATAGCTAAAAGATCTAAAAACTTGAAAGACTTTTTGGTAAGAAGCCAATACACACCAGCAAAGAACAAGACCACATCTTTTAGGGACCAAATACAGGGTTTTTGCCCCTGTGGACAGTGTAAGGCCTGCACCAATACGATAAAAAGCAAAGTGTTCCATAATGCAGCAAAAGACCGTCAATTTTCTATAAGGCAATTTCTCACGTGTTCCACCAAAGGAGTCGTCTATGTGGCTGAATGCCCATGTAATAAGATTTACGTGGGCATGACCACTAGAGAGCTCCGAGTTAGAGTGCGAGAACACGTGCGAGATATAGAAAAATCAAAAAATGCCGTGGATACTGAACACTTGAAGACTCTTCCACGGCATTTCAAACGATTTCATGATTCTGACGCTACGGTCTTGAAGATTAAGGCCATTGACAAAGTATCACTGGGTATTAGAGGTGGGGATCTGTTTAAAACATTAGCGCAGGTAGAAAGTCGGTGGATTTACCGATTAAATTCAATCGTTCCATATGGATTGAATGAAAACTTTGGGTTTGGTTCTTTTCTATGATTCCGGTTCTAATAATTTATCATTCTGATCAGTTCTTTTAATGTGTCTTTTATGTGATTTTAATATGAGTTTCATTATACACAGATGCAGATATTCATATACATGGTCGGTGTGGAGTCCACTGTGTATCGTGATGTTGCTGATACCAGCGAGGTTCCAGTTGATCTTCTACCTTGAGGAATGATGTATAAGATCTACAAAACTTGGAGCACCCACTTCTGATATAACTCTACACTGAAGACATGATTACCTGGACTCGAATATGTAATTCGCTAGTATGAACATTGGGATTTGGTAATGGTAGATTTGTATATTTACCAAGTTATTATATGCATGTCACGATCATCTCATAATTTCGCATGCGTTTTAAGTTATTACACGCACGTCATGATCATTTTAAAATGCTCATGTGCTGCAAGCTAGTACATGAACGGTAGGGTCACTTCATAATTTCCGTGTGTTATCACTGTCATTTTATTTACATACGGCTTGCTTATGTGTTATTATTCCATCTTTTCATCTTACACTTTGCCAATGCACCGCACACTTTCACCATTCACACACACACGTAGTAATACGGATTTTGCTTATGCACCACACACTTTCACCATTCACACACACACGTAGCAATACGGATTTTCGCTAATGCACCACACACTTCACCATTCACACACACACGTAGTAATACAGATTTCTTATTGACAAGTTATTACATGGATGTCTGATCACTTCACATTTTTTACGTGTTGCAATAGTTATTGCATTTTCACACACAGTTTGTTTATGTGTCATCTTTTTCATCCATTCACCTTATTCTCGCAGACGCACCACATACTTTCACCATTCACACATACACACAGTAATATTTACTTGTCATCACGTTTTGGTTTTCCTAGCTCTTCTAGCATGTATAAAACACACATTTCACACAATTTTATAATTAATTTGGACATAAAACCGTCAATTATCTGACACACTTCCCATTCAGTACATTTTTTAAAATACATGTAAATATAATACTAAGAGGAATATATACAGGCAGGGCGCTTCCAAGCTGTAAGCATAATGTATAATCTATATGCTTTATATTTCACATAACCACTTGGAATGCACGCAAATATTATACTAAGAGGATTATATGCAGGAGGGGCGCGTCCAAGCTGTAAGCATAATGTATAATCTATATGCCTTATATTTCAGATAATCACCTAATCCTTCTAATACTATAACAACATATACTTTTTATACCTGTCACGTCCTGGACCTGCACGCATGCGTAGGACTGCGGCTCCCTGGATACTTCCTGACTCGGCCACTGTGCCCGCGAGCGTACCGGTGCCGCTTGGCAACCTGTGGCTTGCGTTCCACCGGCCGAGAACGGAAGTTCCGCTTTAAAGGGGGTGACAGTTTGCGCATGCGTCATCTAAGATCTATGGTAACCGGAAACGGTAACACGCTCAACTATGAGGGACACCCGCCCATATATATACCACCACGCGACATATAAACTCTAGCTCCCTGAGGAAAGATATTTGAAACGTACGTCGGGGCGACAGACAGGCTTTAGCGTCAATATACAGATTCAGGTAACTTCATTCAGTATTACCCTGTTGGCGCGACCCAATTAGGTTTTTTCCACTGTTGTCTATGCTTTGATGCTTATGGGCTTTTCTTGCATTTTCTTGCATAGTATTCTATAACATTCTTTCTGCCAGCGACAATTACTTTACAAAGATAGATAACTTTACTGGCACTACTATATTTAATTTCACTTATATTTTTGAACAAGCAATATAGTCGCATTCATGAGCAGCATATTGCAAATTTGCAACCCCATAGCTGCAGCAACAGTGGTTGTATATTCATAAGCCCGTTCTTATATGTGAAGCACTGTGATTTGTTTTATCATGTTTTTAATATTGTCTCAATAAAACATTGATTTTTTAAGGTTTAAATACTCGTTTTCTTTTCTCGAGGGACTCGTGTCCCATTTGAGAAGAGTAGGTGTGTTTATGTGCCCATGATGCAGAAATGCTGCATATTTTTTGCGATTCTCCCTGGCAGGAAAAACGCATGCGGATTGTACATGCGGATTTTACATGCGGATTTTACATGCGTTTTTCCCGCCAGCGTTTGTCAAGCGTTCTTCACATGCATTTCCGCATGTGGGTTATCAATCGCTTTTCCAAGCGATCTTAGCATCACTTGGAAAAGTGCTTGACAACTTGTTCACACTATATAAATCCATGCAACCGGCATGGATTTATAGTAGTGTGACCAAGTTAGTTAAAAAAAAAAAGAATAAGAATGGTAAAAAATAAAAAAATAAAGTTTATACTTACCTTCTGATGTCCTCCCGGTGTTATCTCTGCCGCGTTCGGTCTCTTGGGACGGCTCGCGCTGTTTGAAGGACCTGCGGTGATGTCATTGAGTCATGTGATGGGTCACATGACTCAAAGACGTCATGGCAGGTCCTTCACAACAGCGCGAGCAGTGCAAGAGACCGGACGAAGGGGAGAAAACACCGGGAGGACATCGGAAGGTGAGTATAAACTTTATTTTTTATTTTAAATTCTTTTTTTTACAGTTTCTATGGTACCCAGATCTGGATGAGAGTCTCCTCTTCTGCACACCCGGGTACCATCCGCACATTGAAACGCATATAATAATTTGTGTACAAATGTACTGACACGGATTATATGCGTCTCAATGCAAGTCAATGGCGGCGATTATGCTGCGTGTCCGCAAAATTAATGGACATGCTGCGGATTTTTGAGCGCAGCATAAACGTTTGAAAAACGCTATGTGGGCACACAGCCTTAAATGAGAAGGTGTGTCCAAACTTTTGGTCTGTACTGTATATATAATGAATCTTATAACATTTAAGAGGTAGGAGGGGAAGAAAAGGAATGGGAAAGGAAGGACAAATGTGGAGAGGCAAGCATATAGATAAATACTAACTTTTAAATAATGTAAAATACTGTTTGTTGAATTCTAATAGCGAGTGCAGTCTCATGAAATTACATTCAATTTGCTTGAACACTTAGGCTGTGTGCCCACGTAGCATTTTTCAAGCGTATATGCTGCGGAATTTCCGCAGCGTAAACGCTTGAAAAACGCATGTATATCCGCACCCCATGGTCCCCAATGGGATTCCGCAAGTTCTATGCACATGCTGCGGATTTTTCCGCAGCGTTTATGCCGCGTTCAAAAATCTGCAGCATGTCATTTAATTTTGCGTTTCCGCAAGCGGAAATGCCTTTGTCCAATGCATAAAAAACGCAAGGCAATTCCGCATGTGGAAAACGCGTGATAAACGCGCGAAAAATGCGCGATAAACGCGTGCGGAATTCCGCATGCGTTTTTCCGGGAGAGGACTTGCATTTATGCAGCAGAAATTTTCTGCTGCATAAATGCAACGTGGGCACATAGCCTTAAACACAGCAGAATGGTTGTGCAAAAAAAAAAAAAGCAGAGAATACGCAGCATTTATGCTACATGTGAACAAGGTCTAAATTTCAAAGCCAAGTGGATGTGATTCCATGAACTCTCCGCTCTCTGTGACTCTAAAGACGCTGCTGAACAGTGCAGTTTTGGTGCATTTTCTCTCTATAGACTTCTTCTGAAAAAAAACGCATGAAGAAAAAAACGCTGTTGCATTTTTAAGCGCCGAATCAAAGCTTTTCCATAGTATTAAAAAAAAGCTTTAAAAACTCTGCTTCATATCTGCACCGAAAACGCATAAAAGAAACGCAGCAAACACGCTATAATCAGAGAAGATTGTTACTGTGTCATGTGGTGCGGACACCTTCAGAAAAAAGCAGCAGAAAGAATGCAGCATTTACGGTATGTGTGAACGCGACCTCAGCGTTACTTTTATTAGTTTTTTCTCTGTTGAACCCATAAAAAATATATCAATCACACCATTTTATTTACCGATCCCCATAAATAATCTGATCGCTACGTTGTGCGGGTCCTTACGATTACAGGGACACCGAATATGTCTGTGTTATTTGCTGATTTGTGATTATTATTTTTTTTTTAAAAAAACTTATTAAAAAATTACAATTTTTTTCATTATCAAGTGTTTTTCATTATTTTTTTTTTTATTTTATTGGATGAAAAAAATATCTTTTTCTCCCTCAAAAAAAAAAAATACATTGTACGCCGCAGTGTATTTCTATCAGTATAATCTGTTTGTAGTCAGAGCTGCAGTACAGATCAAGTACATAAAATGTTCCTCATTATATCACTAGACCTTGTGGCTCAGCAGCTTAAGTTCCTTGTCTGTAATGTAAAGATTGTGGGTTCAAGACTGTGAGACTCACAGAAAAAAAATGAGATTGCTTATTTTTAATACTTTTATAGAAACAAAAAACATTTCTTCACCTCAGTATACAGGCACCCAAAAAATACATTGTTATACACAATGTATCTCTATGGATATGTATAACCTGCTTCTGTGTTCATTGCCTACAATAGAGGTCAAGATAACTAAATTCTCCTATCTCCAGCATTGTGAGCTATAGCTCATTGGTAGAGCAACAGTCTGCAAACACAGATGCGAGTTTGAATCCTGAGGAGACTGATCATAGGAGGGAGAGAAAATGAATATATAATTTATGCACTTCGCAGGGAGAAGCGGCTCTGCCTTTGAGGAGGAGCTACGGGAGCGATAAATAGAAACTGGGAGAACAGCTGAGACGTGACTGGACACAGGACTGAGCCCTCAAATCAGGACAGTCCCGCTGAATATGGGACGGCTGGGAGCTATGGATATGGGGGTCTCATATTGTGTGGACGTATTTACTGTGGGGACATCATACTGTGTGTGTGGAGGTATCATGCAATTTATTAGATGCCTTTTTGGAGGCATCATACTCTGTGGGGCCATAAAAGGGATATTGTAGTGGGAGAGAACAGTAAGGGGATTCAAAAGGAGCAAATTTACTCTGTATGTGCTGCAATACATGTCCCTCTCTGTTTTGAAATTTAGGAGGCATGCCATTCTGTGACTCCTCTTATGAGCTGTGACCCCGCCTACTCCACTGTGAGGGAAAGGAGAACCCAATTAGGACTTTTGCTATGGGGCCCCATGGTTTCTATGTATGCCCCTGGAAGTGTTGTCTAGTAGAAGGCCACAAGTGGAGAGTGTGCAGCGACTGGAGAACCAAAGGGTTAAGAGAAGTTTGAATAGTATTAAAAGAACTAATTTACCATCTAGATGGCCGGATTACAGAGGCAGAAAGAAAGTACAAGAAAGGTCCTTCATCATCAGTGAGTACCTGCCATAGAAATTAAACAGAGCTGAGGGAAGCATAACTCCCCTGGGCAGCTAGCAAGGAGTGGGCTACAGGTCAACGTGTCAAACCGGTTCTGAAGGTGTAGAGGAAACACTATTCCGACCAGGAAGGAGCATGGGGTGCTGCATTGTAGAAGAGGATACAGTCAGTGGAAGGTCAGAGCCAGGGTGTTGTCTGAAATACTGTTACTTTGAAATAGTTGAATATCACTATGTAATTTGTAACTGAAACAAAGTATGAGCCTCTGCGATATGCAGAAGAATTGCACAAGAAAATGTATGACTATTATCAAATTTTGAAGATCTGGTTCAAGTAAAGAAGTTTTAACCTTTTTACAATGATTGTTGGCCACCATGATTTTCACCTCCCTTTCCCCCTTCTACTCTAGTTATGGCATATATTACTTTTCAAAATTTTTAGTTGGGAAATCGCACCATGTAAGGTCGCAAGAAAGGACCTGGAAACCATCTGCAGTGACTATGAAAAACTTAGGCAAGAAAGTGAAAGAATTGGGAGCGCAGGTGGTCTTCTCATCCATCCTCCCAGTGGATGGCCATGGAACAATGAGGTGGAATAAAATTCTACAGGTGAACAACTGGCTACGTCGATGGTGCCGTCAACAAGGATTTGGATTTCTGGATCACGGAATGAATTACCTACGATGCACCTTACGAAGTGTAGCATCGGCGTCTCTGCCTCCAGCCGGGCAGAGACGCCGTTCCCCTCCCTCTGCGTGCAGCTTCCCGGGCTCTGTGCTTAGGGCGCGTGCTCCCTCTTAAAGGGGCCGCGCCGCCCTATAGAGTTCCCGGCCAATGGCCGGAGGACTTCCCCTATATTAGGCACCTCCTCCAATATGGAGGTGCCTGTGCAAGGTTGTTGTTCCGTGTGCTAACACTTGCTTCAGCCCTCAGGTCCCGCTGCCTGTCTACAGTCCTGCCCGCCAGTCTGTCTTCAGTCCAGTCTGCCAGTCTGTCTAAAATCCTGCCCGCCAGCCTGCTTACCTGGAAGCACCTGCCAGTTACCTGCTGTGCCCGCCAGCCTGCTTACCTGGAGCACCTGGCTGTTACCTGTTGTGCCCGCCAGCCAGCCTACCTGGAGCACCCATCTGGCTATCTGCCGAACCAGCCTGCTTATCTACCCGGACTATCCGTCTGCCTTCCTGCCGGGCTTATCCGCTGTACCGGTCAGTTCCTGCCGTCTGACCCGTGGGAGTCACCTGCTCTCACACAAGGTCGGTCCCAGAGTGGCACCTGGTCCACCTGCCCGGTCCCTCCCTGGTTCACGGAGTCGATTAAGTCGCCGTGCGACCTTGGTCAGGCCAAGTAGGCACTTAGTCACGCCCCTCCTTGCACCGAAGCACAGAGGTGCCATTACCCGGACCCGTAACAGTTTGCACAGGCCACGGAAACCGGTGGCCCCCAGGCTCCTTCACTCTCTGACCTGTACCAGGAGGTCTCACGTCAGAGATCCCAACAGAAGACTATCCTGTCCTATCTACGGACTGTCAACTCCTGCCTGGACACGCTGTCCACCCCGTTTGTGTCCGTCTCTAACCGAGCGGCACCCTCTCCGGCGGCACCTCAACCTACTGGCGCTATGGCATCCAGCTCTGGACCCTGGCTCTCTGCGCCTCCACGTTTTGATGGTGACCCCGTGTTATGTCGGGGCTTCTTAAATCAGTGCACGCTGCACTTTGAACTCCTGGCACATCAGTTCCCCTCCGACCGGGCCAAGGTGGCGTTCATCATGTCCCACCTTACCGGGGAAGCAGTGGCATGGCTAAACCCTCTGTGGGAAAGAGGGGATCCCCTGGTGTCCCATCTTCCGGCTTTCCTCGCTGCCTTCCGGAAGGTCTTCGATGAGCCCGGACGAGAATCTTCTACTGCCTCCTCACTTCTCCATCTCCGCCAAAGGAGTCTCTCTGTGGGCCAGTATGCCATACATTTCCGAACCCTCGCATCTGAGCTTGCCTGCGACAACGAGGCCCTGGTGTCCACCTTCTGGGAGGGTCTTTCTGGACGGATCAAGGATGAGCTAACCGGTCGTGACATCCCTTCCACCCTGGATGACCTGGTGTCATTAGCTACCCGGATTGACATCCGTTTTCTGGAATGTGCTAAGCAGACTACCTGGGAGAGAAGATTTCCATGTCTCGCTCCTGTATTCCAAAAGTCTGTCTCGCAACCAGCAATTCCCTGGGCATGTTCGCCTGAGCCCATGCAAATTGACCAAACCAAGATGGTCAAGTCTCGCCAGGAGACACGCCGAGCCGAGGGGAGTTGCTTCTACTGTGGCAGTAAAGAGCATCTGATCCGTTCCTGCATGGTGAGGCCAGGAAACTCCAGTGTCTAGGACCGCTCGGAGAGGTCGTCCTATGCAAGAGTAAATCCTCTCCGTCCTTGACTCTGTCTGTTTCTATTTCCGGTGGTGAGACCCGCTTCTTCGAGATTGCCCATCTGGATTCTGGAGCCGCTGGGAATCTCATTCAACAGGCAGTTGTGGAGTGGTATCAGATTCCTACTGTACGCCTGACTAAACCGTTGGCAGTTGCCTCCGTGGATGGAAGCCTTCTTCCGGAGACCATCTTACTCATCACAGAGCCTGTAACCCTTCAGGTGGGAATGCTGCACTCGGAGAAGATCTCCTTTCATGTGCTGTCCGGTCTCTCTCACCCCCTCCTGCTTGGTCTATCCTGGTTACAAAGAAATGAGCCCGTCCTGAATTTGAGATCTGGTGAAGTGCTCTGTTGGGGTCAGGAATGCCATGAGTCCTGTCTGGTTCCGGTTCGTCCAGCTCGACCCCCGTCTACTTCGGCTTATCTACCTGATCTGCCGGCACCCTACTGGTCCTATGCGGACGTCTTCGACAAAAAGGAAACAGAGACACTACCAGCTCATAGGCCGTATGATTGCCCCATCGACCTGGTACCTGGCGCTTCTCCTCCCCATGGGAGTATCTACCCCTTGTCGCTGGCTGAGACCCCGGCCATGTCTGAGTACATAGAGGAGAATCTTGCTAGGGGATTTATCCAGAAATCCACCTCTCCGGCTGGTGCAGGATTCTTCTTTGTCAAGAAGAAAGACGACTCCCTACGTCCCTGTATCGATTACAGGGGTCTTAACCAGATTACCATCAAAAATAAGTACCCCCTGCCTCTCATCTCGGAGCTGTTCGACCGCCTTAAAGGCGCGAAGATCTTCACTAAGCTCGATCTTCGTGGGGCGTATAATTTGATCCGGATCCGCCAGGGAGACGAGTGGAAGACGGCATTCAACACCTGGGATGGTCACTACGAGTACCGCGTGCTGCCCTTTGGTCTCTGTAATGCTCCAGCCGTCTTCCAGGAGCTGGTTAACGACATCTTCCCTGATCTCATGTATTCTTGCGTAGTGGTATACCTAGACGATATCTTGGTCTTCTCTCCAGATCTGCCCTCACGCCGGAGGGTTGTTCGTCAGGTTCTGCTAAGGCTCCGGCAGAATCGCCTATACGCTAAGTTCGAGAAATGTCTCTTTGAGCAGACCTCTCTACCATTCCTGGGCTATATTATCTCCGAGACTGGTCTGCGGATGGATCCTAAGAATGTCTCTGCCGTCTTAAAATGGCCCTGTCCGAAGGGGTTGAAGGTGATTCAGCGATTCCTGGGCTTCGCAAATTATTACCGCCTCTTCATTCCTCATTTCTCCTCCGGGACTGCTCCCATCTCCACGCTCACCCGTAAAGGAGCAAATCCCAGGGAATGGACTTCCAAAGCGGAGGAGGCCTTTGTCTCCTTGAAACAAGGCTTCTCTTCTGCCCCTGTGCTACACCGTCCGGATTGCAACAAGCAGTTCTTCCTGGAGATTGATGCATCCTCCTCCGGAGACGGAGCGGTGCTCACCCAGAAATCCTTGTGCGGGAGAATGGTAACCTGCGGCTTCTTCTCCAAGCTCTTCTCCTCATCTGAGCGCAATTACTCCACAGGAGAGCGTGAGCTGCTGGCCATCAAATTAGCGCTGGAGGAGTGGCGCTACTTGCTGAAAGGGGCTCTGTACCCGGTGGTCATCTACATTGACCACAAAAACCTAGCTTATTTGCAGAACGCCCAAAGATTAAATCCATGCCAGGCCAGGTGGTCTCTTTTCTTTGCCCGATTCTGCTTCACTCTGCATTACCGCCCAGCAGACAAGAACATTAAAGCTGACGCTCTATCCCGCTCATTCCTGTCTTCCGACCAAGAGGAGGAACCTCTACATATCATCGACCCCTCCAAAGTAATGACTCTGGCCCCGTTTGATCTGTCTCATCTTCCACACGGTAGCGGTTCCGGATCGTAAGAAGGTTCTACTCTGGGGCCATTCATCCAAACTAGCCGGTCATGCTGGCCAGAAGAAGACCTTTTTGCTCATCGCCCGACATTACTGGTGGTCTTCCCTGCGCAAGGATGTTGCGGACTTCATCGCGGCTTGTTCCTCCGGTGCCCGTAACAAGGTTCCCAGGCACCTTCCATCTGGCCGTCTTCTTCCTCTTCCTGTGCCTTCCGCTCCATGGCAACACATTGCAATGGACTTTATTATGGGTCTCCCTGTTTCTTCCAGTTGTACTATTATTTGGGTGGTCGCTGACCGCTTTTCTAAAATGGCCCACTTCATCCCTCTGCCTGGTCTTCTGTCTGCATCTGTGCTGGCTAAGGACTTCATTCATCACATTTTTCGTCTCCACGGCCTACCCCTCCACATTGTGTCTGATCGCGGGGTTCAGTTCACTTTGCTTTTCTGGAGAGCTACGTGTAAACTGCTGGATGTCTCCTTGGATTGCTCCTCTGCTTATCATCCTTAGTCCAATGGTCAAGTGGAACGTATCAACCAGGTTCTTACCAGCTTTCTTCGGCACTTTGTCAATGCTCGCCATAACTATTAGGTTGAGCTCCTGCCCTGGGCCGAGTTCTCCTATAATAACCATGAAAGCGAGTCCTCTTCCAAATCCCCGTTCTTTGTGGTCTACGGTCAACACCCCCGGATTCCGTTTCCCATCTCCTCTTCAGTGGACAATCCTGCCGCAGAGTCTCTGGTCAGCGAATTTTCAGCCATTTGGAAAGACACTAGATCTGCACTTCTATAGTCCTCCGAGCGGATTAAGAAACATGCTAATAAGAGACACCTGGATCCGCCTCAATTCCGTCCGGGAGACAAGGTCTGGCTTTCCTTCAAATATGTTCGTCTCAAGATACCTTCCTATAAGTTGGGTCCGCGGTTCATCGGTCCGTTCGAGGTTCTGAACCAAATCAATCCCGTGGCTTACAAGCTGAAACTCCCGGTCACCTTACGGATTCCCAACTCCTTTCATGTATCCCTCCTCAAACCTGTTGTCCTTAATTCTTTCTCTGACGATCCAGGTACAGCTCCAGCTCCTGTCTCTGCTGAGGATATGTTTGAGGTAGAAAACATTTTGGCCACCAAGAGGGTAAGAGCAAAAGACTGTCTTTCTTGTGGATTGGAAGGGGTTTGGCCCCGAGGAGAGGTCTTGGGAACCCAAGGAGGACATTCATGCCCCTCATCTGCTTAAAAAACTCCTTGCGGGCCTGAAAAAAAGGGGGCATAAAGGGGGGGGTACTGTAGCATCGGCGTCTCTGGCTCCAGCCAGGCAGAGACGCCGTTCCCTTCACTACCGCTGTCCAGATCCAGCGTCCTCCCGCTCCCCTGCTGCTGTGGCACGCTCTGCGCGCAGCTTCCCGGGCTCTGTGCTTAGGGCGCGTGCTCCCTCTTAAAGGGGGCGCGCGCCGCCCTATAGAGTTCTCGGCCAATGGCCGGAGGACTTCCCTATATTAGGCACCTCCTCCAATATGGAGGTGCCTGTGCAAGGTTGTTGTTCCGTGTGCTAACACTTGCTTCAGCCCTCAGGTCCCGCTACCTGTCTACAGTCATGCCCGCCAGTCTGTCTTCAGTCCAGTCCGCCAGTCTGTCTACAGTCCTGCCCGTCAGCCTGCTTCCCTGGAAGCACCTGCCAGTTACCTGCCGTGCCCGCGAGCCTGCTTACCTGGAGCACCTGGCTGTTACCTGTTGTGCCCGCCAGCCAGCCTACCTGGAGCACCTGCCTGTAACCTGCTGTGCCCGCCAGCCTGCCTACCCGGAGCACCCATCTGGCTATCTGCCGAACCAGCCTGCTTATCTACCCGGACCATCCGTCTGCCTTCCTGCCGTGCTTATCCGCTGTACCGGTCACTTCCTGCCATCTGACCCGTGGGAGTCACCGGCTCTCACACAAGGTCGGTCCCAGAGTGGCGCCTGGTGCACCTGCCCGGTCCCTCCCTGGTTCACAGAGTCGATTGAGCCGCCGTGCGACCTAGGTCAGGCCGAGTAGGCACTTACTCACGCCCCTCTGGTCCCTCCTTGCACCGAAGCACAGAGGTTCCACCACCCGGACCCATAACACGAAGACTGGAAAACATGTATTTGGAAGTCGCCTTGCTACACTCATCAGGAGAGCTTTAAACTAGAACAATGTGGGAAGGGAAGCAAAAGGCCAGAAAAAGCTATACAGCTGACAAATACTATTGAGATCTCTGCTACTGGAAGTGGAAAGGAAGAACAAAGACAAAAAAATCTAAATAATAAAAATATGGGAGGAAGAGAAACCAATCACAAACTAAAATGTATTTATACAAATGCACAAAGCATGGGCAACTAACAAGGAGAATTGGAACTTCTAACGCAGGAGAAGAAATATGATGTCATTGGAATCACTGAAACTTGGTGGGACGATACACATGATTGGAATACAAGGCTAAAAGGATACATGTGGCGCCCCTGAGGGTTCGGTCGCCACAGAGGTATTACATCTCATCCAGAGGTGTAGTATCTCACTCTCAGGTAAGGAAGGAGTATGGCTCAGGACCCTAACACTATATCCACTACACCACATTTCTGCATACACCAGCTTCAGTGGATTGCTCCGCAGCGGCGGTTCTCCATAACCGCAATCCACAGGTGGCGTAGTCGGACCTTATAAACCTATACACGTAGACTACCACTGGTTTGACCGCCCTGGGTCACGGACCAGGTCGCCGCCACGGTGACTACAACCCCCAGCATTTACTAGGCCCGGCTCCGGGTAATCCCTACGGCCCAGGGGGCGCGTCAACTTTGGCGTAGTCGGCAGGATACGTAACCCGCCCGCTACCATCGGGTATCGTGTGCCTAAGAGACTGTGTTTTCTACTGAATGTGGCGTCCACCCCTGAAGAACGGACGCCATTATGTGTCAGCCAAACAGCAACCAAAAGTCACCTCCCTTCGTGGGCCAGGTCCCAGAATGACGCCAAAAGCGGAGCCCGCTCCAACCAGCAGTGATCATGTATGTGGATGTGTCCATCGACATGGGGGGGCTGCCCTTGGAGGTGACCGACAGCAGACTGCCCTGGAACCGCCCCCGAAAGGGGAGGGGAGGCAAGAAAACTGAGAGACAGGGTGTGGTCTGGACCAGTCCAGGCAGGCCGCACCCGGGAAAGGAGATGGACCGTGGCAGCTCCGGAGACCCTGCCAGCGCCATGCTGCCGGCCGAAGCGCCTTACACAATGGAGGAGCTGGTGGCCAAGCTCCCCCAGGAGGATACCGAGTTCCTCCGCGCCGGCATGGAAGATCTGGGCCGGAGGATGGCCAGGGCGCAGCGAGATGCCATCGCGGACAGGAAGAAGGAGATGGAGCAGAGGATGGCGGCCCGGCAGCCAGCAGCGCTGCCCAGCACCGGCAGCGCCCCAGCCTCCGAGGACCGTGATCGGGATCAGGAGATCGCTTCTGACGCAGGAGCGGCCGCAGGAGCAGGTAGGAGAAGTCCTCCTGTGCCGGACGCTGTAAGCGTCGACCTGCCCCTGGTCCCCCTGGTGGAGTCGCAGATCCCGGGCGCCACTGAAGCAGCCCCACTCCCGACGCCAGAGCCAGGCCCTTTAAATGAGGGCGAGACCGCTACGTGCCCACCATGCGCATACCAGGACGCGCAAGCTCCAAATACCCTGCAGACCCCGGAACCAGCTCCAGCCAGCGACGCCGGCCCGCTCCTATGTCCGTTGCAGGAGCCGCCCCCTCCGACACCCGAAGAGGTGTACGGGCGCTCCCCCTGGGACTGGTCCGCGGAGGTGGAGGACCAGCGGCCTTCACTCCTGTGCGCTCCACAGCCCGCCGCCGCCGCTTTCCAGGTACCGGAGGAGGAGGCCCAATTTGAGTGGGAGCACTCGGGAAGATCTAATGGGGTTCTCCCAGGAGACCAGGGCAGCTGCAGCACGCCGCAAGGAATTCTGCCACCAACAGCTGCTCAAGTTTGAGAAGGAGCGGAAACAACAGCGTGAGCGATGGGCGCGACTTGAGGCCAGCAATCTGGAAGAGAAGGCCCAGACCCACCATGACAAACGAGTGGCTCGTGGTCCCAGAATTACCGGGACTGTGGTGAAGTTCGACTTGGACGCGGGATGGGGGTTCATCTGGGACCCGCTGTCAGACACGGACCTCTTCGTAAACAGAAGGGACGTCGAGTCCCGCCTGCCAGAGGGACACCCAGATCGAGACCTGTATCCCGGGGACACCATGTTCTACACCAGGCACCGAGGAGTAAGAGGCTGGTATGCCCTCAATGTCCACCGGTTGGAGACAGAGTCCCACCATGCTGAAGACCCGGCTGGGTCAGCCCGTGATGAACCAGAGCCTCCCCACAGGGAGCACCACTACTGAGTGCAGTAGATGGGACTGAACTGAACTATAACTGTAAATAAGTTACCCGTCAGGGTATGCAGAGACACTGCAAGTTAACGGTTTATCCAGTTGCCCGGAAGGGTGTAATCAAAAGTTGAAAGGTTTCAAAGTTTCATTTAAAGTTACCCGGAACGGGTCCAAAGACTAACCGGCTGAGGACTGGGAGCAGTCACTTCTTGTAGATAGTTGCGCCTCTTCAGGTGCCCCTTATTGGTTTTATAAGAACTACAACGTGTACCTCAGAACAAAAACCCGTTGGAGGTGGCCGAAGACGAGGTCCAGCATCTGGATCATCTAAGCCCTGCAGCCACCCCAGGGCCTCCGTTGAGGGTTTGGGATGGGTCCCTCATGTTCCTGTTTGCAAGTTGGCACTTTATTGAGAAATGGACACCTGGTTGCAGACATCACTGTGACCGGTTGACCAAAAGTTTAACTTGAAAATGTGTTGATATGAAGAATGTTTATGACGGAAGTGTTTTATACGCGAAAGAAATGTTTATAATGTTTAATATATGTGAAGAAATGTTTTATATGAAAAGTTTTATATGCAGAAAATGTTTTATAAGATACCAGAGAAAAAGAGTTCCAGAATGCCTTATGTGTGAAAGAAAAATGTTATTAAAAGAGCATTTATAATGTTTTGATAACTAGTAACGTTAAAAGAAAAAGAGCCTCCCATAAAGGGAAGAAGTACTGTTTTATGGTCTTATATGCGGATGCATCCTAAAAGTTTTGCATGTCCTAATTTACCATCTTTTACTCTGTTCCAGCCCGCGGACGTGCTGTGTTTTACCAGGGGGGTGTGTGGCACCCCTGAGGGTTCGGTCGCCACAGAGGTATTGCACCTCATCCAGAGGTGTAGTATCTCACTCTCAGGTAAGGAAGGAGTATGGCTCAGGACCCTAACACTACATTCACTACACCACATTTCCGGGGGACAGGGCGGCAATGCTCCTGTGGGGAAGCACAACTGTCCCTGATCCCTGGCTGGAGTGGGGAGGAACCACCTAGAGAAGGGGAACTAGGTAGTGGATGGGTGGAGGATGTAGATCCTGGGCGCACTGGAGTAGGAGCATATAAAAGAGAGTAGCCATCTTAGATCAGGGTTAGTTAGTGAGTAGTGGTGTGGAGAAGTGTAGGAGCAGGGGCTCTGTACGAGCTCTGCTCCACAGGCAGGCCTAGTCAAGAGGCCTGAGCCTGAAGGAGAAAGGAGAGGAAAGAGGGAGCAGGAAGGCTCCAGGAGAGGAACCCAAGGGACCCCAGGGGTATGGGTCATGCAGCTGCCACCCGTACGCCCGCCGCTGCCAGGAGGTAGGGGGGTCAGACCAGAAGAAGGGAACCGGATCCCTCAACCAGCAGAGACTCCAGGGCTCAACTGGGAACCGGAGGCTGCAGCACTTTAAGTCAGCAGGCCGCCCACACCAGCCATCAGGAAGGTAGCCACATAGGGCAAGGGGAAGGAACACACGTCGCCCGCCAAGGCCCGAGGACACTGGACAGAGGTGCCGCTAGGTGTGAGGTACAAGGAGAGAGGCCAGAGAAAGGTACACAGAACGGGGTCCTGAAAAGTGCTCTGGAGATACCTGAGGGTGGACCGAGCCCCTCACTGAGTACGCACAGCACGACGTGGAAAGTTATGATCTCCAGTGTAACTTGGGAACTGATAACCGTGAGTAAAGACTCTGGGACTGCATCACCTTGTCTCCGTGTTTCTTACCGCGCCAGCACTCACTACACTGGGACGCCCCGCACAACCACCATCATTCACCTGCGCTGCCCTGAAGCTGCACTCTTCCTGTGGGGAGTTATACTACACTTGCTGCACATACCACCAGCTTCAGTGGACTGCTCCGCAGCGGCGGTTCTCCATAACCGCAATCCACAGGTGGCGTAGTCGGACTATATAAACCTATACACATAGACTGCCACTGGTTTGACCGCCCTGAGTCACGGACCGGGTCGCCGCCACGGTGACTACAACCCCCAGCATTTACTAGGCCCGGCTCCGGGTAATCCCCACGGCCCAGGGGGCGCGTCATACAATTTATTTGCAAGAAACAGACTTGATAAACGAGGAGGAGGTGTCGCATTGTATGTCAGAAAAGCGTATATCTGCACAGAGATTGAAGCAGAGACTGGGAGTTCTGTGGTAACTGTTTGGGTAAGAATACAAGGAGAGAACAACGGAAAGGACACCATTGTAGGCATTTACTACAGGCCACCTGGGCAAGCTGAAGATATGGATGAACCCTTTATGTATCAAATCACCAAGTCCTCCAAAAAATGGACGTAGTGGTCATGGGAGATTTCAACTATCCAGACATTTGTTGGGAATCTCTCTCAAGTAAAACTAACAGGTCAAGCAAATTCTTATCCTCTCTTGCTGACAACTTTATCTTCCAAAAGGTAGGGGAGAAAACAAGGGGATCTGCTACTTTGGATCTAAACCTTATAAACAGGGAGGAAATGGTTGAGGAGGTAAAGGTGGCTGGGACCCTAGGAGGCAGCGATCATGCTATTATAGAATCTTGGATAACTAGAGGAGGAAGACATGTGAAGACTCAAACTTCAAGGTTAGATTTCAGAAAGGCAGATTTTAAGCAACTCAGAAAGAGAATAGGAGGGATCCAATGGCTGGATGTCCTTAAGGACAAAAATGTCCAGGAAGGATGGGAAATTTTTAAAAATTAGATTCTCAAAGCACAATCGTTAACAATCCCGAAAAGTAGGAAGAATGGGAAGCATTTAAGGAAACCAGTATGGATGAACAAAGAACTTAAACACATGCTAAAAAGAAAGAAAGAAATGTTTATCAAATTGAAAGAGGGAGGCATATCTAAAGAAGATTATAATGCAGTCTGCAGATTCTGTAGGGCACGTATCAGGTTAGCTAAAGCTGACAATGAATTTAGGCTTGCAAGAGATGTCAAAAGCAATAAAAAAGGATTTTGGGGGTATGTCAAAAGTAAAAGAAAAGTCAAAGATGCTATAGGATTTTTACAGGATGAAAATGGTGAAATAGTAAGAAAGGATGTTGAGAAGGCGAACTTTTTAATTTCTATTTTGCATCAGTTTTCTCTCAGAAAGAAAATGTAACATCAACTGATCTTCACTGTCCTATTAAACGAATAGAAGAATCCAGGTTATCTGTAAACAGAAAGATTGTGAGGGAATATTTAGCTAACATAAATGAGTTCAAGTCTCCAGGTCCAGATGAATTACACCCCAGAGTACTGAAGGAGATCGTAGAAGAAATTTTAGAACCACTCTACATAATCTTTGAAAATTCTTGGAGAACAGGAGAAGTCCCAGAAGACTGGAGAAGAGCAAATGTTGTTCCTATCTTCAAAAAGGGGAAGAAGGTGGACCCAGGGAACTATAGGCCGGTGAGTCTGACTTCTATACCAGGAAAGATCTTTGAACAAATTATTAAACAACATGTATGTAGGTACCTGGATAAGAATGAAGTGATTAACCAGAGTCAGCATGGGTTTGTAACTAACAAGTCATGTCAGACTAACTTAATTTCCTTCTATGACAGAATCACTGACTGGGTGGATGAGAAAAATGCTGTAGATATAGTATATCTTGACTTCAGCAAAGCATTTGACAAAGTATCTCACACCATCCTTATTGAAAAAATGACCAAGTGTGGAATGGACAAGGCAACTGTTAGGTGGAATCATAACTGGCTTAGTGATCGGAGTGGTCGTAAACGGCTTCACATCCAGTTGGATGAATGTCTCAAGTGGGGTACCACAGGGCTCTGTCCTGGGACCTGTATTGTTCAACATATTTATCAATGATTTAGATGAAGGAATTGAGGGTAAACTGATTAAATTTGCAGATGACACAAAGCTAGGAGGGATAGCTAATACTAGAGAAGAGAGAGAGAGAATTCAAAAAGACCTAAATAAACTGGAGCAGTGGGCAGCAACCAACAGAATGGTTTTTAACAGGGAAAAATGCAAAGTACTACATCTGGGCAATAAAAATGAAAAAAGCAGATACAGAATGGGAGGAATAGAGCTAAGCAACAGTACATGTGAAAAAGACTTAGGTATACTAATAGATCATAGACTGAACATGAGTCAACAGTGTGATGAGGCAGCAAAAAAGGCAAATAAAATTCTGGGATGTATTAACAGAAGCATACAGTCTAGATCACGTGAAGTCATTATCGGTCTTTACTCCTCTTTGGTCAGACCTCATCTGGAATACTGTGTACAGTTTTGGGCACCACATTTAAAAAAAGACATCGACAAACTGGAGCAAGTTCAGAGAAGAGCGACCAGAATGGTGACCGGTCTGCAAACCATGTCCTATGAGGAACGGTTGCAGGATTTGGGAATGTTTAGCTTGCAAAAAAGAAGACTGAGAGGAGACTTAATAGCTGTCTACAAATATCACAAGGGCTGTCACATTGTAGAAGGATCATCTTTATTCTCATTTTCACAAGGAAAGACTAGAAGCAATGGGATGAAACTGAAGGGGAGGAGACACGGATTAGATATTAGAAAAAACTTTTTGACAGTTAGGGTGATTAATGAGTGGAACAGGCTGCCACGAGAGGTGGTGAGTTCCCCTTCAATGGACGCCTTCAAACAGAGGCTGGACAGACATCTGTCTGAGATGATTTAGTGAATCCTGCTTTGAGCAGGGGGTTGGACCAGATGACCCAGGAGGTCCCTTCCAACTCTACCATTCTATGATTCTAAGGCACAGTTGTAAACTTTTTATTTGTTTAACTGTACTATACTGTAGTGTTAACCATTCCAGTATAGACTGCTCAAGGTGCAGCTCTGTGTCCAGGACTTGCTATTTCATGCATGCATCTATGTATCAAATTTTTTTTTTTCGCACCTTTTGAGAGGAAAAAAATCGCATGATCCTCTAAAATGTTGCATGGTAATCTTCAACTGTGCAAAAATAAAAAGCAGATAGATTTTTTTTTTTACTCTGGATACTGGAGCAAAATTGAGCAAAGAATGTAATTACATTTTAAAAAATAATCTTCAATTAGGCTAAAACTTTTGGATGAGTAAAACTACGCTTACATTGCTGAACAAAAAAGAAGACACAAATTTTAACTTAAAAAAGGCTGCTCGTAAAAGTTATTTTATTTTTACTCCAGTAAAAAAAAGTTGCCAAGATGCTGACGAATGGGGGTAAATTCACTGTTTGAGTATAATTCACGCTGGTTTCACACATCCGACTTTTACGGTCTAAGTACCGACTGCGATGTCCGGACTGACCAACTTATGAGGCTGTTTTGAGTTCAGATCAGGTGACCCATGGCCGGTCCAGACATCGCGGCTAGTACTTCGACCATGAAAGTCGGATGTGTAACACTCGACTCACACTGCACTTTCGGCTACATTATGTTACGGGTCCGGGTGGTGGAACCTCTGTGCTGTGATACAAGGAGGGACCAGAGGGGCTTAACTAAGTGCCTACCCGGACCAACCCTGCTACGCGGCGGCTTAATCGACTCCGCGAACCAAGGAGGAACCGGGAAGGTGGAACAGGTGCCACTCTGGGACCGACCTCGTGTGAGAGCAGGCGACTCACGGGACTGGTGGCTGAAACCGACAGGCACGGCAGATGAGCACGGCAGGTAGACAGACAGGTGATGCAGGTAGGCAGGCAGGCAGGCAGGCTTGGTTGGCATACTGACAAGTGGACACGGCTGGTAGACAGACTGGCGGGCACGGCTGATAGACAAGCTGGTGGGCATGGCTGATTGACAGGATGGTGGGCACGGCTGATAGACAGGTTGGCTGACAGCACTGGGACCTGAGGGCTGGAGAAGTGTTTAGAAAACAAAACAGGGGCAGTCCTCCAACCATTGGCCAAGGACTTTTTAAGATGGTGTGCGCACTCCGGGCAGATGCAGCGAGGGAGCCAGAGTACGCTGGACCGGGACCGCAGCGGTGAGGCGATCGGCGTCTCTGCCGGGCAGGAGGCAGAGATGCTGACGCTACAGTACCCCCCCCCCCTCCTTTACACTCCCCCTTCTTCAAGCCTGCAAGAAATTTTTCTAGAAGAAGAGAAGCATGAATGTTCTCCCTGGGCTCCCATGACCTCTCCTCAGGACCAAACCCCTTCCAATCCATAAGAAAGAAAGTCTTTCCTCTTACCCTCTTGTAGGCCAAAATGTTCTCTACCTCAAAGACGTCTTCAGGGGAGACTGGAGCTGGAGTGGTACCTGGATCGTCAGAGAAAGGATTAAGGACAACAGGCTTGAGGAGAGACACATGAAAGGAATTGGGGATCCGTAAGGAGGCAGGGAGTTTCAGCTTGTACGCCACTGGATTTATTTGGCTCAGAATTTCGAAAGGACCGATGAACCGCGGGCCCAACTTGTATGATGGTATCTTGAGACGGAGATATTTGGAGAAAAGCCAGACCTTGTCTCCCAGACGAAATAGAGGTGGATCCCAATGTCCCTTATCAGCATGTTTCTTCATCCGCTCCGAGGACTGTAGCAGCGCAGATTTAGTGTCTTCCCAAATCACCAAAAAGTCTCTGACGAGAGACTCCGCAGCTGTATTGTCCACAGAAGTAGAAACAGGAAACGGAATATTGGGATGCTGACCGTACACCACAAAGAACGGAGACTTGGCTGAGGACTCACTCACATGGTTGTTGTAAGAAAACTCGGCCCAAGGCAGAAGTTCTACCCAATCGCTATGATGAGCGTTGACAAAGTGCCGAAGGAAACTAGTGAGGATCTGATTGATATGTTCCACCTGGTCATTGGACTGAGGATGATAGGCCGAAGAGAAATCCAATGCGACATCCAGCAGCTTGCACATGGCTCTCCAAAAGCGTGAAGTAAACTGAACTCCTCTATCCGAGACAATATGAAGAGGTAGGCCGTGGAGACGGAACATGTGACGATGAAATCTTTAGCCAGCACAGGCACAGAGTGAAGATCTGACAGGGGAATTAAGTGAGCCATCTTGGAGAAGCGGTCAGCTACCACTCATATGACAGTACAACCGACCAATACAAGAAGATCCGTGATGAAATCCATAGCGATGTGTTGCCAGGGAGCAGAAGGCACAGGTAGAGGAAGAAGCTGACCAGTCAGAAGTTGCCTACATGTCTTATTGCGGGCAAAGGAAGAGCAAGCGGAGACAAAATCTGCAACATCCTTGCGCAGAGTCGGCCACCAATAATGTCGGGAAATTAACAGAAGCGCCTTCCTTTGACCGGCATGTCCAGCCAGTTTGAACGAATGACCCCAGATTAAGACCCTCCTCCTTTCCGGAGCTACCACAAAGGTCTTACCAGGAGGAAGATGAGACAGGTCCAACGGGGCAACAGTCATTATTCTGGAGGGGTCAATGATGTGTTAGGCTTCTCCTCTTGATCGGAAGACAGGAATGAGCGGGAGAGTGTGTCAGCCTTAATATTCTTGTCTGCCGGGCGATAATGGAGAGTGAAGTTGAAGCGAGCAAAAAATAGAGACCATTTGGCCTGACTAGGATTTAGTCTTTGAGCAGACTGCAAGTAGGCAAGATTCTTATGGTCCGTATAGACGACCACTGAATGCAGAGCCCCTTCTAGTAAGAACCGCCACTCCTCCAGTGCTAATTTGATGGCAAGCAGCTCCCGATTTCCAATGGAGCAATTGCACTCGGAAGGGGAGAAGAGCTTAGAAAAGAAGCCACAGGTCACCAGTCGCCCGGATGATGATTTCTGGGTGAGTACTGCTCCGGCCCCTGAGGAAGAGGCATCAACCTCCAGGAAGAACTGTTTGTTACAGTCAGGACGATGTAGCATCGGAGCAGAAGAGAAAGCTTGCTTCAAGGACAGGAAGGCACTTTCTGCCTCGGGAGTCCATTCCGTGGGATTAGCCCCTTTGCGGGTCAGGGCAGAGATGGGAGCAGTCCGGGAAGAGAAATGAAGAATGAAGAGGCGGTAATAATTAGCGAATCCCAGAAACCATTGAATAGCCTTCAGCCCCTTAGGCTGGGGCCATTTTAGGACAGCAGACACTTTTTCGGGATCCATCCTAAGTCCGGTCTCTGAGATTATGTATCCCAGAAATGGAAGAGAAGTCTGTTTAAAGACGCATTTCTTGAACTTGGCATACAGACGATTCTTCCTGAGCCTCTGCAATACCTGTTGAACATCTCTCCGATGAGAAGGCAAATCAGGGGATCACCAGGATATCGTCCAGGTACACTACCAAGCATGAGTATAGGAGATCTCGGAAGATGCCGTTCACCAGCTCCTGGAAGACAGCTAACGTGTTGCAGAGTCCAAAGGGCATCATGCGGTACTCGTAGTGGCCATCTCGAGTGTTGAATGACGTCTTCCACTCGTCTCCCTGGCGAATCCGGATCAGATTGTACGCACCACGAAGATCGAGTTTAGTGAAGACCTTCGCACCTTTTAGACAGTCAAACAACTCCGAGATGAAAGGCAAGGGATATTTATTTTTGATTGTAATCTGATTTAGACCCCTATAGTTGATACAAGGGCGAAGAGAGCCGTCCTTCTTGACGAAGAAGAATCCTGCTCCAGCCAGAGAGGTGGATTTCTGGATAAATCCCCTAGCAAGATTCTCTTCAATGTACTTAGACTTGGCACGGGTCTCAGCCAGTGACAGAGGGTAGATTCAACCACGAGGAGGTAAAGCACCAGGGATGAGGTCGATGGCACAGTCATACGGCCTATGAGGAGGTAGTGTCTCAGCCTCCTTCTTGTCAAAGACATCCGCATATGACCAGAAAGGTGCCGGCAAGCCAGGTAGGTTAGCTGAAGTGGACAGAGGTCGAGCAGGATGGATAGGAACTAAGCAGGTCTTATGACACTCCTGTCCCCGGCGGAGCACCTCACCCGAGCTTCAATTCAAGACTGGCTTGTGTGTGTGTAGCCAAGGCAGTCCTAGCACGAAAGGGTGAGAGAGGCCGGACAGCACATAGAAGGAAATTTTCTCCAAGTGTAGCATTCCCACCTGAAGAACTACAGGCTCAGTGACAAACAAGATGGACTGTGAAAGAAGATTCCCATCCACAGAGGAAACTGCTAACGGATCCAAAAGACGTTGAGTAGGGATCTGAAACCGTTCCACAAGAGCCTGTTGGATGAGATTCCCAGTGGCACCGGAATCCAGATAGGCAGTCTCGAAGAAGTGCATCTTCCCGCAGGTTATCGATACCAACAGAGTCAGGGCTGGAGAGGAAGAATTTTTGCCCAGGACGACCTTTCCAAGCGATCCTAGGCACTGGAGCTTCCCGGTCTCTCAGGACAAGATTATGTGCGGCCGGGTTCATCAAAAACCCTGCGGAAGGCCGCAAGGAAAGTCTGAAGATACGGCACCAGGGTATCCCCTCTCTCCCATAGGGGGTTGAGCCACGAAAATGCCTCTCTGGTGAGATGAGACATGATAAATTCCACTTTAGTCCAGTCAGAAGTGAACTGATGAGCCAAGAGCTCAAAGTGCAGGCTCCTTGGTACAGGTCTGAGAGCGAAGGAGCCTGGGAGCCACCAGATTCTACGGCATGTGCAAACTGTTACGGGTCCGGGTGGTGGAACCTCTGTGCTGTGATACAAGGAGGGATCAGAGGGGCGTAACTAAGTGCCTACCCGGACCGACCCTGGCTACACGGCGGGTTAATCGACTCCGCGAACCAAGAAGGGATCGGGAAGGTGGACCAGGTGCCACTCTGGGACCGACCTCGTGTGAGAGCAGGCGACTCACGGGACTGGTGGCTGAAACCGACAGGCAAGGCAGATGAGCACGGCAGGTAGACAGACAGGTGATGCAGGTAGGCAGGCCGGCTTGGCTGGCAGACTGACAAATAGACACAGCTGTTAGACAGGCTGGCGGGCACAGCTGTTAGACAGGCTGGCGGACAGCACTGGGACCTGAGGGCTGGAGAAGTGTTTAGAGCACAAAACAACAACTTTGCACAGGCACTTCCGTTTTGGAGGAGGTGCCTTAAATAGGGGCAGTCCTCTGTCCTTTGGCCAGGGACTTTTTAGGATGGCACGCAGCCCCTTTACAAGGGAGGGAGTGCGCGCGCGCCCTAAGTACCCTTGCCTGGGGATCTGCACTCGGTGCACACACCCCAGGCCGATGCAGCGAGGGAGTCGGAGGACGCCGGACCAGGACCGCGGCGGCGAGGGGCTTGATGTCTCTGCCGGGCAGAAGGCAGAGACGCCGACACTACACATTCATACATCCATTTGTTGTGATCTTGGTACAGATGGTAATGCACAGTCCAGCCACTGGTCTGTTTCCTATATTTATAATTATATAATATATAAGGATTGCCGACACTACACATTCATACATCCATTTGTTGTGATCTTGGTACAGATGGTAATGCACAGTCCAGCCACTGGTCTGTTTCCTATATTTATAATTATATAATATATAAGGATTGCCTAAGGGGCTTTTTAAGGGATGTAAAAGAAGGGGACCAGACCCACAAACCTCTTTCTAAAAATTTTTGTATTTTGTTTTCCCATTATTTTGGGGGCATTGGGTAAGGTTCTTTAGTTGGACATAGCAGCATACAGATGTGTCTTGGATAGAGGATTATTCAATGGTGTATGGACAATGGTGACGGGTCACGTGATTGTCAGCAGAGAATGACTGTTAAAGCAAAGCACAGGCGCTCGGTGCATCATGGCACAGCCAAACATTTAAATGCATCTTCCCACCTGCTTGTTTTCCATCAATTTCTGACCTTTTCTGAGCTGTCAATCAAAGAGAAGGATTGAGCCTGAAGGAAAACAAGCAGGTGAGAATGTGTATGTAAATGATTGGACGCGCCATGAGTCCCTTTCTCAGTAGCCACATGGCTGTGAAGGGTCTATTGAGACAATGTAAATTGTCAGTTCTGTTAAGAACTTGTACGATCAGTGTGATGGATGGTGTAACGGGTCTGGGAGGTGGAACCTCAGAGCAACTATACAAAGGGGCAGTCCTTGTAAGGAAGCGGGTGGCTCCCAGGGAAGGCGGGCAGGTAGTCACGGCAAGTGACAGGGACAGTCTCTGGGTAGAAGGGCAGGTAGTCACGGCAGGTGACAGGGACAGTCTCTGGGTAGAAGGGCAGGAGGTCACGGCAAGTGACGGGGACAGTCTCTTGACAGGCAGGTGGTCACGGCAAGTGACAGCAGGGAAAGAGTCTCTAGATAGGCTAGCAGGCTGGTAGCAGGTGAGCGTTCCCAGGTGAGCGGGCAAGAGTCTCTGGACAGGCAGGTGGTCACGGCAAGTGACGGCAGAGCCTCCAGGTAGGCTAGCAGGCAGGTAGCAGGTGAGCGCTCCCAGGTGAGCGGGCAAGAGTCTCTGGACAGGCAGGTGGTCACGGCAAGTGACGGCAGAGCCTCCAGGTAGGCTAGCAGGCAGGTAGCAGGTGAGCGCTCCCAGGTGAGCGGGCAAGAGTCTCTGGACAGGCAGGTGGTCACGGCAAGTGACGGCAGAGCCTCCAGATAGGCTAGCAGTCAAGTAGCAGGTGAGCGCTACCAGGTGAGCGGGCAAGAGTCTCTGGACAGGCAGGTGGTCACGGCAAGTGACGGCAGAGCCTCCAGATAGGCTAGCTGTTAGAACCTTGCTGTTAGGTTTTTTTTCCTTTGCTGGTCACATGACCTTGTTGGCCTATTTAATCCTGCTCCGCCCTTCTGGCTTTGCTGGACTTCATTGTATATCTACTTTCTAGCTAGCCTGTGCTCTGTGTCTGACTCTGTTAGTTTGCTTGGTCTACGGACCTCTATGTTCTATCTATTTTGTTTGTTCGTCTGTCTGCTACTATTTCTGTTAGGAGGTGTCCCATATTCCTCCCAGTCCTTAGTACTTGTAGGGATTCCCTCCCCACATCTATAGGTCTTCGTACAGACTAGATTAGGACTTTAGCAGGTCTGATCGCAGGATCAGGTTCCCTGTTACATCGTAGGGATTCAGCTGAGTCTTATAGTAGGGACAGATCTCCTCTCTTTCCTTAGCTTTGGTAGCAGAACATAACAGTAAGTCCAGCCTGCAAATTCTCTAAGGAAAGATTTTTTTTTTTTTTTTTTTTTTTTGGTCCATCATGGTGTCGGTTCAGGATTTGGCTAAACACCTGCAGGGACTCTCTCTGGAAGTGGCCGAGCTCCGTCAGCACGTGAGTAACTGTCCTGGAGCATATTTCTTGGAGCCTAAGGTATGTTTGCCGGATTTATTTTTTGGTGAACATCGAGAATTTCTTTCATTTAAAAATGCTTGCTTATTGTATTTTCGTTTGAGACCCAAGTCCTCTGGGGATGAATCCCAGCGCGTAGGGTTCATAATGTCACTTTTGCGCAAAGAGCCTCAGGAGTGGGCCTTTTCTTTGCAACCTAGTGATACATGCTTCAGATCAGTGGATAGTTTTTTTTTCTGCTTTAGGACTATTATATGATGATCCTGACCGTGTGGCATCAGCTGAGACTGAGTTGAGACGTTTAAAACAAGGATCAGGTAATGTCGAAAAATATTGTACTCATTTTCGTCGTTGGTCCACTCAAACAGGGTGGAACGATTCTGCTCTGAAAAGTCTATTTCTTGCTGGGCTCAGTGAAAGGGTTAAAGACCTGCTAATTGCTTATCCTACACCTGAGGATTTGCAACAGGCTATGCAATTAGCTATACGGGTGGATAGAAGACTGCGTGCAAGGGTTAATGAGAGCAAATCCTCTGCTATGTCAGTTTCTGGTTATGAGAATGTATGTACTAACAGTGGTGAACCGATGGAGATTGGATCGGTGGCACCTCGCTCTCAAGAAAAAGACCGTCGTTTTTCGGAAGGCTTGTGTTTCTATTGCGGAAAATCTGGTCATTTGATTAAAGGCTGTGAGCTTCGTATGAAGAAAGAAAAAAAAATGGTCAGTCACGCCGTATTGCCTGTTTAAATTCCAAGGGTATATTTTTAGCTGCTTCCACGATTGCTCAGGAAAAATTAATGGAATTTCGGGTGTTTGTTGATTGCGGGTCTACACTGAATGTAATTGATGGGGGATTCGTGGAAAAACTCAATTTAAAACCTGAACCTTTATCATCCCCCATTGCTGTGGTTTCTGTGGATGGCTCCCCTTTGAAGAATATTACTCTCAAGGTCAGTGAATTTCCTCTCACTATTAATGGTGTTCACCATGAGAAATTGGATTTGGTAGTGTTGAATAACTTGCCTTCTCCAGTAATATTGGGTTTGCCCTGGTTAAAATTTCACAATCCTGTACTGGATTGGTCTACCAGTGAAATTAAATCCTGGAGCCATAAATGTTATGACAAGTGTTGTAATGGGCGTATTGCAGCTTTGGATAGGGGAGAATTGCCTGTTCCTATTCAGGATTTTTAGAGAGTTTTTTCTGAGAAGGAATTGCAGGTTTTGCCTCCCCATAGAGACTATGATTGTTCTATTGAATTTGTCCCTGGAGCGACTCTTCCTAAAAGTCGTTTATTTAACCTTACTATTCCTGAGAGGAAGGCTTTGGAGGAATACATACAGACAAGTTTGGCCGCCGGTCACATTAGGCCCTCTAAGTCTCCTGTGGCGGTTGGATTTTTTTTTGTAAAAAAAAAAGGACGGCGGTTTACGTCCTTGTCTGGATTTTCGTGAGATTAACAAAATTACGGTACGCAATCCTTACCCACTGCCATTGATTCCTGATCTGTTTAACCAGTTATTGGGGGCCAAGTGGTTCTCTAAAATTGACCTTAAGGGGGCATACAATCTGTTGCGCATGAAGGAGGGTGATGAATGGAAGACTGCTTTTAACACTCCTGTGGGTCATTTTGAGAATCTGGTTATGCCTTTTGGTCTTACTAATGCTCCTGCATTTTTTCAGAATCTGATTAATGACATCCTTAGACCTTTGATCGGTAAAAATGTGGTTGTGTATTTGGATGACATTTTGATTTATTCGCCAGATCTGGAGTCTCATTGGCGGAGCGTGCGTGAGGTATTACAGTTATTAATGGACAATTCGCTTTTTGCTAAGCTGGAGAAATGTGAGTTCGCTGTACAGAGAATTAGTTTTTTGGGCTACATTATCTCCAGCAAAGGTTTTGAGATGGATCCGGTTAAGGTTCAGGCTGTGCAGGAATGGCCTAGGCCTATTGGTTTGAAATCGATACAGAGGTTTTTGGGTTTCGCCAATTACTACAGAAAATTCATAAAAAATTTTTCTAGTATTGTCAAACCTCTGACTGATCTCACCAGGAAAGGTGCTGATGCGGTTCAGTGGTCTTCTGAGGCCATTGAAGCTTTTGTGTATCTCAAGGAGAGGTTCACCTCTGCTCCCATCCTTATTCAGCCTGATGTTACTAGGCCGTTTTTGGTTGAGGTTGATGCTTCCTCTGTGGGGGTTGGCGCAGTATTGTCTCAGGATAACGGGGATGGATTACATCCCTGTGCCTTTTTTTCAAAAAAATTTTCGGAGACTGAACTGAATTACGATATTGGTAATCGGGAATTATTGGCTATTAAACTCGCATTTGAACACTGGCGCCACTTCTTGGAAGGTGCGGAATTTCCCGTTCAGGTTCTTACGGATCATAAAAATCTGATATATCTTGATGCTGCCAAGCGCCTGAATGCCCGTCAGGCTAGGTGGGCACTGTTTTTCTCGCGGTTTAATTTCTCTGTTACTTACATCCCTGGTACTAAGAATGTTAAGGCGGATGCCTTGTCTCGCAGTTTTTCTCCCATAGTCGGTGCTGAGAAAGAGGAAAACATTTTACAAGAAGGTGTTGTGATAGCTGCTTTAGACTCCGTTTTGGAAGATGAGATTCTTAAAGCTCAGGAGAATGCCCCATCTAACACTCCTCATGGGAGGTTGTTTGTGCCTGAGACCTTTAGGAGAGATTTGTTTGTTGAGTGTCACGAATCTCGGTTGGCAGGTCATCCCGGAATCTCTGAGACCAAGAGACTGGTGGGTCGCAGTTTTTGGTGGCCTGGATGGCAGAAGGAAGTCATTAAGTGGGTGCGCCAATGTACTATATGTGCTAGATCTAAGTCCTCACATACTCCTGCTGCGGGGTTGCTTTGTCCTTTGGAGGTCCCCAGTGCTCCTTGGACACATTTGGCTATGGACTTTATAACTGACCTTCCCCCCTCTGAGGGTTTTACTGTCATCTGGGTGATCGTGGACCGTTTTAGCAAGATGTGTCACTTGGTTCCCTTCGTCAAACTGCCCTGCGCTAAAACTCTCGCTAAGGCCTTTGTCAAGGAAATTGTCAGACTTCATGGCGTTCCTACTGACATTGTTTCTGATAGGGGTCCTCAGTTCGTGGCTCGTTTTTGGCGTGCCTTTTGTGACAGGTTGGGAATTCATTTGTCGTTTTCGTCCGGATATCATCCTGAATCTAATGGCCAGACAGAAAGGAAAAACCAGGATGTTGAGCAGTTCTTGCGTTGTTTTGTGGCAGACAATCAAGAGGGGTGGTCTGAGTTTCTGCCACTTGCCGAATTTGCTCTGAACAATCATACATCTTCTTCTGCTGGTTGTTCGCCTTTTTTTTGTTGTTCTGGGAGACATCCGTCGTTTGGGTCGTTCTCCAAGTTGGGATCTGCCGTGCCTGAGGAGGAGAATTTTTCCGGTGATTTGGAAAGAGTTTGGACGGATGTGCGTGGTAATCTTCAGGAGGCCAACAGAAAATCTAAAGACTACTTTGATAGGAAACGACAGGAGGTTTTGTTCGCTGTTGGTGACATGGTTTGGTTGTCCTCTAGGAATCTGCGGTTGAGGATTCCTTCTAAGAAATTGGGTCCCAAGTTTGTAGGGCCCTTTAAGGTGCTTCAGGTTGTCAACCAATCTGCTGTTAGGTTGGAGGTTCCTACCTCCTGGAGAATTAATCCGGTCTTTCATGTCTCTCTGTTAAAAAAAGCTGTTGTGTCGGATGGTGACGCCTCTGCCTCTGTTCCTCCGGTGGTGGAGGACGGGGAATATGAAATTTCTCGCATCCTTGACTCTAGACGGTATAGAGGTAGTTTGCAGTATCTTGTGGCCGGGAAAGGTTTCGGACCCGAGGATAACTCTTGGGTGAGGTCAGATGATGTTTCCGCGTCCAGACTTATCAGAGCGTTTCACAGGAGATTTCCTGATAAGCCTGGTCCTAGGGGATCCGGAGGATCCTCTTAGAAGGGGGGGTACTGTTAGAACCTTGCTGTTAGGTTTTTTTTCCTTTGCTGGTCACATGACCTTGTTGGCCTATTTAATCCTGCTCCGCCCTTCTGGCTTTGCTGGACTTCATTGTATATCTACTTTCTAGCTAGCCTGTGCTCTGTGTCTGACTCTGTTAGTTTGCTTGGTCTACGGACCTCTATGTTCTATCTATTTTGTTTGTTCGTCTGTCTGCTACTATTTCTGTTAGGAGGTGTCCCATATTCCTCCCAGTCCTTAGTACTTGTAGGGATTCCCTCCCCACATCTATAGGTCTTCGTACAGACTAGATTAGGACTTTAGCAGGTCTGATCGCAGGATCAGGTTCCCTGTTACATCGTAGGGATTCAGCTGAGTCTTATAGTAGGGACAGATCTCCTCTCTTTCCTTAGCTTTGGTAGCAGAACATAACACTAGCAGGCAGGTAGCAGGTGAGCACTCCCAGGTGAGCGGGCAAGAGTCTCTGGACAGGCAGGTGGTCACGGCAAGTGACGGCAGAGCCTCCAGGTAGGTTAGCAGGCAGGTAGCAGGTGAGCGCTCCCAGGTGAGCGGGCAAGAGTCTCTGGACAGGCAGGTGGTCACGGCAAGTGACGGCAGAGCCTCCAGATAGGCTAGCATTCAAGTAGCAGGTGAGCGCTCCCAGATGAGCGGGCAAGAGTCTCTGGACAGGCAGGTGGTCACGGCAAGTGACGGCAGAGCCTCCAGGTAGGCTAGCAGGCAGGTAGCAGGTGAGCGCTCCCAGGTGAGCGGGCGAGAGTCTCTGGACAGGCAGGTGGTCACGGCAAGTGACGGCAGAGCCTCCAGGTAGGCTAGCAGGCAGGTAGCAGGTGAGCGCTCCCAGGTGAGCGGGCGGGCAGATCCATAGACAGACTGACAGGTGTTGGAAGGCAGACTGTCGGACCGCAGGAATGCAAGCAGATAGACAGGAATAAGGTAAGTATCAAGCAGAGATCTGGCAGGTAACTGACAGGTATCTGGTAACGGGACCTGAGGGCTGAAGCAGAGTTGAAAGGCTTTGCAACAACATTGCTCGGGCACCTCCATTTTGGAGGAGGTGCCTTATATATGGTGAGGTCCTCCGGCCATTGGCCGGGGACTCCTTAGTACAACGCGCGCGGCCCCTTTAAGAGAGGGGGAGCGAGCGCGCCCTAAGCACAGAGGCCGGGAAGCAGCGCGCGCTGCCAGCAGAGTTGGAGGAAGCCGCCGGGCACGGAGCGGAGAGGTGAGGGGAACGGCGTCCCTGCCTAGCAGGAGGCAGGGACGCCGACGCTACAGTACCCCCCCCTTTAGGTCCCCCCTTTTTTAGGCCAGAGAGAAATTTATCAAGGATGAGAGGGGCATGGATGTTCTCCCGGGGCTCCCATGTTCTCTCCTCAGGACCAAATCCCTTCCAATCCACTAGAAAAAAGGATTTTCCTCTTACCCTTTTGGTGGCCAGAATGTTCTCTACCTCAAACTCGTTTTCAGCGGAAACCGGAGCAGGAGGCGTACCTGTAGACTTGGAAAAAGAGTTAAGTACCACGGGTTTGAATAGAGATACATGGAAGGAGTTAGGAATCCGCAAATTGGCCGGGAGTTTCAATTTATAGGCCACCGGGTTGATTTGTTTGATAACTTCCAGTGGGCCAATGAACCGAGGCCCTAACTTGTAGGAAGGAATCTTGAGCCGGACATATTTGGACGAGAGCCAGACCTTATCTCCAGGATGGAATTGTGGTGGATCCAGACGTCTTTTGTCAGCCTGTTTTTTCATCCGCTCGGATGACTGAAGAAGTGCGGATCTGGTACTTTTCCAAATGGAGGAAAATTCGTTAACAAGAGATTCCGCAGCCGGATTGTCCACCGAGGCGGAGACGGGAAATGGGATCCGAGGATGCTGACCGAAGACTACAAAAAACGGGGATTTGGAGGAAGATTCGCTCTCGTGATTATTGTAAGAAAATTCGGCCCACGGTAAAAGATCCACCCAGTCGGAATGGTGAGCATTAACAAAGTGCCGGAGGTAACTGGTTAAAATTTGGTTGATCCGTTCTACTTGGCCATTGGACTGTGGGTGATAAGCAGAAGAAAAGTCCAAGGTGACCCCCAGCAATTTACACATGGCTCGCCAAAAACGAGAGGTGAACTGAACCCCTCGGTCGGATACGATGTGGAGAGGAAGACCATGAAGACGGAAGACATGATGGATAATGTCTTTAGCTAACTCTGATGCAGACGGGAGACCCGGCAGGGGAAAAAAGTGAGCCATTTTGGAAAAGCGATCAGCGACCACCCATATGACCGTACAACCGGCAGAGACAGGGAGGTCCGTTATAAAGTCCATAGCTATATGCTGCCACGGGGCAGCAGGTACAGGAAGAGGAAGGAGACGGCCGGCTGGCAGATGTTTCAGAACCTTGTTGCGGGCGCAGGACACACAGGCTGAAACAAAGTCTATTGCGTCCTTGTGCAGGGTAGGCCACCAGTAATGCCGGGTAATAAGCTGGAGGGTCTTTTTCTGACCAGCGTGGCCAGCTAGCTTGGACGAGTGTCCCCAGTGTAGAACCTTCTCACGATCAGGAACAGTTACGAACGTCTTACCGGGTGGAAGACGATTTAGAGTCACGGGGGCCACCTGCATTACTTTGGCGGGGTCGACGATGTGTTTAGGCTCCTCGTCAAAAGATCAGAGACCAAAAAGGATCGGGATAAGGCATCAGCTTTGATGTTTTTGTCAGCCGGGTGAAAATGAAGAATGAAATTAAAGCGGGCGAAGAACAAGGACCACCGGGCTTGGCGCGGGTTAAGTCTCTGGGCACTCTGGAGGTAAGCCAAGTTCTTGTGGTCCGTGTAAATTATTACCGGGTGAAGAGCCCCCTCGAGCAGGTAACGCCACTCCTCCAGTGCCAGCTTAATGGCCAACAATTCTCGGTCTCCTATAGAATAATTGCGCTCAGAAGAGGAGAAGAGTTTGGAGAAGAAGCCGCAGGTTACCATTCTTCCGGAAGACGACTTTTGGGTAAGTACTGCTCCGGCTCCGGAGGAGGAAGCGTCGACTTCTAGAAAGAATTGTTTGTTGCCGTCCGGACGATGCAGCACAGGGGCAGAGGAAATAACTCGTTTTAAGGAAAGGAAGGCCTCCTCTGCTTCGGGCGGCCATTCTCTGGGATTAGCGCCCTTACGGGTGAGCGCCGAGATAGGGGCAGTCCGGGAAGAGAAGTGCGGAATGAAGAGGCGGTAGTAGTTGGCAAAGCCCAGGAACCGCTGAATAGCCTTCAACCCCTCTGGTTGGGGCCACTTCTGGATGGCAGACAGTTTCTCAGGGTCCATTTGTAGGCCGGTCTGAGAGATTATGTAGCCCAGAAACGGAAGCGAGGTCTGCTCAAAGAGGCACTTCTCATATTTAGTGTGGAGGTGGTTCTGCCTGAGCCTGAGCAGGACCTGACTAACGTCCCTCCGGTGAGTAAGAAGATCCGGAGAGAAGACCAAGATGTCGTCCAGGTACACCACCACGCAGGAGTAGAGAAGTTCACGGAAGATGTCATTGACCAACTCTTGAAAGACGGCGGGAGCGTTACAGAGACCGAAGGGCATTACAAGGTATTCATAGTGGCCGTCCCGGGTGTTGAATACCGTCTTCCATTCATCCCCCTGACGGATACTGACCCGATTATACGCCCCACGGAGGTCCAGCTTGGTGAAGATTCTAGCCCCTCTCAGACGGTCAAATAATTCAGGAATGAGCGGAAGGGGGTATTTATTCTTCACTGTGATCTGGTTAAGATAAATCCCCGTACCAGATTCTCCTCAATATATTCAGACATGGACCGGGTCTCAGCAGCAGACAAAGGGTAAATACGCCCACGGGGAGGAGTAGCGCCGGGCATCAGGTCAATTGGGCAGTCGTATGGTCTATGAGGGGGTAATGTCTCTGCTTCTCTTTTATTAAAGACGTCTGCAAAAGACCAATAGGGAACCGGTAGGCCGGGTAGATTGGCTGGGGTAGGAGAAGGACGAGCAGGATGAACGGGAACTAAACAAGTCTTATGGCAGTCCTGTCCCCAGCGAAGAACTTCTCCGGTCTGCCAATCAAGCACGGGTGCGTGTCTCTGGAGCCAAGGTAGGCCTAGCAAGAGTGCGTGAGAGAGTCCAGGCAGAACATGGAAGAAGATGCTCTCAGAGTGCAGCATTCCCACCTGCAGAGTTATGGATTCAGTGATGAGTTGGATGAGATGAGGTAAGAGGCCCCCATCCACGGCGGCGACAGATAAGGATACAGCCAGAGGTTTGGTGGGAATGCGGTATTTCTCTACCAGGGACTGAGAAATGAGATTTCCGGCAGCTCCAGAGTCAAGTTGAGCCAGTTCAAAATAACGGTTCTCCCCGCAGATGATAGAGACCGACAGCATTAGAGATGGAGAGGGTTTATTTCTGTCTAGGGCGACCTCTCTGAGCAATCCTAGACACATGCGTTTCCCGACCTCTCCAGACAGGAACGGATCCGGTGCTCCTTACTGCCACAGTAGAAGCAGTTCCCCTCGGCACGGCGTAATTCTTGACGGGTCTTGACCATCTTGGTCTGGTCGACCTGCATAGGCTCGGGTGAGTGCGCCGGGGGGAGTAACGGAGGAAGTGACGGGTCTCTGGAAGGTAGGGGCAAGGCGTGGAAACCTCCTCTCACGGGTGGCCTCTTTGGTGCGCTCCTGGAACCGGATGTCAATCCGGGTGACAAGTGTAATAAAGTCGTCGAGAGTGGTAGGAATGTCCCGACCGGCGAGTTCATCTTTAATACGGCTGGACAGACCATCCCAGAAGACGGACACCAGGGCGTCGTTATCCCAGGCAAGCTCCGAAGCAAGGGTACGGAACCGTATGGCATATTGGCCCACGGTGAGACTTCTTTGGCAGAGGCGTAGCAGAGATGAGGCGGATGAGGTCCTCCGCCCTGGTTCGTCAAAGACCTTCCGGAAAGCCGTGAGAAAGGCTGGCAGGTTGGACACCAGGGGGTCTCCTCTCTCCCATAGAGGATTTAGCCAAGCCAGCGCCTCTCCCGTGAGATGGGACATGATGAAGGCTACTTTGGCGCAGTCGGTGGAAAACTGGTGTGCCAACAGTTCGAAGTGCAGAGTGCACAGGTTAATGAAGCCCCGTGCCTGACCGGGATCTCCGCCAAAACGAGGCGGGGCGGTGAGGCGGGGACCGGGAAGAGATGCCATGGAATTGATGGGCAGCGACGCTGTCGGGGTAGGAGTCGTGCGACTGGAAGCAGGTCCCGAAGAGGTAGTCAGTGTGTCCAGGCGGGAGTTAACACTACGCAGGTGGCTCAGGATGGACTCCTGTTGGGACCTCTGATGGGAAAGTTCATGACATAGGTCCGAGAGCGAGGGAGCTTGGGTGCCACCGGGTTCCATGGCCTGAGCAAACTGTAACGGGTCTGGGAGGTGGAACCTCAGAGCAACTATACAAAGGGGCAGTCCTTGTAAGGAAGCGGGTGGCTCCCAGGGAAGGCGGGCAGGTAGTCACGGCAAGTGACAGGGACAGTCTCTGGGTAGAAGGGCAGGAGGTCACGGCAGGTGACAGGGACAGTCTCTGGGAAGAAGGGCAGGAGGTCACGGCAAGTGACAGGGACAGTCTCTTGACAGGCAGGTGGTCACGGCAAGTGACAGCAGGGAAAGAGTCTCTAGATAGGCTAGCAGGCAGGTAGCAGGTGAGCACTCCCAGGTGAGCGGGCAAGAGTCTCTGGACAGGCAGGTGGTCACGGCAAGTGACGGCAGAGCCTCCAGATAGGCTAGCAGGCAGGTAGCAGGTGAGCGCTACCAGGTGAGCGGGCAAGAGTCTCTGGACAGGCAGGTGGTCACGGCAAGTGACGGCAGAGCCTCCAGGTAGGCTAGCAGGCAGGTAGCAGGTGAGCGCTCCCAGGTGAGCGGGCAAGAGTCTCTGGACAGGCAGGTGGTCACGGCAAGTGACGGCAGAGCCTCCAGGTAGGCTAGCAGGCAGGTAGCAGGTGAGCGCTCCCAGGTGAGCGGGCAAGAGTCTCTGGACAGGCAGGTGGTCACGGCAAGTGACGGCAGAGCCTCGAGGTAGGCTAGCAGGCAGGTAGCAGGTGAGCGCTCCCAGTTGAGCGGGCAGGAGTCTCTGGACAGGCAGGTGGTCACGGCAAGTGACGGCAGAGCCTCCAGGTAGGCTAGCTGGCAGGTAGCAGGTGAGCGCTACCAGGTGAGCGGGCGGGCAGATCCATAGACAGACTGACAGGTGTTGGAAGGCAGACTGTCGGACCGCAGGAATGCAAGCAGATAGACAGGAATCAGGTAAGTATCAAGCAGAGATCTGGCAGGTAACTGGCAGGTATCTGGTAACGGGACCTGAGGGCTGGAGCAGAGTTGAAAGGCTTTGCAACAACATTGCTCGGGCACCTCCATTTTGGAGGAGGTGCCTTATATATGGTGAGGTCCTCTGGCCATTGGCCGGGGACTCCTTAGGACGACGCGCGCGGCCCCTTTAAGAGAGGGGGAGCGCGCGCGCCCTAAGCACAGAGGCCGGGAAGCAGCGCGCGCTGCCAGCAGAGCGGGAGGAAGCCGCCGGGCACGGAGTGGAGAGGTGAGGGGAACGGCGTCCCTGCCTAGCAGGAGGCAGGGATGCCGACGCTACAGATGGTTGTGATACATTTGTTATTGAGGCATCAGAGGTAACAATAGAGAAGGGTTTGGGTTGTATCATCCCGTTGACACACTCTGACTAAGATGGGCCACCAAAATAACTATTCCTGGCAGAAAATATTGTACAAGATTGTCCTGGTGCACATCTCAGCTATAACTTTAAGATCCACAAAGTCATGACGAACGTGCACTTAGAATTTTTATCGGGAAAGATTATCATTTTTAGGGTTTGTTTAGAGTAACGTACAATCAGTCCTTGTGCACCACAGACACATTATAGCCAGTGCACATGGCCAACTTTCCACACAGACTGATGGTTTGCGTGGAAAAATGGAAGCATGCATTATTCTGGATTGTAAAATGATCCAATGTAAATGTTAGATTTGCAATGCGATTTTCAATACTGGCATTTAAACATTGCCATAGAAGTATGCAACGGTGCACAGAACAGATGGATAGAGTCCTGATTAGGAAGGTCAAAATGTGACTGGACACCTGACTGGGTTTTTTTTTAATACATTTTGAGGAGGAGCGTGATCTAGTTGTTGCAAATGTACTGCTACTAAACACCCCACAGCAACCTTGAAGTGAAGCTACAGATTCAAGGAATGGGGAAAATGTATGTGTGGCACCCCTGAGGGTTCAGTCGCCACAGAGGTACTGCACCTCACCCAGAGGTGTGGTGTCTCCTTCTCTCAGGTAAGGAGGGAGTGCTGCCCGGAACCCCAACACCCGCATTCAACACTACACTGCTCCAGGCTGGCTGGAAGGGCAAGATGCAATGTGTCTCCTGCTGAGCCCTGTCCCTGGCTGAAGTGGCGGGAACCAAAGAGAGGGGGAACCAGTAGTGGATGTGGGTGGAGGATGTAGAGTAGGGGAGCACCATTATAGGAGGTATATAAAAGGGAAGCCATCTTAGGGTGGCAGATTAGACAGTGAGGAAAGTCAGTCAGTGAGGAGGAGGGGAGCAGAGTCTCTTCAGGAGCTCTGCTCCACAAGTGGGGCCTAGTAACAGAGGCCCAGGAGGGGAGCAGAGGAGAAAGGCTCCGTTCTACAGAAGGGATCCCAGGGGGGTACGGTGAGTGCAGGATGGCACCCGTACGCCCCGAATCTGCCAGGTGTCAGAGGGATCAGGCCGCAAGAAGGGACCGGTCCCTGGCCCAGCCGTGTTACTCCAAGTCTTGGCTGGAAAAACCGGAGGCTTCTGCACTTCCATGATGCAGTCGCCACAGTCTCACCCTAGTCACCGTGAGGGTCAAGTAGGTCCGGGAACTCCAGGTTGCCCAGAGGGACTTCAGAGCACCAGATCGGGACTGTGTGTGGGGAAGCGCAGGGCAGGAGGGAAAAGACCCAGCGCGAGAAGTCGGTCTAGTAAGGAACATAAAGAAAGCGGGGTTCCGTCAAGTGCTCCTGACATATCTAAGAAAAGTGCTGAACCCCTTGTCTGGTGGACGCAGTGTGACGCGGGAGGCTGACACCCATACCGTGTACCTGAGAACCTTGAACAAGAACTGTGAGTAAAACTTGTATGACTGCACTGCACTGCCTATATCAGTTATTTCCGCTGCGCCATCTCTCCTGCACTACAACGCCCAGCACCACCATCTGCACCTACACTGCCCCGGGCCCCCGCTTCGCCTGTGGGGAGCAGAAACATCCCAGCTGCCATCCCGTCACCCCCGGAGGTCTGCAGCAGCGCCGGTAACCATTACCGGAAACCACAGGTGGCGTCACGAGACAAATTGTACACTAAAACCCCTTTTAAAAGAGAGACCCAGAGTACGGGCCCGGGAGCCGACTGCCGTGACCTCCTAAACAAGGTAAAAGGCCCGGGTACCGAGTCCCCTATATTCCCCCTGGGTGACACATATGCACATGAGCAACTGGTTAAAAGTAAAGTCCCCATTATACACGTTCAGAAGGAGCTGAAGTCAGCAGTGTCTTTTCTGTGCAGAGGATGTTTTAGATGTTACTATAGGAAAGGGTTCTTAACAGTTAAAGTATGGAATGTCATAATAATGTAGCACTGAATGATGTATATTTGATCTGAAAAAAGCATAAACTTTATGTACAGGCAATAGTACACGTTACAGAATAACGCATTATTTAACAATTCAAACAAGGAGTGAGGCTCTTGCTCAAAAGCTTACAATCTATGAGGAAATGGCAGTCGCATAAAAGGTGTATATATATATATATATATATATGTGATAAAAGAAAATGCAAAATGAAGTTGAAAAACTACCGTATTTTCATTCTATTGTATATTTGCTGCATCGTTTATGTTTTACAAAGGCCATTTCAAAAAATGTTACAAACAAATCTTAACAATAAATAATGTACTAATTAACTAGAAAACTAAGGTCAACAGATTTATGTAAGGAAAAAATGGGGTATAACATCCTCAATATTACATCTGTATTTGGATTAGTGGTGGTTGGTGACTGATGGGTACAGTAATGGGCACCATACATGCCCCCTTCTTTGTCTTTAAATAGTAACATTTGAAAGGCATTAACGACACATCCCAAAGAGCTGTAGGAGGAGCATGAAGAGATTAATGATGTCAACGTAGATGTTCAGTGCAGCAAATATATATTCCTCAGGACTTATTGAGTAACGGTGCTTTCCACCTGTGATTAACTGCGTGTCCACAACCAAGTACTGGAAAAGAAAAATGTTAGAAGTTATCAAAGTATGAAAATAAATGTGTTTTAAACATCGACTAAAATTCTGGGCCTGCGTTCTCATGACAACACTTCCTTCCTCTATGCTCTGCCACTTATTGTTATCATAATGATGCTTGTACGGTACAAGTTGGGAGTGGGTGTATGGAGCAAACTCATGGGCTGAACCGTCCACATACCCGGCAGATAATGGTTGTTTGTAATAGGGGTGCAGCCTGTGACTGTAAACCTGTTAAATGCTGCTGTTAAATTATTTTTTTTACAAATTTATATATTTTTTCACAATTAAATATAAAAAAAAATTGACAAGTTTGGCATTGCTGTAATTGTGCTGACTTGGATAATCGTGGTACCAGGTCATTTTTACCACACAATGTTTGCTGGAAAAACAATTCTCAAAAAACAATGTCAGAACTGCATGTTTTTCACAAGTCTACATCAGTTGGAATTTTTGTTCCCATGCTCCAGTACAGTATGTGGTAAAATGATGTACAGTGGGTACGGAAAGTATTCAGACCCCTTTAAATTTTTCACTCTTTGTTTCATTGCAGCCATTTGGTAAATTCTAAAACGTTCATTTTTTTCTCATTAAAGTACACTCTGCGCCCCATCTTGACTGAAAAAAACAGAAATGTAGAAATTTTTGCAAATTTATTAAAAAAGAAAAACTGAAATATCACATGCTCATAAGTATTCAGACCCTTTGCTCAGACACTCATATTTAAGTCACATGCTGTCCATTTCCTTGTGATCCTCCTTGAGATGGTTCTACTCCTTAATTGGAGTCCAGCTGTGTTTCTTTAAACTGATAGGACTTGATTTGGAAAGGCACACACCTGTCTATATAAGACCTCACAGCTCACAGTGCATGTCAGACCAAATGAGAATCATGAGCTCAAAGGAACTGCCCAAGGAGCACAGAGACAGAATTGTGGCAAGGCTCAGATCTGGCCAAGGTTACAAAAGAATTTCTGCAGTACTCAAGGTTCCTAAGAGCACAGTGGCCTCCATAATCCTTAAATGGAAGAAGTTTGGGACCACCATAAGTCTTTCTAGACCTGGTCATCCAGCCAAACTGAGCAATCGTGGGAGAAGAGACTTTGTGAGAGAGGTAAAGAAGAACCTCAATATCACTGTGGCTAAGCTCCAGAGATGCAGTAGGGAGATGGGAGAAAGTTCCACAAAGTCAACTATCACTGCAGCCCCCCACCAGTCGGGCCTTTATGGCAGAGTGGCCCAATGGAAGCCTCTCCTCAGTGCAAGACACATGAAAGTCCGCAAAGAGTTTGCTCAAAAACACATGAAGGACTCCCAGACTATGAGAAATAAGATTCTCTGGTCTGATGAGACGAAGATAGAACATTTTGGTGATAATTGTAAGCGGTATGTGTGGAGAAAACCAGGCACTGCTCATCACCTGTCCAATACAATCCCAACAGTGAAACACGGTGGTGGCACCATCATGCTATGGGGGTGTTTTTCAGCTGCAGGGAAAGGACGACTAGTTGCAATTGAACGAAACATGAATACGGCCAAGTACAGAGATATCCTGGATGAAAACCTCTTCCACAGTGCTCTGGACCTCAGATTTGGCTGAAAGTTCACCTTCCAACAAGACAATGACCCTAAGCACACAGCTAAAATAACAAAGGAGTGGCTTCAGAACAACTCTGTGACCATTCTTGACTGGCCCAGCCAGAGCCCTGACCTAAACCCAATTGAGCATCTCTGGAGAGACCTGAAAATGGCTGTCCACCAACGTTCACCATCCAACCTGACGGAACTGGATAGGATCTGCAAGGAAGAATGGCAGAGGATCCCCAAATCCAGGTGTGAAAAACTTGTTGCATCATTCCCAAGAAGACTCATGGCTGTACTAGCTCAAAAGGGGGCTTCTACTCAATACTGAGCAAAGGGTCTGAATACTTATGACCATGTGATATTTCGGTTTTTCTTTTTTAATAAATTTGCAGAAATTTCTACATTTCTGTTTTTTTCAGTGAAGATGGGGTGCAGAGTGGACTTTAATGAGAAAAAAATGAACTTTTTAGAATTTACCAAATGGCTGCAATGAAACAAAGAGTGAAAAATTTACAGGGGTCTGAAAACTTTCCGTACCCACTGTAATTCAAAAGTACAACTCTTCTTAAAACAAAACCTCATATTTCTATGGAGAGTAAAAAAGAAAAAAAAGATATGGCCCTTGGAATAAGGGGAGAAAAAAAAACAAAAACACAAAAATAGAAATGAGTACCAGCAGCCCTATGATAACTCTGGGCTATAATAAAAAACAAGCTATTGTCATAAGAACATAGATGCAAGAATAATGTGTTTTTTTTTTTATATTGCATATTTTTGGAATCAAAAGAGGAATTTAACCTACCATTCCAAAAATGAGCGTTCCAATACAGGCATAGACAATATTCAGCCACTAAAAAAAAAGGAAAAGCAAAAATCAGCACAAGCCAGAACGATTTCATAACTAGTCAGTCATAAGTGAAGATTGATTGGCCAATCCGAAGTTATACAAATTCTTGATGTGCAAGGAGCCAAACTAGAACTATACTTACCATTGACCTGAAAATGGCAGCAAGTATGCCAAAACACAGAAGCACCGAAAGAGCAACCGTAAGACCCCCGGACAGGATGGTGAAATCCCACTAGAGTTAAAAAGAAAAAAATGTGTAGAACAAAATGTAGGAGTAAATATTTCAGTGCTGCGTCATTTCAAATGCACTGTCTAGTGGCTGTACCAATGTACAGTAAACTGAAAAGGTCATTACAGAGGTCTGCATAGGAGCTGCATACACAAAACGGTAGGTTTTTTTCAGTGGAGAAATAAAAAATGTGCCTAGCTTAGTTTATCTCCAGCACATGACTCTGTGTTGCCTATTTTATAGTGATCGCGCTGCCCATTGCTTAGCTATTTATGTAGTTGTCATAAAATTCAATCGAGAGTGTTGTGCACATGCATAGCCACTAAAAAAAACTATGTATTGCTGCTCCCAATTAGTGAACATAGCTGTAGAAAAGTGATCATCATTAAGGTTAGGACCTCCCAATATCAATTATGACTTACCTTTGTCTGCAAAGCAAAAAGGGTCAGAACCAAAGTCACAAGTATGGTGGCTCCAGTGGCCCACATCACAGCATCAGCATCAAAGAATCTGGTAAGAAAGTGGAAAATCCTATAAGCAACTGCCCATATACACTGCTCAAAAAAATAAAGGGAACACTCAAATAACACATCCTAGATCTGAATGAATGAAATATTCTCATTGAATACTTTGTTCTGTACAAAGTTGAATGTTCTGACAACAAAATCACACAAAAATCATCAATGGAAATCAAATTTATTAACCAATGGAGGCCTGGATTTGGAGTCACCCCCAAAATTAAAGTGGAAAAACACACTACAGGCTGATCCAACCTTGATGTAATGTCCTTAAAACAGGTCAAAATGAGGCTCAGTATTGTGTGTGGCCTCCACGTGCCTGTATGACCTCCCTACAACGCCTGGGCATGCTCCTGATGAGGTTGAGTATTGTGTGTGGCCTCCACGTGCCTGTATGACCTCCCTACAACGCCTGGGCATGCTCCTGATGAGGCTGAGTATTGTGTGTGGCCTCCACGTGCCTGTATGACCTCCCTACAACGCCTGGGCATGCTCCTGATGAGGTTGCGGATGGTCTCCTGTGGGATCTCCTCCCAGACCAGGACTAAAGCATCCGCCAACTCCTGGACAGTCTGTGGTGCAACGTGACGTTGGTGGATGGAGCGAGACATGATGTCCCAGATGTGCTCAATCGGATTCAGGTCTGGGGAACGGGAGGGCCAGTCCATAGCTTCAATGCCTTCATCTTGCAGGAACTGCTGACACACTCCCGCCACATGAGGTCTGGCATTGTCCTGCATTAGGAGGAACCCAGGGCCAACCGCACCAGCATATGGTCTCACAAAGGGTCTGAGGACCTCATCTCGGTACCTAATGGCAGTCAGGCTACCACTGGAGAGCACATGGAGGGCTGTGCGGCCCTCCAAAGAAAAGCCACAGAACACCAGGATTGGCAAAGTGGCCACTGGCACCCTGTGCTCTTCACAGATGAAAGCAGGTTCACACTGAGCACATGTGACAGACGTGACAGAGTCTGGAGACGCCGTGGAGAGCGATCTGCTGCCTGCAACATCCTTCAGCATGACCGGTTTGGCAGTGGGTCAGTAATGGTGTGGGGTGGCATATCTTTGGAGGGTGTCATCTCCAAAAGGAAGAGACTTTCAACCGCATTCATTTTGGAGAAAACTATTGTTTGGCTAAATATACTAAGTCATGTGACAGATTCGTTAAAGGGTTGGACATTTAATTATGGACTAGCTACTTCCAATAGGCGGTACTGTAGGGCCTGCTTTCTTCCTCATTGAGGAGAACTATTGCCCCTACCTTTTTCACAGGAAGCATTGTCTGGCCTATAAATCCACAACAAGAAACTGTACCCTCTAACTTAACCAGAATCGTATTAGAGAATTTGGGAACAGAAGTCAACTTTTTAGGATCATTGGTGTCCTTTGTTTGAACACTACTCTACTATGGAAATCTGAATAAAGATCCACCTTCCTAGCATATAAAGATGTGGGTGTTTGTACTTACATTTGTGGAAATGACTAATATGTATGTCCCCAATACATTTGTTAAATCAAAGAAAATGTGGAAAACCTCTTTTGATTGGGAACAGGGCAAATTTTGGGACACCAAGAAAAGTTCAAACTAATTGAACTGAATCCAACAAACAAGTTATTATAAGAAATGAGGTATGTGAAAGAGTTGGGTAAAAAAAATTGCATGACTCAATGGATCAGAGTACTGCACACCTCCTACTATCGGTGACATCCCCAATACCTCTTCTGATTTGTAGACCCCGAAACATCATTACATTTCCGCACAATACACGCATTACATTGCAGGGGTCTACCAATCAGAAGAGGCGCCAGGGATGCTGCAGGAGGAAGGAGGATTGCAGTGTTCCGGTCTTACGGCCATAGATTATCGAAGTGGCCGTTGGATCGGGATGCTCGAAACTTTCTGTTCAGTTATAATATAGGAACAACTTACGCTGCAAACGATCCTAGTAAACAGCCCTCAAGCACAGTCTATAAAACAAGGAGATACACACAGTTACCAATACACTAAACTTACTGGGGAATCAAAGCAAGTGCATACAAATAAACTGCTCAATTTCGACACTTCTTAACAATACATAGAAACAGGATAACAAAAGAAAACAAAAAAAAATTGGGGAGGAGAAAATACATGATGTAGAAGATTTCCACCAGAGCTATTGATGAATTTACAAGAAAATAAACATCTTATTGAACTTACAAAGATTCCAAGTAGTATGAAGTTTAATGGAACTCTCCGACGAGCCTCGTTACAACAGGCAAGTACCATAACCAGAATAAAGGTGCTGGGTCTGTAAGTAAAAACACATTGGTGTCATCTCCAAGGAAATTAGCACAAAGCTTGATGTACTTATGGCAGTCTGCATAAACCTCGTGTGCTACACAAGCTGAAGGTAGGGTAGACAATGGCCAACATACACTTCTAACTGACCCTTCCAATTAGAATATTACGCTAATTGAGCGATCCTCATTTGGTAGGTAACTGATTGCTGAATGGTAAGCATATAGGCAAAATATTTTTCTCATAGATACGCCCCCTTCATTTCATGCCCCTGAATTGGGGATTGGATGACGGGATCACACATGAAATGGGCCATGGAAGGGGAGAAAGAACAAAATCTTAAAGCTACAAACAAGACATATTCTGGAAATGTCGATTGCAAGGGGTTGACGGTGGGGAAGACTTCTGCAGCCCTGGGAAGGTACGCCATTTTTTCTGTTAGTCCAAGAGGTTTTTCTTTATCCAGAAGTCTCTCTAATGTTGCAGAAGAATTTGCAAGTATGGTATTAAGCCATATCTATTACTAAAAAAAGTGCATTAAAATCAGGGGTGGGGATTGAATGTGTAAGGAGGAATGGGAGTGAAAAGGCATGGTGTCCAAACGGCGGCACGGCAAACCTTTATCTCTTGAATTATTATGACCTTCAAATATTGGAATGTATGAAAAACGTTTAGAAGTTTGTACGTTGACTGAGCCAAGCCTGAACACACAAAATTAGTACCCCGTCTCCCTACCACCCTTGTGGCTGAATGACCACGTATCTTCTGGCCTAGCTGGAGCAAAGCAGCTTACAGATGTTAGATACAGAACAGACCCATACTACTAGGGTTCAAGCCTACAAAAGAGACTAGCCCCTCGGAGAGGTTCCTCGGGGGAAAAACAATATTTTGTTTTACTTTTACTAAAGGAAAGAAAATTAAGGAATAATCCCACATTTCACTTTTTAATCATCTCTGTGGTTTAAAACCATGTTTTTTTTTAAAATACTTACAGAAGTGCATATAGAAGATAAGGGTTTTCCCATGTCCACTGCCTCAGTGTTTGCCTAATGGGAAGAAAAGTCAAGTGATTATAGCGATCTCACAATTTTTGAGTTTGTTTTTGACGGTGCGGGATAAATGACATTACCTTTATTTTGCAGGTCAATGCACATAAATATTATATATTTGATATTAATGTATCAATGTTTTAATACTTTTACACAATAAAATAATTAACTATCAATTTTTTTGTGCCACCAAATTCTGAAAACCGTGATTTTTTATGTTGTTTCTATAACAGAAGCTGTGTGAGGGCTTGCTTATTTTTTTTTTTTTTTTCGTCCGGGAAGAGTTGATTTTTCCATTGGTACCATTTTCAGGTACATATGACTTTTTATTTTTTTTATTTTTCATGTTAATTTTCTTCTTGTTTCATATATTTTTTAAACTTTTTTGTTATTTTATTTTACATTTTTTTAGGTACCAACCAAGGCAGTCCCGAATAAGTGTTTTTAGATGGGAGACTTGGGGGCCATTGTTAGCCCTTTGGCTGACATGGCAACCCATTGGCATCCCACAGTCATGTTACAGAGGGGGAGATGGGGGTGACTGCGGCATTCGAGGGGTTTAATAGCCAGCATCCGCTGGACAGTCATTCAATTAATTATGTTAGGGACTTCTACACCAATAAGAAACTGGAACATAATCAGTAGATAAGACATGTTTTGAACATATACGCTTTTAGGACTACTTGTATACAACTAACTTTAAAAAGGTTGTCCACTTTTTGGGACAATTTTTTTTTTTAACTTAAATGCATGTAATTGGGTCTTAAAATTTATTTTTGCAATTGGACTTCATTAACAATGTTGCACCATTTACCTCCTATAGCCCCAAATACATGCATTTAAGTAAAAAAATAAAATAAAAATGGTCCCCCAAAGGAGAACAACCTCTTAAATAAAAATCAACCTACCAAAATGTGAACATAAACACAAGTCCAAATGTTACAATGAGCTGTATGGTCAACGTGATGTAGACCTTCCGGATAAAGGCTGAAATGAGAACAAAATGCAACTTATTATTATATGTGCTCTTGAAATAACGACGAACACAGCCAAATAATCCCGGGTCAGCAAATATTATGGTTCCTTTAGTGGCTAATAAGGGACAGGACTACATTTCTAATCATATGTAGTATATACCGTGCAGAATATAAATTACTGGCTAGGGACCTCCATTTACAAGCCTAAGTAGTAGGGTGCACTCTCTTTGCCCCTTCCCCCAGCCACCTTGACGTTAAGTGCACTACTACTACTGCTCTAATGGGATCCTCAAGGTCTTCTTCACTCTGACCTCAGCTGGTGATAAATGAGCCGCAAAACCAGGAAAGAGCAGTTGGATTTGGGGCATCTACTACTTGAGGCATTTGTTCCATGAGATAATCAGCAACAGAGAAAAATTTGCTAATTTTTAAGCAGCAGTGCTGCTCACCATTATTGGCACCAGTTGATTTTTTTCATAGACTGTACAATCTCTTCAGAAATAAATGGAAATATACCAAAGTCATAGCCTCGGGATTTTTTAATTAGTGGTCCAAAGTAATACAAAAATAAAACGTTGTTTTTCAACTTCCATTTTGAAATTTCAAAGAAGAAACAGAATAAACAGCATGTGCAGTAATAAAGGCACCCCTAATTAATACTTGGCTACAAGAAACGTTTGGAGGCTGTCAGCATTGCCAAAGGGTGTGCAACCATCTATAAGCTTCTTGCACTTCTCAGCTGGAATTTCCCCCACTCTTCCTTTGCAGTTTGTTCAAGCTCTTGAATGTTTGCAGGGTTCTTTTCCCCAATGGCAGAGTTCAGCTTACCCCAAAGATTTTCAACGGGATTGAGGCCAGGACTCATTGCTGGCCATTTTAAAACAGTTAATTCTTTCTTTTTCAACCATTCCTGTGTACTTTTGCATGTGTGCTCTGGGTCATTGTCTTGCTGGAGGACCCATGATCTTCGACTCAATCCAAGTTTTCTTACACTGGGTAGGACATTTCGCTCTAAAATCTCTTCATAATTCTCTGATTTCATGATTCCCGTGATTTGGCCTCCAGTACCAGATGCAGCAAGGTAACCTGACAGCATTATGAATCCTCCACCATGCTTAACTGTTGGTAAGGTGCTCTTTTCCTTATAAGCTTTATTGCACCATCTGTAACAAACTGTTGCTTTGCATTGCCAAAAAGCTCTATTTTTGTTTCATTTTTGTTTCATTTGTCCACAGAACATTTTCCCAGAAAGATTGTGGTTTGTCAAGGTACTCTTTGGCAAAGATCAGTCATTCTTTTCCTTCAGTAATGGTTTCTTCCTTGGCTTTTGCCCATAAAGCTCTGCTTGGTTTAGTGTTTGATGTATGGTACTTGTTGAAACCATGACCCCAGACTGTTTCAGGTTGGCCTTCAGGTCTTTGGATGTTTGACGTGGTGTTTTTTCCACCATTCGCATGAACCTTTGAAAACATCTCTCGCCAATTTTCCTCTTTCCCTCATGTCCAGGGAGGTCCTTGATGGTTCCATGCTCGGCAAACTTCTTAATAACAATGCGCAGTCCATCTTTGAAGATGGCCTTATACCCTTTGGAAGTCTTGTGTTTGCTAATAATAGTAGTTCTGACATCCTCAGACAGCTCCTCTGTCTTCACCATTGTGACAAAGGAACAGGGCCTACCATGTGTCTTTTTAAAACACTGAAGTCATCATTCATTGGCTAATTCATGTCACATGGGCATCGACAAATAATCACAGATGAATCTCTTTTGTGATTTACCACAGGTGAGTCAAAATGTGTTTCCATACTAAATTAATGTAAAGGGTGCCAATACCATTGACACAGCACGCTTTAGGTTTTTCTATTTTTACCTCGCATTGTTTTTGTTTTAAAATTTTGTTTATCATTTGCTCTTTTGTATTTAATACGAGTCTCTATACAAAAAACTGTTTCACATTTTTTTCAGGAGATATTTCATATTATGTACTTAAACTTCATGGGTGCCAATAACGATGAGCAGGTCTGTAAATTGTGTTAGCTATCCAATCCCATCCCATCCATAGCAGACCCCTTACAAGTTTAATAACTTCCAGAGTATGCCATGAGCACTGAAGTTCAAGATAGAAAAAAATGCAAAGGGAGAAATTGCATTAAAAAAAGGTCCCCATCGCAGTCATCCTAGTATGGAAGATACTTGTTTTTGCAAAAAAATTGCGGCTACAGGGCAAAAGTAGTATTACAAGCATACAAGCAGTAATACATGGACAGACTTAAGTTAGTTGTGGCTACTTTTCCTTGGGGATTTCCTTACCTCTCCTGATATCACGTTCGGAGAATGGGTTTGTATCCTCCATCCCGGCCGTGTACTCAGGTGGAACTTCCACATCTGGTCTGGGACCGTTTTCACCAAGGAAGGCATAATGAGGCTGATCGGGTGGAGGGTAGGCGCTGTACACCGGAGCATTTGCCAGTGGGGGGCTTTGCTCACTATACGGTGGTGCATTTGGCATGTAGGACTGGCTGTAAGGTGGTGCCTGTGGGGGGTAGGCCGGGTTTTGAACGGCATATACATAATTCATGGGTTGTGGGTTGTCTTTGTGCTGATCACTCTTCTCCATTTTTTTGTTATGTCTGGAAAATAAGAAATACAGTTGTCAGACAGACGATAGGTAAAATACAAGTATAAAACAACCTGATCACACGCACAATCACCCAGATTAGAATTGTCATTCGCAGGACATGTTTATGTCCCACCCCAAATCCACCCAGGAGCAAAATTCACAACCCCTACCCGCCGCGGCCAGTTGTCATTTTTGTGCTTTAGTATTTTCTTCCCCAGCTTTTAAAAGTCATTACTTTTTTTTAAACTTTTGTGTCGACATTGCCGTATTAGAGCTTGTTTTTTGCAGGACAAGTTTTAGATATAAATGACACCGTTCATTTTACCATATAATGTGCTGGAAAACAGGAAAAAAATTCCAAGTGGGATGAAATGTAGAAAAAAAAAACACAATTACACCAATGTTTTTTAGTCTCATTTTTAGATTGTTCAGTGAGCAGTAAAAATGATCTGGTAATATCTTTTTCCAGATCAGTACAATGACTGAGATACCAAACTTATATAGTTGAAAAAATGTGTTTCTCCATCTTTTGAGACCTGTAACATTTTTTTCATTACAGCCGTGAAAGTACTTGTTTCTTTGAGTGGCTGATATTTCTATTGGTATAATTTTGGGGTACACACGACATTTTGATAACTTTTTCTTGCATTTTTTAAGGAGGTGCAGTGACCGAAAAATGAATTTTTGATCTTTATGACATTCATAGATTCCAAATATATTCCAATACATTCTTAGATTCCAAATTTATGGACACAGCAATACTAAATATCTTTTATTATTATTATTATTATTTATTATTATAGCACCATTTATTCCATGGCGCTTTACATGTGATAGGGGTGTACATAGCAAAAACATTTACATAGTCTTAACAAAACGAGTCAGCGACTGGTACAGGAGGAGCGAGGACCCTGCCTGCGAGGGCTCACAATCTACAAGGGATGGGTGAGGATACAGTAGGTGGGGGTAGAGGAGGTCATGCAGTAATGTGGTGGAACGGTGGTTACTGCAGGTTGTAGGCTTGTCGGAAGAGGTAGGTCTTCAGGTTCCTTTTGAAGGCTTCCATGGTAGGCGAGAGTCTGATATGTTGGGGTAGAGAGTTCCAGAGTAGGGGGGAAGCACGGGAGAAATCTTGTATGCGATTGTGGGAGGAGGAGATAAGAGGGGAGTAGAGAAGGAGATCTTGTGAGGATCGGAGGTCGCGCGCAGGTAAGTACCGGGAGACTAGGTCACAGATGTATGGAGGAGACAGGTTGTGGATGGCTTTGTATGCCAAGGTTAGGGTTTTGAACTGGAGTCTCTGGGCAATGGGGAGCCAGTGAAGGGATTGACAGAGGGGGGAGGCGGGGAAATAGCGGGGGGACAGGTGGATTAGTCGAGCAGCAGAGTTTAGGATAGATTAGAGGGGTGCAAGAGTGTTGGAAGGGAGGCCACAGAGCAGGAGGTTGCAGTAGTCGAGGCGGGAGATGATGAGGGCATGCACTAGTGTTTTTGCAGAGTCTTTGCTGAGGAATGTGCGGATCCGGGAGATATTTTTGAGTTGGAGTCGGCAGGAAGTGGAAAGGGCTTGGATATGTGGTTTGAAGGAAAGATCAGAGTCCAGGGTTACCCCAAGGCAGCGAACTTGTGGGACTGGGGAGAGTGAACAGCCATTGACGTTGATGGATAGGTCAGATGGGGGATATGAATGAGAGGGTGGAAAGATGATGAACTCTGTTTTATCCATGTTGAGTTTTAGAAATCTGGCAGAGAAGAAGGATGAGATGGCGGACAGACATTGTGGGATTTTGGTTAGTAGGGAGGAGATATCGGGTCCAGAGAGGTAGATCTGTGTGTCATCAGCATAGAGGTGATACTGAAACCCGTGAGACTCTATGAGCTGTCCCAGACCGAAGGTGTAGGTGTTTTATTTTATTTCTTTATTTTTAAAGAGGAAAACAGTGACATTCAATCTGTCATATTATTTTATGAGGTGAGCCGGCAATCAGTCCTTTTAAATGTCGCACTAAGTGATTGACAGTGACATGTACCGTAAATGGTTAAACAGCAGCGATCTGAGCTTGCTCCAGTCACTACTGTTGACTATATGTTGTGGGCTCAGCTCCTGGCCAGCGGCCAACGTAACACATACTATTACGACCTACATTGGGAAGTGCTCCATTTTGTGAGACAATCCCACAAATGGGACATTTAAGGGGCAAGCACACTGAATTAATATAAAAGTATTATTTTGTAAGTGAAATAAAGTATTATTACACTTGGTTGACCCCATAAACCTTAGGGTATTTTTAAATAGGATTAGGGTGTTTTTTTGCAACTTTTTGTTTTCCACATAAAAAATGCAAAGGGCTGGCAGGAAAAATGCTACATACTTTACCCACATTTTTTGTGCAATTTTTATGGCATAAGCAGATGTAAGCAGACTCTACCATCTGTCAAAAATGAATTAACTTTATTAGTTATATTATCATTACTGCTAAAACTCTTACTGTCGCTCTTATTCACTCTCGTCTGGACTACTGCAAATCTCTTCTGATCTGTCTCCCTCTTACCAAAATTTCTCCTCTCCAATCCGTCCTGAATGCATCAGCCAGGGTCGTATTTCTGTCCAGCCGCTTCACCGATGCCTCCATCTTGTGCCAGTCATTACACTGGTTACCCATTCGCTACAGGGTACAATATAAACTCATCGCTCTCACCCACAAAGCTCTCCACAGTTCTGCACCACCTTATATCTCCTCTCTCATCTCTGTCTATCGCCCTACGTGCCCTCCGTTCTACAAATGTTCTAAGACTGACATCCCCCATAATCCGAACCTCGCACCTCCGTCTCCAAAACTTCTCTCGTGCTGCGCCCGTTCTCTGGAATGCTCTACCCCAGACGATCCGACTGATGCCTAGCCACCACGTCTACAAGCGCGCTTTAAAAATCCTTCTCTTTAAACGAGCCTACCATCTCAAATACCCAGTAAACTAACTTTCCCCTGTTCCCTCCTAAATATTATTCATAATCTACTCCCTACTGTTCATCTGTCTCTACACCCTCCATTATTGCACTTAAGCGTACGGGCTGATTACCGGATCATGCAGCTTTATATGAAAATCCCTATTATAATTGCCAGACCTGAAATAACAAGCACTTTTCACCTATTGTGTCCCCCCATTTCCTAGTAGAATGTAAGCAGCGAGCAGGGACCTCACTCCTGATGTAACTGTTTAAACTGTCTCACCTTCTATTGAATTTATTGTCTCTACATGTCCCCGCTTAATTGTAAAGTGCTGCGGAATATGTTGGCGCTATATAAATAAAAATTATTATTATTATTATTACAAATATATAAATAAAAATGATACAGTGATATACACTTTGGAGCCAGTGGAAGTGATGAGTATTGGGGTTTCCATTGATCCGATATTTATGGGAGATCAGTGCTAAGGGTTAATAGGAATAGACATGGTGATCATGAAGAAGGTGGTCCGCTGAAGCTGACCAGTGTCACGACGGACTGTAACATGGCCGGTGGTAGCTACCTTATGACTAGCACTGCTCCTGAGGTATCGGGGGAGGCGTGAAAAAAGTTTTATTCCCAGCCTGGATGGTGGAAAAGTGTGTTCCACAGCCTGTCACGGTGAGGGAAAAGTATTACCCGCAGCCTGTCAGAGTGATGGGAAAGAAGTACCCAAAGTCTGTCAGGATAGTGGGAAAGTGTTACCCACAGCCAGTCAGGGTGATGGGAAAGTGTTACCCACAGCCTGTCAGGGTGATGGAAAAGTGGTATTCATATCCTGTCAAAGTGATGGAAAAGTAGTACCCATAGACTGTCAGGAAGGTAGGAAAGTGTTTCCCACAGCCTGTCAGGGTGATGGGAAAATGTTATCTACAGCATGTCAGGATAGTGGGAAAGGTGTGTCCCACAGCTTGTCAGGGTGAGGGAAAAGCAATACCCACAACTTGTCAGGGTGATGGGAAAGAGTTACTCGCAGCCAGTCAGGGTTATAGAAAACCATTGTTATTCCCCGAGGAGAAAGCCTACATAGCCGCTGTCACCCGCAGTCAGAGTGCCCAGAACGCAGGTAACGCGCCGCCTTCTGGACCTCCATCATCCAGCAAGATAACAGAATCAGTTACTGACCCAGAACAGTTCCTAGAGGGTTCCCGTGAGGTTGGGGCTTTGACCTCGCTTCTGGTTAACTCTAGCCAGGAGTTTCAGACTGCACTACTCATAGATACCAGACTTGAGTCACCTCATGAAGAAGCCCATCTCAGAGTTCAATAAGGAAAGGGTTTTGTGGTATCCAGGGAGGTTGTGCCGCGAGGTGGGCTTGGGAGACTATCTGTAAATCAGTCTCCCATGCCACTCTAAAAGGGTTAGGTGACCTAGAGAAAAATTGTAAAATCCATACAGACATCTCCGGAGAGGGGACATATCACCCTCACATTGAACATATGGGATTATTTATTACTGGGGACGTGAAAAAGAGCTGACACTGCAACCTTCATTGAAGAAGTAGGACCTCCTGTGGTGAACAGGTAATTATAGCAGAGATCTGCTGAGAGAAAGCCACCAAGTCTAGGATTTGTATACTCAAAGGCAGAGATGTACAGGGGCTTCCTCTGGTCAAAGGAATTATATCAAACTCTGGCGCCAATGTTCAGTGATAAATATTGGTGTTTGCATCGATCCGATCTTTATGGGACATATATTTTTTGGCATTGAAGGGACGAACTTAAGGCATTCATTCACATCACTGTAAGGCTGGCAGAACATCTGCAACTTAATATCGGGTCAGTGCATGATGCTATCCATGCATGTTTCATCTCTGTAGAAAGATAAAATCATGATAGGAAACATGACAACAATATCTCTCGCCTGGGACCTCTAAAGGCGAAGATATCCTGAAAGTTGGGGATCTCATAATCTTTGAAAGCGCATCCCACGACCAACCCCACTTATGGGTGCACCAAGGGGAGGAATGTGGGCGTAACCTTGATCTAATAAAATCCGAGTTTGGATTTTTGTCTTTGTCAGTCCTTGTAGACACCGTACTCTGTGGTTCTGTCAGTTTCTCTTAAGAGTTGCTTTAAGGAGTGCTTCCCTCCACTATGCTCTGAGTCATTTCCAGGACACAGGTTTAGTACTTTTTCATTTGTTATCCCTTTTATTTTATGTGATTGTGTATACTGTATTGTTTTGTTCCCATTTTGTATCCTCTTTTTATATATTTCTTTTATGAACACTGCCTACATTTCCAGATTAAATATATAAAATTTAATAGCGCAGTTCCTCCTGCTCTGTAAACCGCACACCTGAAGCCATACGCTACCTGTCGGGTGTCCAATCAGCCTGTATAAACGTTTAGTGGTGGCAGCTAGTTTTTTGGGAAGCTTGGCGGAGACCGTATAGGAGTATATCTCATGCGTTGGAATCGGATGTATATATACCATACGTTCACTGTGAGCTCCCTAATATCCGGCCCAGTAGTGAAAGCAGCCATGACCTTGTTCTTCAATTGTCAGCCAATTGCATAATTGTCTTGAAGATTGGAGGCAGAGGAGTTGCACCCCCTGACAATCAGTCTTATTGCAAAGTGCAAAATGCCCCCTGGGCCAGTGCTGTAGGGGATACCTGGAGCCGGATCTCGATGGGGGTAGTAGTCCTTGTGGCGGTGACCCGGTCCGTGCCCAGGGTGTCAAACTAAGTGGCAGTCTAAGGCAGCAGATGTTAACTTGATTGTCGACTACGCCACCCGTTGAGTGCGGCTTTGAAGCCGCCGCTGCAGAGCAGTCCACTGAGGCCGGTGGTATATGTGCAGCAGTGATGGTATAACCCCCAACGGGAGGGGTATGGCCTCAGGGCAGCAGGTGTAGATGATGGGGGTTGTGATGATGCAGAAAGAAGACTCAGAGTCAGGAGATGCAGTTCAGGGTTTTTACTTACTGGTGTTCTCTTGGTCACTCTGGCCTTGAGTGACCACCCGAGCCGTGCTGCGTCCACCAGGTCCTGGACTCGGCCAACCCCCAGGAAATTCCGGAGCATGGTCCTGAGCTCCTTTCTGACTCTCCCTTCCTCTGGCCGTTCCCACCAGGGTTCCACTTTTGGCCGGCTCCCTCGGGTCTCTTGGTGGTCAAGCCTCTTCTGGGCTCCCTGACCCTATGCTCGGTGTGCCTTTCTAGTGGATTTGGTGAGGGTCGTGGCAGATCCTGACCACGACCTCCGGTTCCTGGCTAAGGTTGGTTTTGGCCTCTGCCAGCTTGGGATCCGGTACCCTTGTCCGCCAACCCTTCACCCTTTTGTCTTTATTCTGGGATCTTGGGGTTCCCTTCTTGTCTCCTCTCTGGGTCCTTCTTTTCTCCGCTCTCCCTCTGCAGGCTCTGCTCTGGAGCTGGGCCCAGCCGGAGCCACAGCTCCCTGTCAGCCCTCCTGGCTGAGCTCCTCTGCTCTGCTCCTCAGGCTAAACTCTGACTGAACCCTGTTCTAAGATGGTGCCCACCTTATATACTCCCTCTATGTGTGAGCTCAGGTGACCAGCACCCAATGAGCTCCTATCTTTACCCAGACTACTCCCCCTATCTGCCCCTACACTACTGGGATGTTCCACCCCCCTCACACTCCAGCCAGGGACAGACGCTGTCGTACCTGCACATATACTGGTGGGAGTACCGTAGTTCTGTCCCCCGGAAATGGGATGTATGTAGTGCATGCAGCCTACTAAGCTCAGTTCCACACTCCATCCTTACCCGGGAGTGGAATACCACACCTCTGGCTTGAGGTGTAATACCCCTGTAGCAGCCGAATCCTCAGGGTGCTAAATTCCCCCCTGGTAAATCACAGCACGTCCTCGGGCTGTAAAAGAATAAACATCCAAAAACATACAATTTTTTTTCAAAACATCATAAACATATAAAACATTATAAACATTATCCTTCAATCATCCCTTTATGGGAGGTACTTCTTACTTATAATGTTACCAGCATCAAATGTTACGGACACATCATATAATAATATTAACTCTTTCAGCATAATAAAACTTTTCCTATAAAACATTTTTGACCTCTGGCCACTTGTGCAAATTGTGACCAGGGAAGTGCCACAGTCTCTTCAAGAAAAACACAGCTTTCCTATAAAACCAGTAGGGGGCACTTTAGGAAGCGCAACTATATACAAGGGGAGGTATGGCCGCTCTCAGTCCTCGGCCAGTGGGGAAAAGGGATGGCTGCTCACAGTCCTCAGCCTGTGGGGAGATGGGACACACTGGAACAGTTCACACTTGTCCCAACGGGGAACATATTTAAATTAGCAGCATGGCAGATACCCTTACGGGTAACTATTTTACAGTTTCAGTTCACCTCTTAATGGTGACGATGCCCTCCTGCTCCTTCCTGAGGGTAGGCTTCAGACCCGTCCGGGTCCTCTTGACCTTCCTCACACCGCAACTCCTCTTCCGTCAGGCGATGTACATGAAGTGCATAGGGTCCTTTGGCACACTGGTGCCGGGTAAAGGTGACCTCATCACCCAGGTAAAGGTCACGACCTCTGTGTCCCTCCGGTAGGTGGGACTCGACATCTCTTCTGGTCACAAAGACGTCGCCGGGGGTGTGATGATCTCGAATGAAGCCCCAACCGTGCTGCAACTGGAATTTAATTACAGTCCCGGTGGCACGGGGACCGTGGGCTGCACGGGGGTTCCTCCTGGTCCGGCTCTTCTGTTCTGCACTTTTTATTTGCAGCCGCTGCTCGCGGACCCGCCTCTCTCTTCTTTCTCGGTCAAAGGCTTCCAACTGCTGGCGGCAGCACTCTGCACGCTCCGCTGCAGCCGCCCGGGTTTCTTGAGTGAACCCGATGAGGTCTCCTCCTGCGGGGTCCCACTCAAACTGCGCCTCCTCTAACGAGAGCGGGGTCATCTTGACGGGCGCCGGAGCCGGGATCAGGGGCTCATCCAGAGGTCTTTCTTTCCGGAGTCGGGGATGGTGGAACTCCGGTGGCCACACAAAGGGCTGCCCTTCCAGGCATGTGTGCTGGGCAAATAGGTCTTCACCCAGGTGTGGCGCTGTGGACGTTGAGGGCGCTGTTGTGGTGGCGGCGCCCGGGTTCACCAGGCCTTGCGACCAGGCTTGGGGCACCCTGAATGTAAAGGGCACCGTGAAGACGGCGGCGCCCGGGGTTACTTGGCCCAGCGACCAGGCCGGTGGCTCAGTGGAGGTAGAGGGCGCTGTTGGTACTGCGGCGCCCGGGGGTACTCGGCCTTGCGACCAGGCCGGTGGCGTCTCCTGCTTGGCCGCGCTCAGGGTTGAGGCGCGTGACGTCACAGGGGGCGTGGTCGCGGCTCCTGCTTGGGGCCTAGTCTGGAGCGGTAGCGGTGCGGCAACGGGCACGATCAGTGGGACTTCGGGCTCTGCGACGGGGAGCGGGGGTAGGCTTACGGTGGCTGGGCTTGGGGTAGTGACGTCCCCTTTATTTGCCTCCGTCTCTTCAGCTCCCTCTGCGGCGTCGTCTCCGGCCTCCGTCCCTTCTGCATCCTCTTCAGGGGCAGGCGTGCTCCTCGTTGCAGGTGGTGTGCTCCGCTGGCGGGTTCCAGCCTGCTGGGCCATCTCCCTGCTCCATTCCGTCAGCGTTTCTCGCTGCACCTGGGCCATCCTCCGTGCGAGGCCCTCCAGCGCGGTCTGTGCACGCTCCCGGTCTCGGGGGAGCTGTGCCAGGATCTCCACCAGGTCTTGTGGGGTGGTTGCTTGCATCAGGCTCCTGACCACAGGGTCGGTGCTGCCTGCCTCTCCCTCCATCTCCGGGTACGGCTCCTCTAGACTCCTCCAAGCTGCTCCCATCTTCTCTCTTTTGTTCTGTCTCCGCCCACATTGAGGGCGGTCCTCGGGCAACTTGGTGATTGTCAGTTCCAGGGGCAGACCCCCCACGCTGATGGACATCTCAATCATTGCAGTCTCTGCTGGTGGGGGCGGTCTTCGTTTTTGGCACCATTCTTGGTCCTGGCCCACGATGGGAGGTGGCCTCTTGCCACCCTCTGGCACGCCCATAATGGCGTCCGCTCTGCCAGGGCGGGAAATCTTCTGAAATGGCGGGAACCGCTTCCCAGTGGCGGGAAACTCTGTGGATGGCGGGAAAAGACTGCAGATGGCGGGCAAATGGCGGGAAACGATCCGAGATGGCGTCCGATGGCGGGGACCCTCCGGAATTGGCGGGAGACTTCTTTTTACGGTACAGATAAACTTTTCTTCAGGCACGCAGTACCCGGTGGTTGCGGGCACGTTATCCTGCCGACTACGCCAAAAGTTGACGCGCCCCCTGGGCCAGTGCTGTAGGGGATACCCGGAGCCGGATCTCGATGGGGGTAGTAGTCCTTGTGGCGGTGACCCGGTCCGTGCCCAGGGTGTCAAACTAAGTGGCAGTCTAAGGCAGCAGATGTTAACTTGATTGTCGACTACGCCACCCGTTGAGTGCGGCTTTGAAGCCGCCGCTGCAGAGCAGTCCACTGAGGCCGGTGGTATATGTGCAGCAGTGATGGTATAACCCCCAACGGGAGGGGTATGGCCTCAGGGCAGCAGGTGTAGATGATGGGGGTTGTGATGATGCAAAAAGAAGACTCTGAGTCAGGAGATGCAGTTCAGGGTTTTTACTTACTGGTGTTCTCTTGGTCACTCTGGCCTTGAGTGACCACCCGAGCCGTGCTGCGTCCACCAGGTCCTGGACTCGGCCAACCCCCAGGCAATTCCGGAGCGTGGTCCTGAGCTCCTTTCTGACTCTCCCTTCCTCTGGCCGTTCCCACCAGGGTTCCACTTTTGGCCGGCTCCCTCGGGTCTCTTGGTGGTCAAGCCTCCTCTGGGCTCCCTGACCCTATGCTCGGTGTGCCTTTCTAGTGGATTTGGTGAGGGTCGTGGCAGATCCTGACCACGACCTCCGGTTCCTGGCTAAGGTTGGTTTTGGCCTCTGCCAGCTTGGGATCCGGTACCCTTGTCAGCCAACCCTTCACCCTTTTGTCTTTATTCTGGGATCTTGGGGTTCCCTTCTTGTCTCCTCTCTGGGTCCTTCTTTTCTCCGCTCTCCCTCTGCAGGCTCTGCTCTGGAGCTGGGCCCAGCCGGAGCCACAGCTCCCTGTCAGCCCTCCTGGCTGAGCTCCTCTGCTCTGCTCCTCAGGCTAAACTCTGACTGAACCCTGTTCTAAGATGGTGCCCACCTTATATACTCCCTCTATGTGTGAGCTCAGGTGACCAGCACCCAATGAGCTCCTATCTTTACCCAGACTACTCCCCCTATCTGCCCCTACACTACTGGGATGTTCCACCCCCCTCCCACTCCAGCCAGGGACAGACGCTGTCGTACCTGCACATATACTGGTGGGAGTACCGTAGTTCTGTCCCCCGGAAATGGGATGAATGTAGTGCATGCAGCCTACTAAGCTCAGTTCCACACTCCATCCTTACCCGGGAGTGGAATACCACACCTCTGGCTTGAGGTGTAATACCCCTGTAGCAGCCGAATCCTCAGGGTGCTACATAAGATTTTTGTGCAGTGCATGAGACACTATAAGAATACAGACAATAATTGAAAGCAAGAATCTTTTGTTACCATGCCACGTGTCCACCAGAAGAACCCCATGACACCCGTTTCGCATATGCTTCTTCAGAATGGGCCTGGGGAAGTGCATTCAGGCAAATGTTATTTACAGGGGAATGTCTAATTAGATAGTTTTCCTCCAATGAGGCAGCAGGATGGAGCGCTCATGTAGGGCACCGCATCACAAGTACTTCCAGTTCGGCGTCTAACAAGCTGCAGATCCACCCCACTCTGACACATCTAGGGAGGGGGGATTCACAAAACACCGAAAGGACACATTGCTGGGGAGACAAGAGCATGATGCAAAAGTTGAGCACCCTTGGAGATTTGTGTGCTCAGATAACTTTGACCAAGGGTTCAGACCTTATTTAGCCTGTTAGGGTTATGACTTGTTCACTATCATCGTTAGCAAAGCGTTTTCCAGTTACCCTTTACTCAGTTTGAAATACAATTAAGAAATGACAGTTACTAGGAACAGTGGAGGTCAAGATAAGGTCTGGAAGACCAAGCAAAATTTCAGTGAGAGCTGCTCATAGGATTGCTAGAAAGGCAAATTAGAACCCCGCTTGACTGCAAAAGACCTGCAGAAAGATTTATCAGACTCTGGAGTTGTGGTACATTGTTCTACTGTTCAGAAACACCTGCTCAAATATGGCCTTCATGGAAGAGTCATCAGAAGAAAACCTTTCCTGCATCCTCACCATAAAATTTAGCGTCAGAAGTCTGCAAAAGAACATCTAAACAAGCCTGATGCACTTTGGAAACGAGTCCTGTGGACTGATGATGTTAAAATAGAACTCTTTGGCCACAATGATCAAAGGTATGTGAGGAGAAAAAAGGGCACAGAATTTCAGGAAAAGAAAATCTCGCCAACCAATAAGCATGGGGGTGAATCAATCATGCTTTGGGGGTTGTGTTGCAGCCAATGGCACCGGGAACATTTAACGACTAGAGGGAAGAATGGGTTCAATGAAATTTCAACGAATTCTTGATGTAAACATTAAAGTTGCACTGTATAGTACTTTAGCATGTAAACATGAAATATATGAAATATGAATTGCATTACTGCTCTAGATAATAGGAAAAAATGGAGACACCATATAAATACAGGCTTCAGCCTAGGAGAGGATGCACATTAGAATAGGTCCCCAGCAACATGACAACGCCTTGTCGTTGGCTACTGGGCATGCATGGATTGGCCAAATTATGTGCTAAGTGTCTCCATTTCTTCCTATTATCTAAAGAAGTAATGCTATCCTAATTTCATATATCTCATGCTTACATGCTATAGCACTACAGAGTGCAACTTTATTTGTTAATTATCTATAGAGATGGCTACTCTTAGTTTGCAGCTGTACACGCCAGTTTTCTCTTTGAAGTGACAGCCAGTCTTCTTCTATTTATCTTGATGCAAACATAACACCATCTGTTAGAAAGCTGAAGTTGAAAAGAAGATGGCTTCTACAAATGGATAATGATCCTAAACAATGTCTAAATTCACAACAGATGACCTCAAAAGGCGCAAGCTGAAGGTTTTACAATGTCCCTCACAGTCCCCTGATCTGAACATCATTGAAAATCTGCGGCTAGACCTCAAAATTGCAGTGCATGCAAGACGAACCAGGAATCTCACAGAACTGGATGAATTTCCCAAGGAAAAATGGATGAAAATCCCTGAAACAAGAACTGCAGACTCTTGTCTGGCTACAAAAAGAGTTTGCAAGCTGTGATACTATACAGTACAGACCAAAAGTTTGGACACACCTTCTCATTTAAAGATTTTTCTGTATTTTCATGACTATGAAAATTGTACATTCACACTGAAGGCATCAAAACTATGAATTAACACATGTGGAATTATATACTTAACAAAAAAGTGTGAAACAACTGAAAATATGACTTATATTCTAGGTTCTTCAAAGTAGCCACCTTTTGCTTTGATGACTGCTTTGCACACTCTTGGCATTCTCTTGATGAGCTTCAAGAGGTAGTCACCGGAAATGGTTTTCCAACAATCTTGAAGGAGTTCCCAGAGATGCTTAGCACTTGTTGGCCCTTTTGCCTTCACTCTGCGGTCCAGCTCACCCCAAACTATCTCGATTGGGTTCAGGTCTGGTGACTGTGGAGGCCAGGTCATCTGGCGTAGCACCCCATCACTCTCCTTCTTGGTCAAATAGCCCTTACACAGCCTGGAGGTGTGTTTGGGGTCATTGTCCTGTTGAAAAATAAATGATGGTCCAACTAAACGCAAACTGGATGGAATAGCATGCCGCTGCAAGATGCTGTGGTAGCCATGCTGGTTCAGTATGCCTTCAATTTTGAATAAATCCCCAACAGTGTCACCAGCAAAGCACCCCCACACCATCACACCTCCTTCTCCATGCTTCACGGTGGGAACCAGGCATGTAGAGTCCATCCGTTCACCTTTTCTGCATTGCACAAAGACACGGTGGTTGGAACCAAAGATCTCAAATTTGGACTCATCAGACCAAAGCTCAGATTTCCACTGGTCTAATGTCCATTCCTTGTGTTCTTTAGCCCAAACAAGTCTCTTCTGCTTGTTGCCTGTCCTTAGCAGTGGTTTCCTAGCAGCTATTTTACCATGAAGGCCTGCTGCACAAAGTCTCCTCTTAACAGTTGTTGTAGAGATGTGTCTGCTGCTAGAACTCTGTGTGGCATTGACCTGGTCTCTAATCTGAGCTGCTGTTAACCTGCGATTTCTGAGGCTGGTGACTCGGATAAACTTATCCTCAGAAGCAGAGATGACTCTTGGTCTTCCTTTCCTGAGGCGGTCCTCATGTGAGCCAGTTTCTTTGTAGCGCCTGATGGTTTTTGCAACTGCACTTGGGGACACTTTCAAAGTTTTCCCAATTTTTCGCACTGACTGACCTTCATTTCTTAAAGTAATGATGACCACTCGTTTTTCTTTACTTAGAATTTGCATTATGGCAAGAAAAAAACAGTTAACAGTCTATTCATTAGGACTATCAGCTGTGTATCCACCAGACTTCTGCACAACACAACCGATGGTCCCAACCCCATTTATAAGGCAAGAAATCCCACTTATTAAACCTGACAGGACACACCTGTGAAGTGAAAACCATTTCCGGTGACTACCTCTTGAAGCTCATCAAGAGAATGCCAAGAGTGTGCAAAGCAGTCATCAAAGCAAAAGGTGGCTACTTTGAAGAACCTAGAATATAAGACATATTTTCAGTTGTTTCACACTTTTTTGTTAAGTATATAATTCCACATGTGTTAATTCATAGTTTTCATGCTTCAGTGTGAATGTACAATTTTCATAGTCATGAAAATACAGAAAAATCTTTAAATGAGAAGGTGTGTCCAAACTTTTGGTCTGTACTGTATATATATATATATATATATAAATATATATATTGTTTCATTTTTTTTTGCCTAAAATACAAAGGAAATGTGTCATCTTTAACTTTAGGTCTTTTAGAGATCATTTCATCTTCAACTTGTTTAACTGTTCACAATAACAGTAATCTTGACCAGGGGTGCCCAAACATTTACATGCCACTGTGTGCTTCAAATATTTTTTTTTTATAATCTTTATAAATTTGGCGTCATTTATAGTGATTTGTAGTCACCTGTTGCATAAAATTAACACATTGATTGGTATCTCAAGGTAAACAGCAAATCGCAGAAAATGACTGCACCCATCCAAATAAATAAATAAGTAACAAAACCTTCAAAATAATGGCAATAAAAAATGACAACATGGACTGTAAAAAACAAGCTGGAATGTGGCTACATCGAGGGGAAAATAAGATGCTATGATTCTTGGAACCTAAAGAAAAAGGAAATGAAAGTGCTCAGTCCAAAATAACCTGCCATTAACCCCTTCCTGACATGTCCAATACAGTTATAAGGAGCAGGCTCAGGAGGAGAGCCTGCATCATACATAGAGAGATGGCTGCTTCTCACAGTATAATCACTACATGCTGCTGTCAATCACTGACCGCGCCATTAAAGTGGTTAGATCCAGGGTCTGTTACATTACTCATTGGCCCCTTATGGAGTTAGCATGGCAGTCACCTCCATCTTTGTACTCCTTAAAAAAAAATCACCTTTCTTTTCATATTAAAAAAAATCATATAAAGCAGTGATCAAGTCGCCTGTACCCCAAATTGGTACCAATAAAATCTACAGCACGGTGCACAAGAACAAAAGCTTCGATGTCAGAAGTATGAAAAATTACAGGTTTCAAAAAATTCAGCAACACAAATAAAAGAAATTATTTTAATTTCATAATTTAATAAAAAGCAATAAAATAAAGAAAAACAATTTACGTTTGGTATCGCTGTAATTGTACTGACCTGTAAAGTCATCCTGCCAGGTCGTGTTAATTGAACGCCGTAAAAATGAAAGACAATTTTTTTTTTTACCATTTCACCATAGTTGGAGTTTGTTTTTACCTTTCTTATATGGTAAAATGAATTATGTCATTCAAAACTACAATTAGTCCTGTAAAAAAAACTCATGTGGCTGCGTGGACTGAGAAATAAATGGCTCTTGGAAGAAGGAAGAAATGAAAGTGCAAAACTGAAACCTGACTGCGATGGGGATGGGGTATAAGAGTTCCCCACTTTGGACCAGTACTGGTTAGAGTAGTCACCACTCTCCACTCCGGCCAACAGATGACAATCCTAAACAGATTTATCTAAAAGGGTGTATGGAAATGTTTTTTTCTAAATTGGATAATCCCTTTAAATAATGTTTTCAATAAATAAAAAATATTGCTAATTAAATAAAAAGTATATAGTAAAAAAAATAAATAATAATATTAATATCAGTATTATTATTATTAATAATAATAATAATTTGAAAACGTAGTATTTGCCACTTACTGAGATTTGCCTGGCAGGTGCCTCCTGTACGGATCCTCAGTGCCCGGCAGTGTCAGTCGTCATTGTTCGCACAGTGCTAATCACAGTCTGGGCTGGTGACAAAGTTCAGGAGCTTTTATTGAGCGGCGGCAAATTGATTGGCGCAGAGGGATGTTTGCACAAAGTCTTGATAACAGAGTCAGAAGGACAGTAACAGTTTCGCTGCTTCATGAATTTCCACTCCGGTAGCAAGAAAATGCAACAGAAAACTTTATGGTGGCAAGTTTATCTATTTCTGCTCCTTAAATCTGAATTGCTTAGTTAACAGTTCCCTAATACACCTGGATCTACTGTATATGTACCATAGGCAGCACAGTGGCTCAGTGGTTAAAGGGAACCTGTCACCAGGTTTGATCGATATGAGATATGGCCACCACCTTTCAGGCATAGTATACAGCATTGTGCTCCTGCGCAGGCGCACCTCTCTGCCCTAACGAGGGCAGAGCAAAGTGCTGCAGTGCGCAGGCGCCGGGAAAGGTCAAAGAGCCTCGGCGCCTGCGCACTGCAATACTTTGCTTTGCCCTCGTCAGGGCAGAGAGGTGCGCTTCCACAGGGGCGCGATACCGGAGACCCTGTGTGGATGACGTAGGGACGTGTCATCCACACGAAGCAATGAGGATGTGGCGCCCCTGCGGGTTCAGTCGCCACAGAGGTACTGCATCTCACACAGAGGTGTGGTATCCCACTCTCAGGTGAGGATGGAGTACTGCCCGGGACCTACACACTTGCATCCATTACACTCCACTTTAGAGGGAAGGGCGAGATTGCTCCTAAGGGAAAGCACAGTCCCTGGTCCCTAGCTGGAGGGTGGAACCATGTAGTGGGTGTGCGTGGAGGAAGTAGTTTAGGGGAACACTTCAGAAGGAGTATAAGAAGGAATGGAACCATCTAGAAGCAGCCAGTCCTGCTCAGGAGAGCAGTGGAGGAGGTCCAGGCTCCTGGCTCCAGTGCTTGGAGCAGGAGTGGAGAGGAATGGGGCCTAGTAAGAGAGGCCCAGGAGAGAGAGAGGATGGGAGCAGAGGGAAGACTCCAGGAACAGAGGGGATCCTAGGGGCACGGGAAGTGCGGATGCCCTCCGTGGGCCCGAATATGCAGGAACGTGGAGGGATCAGGCCGCAGAGGGGACAGGCCCCTAACTAGTGGAGAACTACAAGGCTCAGCTAGAAACCGGAGGCTGCTGTACTTGCAAGGTGCAGCTGCCAACCACCACAATTACATCGCCGAAAAGGTGGCCACAGAGGGTCTAGGGGACTGCAGGTCGCCCGACAAGATCCAAGGTCACCGGCTTGGGACACTGATTGTGAGGCGCAGGGCAGGAGGGCGAGAGCCAGCGCAGGAAGATGACCGAGGAAGGAACATAGAAAGGGGTCCCGTTTAAGTACTCCAGAAATACCTGAGGGATTGTTGAACCCCTTCCTTGGTGAATGCAGGACGATGTGGGTGGTTATAAGCTGGCAGTTGTAACCAGGAGCAGCGTGATAACTTTGAGTAAAATCTGAAGACTGCACCCCACTGTGTCCTTGAATAATTGCTGCGCCATCACCAGCCCTGCACTACACAGCACCAACAACATCTACCTCAAAGCATCACTATATTCTGCCCTGGAGCTTAGCTCTGCCTGTGGAGAGCTGAACCAACTCTGCTGCGTCACCATCAGCTCCAGAGGACTGCACCGCAGCGGCGGCTCCATATAGCCGCATATCACAGGTGGCGTCACGAACATTAAACTATAAAAACTATAAATCCCCTTTTATTGACCGCCCTGGGTCACGGACCGGGTCACTGCCACTGTGACATCCCCTGCACCGATCGGCCTGGCACCGAGTACCCCACGGCCCAGGAGGCGCGTCAATGACAGCAATCGTAAGAAGTTGGGAGGTGCCGGACCAAGACGAGCAACACCCATCGGACCGGACTGCCCCCCCCAGGTGAGAATAATAAAAGCTCTTTTTCCTATCTTTCAGGTCAGATTGGGGCAGATATACACTGTGTTCCAAATTATTATGCAAATAATATTTTCTCAGATTTTCCCAAATTACCTATATGAATTGCAGTCATTGTAATTTTCCAGTCAAATAACTATTAGAGTACAATTGAAAGGTTTTTGTACAAACTGCCTATGATAACAGGATATTTTAAAAAAACTAAAAAACTCAAACTGCACTCAAAATGCATGTTCCAAATTATTATGCACAGCAGAGTTTTCAACCTTTTCATTTTAATAAAGAACAAAAAAATGGTCATTTTTGAAATTATAAGCATTAGCAGGTTATTACAAACTGAAATCAAACAGTTTTCAACTCAAAACTTTATTCTAGGTGATGCTACATTTGCACATAGGACCCCTTGTTCGAAAGGAGCTTCTGAACTCTCTCGTCCATTGAATTTGTCAGGTTTTGGATAGTTTCTGCTTTAATTGTTTTGCATGAGGACAGAATACCCTCCCAGAGCTGTTGCTTAGATGTGAACTGCCTCCCGCCATCATAGACTCTCCTTTTGATGATGCTCCAGAGGTTCTCAATGGGGTTGAGGTCAGGGGAGCATGGGGGCCACACCATAAGTTTGTCCCCTTTTATGCCCATAGCAGCCAGAGATGCAGATGTGTTATGTGCAGCATGAGACGGGGCATTATTATGCATGAAATGAACTCGATGGTCCAGATGGATGGAGTGGAGGATGACTGGTTGATGGACACCCCATGCAAACACGGCTACGGCGCTAACAAGGAGGAGGTGGAGTAATGTTTGGGCTGGAATCATGGGGAGAGAGATTGTCGGGCCTTTTAGGATCCCTGAAGGGGTAAAGGTGAACTCCATAATGTATGTTGAGTTTCTCAAACAGCACTTCCTGCCATGGTTCAAGAAGAAGAACCGTGTATTCTGCAGCAAGATCATTTTCATGCATGATAATGCCCCGTCTCATGCTGCACATAACACATCTGCATCTCTGGCTGCTATGGGCATAAAAGGGGACAAACTTATGGTGTGGCACCCATGCTCCCCTGACCTCAACCCCATTGAGAACCTCTGGAGCATCATCAAAAGGAGTGTCTATGATGGCGGGAGGCAGTTCACATCTAAGCAACAGCTCTGGGAGGGTATTCTGTCCTCATGCAAAACAGTTGAAGCAGAAACCATCCAAAACCTGACAAATTCAATGAATGAGAGAGTTCAGAAGCTCCTTTCGAACAAGGGGTCCTATGTGCAAATGTGACATCACCTAGAATAAAGTTTTGAGTTGAAAACTGTTTGATTTCAGTTTGTAATAACCTGCTAATGCTTATAATTTCAAAAATGACCATTTTTTTTGTTCTTTATTAAAATGAAAAGGTTGAAAACTCTGCTGTGCATAATAATTTGGAACATGCATTTTGAGTGCAGTTTGAGTTTTTTATTTTTTTTTAAATATCCTGTTATCATAGGCAGTTTGTACAAAAACCTTTCAATTGTACTCTAATAGTTATTTGACTGGAAAATTACAATGACTGCAATTCATATAGGTAATTTGGGAAAATCTGAGAAAATATTATTTGCATAATAATTTGGAACACAGTGTACAACATTATAGAATGCTGTATATCATGCCTGAAAGTTAGCTATGGCCATATCTCATATGGTGACAGGTTCCTATTAACACTGTAACCTTGCAGCGCTGGGGTCCTGGATCCAAACCCACCAAGGACAACATCTACAAGGAGTTTGTATGTTCTCCTCGTGTTTGTGTGGATTTCCTCCGGGTTCTCCAGTTTCCTCTCAAACTCCAAAGACATACTGATAGGGAATGTAGATTGTGAGCCCCAATGGGGACAGTGATGGCGCTATATAAGTAAAATAAAAAAATTCCTTGTGAATCCATCAGTAGATTACTGGATCGTTACACTGACACCATAGATCAAACTTGTGGAGTCTGCAGGAAAATAGGGAGATCTTATGGGCTACTAGACGGGTTGGCAAATCACCAGGGCGCTTGCTGAAACCTCCCGAACCCCAGCGGAGAGCTGTGCTCCTGGAAGGTTTCTTGTGCATGGCGTTAAGATGCTTTAATAGTCAACCGATCTGATTTAGGGAAACGGGATGCAGTGGTGGGCTCTAATAGGCTTTTAGGGGAGGTGATAGATGTTTCTAGGACTGGGCTTAAATGTCCCGATCTCTCCCACATAGGTCAGTGTATGAGATGCTCCCTCTAACGTAGGATACGTGGTGTCCAAACGCAAAGTCAAGGAACGTGGATGACATGTACAAGAGGCATGAAGAAATATTTGCGGCCAGAAAAGAGAGTGTGGCTATTGGAAACAATGTTCTGTTGATCATCCTGAAAAGTTGGCAAGTATTCCACTGATGGATTCTTTGTGAAGTATTTCCCAGGGCTCTGACAGTGAATGTGAAATCCCATCGAGTATCACGGTGTCATTGAATCACATTAGAATTTAGATAATCCAACATAATCTGATTTTACACAATTGTTATCATTTCTGGCTCTGCCGTAATCACCACGTCATGATTACTACATGGGTTGAATACTATGGAGCGGAGAGGCCATTGCACAATGTCATCTAAACCATGACCAAGAATATCCTAATAAGATAAGGGGGAAATCCAGGGAAAAATCCAAGATGATTAATTCATCGAATCACATGATTTACTTAAATCAAGCAGATACTGATACATGTTCATACATTTCTAAGTGTATATTCTTTTACGTATATGATTTTGGGGGCTCATTTTGTCTGGGGTGAGCTGTGACATCACCTATTGTGAATGGTGGATCCTGTGTTATCTACTGTATATAGAGGTGTTATCAGTCATTGTACAGGAGGGGGAGGAGGTGAGCTGTGACATCACCTATTGTGAATGGTGGATCCTGTGTTATCTACTGTATATAGAGGTGTTATCAGTCATTGTACAGGAGGGGGAGGAGGTGAGCTGTGACATCACCTATTGGGAATGGTGGATCCTGTTATCTACTGTATATAGAGGTGTTATCAGTCATTGTACAGGAGGAGGAGAAGGTGAGCTGTGACATCACCTATTGTGAATGGTGGATCCTGTGTTATCTACTGTATATAGAGGTGTTATCAGTCACTGTATAGGAGGAGGAGGTGAGCTGTGACATCACGTATTGTGAATGGTGGATCCTGTGTTATCTACTGTATATAGAGGTGTTATCAGTCATTGTACAGGAGGAGGAGGTGAGCTGTGACATCATCTATTGTGAATGGTGGATCCTGTGTTATCTACTGTAGATAGAGGTGTTATCAGTCATTGTACAGAAGGAGGAGGTGAGCTGTGACATCATCTATTGTGAGTGGTGGATCCTGTGTTATCTACTGTATATACTGTAGAGGTGTTATCAGTCATTGTACAGGAGGAGGAGGTGAGCTGTGACATCACCTATTGTGAATGGTGGATCCTGTGTTGTATCTACTGTATATAGAGGTGCTATCAGTCATTGTACAGGAGGAGGAGGTGAGCTGTGGCATCACCTATTGTGAATGGTGGATCCTGTGTTATCTACTGTATATAGGGGTGTTATCAGTCATTGTACAGGAGGAGGAGGTGAGCTGTGACATCACCTATTGTGAATGGTGGATCCTGTGTTATCTACTGTATATAGAGGTGTTATCAGTCATTGTATAGGAGGAGGAGGTGAGCTGTGTCATCACGTATTGTGAATGGTGGATCCTGTGTTATCTACTGTATATAGAGGTGTTATCAGTCATTGTACAGGAGGAGGAGGTGAGCTGTGACATCATCTATTGTGAATGGTGGATCCTGTGTTATCTACTGTAGATAGAGGTGTTATCAGTCATTGTACAGAAGGAGGAGGTGAGCTGTGACATCATCTATTGTGAGTGGTGGATCCTGTGTTATCTACTGTATATACTGTAGAGGTGTTATCAGTCATTGTACAGGAGGAGGAGGTGAGCTGTGACATCACCTATTGTGAATGGTGGATCCTGTGTTGTATCTACTGTATATAGAGGTGCTATCAGTCATTGTACAGGAGGAGGAGGTGAGCTGTGGCATCACCTATTGTGAATGGTGGATCCTGTGTTATCTACTGTATATAGGGGTGTTATCAGTCATTGTACAGGAGGAGGAGGTGAGCTGTGAAATCACCTATTGTGAATGGTGGATCCTGTGTTATCTACTGTATATAGAGGTGTTATCAGTCATTGAACAGGAGGAGGAGGTGAGCTGTGACATCATCTATTGTGAATGGTGGATCCTGTGTTATCTACTGTATATAGAGGTGTTATCAGTCATTGTACACGAGGAGGAGGTGAGCTGTGAAATCACCTATTGTGAATGGTGTATCCTGTGTTATCTACTGTATATAGAGGTGTTATCAGTCATTGTACAGGAGGAGGAGGTGAGCTGTGAAATCACCTATTGTGAATGGTGTATCCTGTGTTATCTACTGTATATAGAGGTGTTATCAGTCATTGTACAGGAAGAGGAGGTGAGCTGTGAAATCACCTATTGTGAATGGTGGATCCTGTGTTATCTACTGTATATAGAGGTGTTATCAGTCATTGTACAGGAGGAAGAGGAGGTGAGCTGTGACATCACCTACTGTGAATGGTGGATCCTGTGTTATCTACTGTATATAGAGGTGTTATCAGTCATTGTACAGGAGGAGGAGGAGGTGAGCTGTGACATCACCTATTGTGAATGGTGTATCCTGTGTTATCTACTGTATATAGAGGTGTTATCAGTCATTGTACAGGAGGAGAAGGTGAGCTGTGACATCACCTATTGTGAATAATGGATCCTGTGTTATCTACTGTATATAGAGGTGTTATCAGTCATTGTACAGGAGGAGGAGGTGAGCTGTGAAATCACCTATTGTGAATGGTGTATCCTGTGTTATCTACTCTATATAGAGGTGTTATCAGTCATTGTACAGGAGGAGGAGGAGGTGAGCTGTGACATCACCTATTGTGAATGGTGGATCCTGTGTTATCTACTGTATATAAAGGAAAATCATTCCCAAATAAGCAGTTTTAGGTCACCAACAAATGCTTCCTTGTATCTCAAGCAAGTGTGACGTCAGCAGAGGATGGATCATAGTGTCAACTTCTGTCAGGTTTAGTGGAAGAAAGCACAGAACTATTAACAAAACCTCGAAGATGAAGTATTAAATGTTATCATTCATTATATATATTATTAATGGTCCCATGCAGGGCGCCCTTTGGACTTTGCTCCATCCTGGATTTTATAATCGTAATAAGCAAATTAATTTACTCTTATTCGCATTATACAGAGGAGTAATGCGAATAAGTACTAAGGTGGATACAAAAGCAAAATCATCAGAGTTCATCCAGAAAACTCTGGCGATTTTCATCCAATTTTTATCCATATTGTCATCCGTGTGTCCATTTTTTACATCCATGTGACATGTTCTCTATGGGATCCAATTTTTTTCATGAATCTATAAACTTAAAACCGTTTTAGGAAAAAGACCGCCTGTTTTTTATATAAGCAACTTCAACCTAGAAAAGCATCAGCGAGTTTGCCAGAGTCTTAGAGCTACGTGTACACTGAAATTTCAGCGAGTTTTTGGAGGAGAAACTGAGCGGAAACTCTCCAAATCCTTCTCCAAATTTTATTTCTGCTCTAAAACGTCAGCAAAAAGACACTATGTGCAGTTACCCAATGAGTTAATTTTAGTAGTTTTTGGGAAAAAAAGAGAGCAGAAACTATCAAAATCCACCTCAAAAATGCAAAGCCTCTGAAAAACTTGGGAGTTTCTGCATACATCTTTTTCAGGCGGTTTCTGCCCTGGAAATCGCTTGAAAACCTATCAAAAAACGTAAAGAAAAGTGAGCATATGGCAGCCTATGAAAAACGACTGGCTGTGCACATGTTCAGGCTTTTGTTACTTCTTTAAACCTCTTCAGGGGTCGGAAACCAGGGAGCAGTTAATAGAAGTATCATATTCATTCTTCTAGCAGCTTCTTCTTGGAAGCCACCCGCTCTCTTACTAGAACATATAATGAAAAGCTGCTGGCAGTGGAGTCGTCGCAGAAGTGAAAGACGCAGGCCTGAAGAATGAGCATGTTACTTACTTTAATTGCTGCAAAGTTTCCGAACCCTGATGTGGTTATAAGAAGTGACACGAGACAGAACATGTGCACAGCAATGTCGTTTTTACACTGCTGTGCAATATGTTTATTTTATGAGGTGCTCTTGCAGCGCTTTTTCAGGCGGATTCCGCCTGAAAAAGATGTTGTCTTCACCTACCCTAAGGAGTTAAAAAAAAACTACAAGTTTTGATTAGAGAGTTTCTGCTCCAAAAACTCATGAAAAAAATCTCAGTGTGAACATAGCCTAAGGCTACCTTATCTTTTTAAAAGGTTTTTTGGAGTGGATTCATTCTAAAATCCTACAAAAAATGCTTCAAAAATACTTGGAAAAATCTAGAAATTTTTATGGAAAATCATATAAGGAGGTTTTTTTTTGCATTTTTTGTTACCTAAATATATTGTGAAAAATAACTGATGGAAAAAAAGCGTATGTCACTTCTTCGAAGCAACTAGTCAGTCACTGTTAAACCAAAAACGCTGCATTAAAAAGAAAAAAAATTCGTCCAAAACTCTTCAAACTGCTTCAAGAAAAAACACACCAAAAAGTAGCGTTTCCTGAAGCGCGTCCGCTTAGAAAACCTTCTGGTTTTTTATGTGGATTTTTTTGGCTAAAAAGTCCCGATTTTAAAACCGTTTCTAAAAGACATGTGTGCTGTTTTATCGCAGTTGTTGTGGTTTTTTTTATAATTAGAATATGAGTTACAGCAATACAAACAAAGCTTTTTTTCCCTAGATTTTTGAAGCAGATTTATTGCAAAATCCACATCAGAAACTGCTTCAAATTTTTTTGAATACTCTTTGATGTGGATTTTGAAGTAGATTTGCTTAAAAAAAACACATTATAAAATTCAGTGTGACTATATCCATGGAGTGTGTTTTGCGGAGCAATTTCACTGCTAAAACCTCGCCAAAAATACATAATAAATTGTGATAAAAAAAAAATGTAGGTGTGTAGAGGTGGGGGAGAGAGCAACAGAAATTGAGGATTGGTGTTTTCAATGAACATTGTCAGATGGAAGAACTCCACAATGGCAGATCAGCACATTAAAATATAATTATTGAGGGTGTAGCTTTAGGCCAGGGGTGCAAAGATAACAGTCATGGTGGCAAAACCCAAAGGCCCCTTTGCTATATAAGAAGACCCCAATATTATAAATGCCACTTGGTAGGTGGAGGGCCTGTTGCAGATTTTGCTTTGGGCCCCCACAAGCTTCAACTTTCACCTTTGGCTCTACTTACTGATACTATTACAATCTGCTCTTTGGAGTATATAGTTGGCAAGAAGTCGATCAATAATGATCTCCCTACTGGGACCCCCAGTGATTATCTGTAATCTATTGGGAAACCTGGCAGTAAGTGCTTAGTTTTCCTGCAGTGCCTCCACAGGGAAAATTAAGCATTACACAATGTCTATGCACATCAATTGATATTCTGTATAATATAGGACAGAACAGGTGCTCAAGAGTGAGATGCTCTTAAGAAACTGCTCTCTACTTTCACCAACAGATGAGATACTTGATGAACCTCTTCTATTAACCCAGAATTGTCCAATGGTGTCCCGCAAGGTTCAGTCCTCGGGCCCCTGCTCTTCTCCATCTACACCTTCGGTCTGGGACAGCTCATAGAGTCTCACGGCTTTCAGTATCACCTCTATGTTGATGTCACACAGATCTACCTCTCTGGACCAGATATCTCCTCCAGTCCTTACTAACCAGAATCCCACAATGTCTGCCCACTATTTCATCCTTCTTATCTGCTAGATTTCTAAAACTTAACATGGATAAAACTGAATTCATCATCTTTTCCCCACTTCACTCAACCCCGATAACTGACCTATCCATCATAGTCAATGGCTGCTCACTCTCCCCAGTCCTGCAAGCTCGCTGCCTTGGGGTAATCCTGGACTCTGATCTCTCCTTCAAACCACATATCCAAGCCCTTTCCACTTCCTGCCGACTCCAACTCAAAAATATCTCCCGGATCTGCACATTCCTCAACCAAGAATCTGCAAAAACACCAGTGCACGCCCTCATCATCTCCCTCCTCGACTACTGCAACCTCATGCTCAGTGGCCTCCCTTCTAACACTCTCACACCCCTCCAATCTATCCTAAACTGCTGCCTGACTTATCCACCTGTCCCCCCAATATTCCCCAGCCTCTGACAATCCCTTCACTGGCTCCGAATTGCCCAGAGACTCCAGTTCTAAACCCCAAGCATGGCATACAAAGCCATTCACAACCTGTCTCCCCCATACATCTGTGACCTAATCTCCCGGTACTTATGACGCGCCCCTAGAGCCGTGGGGTACTCGGCAGCCGGGCCTCTGGTTGCCGGGGGTTATCACGGTGGCTGGCCCGGTCCGTGGCCCAGGGCGGTCACTCAAAAGGGTGGTAAATAGGTATAGGGGATTTAAGTGTTCGTGACGCCACCCGTGGATTGCGGCTAGAGGGAGCCGCCGCTGCGGAGCAGTCCTCTGGAGCTGGTGTTACGGCAGCAGGGATGGTGTGGCTCTCCACGGGTAGAGCTAGCTCCAGAGCAGTGTAGGTAAATGGTGGTTGTGACTCACCCCCTGGGCCAGTGCTGTAGTGCGGCGCGCGTGCGCGCGGGGGATACCCGGAGCCGGATCCGATGGGGGTAGTAGTCTTCGTGTGGCGGTGACCCGGTCCGCGCCCAGGGTGGTCAAACTAAGTGGCAGTTATTGGTATGATGGTATTAGTGTCCGACTACGCCACCCGTTGAATGCGGTTATGAAACCGCCGCTGCAGGGCAGACCGCTGAGGCCGGTGGTATAGGTGTGCAGCAATGTTGGTATAACCCCCAACGGGAGAGGTATGGCCTCAGGGCAGCGGATGTGGGTGATGTTGGGAGTGATGGTGTGGATGTCCCAGCACTAACGGTGCGACAAGGAAGCACGGAGACGCGAGGGTACAGTTCAGGGCCTTTACTGATGGTACAAGGCAAATTCCCCCGGGAGTACTGGCTAGTAGTTGGGGCCTGGTTAGTCTGCGAGTAAGCCGGAGTTCCCCTGGCCAGGTGGAGTTGTAGGCCTTCCCGTTAGTCTGTACCCTTCCTGGCTACCCTGCTTTCAGCGGTTACAAGTAGCCCACGTCCCTGGGTCTACCGTGTGGTGCTCACCCGTATGGCTGGTGACCTGGGGCCTCCTGTTAGCCTCCGCTCCGGGATGGCGGTGCTGGTCCCTTCGTTGTGACTGAGCCTCCGGGCTTTTATGGCCAGAGGACCTGGAATCCCCTGCCGGATGGATTCTGCTGCTGGGTATATCTTAGTCCCCACAGCCTCGGACTCCTGTGTCCGGTTTTAGTACCTTCTCCCAGGGCGAGCTCTGCACAGCTCCAGCCCCTGGCGCTTCTCCTTGGCTCCTACAGAGCTCCTGATGTCTCTCTGTCCCTGTTTCTGCGTGTCCAGACCAGACTCCGTCTCTGTCTGGAACTCCTCTCTCTAACCCTGCCTCAGCCCCAGTTTATGTAGGGGAAGTTCTTCCCCTCCCAGGACTGGGCAGGAGGTGTGGCATGCTTAGGATTCCTGCCCAGGAGACCTCCCACCTGCTCACAGACGTAATACTGCTATTACTGTGGAAACCAGACCCCTGGGATGCCACATTCCCCCCTAGTGAAATTTAGTACTCCCGGACTAAACATAACAGGGTATAAACAATAACAATTAAATACATGAGATGGTCACGGCGTGTCCGTAACCGGGAAGCAATAAGGGTGTCCATTTCACCAAAGAACAGGGAGCCGTAACCAGGTAGGGGTCTGTCCTGCCCCGAGTCTTCAACAGTCTTTAGTCCATTCCTGGGTTACGCTCCAAACATATTTACAACAGAGTTCCGGTTACTCACTGTCCATAACCTGTCAGTCCATATAAAGAAATCTGTAACTGAAAAACATAATTAGCAACGGCTACAACAAAACAGGTAAACATAAAATAGTTAAAGCAACTAGCCAACTTAGATTCTCCAACGTACGGGCATCTGGCCTCTGGTAACCCTAGTGGACCTACGGAGCTCACTAACTGGTCCTGCACTACAGGGTGTAGGAAGGTGTTATGGGCAGGCTGGGCAGCTTTCTGCGCACTCTTTGGCTCACTAGGGGCACGGCAGGCTCACTACTAGCAGAGGGTTGATCCTCCTGTACTGCTGGTGTGGACTCTTCTGCCTCTTGGGCCGGCTGCTCTTCCAGCTCTACTGGTTCTTCTGTAGGCACTTGCGGGGCTGGCTGGAGAAAGGTGAGGACGGGTACCACGACAGCACCGTTTACTTGTGTCCAAGACCGGGGGAAGTCTCCGAGTACAGTCCTGATCATTTCTTCCCTTTCCTCTGCGGGTCGAGGGTTTTCTTGATCTTCTTCTTCGGGGCTTTGCAGCTGCTCGGGACACTTCTTCAGGTGGTCTCTGGAGACAACGGCTGTGGTTTCTCCTCCATCCTTACTGATCACGCAAATCTTTGGGCTCTCATGGCTTGATGGCAGTACGGTGTACGGGTCCTTCTCCCACTGGTCGTCCAACTTGTGGAGCCGTCTTTTCCTCTTCAAGACCTGCTCTCCAGGTACCAGGGGAACAGCGGGAGCATACTGATTATAAGCCCTCTCTTGCCTTTCTCTAGCTTGAGACAGACTTCGCTCCACGCTCTCCTGCACTTTCCGATACTGCTGCTGCTGTCCTGTATCCCAGTCTGCCCCTGGCGAGGTGTCCTCGGGCGTCAGGACTCCCATATCCAGGTCGATAGGCAGCTTACCAGGTCTCGCTCTCATTAGGTAAGCCGGGGTACAGTTGGTAGAACCTACAGGGATGTGGTTGTATAGGTCCACCAGATCAGGCAGCTTCTCAGGCCACATACTGCGTTCTTCCAGGGGCAATGTTTTCAGGAGGTCTATCACCACCTGGTTCATCTTCTCGCAGAGTCCATTAGTTTGTGGGTGATAGGGCGTTGTTCTTATCTTCGTGCAGCCATACAGGTTGCAGAACTCCTGGAAGACTTCCGCTTCGAAGGCTGGCCCTTGGTCTGTCAGCACTTGGTCCGGGTACCCATGTGAACGGCAGAAGTGCTGCTGGAAGGCTCTAGCTGCTGTTTGAGCCGTTAAGTCCTTGACCGGGACCACCACCAGGAACCGGGAGTAATGATCTACGATTGTGAGGGCGTAGACATACCCAGATCTGCTTGGAGCCAGTTTCACATGGTCCAGGGCTACCAGTTCCAGTGGCTGTCGGGTGATGATGGGCTGCAAGGGAGTCTTCTGGCTGGCACGGTCCTTCCTTCTTAGGTGGCACGGTCCACAGTCTCTGCACCACCTCTCGATGGCTCCTCTCATGCCTACCCAGTAGAACCGCTCACGCAATAAGAACTCCAGCTTCTTCCACCCGAAATGTCCTGCTCCGTTGTGGTACGCCTCCAGAATCATAGCCGCGTCTCGTCTGGGGACCACTACCTGCCAGGTCAACTCATGTGTTCGAGAGTTAACCATTCTCCGGCACAACTTCTCCCTGTAGAGGAACAGCCTACTTTTCTCCTTCCACAGTTGCTTAGTCTCTTCTGGGGCGTCTGGGTCCAGACTGGCATCGGCTTGGGTCAGCATTTCCTTCACCAGACGGACTGCAGGATCACTGTCTTGCGTCTCCGCCCAGTTGTAGTGGGGCAAGGGATTGAAAGTCGCGGAGCGCCTGTCCTTCACACGGTGGGAATACAGGGTAATCCCATGACGGTGGAACGCAGGGAGCTCAACTTCTTCCAGATCTTCTGGATCTTCCCCTACGTCCGGTAAGTTCGGCATTCTAGACAGGGCATCCGCGTTGGCATTTGAGCGTCCTGCCCGGTATTTGATGGTGAATTCAAAGTTGGACAGGCGAGCCATCCATCTCTGTTCCAGAGCACCGAGCCTTGCAGTGTCCAGGTGTGTCAACGGGTTGTTATCCGTGTACACGATGAATTTGGAGGAGGCAAGGTAATGCTTGAAACGTTCGGTCACTGCCCACACTACTGCCAGGAACTCCAGCTTGAATGAGCTATAATTCTCAGGGTTCCTCTCGGTGGGTCGTAGCTTTCGGCTAGCGTAAGCGATTACTCGTTCTTTTCCTTGCTGGATCTGGGACAGCACGGCTCCTAGCCCGATGTTACTTGCGTCCGTGTGGAGGATAAAGGGCTGGCTGTAGTCTGGATATGCCAGGATTTCATCCCCCGTGAGGGCCATCTTCAGCTGGCAAAAGGACTCCTCTTCCAGCTTTTCCCACCTGAAGGGCGGCTTCTGGTTCTTGGCTTTTCGAGATTGACCTATCAGGAGGTCCTGCATAGGGGCTGCCATTTTGGTGAAACCGGGAATGAATCTTCGGTAGTAGCCTACCAACCCGAGGAACTGCCGCACTTCCTTTATGCTGGAGGGTCTTGGCCAGTCCTTAATCACGGTGATCTTATCAGGGTCAGGAGCCACTCCGTCAGCACTCACCACGTGTCCCAGGTATTGCACCTTTGGTTTCAGGAGGTGACACTTGGAGGGTTTCACCTTTAGGCCGTAGTTTGCCAGAGCTTCGAACACTTCTGCCAGGTGTTTCAGGTGGTCCTCGTAGGTCTTGGAATAGACGATGACATCGTCCAGGTATAACAGGACCGTCTCGAAGTTCCGGTGTCCCAGACAGCATTCCATCAACCGTTGGAAGGTTCCTGGTGCGTTGCAGAGCCCGAAAGGCATACAGTTAAATTCGCTGAGACCCATCGGGGTGGTGAATGCGGTCTTCTCTCGGTCTGCCTCTGCTACAGGAACCTGCCAGTACCCGCTAGTGAGATCCAAAGTAGAGAAGAAATTAGCAGATTTTAATGCAGCTAAGGACTCTTCTATTCTTGGTAACGGGTACGCATCTTTGTGTGTGATACGGTTGACCTTCCTGTAGTCTACACACATTCTCATAGTGTTGTCCTTCTTTTTCACTAAGACTAGTGGAGCTGCCCAGGGGCTACAGCTGTCCCTGATTACCCCAGCCTCCTTCATGTCTCTAAGCATCCCCTTGGCGTGTTGGTAGTGTGCAGGGGGTACGGGTCGGTATCTCTCCTTTATGGGAGGATGGTCTCCCGTGGGGATGTGGTGTTCTACCCCCTTTACTCGCCCGAAGTCTAACGGGTGTTTACTAAACACTCTCTCGTACTCTTGAACCACCCGATAGACTCCTTGTTTCTGGTGTGAGGGAGTGGAGTCAGTACCCAGATGTAGTTGCTGACACCAGTCCTCCACTGGTTTCTTAGAGCCGTTACCTTCCTCTGGTTGAGATGGAGGCAAGGGTTCCACGGCCTGTACAGAATTCTGGTTTATGGTGATCAATTTAGCTAGCGTGGCATACCGGGGCAGGTGTACTTCTCTCTCACCGATATTTATGATGCGAACGGGCACCCTCCCATGGCGTACATCGACCACCCCCCGTGCTGTCAAAATGGTGGGCCTACTGTCTGAGTAGACGGGTTCTAGCATTGCTTGGTAGTCTCTACCTCTTAGACCAATAGCTGCCCGGCACCAAATCATCATCTCACTTTTTGGGGGCATGGCAATAGGGAACGGGTCACACATTCTCACGCTACCTATCTCACCACCAGATAGTTCCACCTGTTGCCGCTTCATCAGTGCCCGGATCTCTTTTTGGAGCACACGCTGCTGGCCGGAACTGGCGTTCTTGCCAACCTGCTGTAAAATGAGAATCACCTCTGCAAGACAATTTTCAATTAAATTGGTTCCCAGGGTGATTCTAGGGTGACTCTCATGACGGTCTATGTCCACTATAATCAGTCCTTGTGCCGCCAGTTCGACTTTACCGATTTTAATGGTCACCTCCTTGAATCCCACCTGCGGCACGGGCTGACCATTGCTGGCGATGATACTCAGGTCGTCGTCTGGGTAGCGGGTTATGTCCGAATCATTCCAGTACTGCTTGAAGAGCACGTACGGGATGGTGGTGACCTGTGACCCAGTGTCTAGTAGGGTACTCATAGGAATGCCATCCAGTACCACAGGCAAGATTGGACGTCCCCCTACGTATTTATCACGCCAGTTTGATGGGCCTGATGGTCTTATGCCTGGGGGTTGGCCCTCTACCCCAGGTTGTGCCCGTTTAAATGACAGTACCTTGCCACATGTCCGGGTTGATTGCAGCGGCGGCAAATAGGTCGTCCGTCCTCGTTGTATCGATCGCTGGGTCTTCCTCTGGCCGGTGGGGTCCTCCTTGGTCGGCGCCACGGGATGTCCTCCGGTCCGGATGCCAGCTCGATCTTCCCTGCAGTAGAAACCTGTAAAGACTGCACAGTTCGGGTTAGCGCGGCAACGCTTTTAGTTAGCTCTTGGACCTGATGGTGCAGGTCTGTAGCCGGGTCACTGTTTAAAGCCTGCGCATCAGCTCCCACAGGCCCTGCAGACAAGGGCGCCGTCTCCTGGTGATAAGTGATAGCAGGGCGCCTGTGGGTCACAGCGCCACCTGGTGCCGGTTCTCGGAGCACCCGGATGGCTCTGTCCTTGAACTGTGCAAAGTCCAGGTCAGGGTCCTGTAAGGCCATTGCCCGCAACTGGGTTCGGTGGGCATTGCACAGTAGACCCTCAATGAATTGTTCAGTCAACAGCTTATCTTCATTTCCCACGCTGTCAGGGTCTGCCTGCTTAATGGCTCTCAGGGCCTCTTGTAGGTTTAGAGCATAGTCTCTTATACTCTCATGTGCCCGTTGTTTGCACCCATAAAATCTTAGTTTTATTTCGGCTGAGGTGCGGGTGTCAAATGTGTCTTTCAGCCGGGTTAGTATGTCTCTGACAGTCCTCTTCCTCCCAGGTGGCCAGGACTTTACCTCCCTTTGGGCTGCCCCGATTAATTGGGCCACCAGGATGCTCACTTTTTGCGCCTCCGTGAGGGGATACACCTGGAAGAGGCTATCCAGCCTTTCTCTGAAGTCATTTAGGGTATGTGACTCCCCTGAGTACTGGGGTAGCCAGGCTGCCCCCGGGATATAGGGCATGGTGAAAGGCATGACCGCAGCAGCGGTGGCGCTGGCGGCGGCTGTGGCGGTGAAGCTCTCCTCCGTATCCGACATCCTCCTCCCCCCTAGTGGACCGTGGCCTACCTTGCGATGATCCTCTTCCGTAGGCCGCGGCTCCGCAGTCGATCGTCAGGGTTGAGGACCTTCCGTCGCGCTCCTGTGACGTCGGCGTCCGCTGGGCTCCTTCCAGGACCTTACGCAACGTCCGGACGTGAGGCGGGGCTTCAGTTCTCGCGGGCTTTCGGAGTCCACGCCCCTCTTCTTCCCGCGCGGCGCCCTCAAGATGGCGTCCAATGGCGGGAAAACTCCACGGATGGCGGGAAGAAGGCAGAAGATGGCGTCGGATGGCGGGAATCGGCTCCAGATGGCGGGAAACGACTCCGGACGGCGGGAAACTTCACCACAGGTAAGTATAAAAGTCTCTTTTTTTTTTTAGGCACGCAGTACCCGGTGGTTGCGGGCACGTAATCCTGCCGACTACGCCAAAGTTGACTCACCCCCTGGGCCAGTGCTGTAGTGCGGCGCGCGTGCGCGCGGGTGATACCCGGAGCCGGATCCGATGGGTGTAGTAGTCTTCGTGTGGCGGTGACCCGGTCCGCGCCCAGGGTGGTCAAACTAAGTGGCAGTTATTGGTATGATGGTATTAGTGTCCGACTACGCCACCCGTTGAATGCGGTTATGAAACCGCCGCTGCAGGGCAGACCGCTGAGGCCGGTGGTATAGGTGTGCAGCAATGTTGGTATAACCCCCAACGGGAGAGGTATGGCCTCAGGGCAGCGGATGTGGGTGATGTTGGGAGTGATGGTGTGGATGTCCCAGCACTAACGGTGCGACAAGGAAGCACGGAGACGTGAGGGTACAGTTCAGGGCCTTTACTGATGGTACAAGGCAAATTCCCCCGGGAGTACTGGCTAGTAGTTGGGGCCTGGTTAGTCTGCGAGTAAGCCGGAGTTCCCCTGGCCAGGTGGAGTTGTAGGCCTTCCCGTTAGTCTGTACCCTTCCTGGCTACCCTGCTTTCAGCGGTTACAAGTAGCCCACGTCCCTGGGTCTACCGTGTGGTGCTCACCCGTATGGCTGGTGACCTGGGGCCTCCTGTTAGCCTCCGCTCCGGGATGGCGGTGCTGGTCCCTTCGTTGTGACTGAGCCTCCGGGCTTTTATGGCCAGAGGACCTGGAATCCCCTGCCGGATGGATTCTGCTGCTGGGTATATCTTAGTCCCCACAGCCTCGGACTCCTGTGTCCGGTTTTAGTACCTTCTCCCAGGGCGAGCTCTGCACAGCTCCAGCCCCTGGCGCTTCTCCTTGGCTCCTACAGAGCTCCTGATGTCTCTCTGTCCCTGTTTCTGCGTGTCCAGACCAGACTCCGTCTCTGTCTGGAACTCCTCTCTCTAACCCTGCCTCAGCCCCAGTTTATGTAGGGGAAGTTCTTCCCCTCCCAGGACTGGGCAGGAGGTGTGGCATGCTTAGGATTCCTGCCCAGGAGACCTCCCACCTGCTCACAGACGTAATACTGCTATTACTGTGGAAACCAGACCCCTGGGGTGCCACAGTTGCGCTGGGCATTGTAGTGCAGGGAGGGAATGATGGCACGGACGAAATAATGGACAGAGGCGGTGCGGTGCAGTCATCCGAGTCTTTACTCACAGTTCTTTAGTTCCACAGGGTGCACTGTCAGCTTACAGCCTCCCACGTCGCGCTGCATTCACCAGGCAGGGGTTCAGCTCTTCCTCAGGGTATTTAGGAATGCCTGACAGAACCCCACTTTCTCGTGTTCCTCTCTAGACCGACTTCACACTGGGTCTTTATCCCTCCTGCTCTGCGCTGCCCACTCTCAATCCCGCTCGGGTGCTCTGAAGTCCTTCCTGTACGTCGGATCCCGGACCTGCTTGACCCTCCTGGGGATTAGAAAGTGGCTTACCATCCCTCTGTCTTCTGACAGGTGCGGGGCATACGGGTGCCTTCCTGCACTCGCCGTACACCCTAGGATCCCTTCTTAGAACGGAGCCTACTCCCTGCTCCCCTCCTGGGCCTCTGACACTAGGCCCTACTTGTGGAGCAGAGCTCCTACTGAGATTCTGCTCCCGAACTGTTCTTCTGAACTGTCCTAACTACTGTTCTGAACTTAACTGCCACCCTAAGATGGCTTCCCTATTTTATACTCCTACCAAAGTGCTCCCTCTAACTACTTCCTCCACCCACACCCACTACTGGTTCCCCCTACCTTTGGGTTCCCCCACTCCAGCCAGGGTAAGGGCTCAGCAGCTGCTCTCATGCATGTTGCCCCTCCTGCCGGTCTGGAGCAGTGTAGTGTTGGATGCAGGTGTTTGGAGTTCCGTGCAGCACTCCCAACTTACCTGAGAGAAGGAGACACGACACCTCTGGGTGAGGTGCAGTACCTCTGTGGCGACTGAACCCTCAGGGGCGCCACACTTACCTGCACACAACCTCCGATCCTTACAAGATCTTCTTCTCTACTCCCCTCTTATCTCCTCTTCCCACAATCGTATACAAGTTTTTTTCCGTGCATCACCCTACTCTGGGACTCTCTACCCCAACATATCAGACTCTCGACTACCGTGGAATCCTTCAAAAGGAACCTGAAGACCTACCTCTTCCAACAAGCCTACAACCTGCAGTAACCCTCGCTCCACCATACCGCTGCACGACCAGCTCTACCCTCACCTACTGTATCCTCACCCACCCCTTGTAGATTATGAGCCCTCACGGGCAGGGTCCTCTCTCCTCCTGTACCAGTCGGCGACTTGTATTGTCTAAGATTATTGTACTTGTTTTTATTATGTATACCCTTTTTCATATGGAATAAATGGCGCTATATTAATAAATAATAATAGTGACTACGGATATGAGTATTCCTACACTGGACAATCCCTTTAACATTGACTCTCTTTCCTAAGTGTGCAGTCATGGCCATTGTCATTACACGTGACCCATTACAGGTGGTTGTGTAATACCGAAGAATAAGACCGGATACAGCAAAACAACAAATAAATCCTCTCTCCTACGTCATAGCGGATGACCTGAGTCAGTGCAGTATGCGGATAACGTATCTGGTTAATTATTACATGTGCATTCCACAGTATGAAAGAACAGGAATTATACTTTGTCCTGATTTCAATCCCCAGTAGACGGAGCTTTCTTGCTTCTCGTTACATCTGCTTCCTTTTTTTTAAAAAATAAAAAAATTAATGGGTATTCCGATTACAAGGAGTGATTTTGTTCCCCATCTGAATGGAGAGGAGTTGCACATGGCTGACCTCTGCTTCATTCACTCTTTATAGGGGCTACGGAGAACGCCATGCGCTGTGCTCCACTATCTCTGGCAGTCTCATAGAGAAAGAATGGAGCGGTGGATGAAAATCCTCTCCTATGCTCGATTCAGATCGGGGACAAAAGTTCCCCATTCTGGTGATCGGTGGGTTTCAGGGGTGATTTCCCTTCCATTGTGTAGGACCTGACCTGTCCATGTGCTCCACACAGATGACCATTCATTTTGCCTGCATGCAGTTAGAGTGGCTTGATTGGCGACTTGCATATAAAAAAGTGCTTGTCTTTACAATATATACCCGGCTAGAATCCCCCCAACCCTCCTGCAAATTCTATGCAGGTGGTAAAGAACTTTTTCATCACTTTTTATTCCTTTTTTTGGGAAGGTAAAATGATGGGTAAAGCAGTAATTCTGGAGTTTTGCTATTTTTCCTGGGTTAAATCCCATAATTGTTTAGTATTTCAAACAGTTATGGACATGACTGCAAGCAGAGATCTTAAAACCATGACAAACTGAGAGGAAAAATTGCAAAACTTTTAATTACGTAAAAAAAAAGTAACCTTGGACAAACTGGAGAACTAATCAGTACTCTGGTGTGTTGGCATCAGACAAGAAGCTTGGCATTGGTCTGAAGTCTGTGGATACACAGGGCGTGAGCATATCCACCCAACTGCACAAATAGGATAATGACAGCAGCCTCCTCCAGTGTCAGTATCGGTCCCATATCAGTGATCAGTATAGTCACCATGGAAGACTTGGCTGTGATATCGGTATTGTAACAAGCCATGCACCTGAATGTCCTTGGGTTTCATTAAACATTTTGCACCATTTGCCTTTCATAGCCTTTGTGATGCACTATGTATTGCTGGCTGCAGAATGAGTTATCTAAGAATTGGTCAGTGAGCTCTTCCTTATAAAAGCGTTTGTAACACTTTTACCTCTCTTTTTCTTGCCATCTGTCTGCTGATTTATGACCACAGAACTTTCCAAATTGAATGTGCAGGGAAAGAAAAACAAGAAACTTTGCAATTTACCTCTTATTAAAAATCTTCTCCGTTCTCAAGGACGTAAAAGATTTTTAATGTTATAGTCAGTTGGTCATTTTTGAGGTTACCGACCACCTCTGCAGTCTCAAAGTAGCCGATTACCTAGGCAATGAGAATGCACAACTTGTAGGCTTTAAGCTTTAGAGCCTGCAAGTTACATTCTGGATCTGGCTAACCTTAGTGCTCCTGAGTTTCTCTGATGCTGAAGACGCAAAGGTACCTTTTGCTCTCAGCATAGGAGAGCACAAGATTAGGACCAGCAGCACAGCCATGCCCCTGATCTACAATGCCAATATTCAGAAGTGAGCTACTACCAGGCAAAGAAGAAATCGAGATGCAGTAGAGCAGTGAGCTCCCGAAGAAAGATGATAAGAATGTTCCAGGATGTAGAGTAGCACTCCCGAAGAAGGAAGAACGCTCCAGGAAGTAGAGGAGTGGTGCGCTCCTGAAGAACACTCTGGGAGTCAGAGGAGTGGTGTGCTCCTGCTGAAAGAAGGTAAGAATGCACCAGGAGGTAGAGAATCTGTGAGCTCCTGATGAAAGAAGATGAAACTGTTCCAGGAGGTAGAGGAGCAGTGCACCCCCAAAGAAAGAAGAAGAGAATGTTCCCGGAGGTAGAGGAGCAGTGTGCTCTTGAAGAAAGAAGGTAAGAATGCACCAGGAGGTAGAGGGGCAGTGTGATCTTGAAGAAAGAAGGTAAGAATGCACCAGGAGGTAGAGGAGTGGTGAGCTCCAGAATAAAGAAGATAAGAACACTCTGGGAGGCAGAGGAGTGCTGTTCTCCTGAAGAAAGATGATACGAATGCACCAGGAGGTAGAGGAAAAGTGAGCTCCTTAAGAAAGAAGATGATAATATTCTAGGAGGTAGAGGAGTCGTGAGCTCCAGAATAAAGACGATAAGAACACTCTGGGAGGGAGAGGAGATGTGAGCGCCAGAAGAAATAAGATAAGAATGTTCCAGGAGGTAGAGGAGCGGAGTGCTCTTGAAGAAAGATGGTACGAATGCACCAGGAAGTAGAGGAGCGGTGAAGTACTGAAGAAAGAACAAGATGAGAATGTTCTAGGAAGTAGAGCAGTGGTGCGCTCCTAAAGAAAGAAGATGATAATGTTCCAGGAGGTAGAGGAGTGGTAAGCGCCAGAATAAAGACGATAAGAACACTCTGGGAGGGAGAGGAGATGTGAGCTCCAGAAGAAATAAGATGAGAATGTTCCAGGTGGTAGAGGAGCGGAGTGCTCTTAAAGAAAGATGGTACGAATGCACCAGGAAGTAGAGGAGCGGTGAAGTACTGAAGAAAGAACAAGATGAGAATGTTCTAGGAAGTAGAGCAGTGGTGCGCTCCTAAAGAAAGAAGATGATAATGTTCCAGGAGGTAGAGGAGTGGTGAGCTCCAGAATAAAGACGATAAGAACACTCTGGGAGGGAGAGGAGATGTGAGCTCCTGAACAAATAAGATGAGAATGTTCCAGGTGGTAGAGGAGCGGAGTGCTCTTGAAGAAAGATAGTAAGAATGCACCAGGAGGTAGAGGAGCGGTAAAGTACTGAAGAAAGAAGAAGATGAGAATGTTCTACGAAGTAGAGCAGTGGTGCGCTCCTGAAGAAAGAAGATGAGAAATTTCTGGGTGGTAGAGTAGTGGTGCGCTCCCAAAGATAGAAGATCAGAGCATTTTGAGAGGCAGAGAATCTGTGCGCTCCCAAATAAATAAGATAAGAACAGTTCGGGTGGAAAGAAATAGAAAAAAGAATTGTCCACAATTTAGGGTTCCAATGAAACAACAACAAGCATTGATGATGAAAACCATGAGATACTAATAAAGCATTATTTGGAAAATTATACAACTTTACTTTTGATTATGCAACGAATAGCTAAAATATCTCTTTAATGTTTCTTACATATTTTATTTACTTCCCAACATTGTAACAGGGGAACATAGTGATGGGTAAATGCCCCATCAACGTTCCTAGAACACCCGCAGCCGCCCACTTCACATCGTATAGTGTTTACATAGTCCACCCTCCCCCTTCAACCGCCACAAACTGACTTGAATATCCCAGGATTGTTTCCAAAAAATTGAGACAGTCCCAATGTATTTTTAACTATTGGAAACAAATTCACTTTGGGCAAATATTGGGTTTGATCAATGTAATATAATATGTAAAAAATAAACAGCAACAAAAAGTTAATTTCTTTATTTAAGTCAAAATTGTGTTACAATTAATAAATGTCACTTGCATTCGTTTTTTTGGCAATTACTCGAGTGATTTGATTGTGGTCCACACCGTAAAACTTTTTTAAATCTTTCTAAAACTAGAAAAAAAAGTAAAATAGAATTATTAGCAATCAATCCCACACTTTACATTCCTCCTAATAAACGTATGGCGCAGAGAAAGAGTTATTATTTCCATTTTTTTTCTACATGTGGGGTCTTTTTAGGGTCTCTACAATCTTTATGCACCCAAGATTTTAAAGACAAAGTGACCAACCTGCCCGGTGTCCAAGCAGATCTAATGGTTACTTACCATCTTTCTTGCTGGCTACCGTCTCTCCCTCTTTTGGTTCTAGCTCTTTCCCATATATAACTGGGATTATAAAGGAAATAGAGCAGATGCCATCTGACAGCGGCTCCATTCTGTATGATAGGTAGAAGATCTGTGCAATCTATCATCTACACGGGGAGGAGGTCACCCTACAGTGGACAAGGCCACACTAAGAAGGACAAGGCCACACTACGGAGGACAAGGCCACACTACGGAGGACAAGGGCACATTAAGGAGGACAAGCTCACACTACGGAGGACAAGGCCACACTACGGAGGACAAGGCCACACTAAGGAGGACAAGGCCACACTACGGAGGACAAGGCCACACTACGGAGGGCAAGGGCACACTACGGAGGACAAGGCCACACTACGGAGGGCAAGGGCACACTATGGAGGACAAGGCCACACTACAGAGGACAAGGCCACACTACGGAGGACAAGGCCACACTACGGAGGACAAGGCCACATTACAGAGGACAAGCTCACACTATGGAGGACAAGACCACACTACGGAGGACAAGGCCACACTACGGAGGACAAGGCCACACTACGGAGGACAAGGCCACACTGCGGAGGACAAGGGCACACTACGGAGGACAAGGGCACACTACGGAGGACAAGGCCACACTACGGAGGACAAGGCCACACTACAGAGGACAAGGCCACATTACGAAGGAGAAGGCCACATTACGGAGGAGAAGGTCACAGTACGGAGGCGAGTCCCACTGTATGAATACCCCAAGTAGAAGGAAAGCCCAGGAGATGTGATTAGCTGCCTGTTCACAAGGAGATTCACTTACAGACTTGTAAGATATCATTTGGGATGGAGGTTGTCAGACGAAACCAGCCGGGCTCACTGCATACAAAGGCTTTACCCGGCGCTATGTAAAGTTTCTCAGCAATGAACCGTTTCCATAAATCCATCTCTGCTTCAAATGTCTGCGACGTCAGGAACTACATTTATGAATAAAGACAAGAAAAATAGGAAGCGCATGAGAAAATGTGAAAATGAGCTGGAGAGAAGAATGCACCGGAAGGAAGGGAAGAAGGGAAGGAAAGAGAAGGAAGAAGGGAAGGAAAGAGAAGGAGGAAGGGAAGGAAGGAAGAAGGGAAGAAGGAAAGAAGGAAGGAAGGAAAGAAAGAAGGAAGAAAGAAAGAAAGAAACAAAGAAAGAAAAGGCAGGGAATTAACTAGGGAAGGAAGTAAGGAACGGGAGTAAAAGGAAACAAGGCAAGAAACAAAGGAATGGGAAGAAAGTGAAGAAAGCTAGCCATAAAGAATGAGGAGAAGTACAAAAGGGGAAGGAGGGAAGAAAGGAAGGAAAACAAGAGGGAAGTAAGGTAAGGAGGTATGTAAGAATGGGGAGGATTACAAAAGGGAAGGAAGAAAGGAATAAAGGAAGGAAGGAAGAGAAGAGAAAATGTGAAAGCCAGCTGGAGAAGGAGAGAAGAATCTACCAGAAGGAATGGGATGAAAGAAAGGAAGTAAAGAGATTAATAGAGGTTAATGAAAGTACAGAAGGAAAGGGAAGAATTGGGGAAGGAAAGACGGGAGAAGAAGTGGAAAAAAAAAACCGAAAGATTAGGAAGGAAAGAAAGAAAAAAAGAAGGAAGGCAACAGAAAAGAGAAGAATGGGGAAATGTAAAAAAGAGGAAAGAAGGAAGGAAAGTAAGGATGTATGGAAGAATGGGAATTAGAACAAAAGGGGACGGAGAGAAGGAAGAAAAGAAGGAGGGGACGAAAGGAGGTATGGAAGAATGGGAGGAATACAAAAGGGAAGGAAACAAGAAAGGAAGGAACGAGGGAGGAAGAAAGGAAGGAAGGAAAAAAAGAGAGCAGGAATGTAGGACTGAGGAGAAGTACAAAAGAAGAAAAAGGTGAAAGTCAGCTGGAGAAGGAGAGAAGAATCCACTGGAAGGAATGGGATGAAAGAAAGGAAGTAAAGAGATTAATGAAAGTAAAGAAGGAAGGGGAAGAATGGGGAAAGGAGAGAAGGTAGAAAGAGTTAGAGGAGGTAGAGAAGGAAGTAACTACAGAGTGGAAGGAAAAAAGGAAGGGACTAAAAACGGAAGGTAACAGAAAAGAAAAGAATGGGGAGAAGTACAAAAGAGGAAGGAAGGAAAGAAGTAGTGAAGGACGGTAAGGAGGTAAAGAAGAATGAGGAGGAGTACAAAAAGGCAAGGAAGGAAGGCAGGAAAGGAGGTATGGAAGAATGGGGAGGAGTACAAAAAGGGAAGGAAGGAAGGAAGGCAGGAAAGGAGGTATGGAAGAATGGGGAGGAGTACAAAAAGGGAAGGAAGGAAGGCAGGAAAGGAGGTAAGGAAGAATGGGGAGGAGTACAAAAAGGAAAGAAAGGTAAGGAGGTCTGGAAGAATTAAGAAGAGTTCAGAGGGGGAAGAAAGGAAAGAAGAAAGAGAAAAAATATAATTAAATGAAAGAAAATGTAAAAATAAAAGGAATGAAGAAAAGAGAAAAGTAAAAAAGTGGACTGGAGGCAGTGCAGAGTACTGAATATGTATAGGGAGGGAGTACATGAGGCAGGGATGTGCACAGTTTTATGCATTTGGCCCAGACTAATAAACAATAAAACATTTCTAGACCAAATGCAAATAGTGCCCATGTATTACCCAGGTTGCGTGGCACAAGGCATTCTCAGGCCCTCTTGCCCATGTATTACACGGATGGATGGTGATTTAGTTGGAAGCATCGGTTACATTTTTCCTGGCTGCCATAGATTTACCGGTGATCAGAGCTTCAGGTTGGGCTGTGTCCAGTATGTGAGACAAACCCTTTTATCACAAACATCTTGCAGCTTGTTACTACCAGTAGATATCATGTTCATAGCGCTGATTCTGATGGACATACCTTCCTGAAATCGGCCCAGACATACATCCCCGTGGAGCGGTGGAGGACCGGTATTTTAAGTTCCTCTAGCCCAGTAACCATCGCCGTCTGAGAATCTCTAAGAAGTTCTTTATTGGTAGGAAAAAACACATTGTCCAACCAGTCTGTAAAGTAAATGATGATTAAGGGGTCGTCACTATATTTATATTGATGATATATCTTTAGGATTGATGGGGGTCCGACACCATGGGGGGTGTCCAATCATTGCTGATAGTGACAGATTGTGTGCAGACAATGGGATGACGACATCCAGTTGTGAAATTATTGATATATTTCCAGGAGGAACAACAGAGGGACTAGAGAAAAAAAATGCTCCAGGATTGTCATTTTATAAGAAATATGCGACGCATCAAATAGACAACCCTGGCACAATAACCTCACTAAAAAGTTTTGGCAAGTATCCAGGGTTGCGGAGCGGCATTGGAAGAAAAAACACTCACAAGAAGACTTCACTGCTTTCAAACAAGCAACACTCACTTTCAAAGCAGCCCTCACCTCTGGTAAACAAGCCTACTTCACAACTCTTGTATCTTCCTTATCCTATAATCCCAAACAGTTATTCAACACTTAATTCTCTCCTCCGCCCTCCACTGCCCCCTCCAAACCCCCTCATCTCTGCTGAGGACTTTGCCACACTCTTCAAAAATAAGATTGACCAATCAAGGCAAGTCTTTATTGTCCGACCACCACAACCCCTTTGTATACCAGACCAATGCACTTCCCCGGTAACCTCCCTCTCCAACATCACTGAAGGAGAGCTTACTCGCCTTCTCTCCAAATCACACCTCACCACTTGTGCACTCGACCCCATCCCATCCCACCTCCTCCTCAACCCCTCACTATCCCACTTATCCCGGCCCTAACCCACCTCTTCAACCTATCACTAACCTCTGGTACCTTCCCTTCTGCTTTCAAAGATGCCACAATCACACCTATCCTCAAAAACCATCCCTCGACCCGACCGCTATGTCAAGCCATCGCCCCATATCGCTGCTCCCATTTGCTTCCAAACTCTTTGAGTAACATTTCACGCTAAGCTTTCTTCCCATCTCTCATCTAACTTGCTCTTCGACAACCTACAATCTGGTTTCCGTCCCCATCATTCCACTGAAACAGCCCTGACTAAAATTACTAACGACCTACTTACAGCCAAAGGTAACAGACAGTTCTCTATACTTCTCCTTCTTGACCTGTCCTCTGCCTTCGACACAGTTGACCACTGCCTCCTACTGCAGATCCTCTCTTTCTTTGGCTTCAAAGACCTTGCCCTATCCTGGATTTCCTCCTATCTTTCCAATCGCACATTTAGCGTCTCCCACTCCCACACTACCTCCTCACTCTACACTACCTCCTCACTCTCTTTGTTGAAGTCCCTCAAGGCTCTGTTCTAGGACCCCTACTCTGCTCCATCTATATGTGGCACCCCTGAGGGTTCAGTCGCCACAGAGGTACTGCACCTCACCCAGAGGTGTGGTGTCTCCCTTCTCTCAGGTAAGGAGGGAGTGCTGCTCGGAACCCCAAACACCTGTATCCAACACTACACAGCTCCAGGCCAGCAGAAGGGGCACCATGCAGAGCGCAGATGCTGAGCCCTGTCCCTGGCTGGAGTGGGGGGAATCCAAAGGTAGGGGGAACCAGTAGTGGGTGTGGGTGGAGGAAGTAGTTTGAGGGAGCACTTTGGTAGGAGTATAAAGTAGGGAAGCCATCTTCGGGTGGTGGTTAGATAGTTCTGGAGAGCAGTTCAGAAGAACAGCTCAGGACAGCTCAGAAGAACAGTCCGGGAGCAGAGACTCATTAGGAGCTCTGCTCCATAAGTGGGGCCAAGTCAGGAGGCCAAGGAGGGGAGCAGGGAGTAGGCTCCGTTCTAAGACAGGATCCTAGAGGGTACGGCACTTGCAGGACGGCACCCGTACGCCCCGCATCTGTCAGAAGACAGAGGGATCGTAGCCGCATTCTAGTCCCCTGAGGGTCAAGCAAGTCTGTGTAACGCCGACGGACAGGAGGGACTTCAGAGTACCCGAACAGGATTCAGAGTGGGCAGCGCAGGGCAGGAGGGAGAAAGACCCAGTGTGAAGACGGTCAAAATAGGAACATGAGAAAGTGGGGTTCTGCAAGGTATTCCCAAGCTACCTGAGGAAGGATTGAACCTCTGCCCGGTGAACGCAGCGAGACGCGGGAGGCCTTCACCTGTACAGTGCACCTGTGGACTGTCTTAAGAACTGTGAGTAAAATCTCGGATGACTGCACTGTACTGCCTCCGTCCATTCTTTCATCGGTGCCATTGTTCCCCCTGCACTACAACGCCCAGCGCAACCCACCCTCTCTCACTTCACTGCCCTGAGGCCTGCTTCACCTGTGGGGAGCCGTCCCATCACAAGCTGCCCTAACATCTGCCTCAGAGGACTGTTGCAGCGCTGGTGATCCTCACCAGACACCACAGGTGACCTCACGAACCTTCTAAAAATATTTCCCTTTTGCACTGACCGCCCTGGGTCACGGACCGGGACAGCCACCGTGATATTCCCCGCCAACCGGCATTCAGAGGCCCGGCTGCCGAGTACCCCACGGCCCTGGGGGCGCGTCAAGTTTGGCGTCACGAACAGGATACGTGACCAGCCCGTTATCAGCGGGTGAAGTGTGCCTAGAGAACTGTGTTGTGTTACTGAATGTGGCGCCCGCCCCAGAAGAACGGGCGCCATTGTGTGCGTGCTAAAAGACAACAAAATGGAGCCTCCCATTGTGGGCCGGGTCCCAGAATGGCGCCAAAAGCATACCCTGCCCCTTGCAACAGTGACTGTCCACATAGATGTGTCCGTCAAGGCAGGGAGGCCGTCACAGGAAGTGACCGACAGCAGATCGCCATGGGGCCGCCCGCGAAGGAGGGGAGGAGGAGGAGAGAAGGGATGGAGACGGGGTGTGGCCTTATTGAGTCTGGCCAGGCCGCAGCCGGCAGCCAGGATGGACTGATGCCAAGGCCAGGCCTCCGCCTCTGGCCTGCTGCAGCGACAAGAGACACCCCTCACCCTGGAGGGAGAAATGTCTAAAAGACACCACAGAGAGCGCGGGTGGTACGCCCTGCACGTGTATCGTGTCAGCGAAGACACACCCCTGCAGGAAATCCTTCATGACCCGGCTGGGTCAGGGAATAACGAAAGGTACCCCAAGCAGGGTCCCCACTATTGAGGCAGCAGGTGGGACTGAACACTAATTGTATATAGTCACCCGTAAGGGTGCAGTGTTGAGAGTTAAAAATAGTATTTTGCCTTCTAGTGTGTGTTTACTTAAGTACCCGCCAGGGTAAATAGACTTGTAGGCTGGGGACAGTGAACGGCCAAGAACTTTCATTGGAAAATAGTTCAGCACTTCTTAAAGTGCACCCTATTGGTTTTATATTAGTAACCATGACCACAGAACAAAAACACATTTGGCGTGGCGGAAGCCGTGGTCCAACTCCAGGATCACCCATGCCCTGCAGCCACGCCCAGGGCCTACGTTGAGGGTTTGCGGATGGGTCCCTCATGCTCCTACTTGTTGCACTTATCGAAAAAGGAAAATGTTATTTAAGAAAGTTTTATAATGTCTCTGAAAAATGTAACCTGTAACGTTTAAAGAAGATGTGCCTCCCATAAAGGGAAGAAATGTTGAGTTTTATAATCTTATATACGAATGCATTCTAAAATTTTGCATGTCAATTTATCCTGTTTTACTCTGCTCCAGTCCACGGACGTGCTGTGTTTTACCGGGGGGGAATGTGGCGCCCCTGAGGGTTCTGTCGCCACAGAGGTACTGCACCTCACCCAGAGGTGTGGTGTCTCCCTTCTCTCAGGTAAGAAGGGAGTGCTGCTCGGAACCCCAAACACCTGTATCCAACACTACACAGCTCCAGGCCAGCAGGAGGGGCAACATGCAGAGCGCAGATGCTGAGCCCTGTCCCTGGCTGGAGTGGGGGGAACCCAAAGGTAGGGGGAACCAGTAGTGGGTGTGGGTGGAGGAAGTAGTTAGAGGGAGCACTTTGGTAGGAGTATAAAGTAGGGAAGCCATCTTAGGGTGGTGGTTAGATAGTTCTGGAGCGCAGTTCAGAAGAACAGCTCAGGACAGCTCAGAAGAACAGTCCGGGAGCAGAGACTCATTAGAAGCTCTGCTCCATAAGTGGGGCCAAGTCAGGAGGCCAAGGAGGGGAGCAGGGAGTAGGCTCCGTTCTAAGACAGGATCCTAGAGGGTACGGCACGTGCAGGACGGCACCCGTACGCCCCGCATCTGTCAGAAGACAGAGGGATCATAGCCGCATTCTAGTCCCCTGAGGGTCAAGCAAGTCTGTGTAACGCCGACGGACAGGAGGGACTTCAGAGTACCCGAACAGGATTCAGAGTGGGCAGCGCAGGGCAGGAGGGAGAAAGACCCAGTGTGAAGATGGTCAAAATAGGAACATGAGAAAGTGGGGTTCTGCCAGGTATTCCCAAGCTACCTGAGGAAAGATTGAACCTCTGCCCGGTGAACACAGCGAGACGCGGGAGGCCTTCACCTGTACAGTGCACCTGTGGACTGTCTTAAGAACTGTGAGTAAAATCTCGGATGACTGCACTGTACTGCCTCCGTCCATTCTTTCATCGGTGCCATTGTTCCCCCTGCACTACAACGCCCAGCGCAACCCACCCTCTCTCACTTCACTGGCCTGAGGCCTGCTCCACCTGTGGGGAGCCGTCCCATCACAAGCTGCCCTAACATCTGCCTCAGAGGACTGTTGCAGCGCTGGTGATCCTCACCAGACACCACAGGTTGCCTCACAAACCTTCTAAAAATATTTCCCTTTTGCACTGACCGCCCTGGGTCACGGACCGGGACAGCCACCGTGATATTCCCCGCCAACCGGCATTCAGAGGCCCGGCTGCCGAGTACCCCACGGCCCTGGGGGCGCGTCAAGTTTGGCGTCACGAACAGGATACGTGACCAGCCCGTTATCAGCGGGTGAAGTGTGCCTAGAGAACTGTGTTGTGTTACTGAATGTGGCGCCCGCCCCAGAAGAACGGGCACCATTGTGTGCGTGCTGAAAGACAACAAAATGGAGCCTCCCATCGTGGGCCGGGTCCCAGAATGGCACCAAAAGCATACCCTCCCCCTTGCAACAGTGACTGTCCACATAGATGTATCCGTCAAGGCAGGGAGGCCGTCACAGGAAGTGACCGACAGCAGATCGCCATGGGGCCGCCCGCGAAGGAGGGGAGGAGGAGGAGAGAAGGGATGGAGACGGGGTGTGGCCTTATTGAGTCTGGCCAGGCCGCACCCGGCAGCCAGGATGGACGGACGCCAAGGCCAGGCCTCCGCCTCTGGCCTGCTGCAGCAACAAGAGACACCCCTCACCCTGGAGGGAGAAATATCTAAAAGACACCACGGAGAGCGCGGATGGTACGCCCTGCACGTGTATCGTGTCAGCGAAGACACACCCCTGCAGGAAATCCTTCATGACCCGGCTGGGTCAGGGAAGAACGAAAAGTACCCCAGGCGGGGTCCCCACTATTGAGCCAGCAGGTGGGACTGAACACTAATTGTATATAGTCACCCGTAAGGGTGCAGTGTTGAGAGTTAAAAATAGTATTTTGCCTTCTAGTGTGTGTTTACTTAAGTACCCGCCAGGGTAAATAGACTTGTAGGCTGGGGACAGTGAACGGCCAAGAACTTTCATTGGAAAATAGTTCAGCACTTCTTAAAGTGCACCCTATTGGTTTTATATTAGTAACCATGACCACAGAACAAAAACACGTTTGGCGTGGCGGAAGCCGTGGTCCAACTCCAGGATCACCCATGCCCTGCAGCCACGCCCAGGGCCTACGTTGAGGGTTTGCGGACGGGTCCCTCATGCTGCTACTTGTTGCACTTATCGAAAAAGGAAAATGTTATTTAAGAAAGTTTTATAATGTCTCTGAAAAATGTAACCTGTAACGTTTAAAGAAGATGTGCCTCCCATAAAGGGAAGAAATGTTGAGTTTTATAATCTTATATACGAATGCATTCTAAAATTTTGCATGTCAATTTATCCTGTTTTACTCTGTTCCAGCCCACGGACGTGCTGTGTTTAACCGGGGGGGAATGTGGCGTCCCTGAGAGTTCTGTCGCCACAGAGGTACTGCACCTCACCCAGAGGTGTGGTGTCTCCCTTCTCTCAGGTAAGGAGGGAGTGCTGCTCGGAACCGCAAACACCTGCATCCAACACCACTCTGCTGCAGGCCGGCAGGAGGGGCAACATGCAGAGCGCAGCTGCTGAGCCCTGTCCCTGGCTGGAGTGGGGGGAACCCAAAGGTAGGGGGAACCAGTAGTGGGTGTGGGAGGAGGAAGTAGTTAGAGGGAGCACTTTGGTAGGAGTATAAAGTAGGGAAGCCATCTTAGGGTGGTGGTTAGATAATTCTGGACAGCAGTTCAGAAGAACAGCTCAGGACAGTTCAGAAGAACAGTCCGGGAGCAGAGACTCATTAGGAGCTCTGCTCCATAAGTGGGGCCAAGTCAGTAGGCCAAGGAGGGGAGCAGGGAGTAGGCTCCGTTCTAAGACAGGATGCTAGGGGGTACAGCGTGTGCAGGACGGCACCCGTATGCCCCGCATCTGTCAGAAGACAGAGGGATAGTAGCCGCATTCTAGTCCCCTGAGGGTCAAGCAAGTCTATGTAACGCCGACGGACAGGAGGGACTTCAGAGTACCTGAACAGGATTCAGAGTGGGCAGCGCAAGGCAGGAGAGAGAAAGACCCAGTGTGAAGACGGTCAAAATAGGAACATGAGAAAGTGGGGTTCTGCCAGGTATTCCCAAGCTGCCTGAGGAAGGATTGAACCCCTGCCCGGTGAACGCAGCGAGACGCGGGAGGCCTTCACCTGTACAGTGCACCTGCGGACTGTCTTAAGAACTGTGAGTAAAATCTTGGATGATTGCACTATACTGCCTCCGTCCATTCTTTCATCAGCGTCATTGTTCCCCCTGCACTACAACGCCCAGCGCAACCCACCCTCTCTCACTTCACTGCCCTGAGGCCTGCTCCACCTGTGGGGAGCCGTCCCATCACAAGCTGCCCTAACATCTGCCTCAGAGGACTGTTGCAGCGCTGGTGATCCTCACCAGACACCACAGGTGGCGTCACGAACTTTCTAAAAATATTTCCCTTTTGCACTGACCGCCCTGGGTCATGGACCAGTCCAGCCACCGTGATATTCCCGGCCAACCGGCAATCAGAGGCCCGGCTGCCGAGTACCCCACGGCCCTGGGGGCGCGTCATATACCCTTGGCTTGGGACAACTCATAAATTCACATGGCTTCCAGTATCACCTATACGCTGACGACACCCAGATCTACCTCTCTGCTCTCCGGAGTCCCAGCATGTCTAGCAGCCATATCCTCCTTCTTCTCCTCTCGCTTCCTCAAGGTCAATGTGGACAAAACTGAACTCATGATCTTTCCTCCATCTCACGTACTTCCCTACCTGATCTAACTATCACAATAAATGACATCACGCTTTTCCCTGCCTCGGAGTAACCCTTAACTCTGCCCTGCCCTTCAAACTGCACATCCAAGCTCTTTCTACCTCCTGTCGCCTCCAGTTCAAAAATATTTCCAGAATCCATCCTTTCCTCAACCCTCAAAATACTAAAATGCTTGTGAATGCCCTCATCATCTCCCGCCTGGACTACTGCAACATCCTCCTCTGTGGCCTACCTGCTAACACTCTCACACCACTACAGTCTGTTCATAATTCTGCTGCCCAACTAATTAATCTCTCTCCTCGTTACTCCTCTGCTTCCACCCCCTGTGCAAATCCCTTCACTGGCTCCCATTTCCTCAGCGTGTCCAATTCAAATTACTAACACTGACCTACAAAGCCATCCATAACCTCTCTCCTCCGTACATCTCTGAACTAATTTCCCGATATATTCCCTTTGTTCTCTGTTCCTCCCAAGACCTCCTTCTCTCCTCCACACTTATTCGTTCCTCACCCAATCGCCTCCAAGATTTCTCCAGAATATCCCCCGTCCTATGGAATTCTGTGCCCCAACACGTCCGACTATCCACCACACTCGGATCCTTCAGAAGGAACCTGAAAACCCATCTTTTCAAGAAAGCTTACAGCCTGCCATGACCCCGCTGCCTCCTCAACACCACTGGATCTGCCTCCTTACCAACACCGGAGCTAGTGCAACCCCCCAACCTACTGTCTCCTTCCCCACCACCCTGTAGAATGTAAGACCACAAGGGCAGGGTCCTCTTTCCACTGTACCCATCTATCATTGTTAGTATGTTTACTGTAAGTGATATCTGTATTTTGTATGTAACCCCTTCTCATATACAGCACCATGGAATCAATGGTGTTATATAAATAATAAATATAAGTATTGTGATGGAGATCAGATTGCAAAATTAAATGACTAACCTCTGTCCCGGAGTAGCAGATAGACCATGTATTGGGTAGTTGCTGAACATTGGTGGAAAGCTGCCAGCCGACTTATGGAATGTACAACTTGATTATTTTCTGTATACAGCATCCCGACTCGGAGGCCATTCATTCCAAAATCCTGTAAATGAATCAGAAAGCTAAAAGCCACAGATATTACTTTATTTATAGGACATATCTCGGCAAAACATGACTGCAATGTGTGAATAAGCCCTTAAAGGATATGGACACCTGACAGTATTTTTTTTTACCTAAATGCATGTATTTTGGCCTAGAAATTATTTTTGCAATTGGGTTTCCATAAAAATTTTGCACGGTTTGAATTTTACAGGCTCTATGATTCTCTGCACATTGCTGGCTGCAGAATGATTTAACTCGAAATCCAACAGTGAGCTTTGAGAGTGTTTTTCTGAGCTCCTCTGTGCTGCGTTATGACCATAGGCCATATGAAAATTGCACTGAGCTTTGATGTGATTGTCAATTGGGAGCTCAGACAACAGTTACAAACTCTTATTAGAAAGAGCTAACTGACTGATTCTCAGTTAACTCATTCTGCAACCAGTAATGTGCGATGAATCAAAAGAGCCTGTAAAAGCAAGAAGTTGCAATATTTTTGAAGAAAACAAAATGCGAAATTTATTTTTTTGCCTAAAATACATTCATTTATTTAAAAAGTCCATATCTTTTAAGAGAATTTAAAAATAAAAGGATCTTTGACTTTGTGGAGGGTTCAGACCTTACCTTACTGAGTCCCCATATAAAGTGCGTTCTCTTAGGATCTGGAAGACTAAATATAAAAAATAAATAAATAATAATAAAAAATAATAGTAATGATAATAATAACTATAAGATTTAAAGACTCTGGATTTGTCTCTGACTGTCAGAGACAAAAAAGGGACGGTTTCCAGCCCATATACCCTTTTAAGATAGTCCTGTCAGTGAGCAGTGGGTTGGGGTTTGTTGGCTGTTAGGTTGATTTTTTTGGAATATTTGTGCTGAAGAACAATTTGAGAAATTGTAACTAAATTATTTTTAGGTTTAATTATCCTGCAGGTATTGCAAAATTATGAATATTTGGAATATCTTTCATTAACTTATTTTGCTTTCTTCTCTCCAAAAGACTATGCTGCAGTGCTGTTTCAATGTCCAGTTTATGCTCCTTTACAAGCTGCTTTCAACTGCTGCTCAGCAAAATCGATGCACTATATTCATCAAAAGTATGGGAATTTCCCTGTCTGAACACAGTAGTCAGAACAGAGAGGCTCAGACAGGGAAAGTTCCATATGCTGAAGGATATATTGTATATTACTGAGCAGCAGTTGAAAGCAGCTTCAAAAGTAGCATGATACATATACTGAATACTCCGAACATTAGAATATTGTGAAGGCCTCCTTCATTCAGTCAAAACAGCTCTATACCTTCCAGGTATGGTCTCTACAAGACTTCCAAAGGTGTCCTGTGATATCTGGCACCGAGATATTACCGGAAGAACCTTTCTGTCATCAACCATGTATAAATGAACCTTGGATGACCATGACCATGTCACCAGTTCACCGGTTGTCCTTCCTTTGATCACTTTAGGTAAGTTCTAACCATTGCATACTGGGAACACAAGACCTGCCAACTTGGAGATCCTCTTAACCTAGTAGACATCACAATTTAGCCCTAGTCAAAGCCAATCCGAGCCACACGCTTCTCCATTTTTCCCGTTTCCGCTTCCACTTTAATGTCTGTATTATATATTTAGATTATTTTTGGGCAAATAATTACCATTTCCAACAGAAGAACGTTCAGATATACTCCAGCTTATTACTTACTCTTGGAAGGATAGCACACTGGTAAAGTCGTTGTCCATTACTGACAGCATGTAAATTTCATCCAAAATCACGTGCAAGCTGTACCTAGAGACAAGTAGGAATAAAAGCGTGTAAATTGATAAAACTTTTACTAAATTCTCCATCTCTGCACCAGTTTTGTGCCTTTATACGATATGGTTACGTTTTGCCCAATTTTTGATAACAGAAAAATATCTTGCAAGTTGGTGGCACTTTTTGTTTACAATAAAACACAAAAAAAGTGAAGAACCACTTCTGTACATAAGGTGGCGCTCTTACTCATTTACATTTTGGCCTCCTCCATGACACCTCTAACCATTATTAATCATTAGTGTAGTCCATTCATGTCCACCATCGTGTCTGAAGGTCGTAGTTTTGGAAGTTACATGTCCTCCTGATGAACTGTCCAGGCATCACAAGTCACATCCATCTGAAGCTGTAGATATACAGCTGTGCTCAAAAGTTTACATACCCCGGCAGAATTTTTGCTTTCTTTGCCTTGTTTCAGAGAATATGAATGATAACAAAAAAACTTTTTCTCCACTCATGGTTATTGGTTGGGTGAAGTCATTTATTGTCAATCTACTGTGTTTTCTCTTTTTAAATCTTAATGACAACCAAAAACATCCGAATGACCCTGATCAAAAGTTCACATACCCTGGTGATTTGGGCCTGATAACACGCACAGAATTTGACACGAATGGGTTTGAATGGCTACTAAAGGTAAAATCCTCACCTGTGACCTGTTTGCTTGTAATCAGTGTGTGTGCATAAAAGCTGAGTGAGTTTCTGGGATCCAGACAGATTCTTGCATCTTTCATCCAGCCACTGATTTTTCTGGATTGTGAGTCATGGGGAAAGCAAAAGAATTGTCAACGGATCTACGGGAAAAGGTAGTTGAACTGTATAACACAGGAAAGGGATACAAAAAGATATCCAAGGAATTGATAATGCCAGTCAGCAGCATTCAATCTCTGATTAACAAATGGAAAATCAGGGGCTCTGTAAAAACCAAACCACGGTCAGGTAGACCAACAAAAATTTCGGCCACAATTGCCAGGAAAATTGTTCGGGATGCAAAGAAAAACCCACAAATAACATCAGCTGAAATTCAGGACTCTCTGAAAACTAGCGGTGTGACTGTTTCAAGATGCACAATAAGGAGGCACTTGAAGAAAAATGGGCTGCATGGTGGAGTCGCCAGAAGAAAGTCATTACTGTGCAAATGCCACAAGGTATCTCGCCTACAATATGCCAAACAGCACAGAGACAAGCCTCAAAACTTCTGGAACAAGGTAATTTGGAGTGATGAGACCAAAATGTAACTTTTTGGCCACAACCATAAACGTTACATTTGGAGAGAGGTCAACAAGGCCTATGATGAAAGAAACACCATTCCTACAGTAAAGCATGGAGGTGGATCGCTGATGTTTTGGGGATGTGTGAGCTACAAAGGCACAGGAAACTTGGTAAAAGTTGAAGGAAAGATGAATGCAGTACATTATCAGCAAATACTGGAGGCAAATTTGCACTCATTAGCCTGGAAGCTGCGCATGGGACATACTTGGACGTTCCAACATGACAACGATCCAAAACACAAGGCCAAGTCGACCTGTCATTGGCTACAGCAGAACAAAGTGAAGGTTCTGGAGTGGCCATCTCAGTCTCCTGACCTCAATATCATTGAGCCACTCTGGGGAGATCTCAAGCGCGCAGTTCATGCTAGACAGCCCAGGAATTTACAGGAAATGGAGGCTTTTTGCCAAGAAGAAAGGGCAGCTTTACCATCTGAGAAAATAAAGAACCTCATCCACAACTACCACAAAAGACTTCAAGCTGTCATTGATGTTAGAGGGGGCAATACACGGTATTAAGAACTGGGGTATGTGAACTTTTGATCAGGGTCATTCGGATGTTGTTTTTGGTTGTCATTAAGGTTTAAAAAGAGAAAACACAGTAGTTTGACAATAAATGGCTTCACCCAACCAATAACCATGAGTGGACAAAACGTTTTTTTGCTTTCATTCATATTCTCTGAAACAAGGCCAAGAAAGGAAAAATTCTGCCGGGGTATGTAAAATTTTGAGCACAACTCTATAGATCATTCCAAATTTCCATGCAGGTTCTTAGATAAAAGTCTTCCCGAGGTGGCCAGTTTCAGATCGGTGTACTAAACGAGTGTTCGTTTCGGCCGATGAACATTCAATATTCTTCAAAAGGCATTGGGCATCTTGGATTTTTTTTAGGAGATGAAAAGGACTGGCTGTATCATTGGAGGAGAAAAAACCCACAAGCACAATGCGGACTGGGTTTTTTTTACCCCAACTGCATAACTTAAGGCACAGGAGAGGCTACAGGCTGCAGCATGCATGTCCCAGGCAAAGTGCAAACTCCAACCATATGGCTCTTACCTGCTGGCAAACTCAAGACATTCCTTCACTAAATGGGGAGAGTAGACTTCTCCTAAAGGATTTTGGGGATTTATTAGGATTAATACTTTGACTCCGATTCCCTAAAAAAAGAAAAAGACAACAAAAAAAAATATAAAAACTATTTAATTTATACTAAAGGGACATAGATGTCACAGATTTGAACTCAGGACCTCAAGCATGGGCACCTCCGTTCAGTTTAAGATGGGGCTCTGCAAAGCATTTTTTTTTTTTAAAGCTCTTTTTGGGGTCCCAACACTTAATAAGGTGTCCACTATCCTATGGATTAGGGTTAATTTACAATTTTGGAAATAAACCTTTAACTTAAAATGTTACCTGTTGTCTTGCTTTCTCCATCCCTTCTTCTAACTTCTGTATCGTTAACGAGAATGGAAGACTGTGATCTTCTGTAACCTTTAAGAGAAAATATAACTGTATTTATCTTATTTGGGTGGAGGCAGCAGAGGACGAGGGTCACGTGACGCCAATATAAATCTATTATACAGGCATCAATGTACCACTTATTTGTGGAAGCAGGAGCAGTAAAAATAGGGAAGCCCATGGCTCAAAGTCAATGGGGAAGCCTATGGCGCAAAGTCAATGAGGAAGCCTATGGCTCAAAGTCAATGAGGAAGCCTATGGCTCAAAGTCAATGAGGAAGCCTATAGCTCAAAGTCAATGGGGAAGCCTATGGCTCAAAGTCAATGAGGAAACCTATGGCTCAAAGTCAATGAGGAAGCCTATGGCTCAAAGTCAATGGCGAAGCCTATGGCTCAAAATCAATGAGGAAGCCTATGGCTCAAAGTCAATGGGGAAGCTTATGGCTCAAAGTCAATGGGGAAGCCTATGGCTCAAAGTCAATGGGGAAGCCTGTGGCTCAAATTCAATGGGGAAGCCTATGGCTTAAAGTCAATGGGGAAGCCTGTGGTGCTAAGTTACAGGCTGAATTTGCAATGTCTGGGACTAAAAAGAAACAGTGTTTAAACAAACACTGCCCACAAATGGGCATTTCTATCGGGGATGAGATGGTTCTGGGTAGCAAGAAGGTGTGTCTAAATTGTTAGCACAGATATTGGTAACTATAAAGAATTCAGTAATAAAATTCTGACAGTCTTTAGTCACCACTAGGGGGAGCTTTAATGTATAAATAATGTGCAGTGAGATGCTAAGCTCCCTCTAGTGGTGCCTTCAGGTAGTCAGAATTTTACATTTAACTATGTAAGTGCTAAATATTTAGAAGCATGTATCACAAAAAAACGTTAAGAGTAGACATTGACTTTAAAGGGGATTTTGTAGGACATGCCGTTATTGCTTAATTGTGGCATCCAGCCCCTAAACAATCTTGGGTGTGAAAGTTCCATGAATCTAAATAGCTATGATCGGATATATGCAATAGAACATCAGACCTGGCTGTTCAGAGGGACGTATACAGGCTGTAGGCCAGAATATGCTCCAGTGTAAAAGGCAATCCCGGAATAGTAGGGTGTAGGTGTCAGGAATCCATCTGGAAAAGACAGTAATGTGTGGAGGAAGGGTCAGGACATGCTGTTCAAGCTCCATTGAAGAAGCACCAAGAAATGGGCTACGTTGATGACCGTAGACACAGTGGCCGGCCAAGGAAACTTAGTGCAACAGATGAAACACATCATGATTACTGCCTTTCTAAAATCGGAAGATGTCCAGCAGTGCCATCAACTCAGAACTCGTTGCAATCAATGGGATCCAGCTACACCCATGTACTGTTCAATAACACTTCTAACACCTGCCTAAAACTTTTGCACAGTACCCTGTAAATAGATCGAAAGAAATATGTAATATAACTAAGGGTTTCTTTGGTGTTATATATGTTGAACCAAGCTAATCTGCCCAGTAACAGAAGTTTCAGCTTATTGGAGGGAAAAATAACCCGACCAGCTGATTGGTCGAGTTATTTGAGTGGGAAAATGAGAGAAAATGATTGGCTGGGATATGCTATAAAATAACTAGGTGAGACACAAGTTTTTTTTACTAACCTCCTGGATTACAAATGACGGAGGAGAGAGCGCACAGGATGGAGCAGCACCCATTCATGATGATTACCTACAGTATATATAAGGAGTAAAATGTCACTATATAGAACTATAATAATATATGAAACCTAAAGATACATTAGTTAATTATTAAAGGGGTCGCACGTGGCGTTAAACCAGCACTGTGGCCTCTTCCACCCCAGGATCGGTGGGGGTCTCAGAGGATGGACCAACTATGATCATAATAAAGCAATGCCCTCGAAATCTATGATCGAAAAACCCTTGGCCGAAGCATTTCCCATCATGGGGAACCACCACCAGAGGAAAAAACTAAAAGCTACTACACGGCGGGGTCTGGGCTGGACTGGCGGCCGGTTGCATCTGGCGCATCAGTTGCCATTCTGGAAGAGGGAGCTGTAGATTATTTGACGCCTGTGGTTTGTGAACACCACAAATCCTAACAGTATCATTTAGACATTTAGTAGAACATTTATTCGATTACTTCGCGAACGGAGTTGTTATTGGTCTCTTGCGACATTAGTTGAAGAAGTTGTCCACTACTTTTACATTGATGGCCTATCCTTAGGATAGGTCATCAATGTCTGATCGGCCGGGGTCTGTCGCCCGGCGCCTCCGCCAACAAGCTGTTATCGGTGCTGGCAGGAAGCATTTGCTTGCAGAGCTGGCCATCTACTTGTACATGGCCAGCTCTGCAAGTAAGTACTTTCGGCCAGGGGCCACCACCACCGATAACAGCTGATTGGTGGGGGTCCTTGGTGACGGACCCCAGCCGATAAGACATTGATGTTCTATCCTAAGGATAGGCAATCAATGTAAAAGTAGTGGACAACCTCTTTGAGTACTAGGTGGCAGTATGTATTTGGCACTGTGCAGTATATCAGCTTTGGCAGACTGTACCGGTGGCGGCTTGTCTCCTGGAGAATGAAAGGATTGTCTGTCGGAAATCTAATGTGCCGAATCCTTCTCTCCCCCGACATTATCTATCAAGGGAGAGTCAGGAGGTCCCCATACACATGAGACTGTAGGACAATTCCAGGTTCGGCCGATGTTAGTCTTAAAAGAGGTACTGTAAAATACATAAGCAGGTATCAACATAGGACGCTATGACCCCAGGCTGGAGTCCCTATTATCCATTACAATTAAAGCTACAAGAAATTTAGGGACATGCAGTTGCCTTTGACCCTATGATTGGGTTTTGAAACAGTGACAGAGTACAGGTGGAAATGTCTTACGTTATTTGGATTTAATGGGACCGGAGAATGACAATAATCTGTAAGAAATCGAGCTGCTTCTTCTCGTAGGCTGTAACACACAGGAAAAGAACAGGTACAAGTCACTATAAACGCCCAGAACTGTGTCATAAAAAATATCTAAAATATATATAAAAAATTATATCCCACAATTTATGTTTTTAATAAAATCTCTTAAATCTGCACACTTAGTTTCTAAAAGTAAGTCTAGAATGGCTGTATAATCATTTTTTTAAAAATCCTATCCCATATGGAATCATAAAATGCTTGTTTTAAGATCAGGATTTTGCTGCCATTCTTACATGAATTTTCTCAGTAAGTACACCAGCCTCATCAAGTCTAAGAGATCTATTTTCGTTAAAAGATCGAATTGCGAAATCTGGTGACATGTTTGCTTTCAGTCACACATACACATTAGACTATTCATGTTCATTACATTCCAGCTTAGGGGCCCACCAGGGAATTTCCCGGTGCCCCGGTGGGCCAGTCCAAGCCTGACTTTAATAGCTGCCATTAGTGCATGTCACCTGGAAAAAGAGCAAAAAGTAACGAAAAACATAACAGGAATATTCTGATACTATAGATCAGTATATACTGTATATAAAGTCTTGCTGATTCAGGTTATCTTACCTTTTGATGCCCACAAAGTTATTATATCCCAACAGTGCTGGCTCCAGATAGGTCATATCAGGCCTCGTAAGCTGAGACATAAATATAAAAAAAGTAGATGTCAAATCCAGAACAATTTAGTACAACTAAATCTATATTTGCTACACCGCATAGTCAGAATCAGTCATTATTTTTTTTCGTAAATCAAAGCTTTATTAAAGAATTATGAATAGTCAATTGAGCATAACAATTGGAAAATTGTGTAACAATTCAAAATTTCAGATGACATGAGCTTATTGAAAAAATGTAGTCACTTGAGTTTAATTAACAATAAAGATACAGTGGGGAAAAAAAGTATTTAGTCAGCCACCAAGTTCTCCCACTTAAAAAGATGAGGTCGGCCTGTAATTGACATCATAGGTCGACCTCAACTATGAGACAAAATGAGAAAACAAATCCTGAAAATCACATTGTCTGATTTGGAAAGAATTTTTTTTTTTTCAAATTTTGGTGGAAAATAAGTATTTGGTCAATTACAAACAAGTAAGATTTCTGGCTCTCACAGACCTGTAACTTCTTCTTTAAGAGGCTCCTCTGTCCTCCACTCATTACCTGTAGTACTGGCATCTGTTTGAACTTGTTATCATTATAAAAGACACCTGTCTGCAACCTCAAACAGTCACACTCCAAACTCCACCATGGTGAAGACCAAAGAGCTGTCGAAGGACACCAGAAACAAAATTGTATCCCTGCACCAGGCTGGGAAGACTGAATCTGCAATATGCAAGCAGCTTGGTGTGAAGAAATCAACTGTGGGAGCAATAATTAGAAAATAGAAGACATACAAGACCACTGATAATCTCCCTCGATCTGGGGCTCCACACAAGATCTCACCCCGTGGGGTCAAAATGATCTCAAGAACAATGAGCAAACATTCCGGAACCACACGGGGGGGACTTAGTGAATGACCTGCAGAGAACTGGGACCAACTTTACACAGGCTACCATCAGTAACACACTACACTGTCAGGGACTCAGATCCTGCATTGCCAAAATGTCCCCCTGCTTAAGCCATTTCATATCCGGGCCCGTCTTAAGTTTGCTAGAGAGGATTTGGATGATCCAGAAGAGTATTGGGAGAATGTCATATAGTCAGATGAAACCAAAGTAGAACTGTTTGGTAGAAACACATCTCGTCGTGGTTGGAGGAGAAAGAATGCTGAGCTGCATCCAAAGAACACCATACCTACTGTCAAGCACGGGGGTGGCAACATCATGCTTTGGGGCTTTTTCTCTGCCAATAACCAGGACAACTGATCCGTGTACATGAAAGAATGAATGGGGCCATGTATCGTGAGATTTTGAGTGCAAACCTCCTTCCATCAGCAAGGGCATTGAAGATGAAATGTGGCTGGGTCTTTCAGCATGACAATGAACCAAAGAACACGGCCAGGGCAACACAGGAGTGGTTTCGTAAGAAGCATTTCAAGGTCCTGGAGTGGCCTAGCCAGTCTCCACATCTAAACCCTGTAGAAAACCTTTGGAGGGAGTTGAAAGTCCAGGTTGCCCAGCGACAGCCCCAAAACATCACTGCTCTAGAGGAGATGTGCATGGAGGAATGGGCCAACATACCAGCAACAGTGTGTGCCAGCCTTGTGAAGACTTACAGAAAACGTTTGACCTCTGTCATTGCCAACAAAGGATATATAACAAAGTATTGAGATGAAGTTTTGTAATTGACCAAATACTTATTTTACACCAAAATTTGAAAAAAATTCTTTCCAAATCAGACAATGTGATTTTCAGGATTTGTTTTCTCATTTTGTCTCTCATAGTTGAGGTCGACCTATGATGTCAATTACAGGCCGACCTCATCTTTTTGAGTGGGAGAACTAAATACTTTTTTCCCCACTGTATATAACATATATGATTATCAATGTTGATAAAATATATGAACATGAACAATAATAATGTGATGTGTATAAGCCAATGATATGAAGAAGAAGGAGAAAGAAAAAAGTAAAGAGGGAGAAGTTGGGGAAAAAAAAGGGTGGGGGAAGAAGATGAGGGAGAAAGGAAAAGGGAAGGATTAGGTCTCGTCTCTGGATAAGTTCAAATCAATGGCTCCAAAGGGGCCTGGTCTTTCGATTCAATCGTGTAATCAATTGGAGCTTCAATAAACAGATGCCGTGTGTGAGGTGTTGTAGCTATCGGAGCGTGAGTTAATATTCAATTCAGCCAAGTATCTAGTTCTGGATTTTCCCTAAAGGCGATCCATGGGGCCCACGTATTATAAACCTTGTCAGGATTTCCAGCATCTTGACCTATCAATAACTCCTTTCTATCAATGTTGTGGAGCTCAGACACAAATTCTGAGCGTGTTGGAGTTCTTTCTTGCCTCCAATACCGCAGTATCAAATATCTAGCAGCCGTGAAAAATGTCTCAGTAGGCCCTTCTTAAATTTAGATATTGACTTAGCGATAATAGGGCTAACCACAAGCTCTTGATAGGTGGACATAACCACCAAATATGAGTGTATGAGCCTCTGTCTTTGAGGCATCTCCAGCAGGTATCTGGAGTTGTGGGATATATGGAGTGGATAATGGAGGGGCATCTGTACCATCTCGATAGGACCTTATAGCTCCTCTCCTGTGACATCGAGCACAACGACAACCTCAATGTAAACAGTAGGATTTTAGATCCATCCTCGGATGATAACGATCTTCCAATGTCACTCTCCCAGTTAGAAAAGAATCTTGGGAAATTTTGTACAGAGACTTGGCTTTCTTGATAAACTTTGTATAGTAGAGAAACTGTGTGGTCTGGTTCGTTTTTTATGGTTAGTGAGTTGATATAGATTTTTAATTGTTCATAGAAGAACCATGAGCCTGCAAGAGGTTCAACACTAGTGTTGAGCGAGTATGTTCTATTAACCCTTTCGCCGAGTATGCTCGGGCCGAGCTCCGAGTATTTACAGCTGCTCGGTGATGAGGTTAAATCGCTCCCGTGTGCATGATTTACGACTGTTCGACAGTTTTATTACATGTGAGGAATGTCTATTTCTTACACATTCCTCACATGTAATAAAGCTGTCAAACAGTTGCAAATCATGCACACGGGAGTGATTTAACCACATCACCGAGCAGCTGTAAATACTCGGAGCTCGGCCCGAGCATACTCGGACAGAACATACTCGCTCATCACTATTCAACACCAAGAAATATGTCTTGTGGTGGTCTCATTTCAGAATGGTTTATGTAGTCATATATTATGGGGTGTGCCTCCTTGCTTTTGTTTAAGAAGGTTGTTCTGTTATTGCCTGCTGGGAAGGCTGGGTTATCATATACTGGTGTTAATGGGCCTGGTATGGATGAAGTATGGAAGGACCTATTACCCTGTCTGAGAAAGAGGATGAGGTTTCTTGTGAGAAAGGGAGATAGACTTCCGCTTTCGTCTACAATTCTTATGGGCCATAACTCTGCCCGGGGATCACGTTTGGAGAGATCTTTTTCTAGACCGACCCATTTCTTGCTACTCCCATGATGGAATAGGTCAAGGATACAAGTTCCTAAAGAAGCATAATTATAAAGAGAGAGGTCGGGCAAGCCTGCTCCCCCCCCCATTGTTTAGATCTACTTACAAGAAAATATAGAATCAGTCATTATTTGTATAAAAGCCAGTATTCTGTAAACTTTAAAAAAAAAACACAGGCAAATTAAGGGAAGTTTTTTTTTTACTGCAATGGGGCTGAAAATAATTTTTTTAGTTTGTTTTAAATACTTTTTTTTGTACATAGGTGGCCATACAATGTGTTAACTGAGAATCTGGCTTGGACAGGGAATTTGTAACTGTTTTATCTGTCTTTTTATGAGCTCCTCTCAGCTAATTTATGACCACATCAAAGTTCAGCTCAACTTTGATATGGTCCATGATTATATATCAGGTGAAAGGAGCCCTGAAAAAGACGGATAAAATAGTTAAAAACTCCCTATTAGCTCACTGACAGATTCTCAGTTAACTCATTCCACAGCTGGAAATTGTGGAACAAAGAGCTTGTAAAAGCCAAAAGGGTGCAAAATTTTTAATGAAACCCAATTTCAAAAATAATTATTTTTTTTACCAAAATGCATACATTTAAGTAATAAAAAATGCTTTAGAAGACAACCGTATACTTTAAAAGAGCATACAAATAAAATTAAAATTAGCTTTATACTATACACATTACATATTTTATATTATTAATAAGTTTATATTGTACACCAAAAAAAGATGTTTCTTTAAAGGAAATCTGTCATCGTGTTTTTGCTATGTAATCTGAGAGCAGCATGAGGTAGGGGCTGAGACACTGATTTCAGGGAGATGTCACTTATTAGGCTGTGTGCTGTTGTTTCAATACAATTAGTGTTTTATCAGCAGGACCTAAAGTGTTTTCTTTTTCTCTGCCGGATTAGCTGCTCTCGTGCATCCTGGTCCAACCATGCCTCTAGCACTGTGTAAAATTAAATCTAATGAAAGCAACTAAAATTAAAGAGACATTTTTCCTATAATAACTTTGTAATTTGAAGGACAGGGGAAACTTGTGTTCTATTAGGATTACTCACTAGAGATGAGCGGTGTTCGACTAGAACTGTTCGCCAATCTCAAATTCGAGCTGTTTTGGGCGGTGCTCGAGTTGTTCGACGAACCCGAACGATTTGCAAAAAATTCGGCTGTTCGAGGTTATGTTCGATAACTGTTCGTGCACCAAAAGCGTGTCCTGCATGTCTGGCGCTATTTAGAGCACCAATCATGCAGGGATTGTCTGCCACTCACTGTAATGCCACAGCCATGGTGGTTGTGGCATTACAGTGATTGCCCAAATCGATGGGAACTGTGCTCACAGTGAAACACGAAAAGCCGGCAATTCAGCAGCGGCATACACCGGTACCCGACAATTTAGAACAGAAAGAATAGAGCTTCACACATAGATTAGATAGATATAAACATGTCAGTCACATATATACGAAGTACAGTGAAAGTGTTGCTTACTGTACTTGTGATTTAGCGTAAAGGATTTATCAAAAAAAATAATAGTGTTTTCATGCACCGTCTCTTTAAAAAAGCCGGCCGGCAATTCAGCAGCGGTACCCGACAATTTAGAATAGAAGGAATAGAGAATCACACATAGATTAGATAGATAGAAACATGTCAGTCACATATATATGAAGTACAGTGACAGTATTGCTTACTGTACTTGTCATTTAGTGTAAAGGATTTATTAAAAAAAATAATAGTGTTTTCATGCACCGTCTCTTTAAGAAAGCCGGCCGGCAATTCAGCATCTGTACCCGACAATTTATAACAGACAGAATAGAGCTTCACACATAGATTAGATAGATAGAAACATGTCAGTCACATATATATGAAGTACAGTGATAGTGATGGTTACTGTACTTGTCATTTAGTATTAAAATAAAGGATTTATTATTAAAAAAATTGGCGTGGGGTTCCCCTTAATTTTAGGCTCTAGCGGAGGTTAAGCAGACAGCTGGGGCAGATGTTTGAAGCCTGGGAAGGGGGTAATACCCACGGAGCTTCCCAGGCTACTAATATGAGCCCCCAGCTGAATACATAGCCTTTACTAGCTATTAAAATGGGGGACCCCCCCAAAAAAATGACGTGGGGTCCCCCCTAATTTAATAGCTAGCAAAGGCTAGGCAGACAGCTGGGGGCTGATATTAATAGCCCAGGAAGGGAGCCATGAATATTGGCCCCCTCCCAGGCTAGAAACACCAGCCGTCAGCTGCCCCAGAAATGGCGCATTCATAGGATGCGCCAATTCTGGCACTTAGCCTCGCTCTTCCACGCTGCCCTGTAGCGGTGGCAGGGGGTAATAGGGCTGGGGTTGATGTCAGCTTATAATGCCAGCTGACATCAAGCCCAGGTTAGTAATGGAGAGGCGTCTATAAGACACCCCCATTACTAACCCCATAGTCAAAGTTAAAAGAAAACACAAACACCCAGAATAAAGTCCTTTAATTGAAATAAAGACACAATCCTTTATTGTTCTAAATTAAACCATACTTACCGTCACGCCCATTCCAGCTGAAGCCAACGATCTCCTGCAATAAAAGAAAAATAATAAAGCAACATCATCCTTACCTTTCCATGGTTCCCACGACAGCTTCAGCTCTGCTACATCGAGATGACAGGCTGGACCGCAGACACTGAGAAGCGCAGGCATGCTTGCGCTCTGCAGTGTCTGGCTGTGACGGCATAAAGATGAGACGAGTTCATGTCCAATGAACTCGGCGCACCTCATGCACGTCACTGACAGCGTGGGAAAATTCTCACGCTGAAGCGCTGAGTGCAGGAGAATTCTCCCACGCTGTCAGTGACGTGCATAAGGTGAGCTCATGTCCAATGAACTCAGCTCACCTCCTGCACGTCACTGACAGCGTGGGAGAATTCTCCTGCACTCAGCGCTTCAGTGTGAGAATTCTCCCACGCTGAAGCGCTGAGTGCAGGAGAATTTTCCCACGCTGTCAGTGACGTGCATGAGGTGAGCCGAGTTCATTGGACATTAACTCGGCTCATCTGGATGCCCTCACAGAGAGACACTGTGGAGCGCAAGCAAGCCTGCGCTTCTCAGTGTCTGCGGGATGACAGGCTGGATGGCAGCGTTCTGCTGCGGTCCAGCCTGTCATCTCGATGTAGCAGAGCTGAAGCTGTCGTGGGAACCATGGAAAGGTAAGGATGAGGTTGCTTTATTATTTTACTTTTATTGCAGGAGATCGTTGGCTTCAGCTGGAATGGGCGTGATGGTAAGTATGGTTTAATTTAGAACAATAAAGAATTGTGTGTTTATTTCAATTAAAGGACTTTATTCTGGGTGTTGTGTTTTTTTTAAATACTTTACTAGAAATTCATGGCGGTCATGTCTAATACTGGCGTGACCCCATGAATTTTGGGCTTGGGGCCAGCTGATAATACCAAGCTGGCCCTAACCCCTTTATTACCCAGTGAGCCACCGCACCAGGGCCCTGGATGAGTTGGGTACAGCGCCAGAAGATGGCGCTTCTATGAACGTGCCATTTTCCGGGGTGGCTGCGGACTGCAATTTGCAGCGGGGGGGGGCCCAGAAAGCTTGGGCCTCCCTGCGCTGCGGATTCCAGCCCCCAGCTGCCTAGTTGTACCTGGCTGGACACAAAAATAGGGCGAAGCGCCACACATTTTTTTTTTAATTATTTCATGAAATTCATGAAATAATTAAGAAAAAAAGGGCTTCCCTATATTGTTGTGTCCGGCCAGGTACAAATAGTCAGCTGGTGGTTGGGGGCAGCCCGTTCCTGCCTGCTGTACCTGGCTGGACACAAATATAGTGCGAAGCCCCACTTCAATTTTTTTTAATTATTTCAGGAAATTCATGAATTTAAAAAAAAATACGTGGCTGCTTAACCTCCGCTAGAGACTAAAATTAAGGGGAACCCCACGCCAATTTTTTTTAATAATAAATCCTTTATTTTAATACTAAATGACAAGTACAGTAACCAACACTATCACTGTACTTCATATATATGTGACTGACATGTTTCTATCTATCTAATCTATGTGTGAAGCTCTATTCTGTCTGTTATAAATTGTCGGGTACCGCTGCTGAATTGCCGGCCGGCTTTTTTAAAGAGACGGTGCATGAAAACACTATTATTTTTTTTAATAAATCCTTTACACTAAATGACAAGTACAGTAAGCAACATTGTCACTGTACTTCATATATATGTGACTGACATGTTTCTATCTATCTAATCTATGTGTGAAGCTCTATTCTGTTTGTTATAAATTGTCGGGTACAGATGCTGAATTGCCGGCCGGCTTTTTTAAAGAGACAGTGCATGAAAACACTATTATATTTTTTAATAAATCCTTTACACTAAATGACAAGTACAGTAAGCAACACTGTCACTGTACTTCATATATATGTGACTGACATGTTTCTATCTATCTAATCTATGTGTGAGGCTCTATTCCTTCTTGTCTAAATTGTCGGGTACCGGTGTATGCCGCTGCTGAATTGCCGGCCGGCTTTTTTAAAGAAAGCGTCTTCTGAGCAGTTTGTCAGCTTTTGGACACCTTTGAAGGTGTTTTCTATGTGTTTCTATGTGTTTTTGTTTGCCTGCCATTGGTTTTAACGGTGTTCGACGGTGTTCTAAGGTGTTCGACGAACAGTTCGACGAACAGTTCGACGAACAGTTCCTCGAACATCCCGGTGTTCGACGAACCGAACCGAACCCGAACACTACGGGGGTGGCTCAACACTATTACTCACCCTTTCTTTCAGTAAATCAAAGCAGACCTTGTTTTCAGTGGTTCCAATATTGATAAATCCCTGAAAAGAAAAGATAAGTATATATCAGACGGGAGGACAGAATGGACAAGACCATGAGAGACAACGGCATGTTGGGCCATCCGTATGGCAGCCAAGAGACTTGTGGTGATTTTTCTGAGCAGCATAGTCTTAGTCTATGGAGGAAAAGCCCCTTCCCACAACATGGACCACCAGGGGTTGGAATTACTAACCTGAGGATTACTGTGCTTGTCATATGGATCCTCCAAACACATCAGAAATCCCTGTTCCAAAAGGTCAATTTCTGAGATAGTTTCCCTTTCTCTTACTGAAAGGCTTTCCATGTTGTTCGCTCTCCGCCAGAAGCACCTATAGACCTTGAAGATCAAAATGTGTGCTTAAAAACCATAAAACTTTGCATATTAGTATTTGCACAGGAATCATAATGCACATTATTAAAGATTGCTCCGATCAAGTTCAACATCTAAATCTAGAATTTAATTGCATCGGTGGTGGATTATAAAGTAGGAGGACTAAGCGACCACCCTAGGAACCCCGGTGGCCCAAACCTATGATGAACATTGCAGTTTTGCATCAGTTTTTCCAATAAATTGCAGCAAAAACCATGACAAATCTAGATTTTGCAGAGATTCCTGGCTGGGATGCATGCAAGACATAGAGAAGAAAGGCAAAGATTGCTCCACATTTTACATGATTCGCTTGCTTATGCCACTCATGTTTCTACATGAGTCTACCCTCAGGCTCGCAGAATTTCTCACCCTCTTGCATTGAATTGCTCCTCACCACAGTTCCTCTGCTGCTTTCATCCTCAGGAAGGTCTCTCATACTGACACCTGTCACTCAGCTCGTCTTCTAGCAGGGTGTGAAGGCCATGACATTAGTCTAGCGCCGCACACTCTAAGGCTATGTGCCCACGATGCAGATTTGAAGCAGAAATTTCCTGAGCGTTTTTTCCTCTCCCTGGCAGAAAAAACGTGCGGATTTTACATGCGTTTTTTAAGCGTTTTGTAAGCGTTTTTACATGCATTTATGCATGCGTTTTTTCAAGCGGTTTTCCAAGCGATTTTGAGCATCACTCAAATACATTTGGAAAAGGGTACCTGGGCCGGATGAGAGTCTCCTCATCTCCAGACCTGAGTACCATCCGCGCATTGGAGTGCATAAAGTCCGCATGTATAAATCTATGCATGCGGATTTTATGTGGTTAAATGCAAGGCAATGGGCGCGATTTTGTCGCGAAATCAAGCCCAAATTGGTTGTGCTGGGGATTTTTCCGCAATGATAATCCGCAGCGGAAATTTCCACAGCATGTGCACAGTACATGTGGATTATCATTGGGAAACATGGCAGACATATTAACAAGCGATTTTAATGCGTTTTCGCGGCGGAAATGCCGCTGCGGAAATGCATTAAATCCGCATTGTGTGCACACAGCCAAAAAGAAGCATCTCCCACTTGACCATAATCACACTTTGCACCTTGTATGATAGCACTAGTTGGTCTCTTTATTCTCAGGCTCTTTTCCAGGCTACACACTCCCCATATGGACTATCCTTGTCCTCGGGTGGACACTCATTTCACTGGCGCTCTGCTCTGCATGAACTGTCACACTTCCCTTTAACCATTCTCAGACACAGACATCATCATCACTGTCTCCCGGTACAGGCGGCTGTCTCATGCTACACTTAAATGGGTATTCCCATCTCCAAGATCCTATCCCAATATGTAGTAGGTGTAATAATAATAATATTAGTAAATACCTCCAATTAGAAACGTAGCATAGTTTTTCTGATTCGCTATGTCTCTTTCCTCATGTGCAGGCATTGCAGGACCTTAGGTATCCATGGTTACAACCACTAGCAACTAGCTGTCACTATATCAGTGGACGTAACCATGGATGCCTAAGGTCCTGCAATGCCCTGCACATAAGGTAAGCGGCATAGTGAATCACAAAACCTATACTACATTTCTAATTGGAGGTATTTGCTAATATTATTATTATTACACCTATTACATATTGGGACAGGATCTTGGAGATGGAAATACCCCTTTAAGAAAAAGACAAACACCTTTTGAACACGCAGGGACAACAGCTACATCGCCATCTAGTTTGAAAAAAGATTTTAAGAATTGATGATGGTTCACCACTCACAGAACCAACACTTGCCCAATCTGTCCTTTTCGCATTGAGATCTTCATGGGCAGTTGGTCACCTTTCTACTTGATCAAACTCATTGGCTGGGATAGTCTTACATCTTCAGATTAAAGAGTGCAAAACTAAGGACTGTAGCCTAGAAATGTCCCCAGTAGGGTTGAGCGAGTATGTTCTGTCCGAGTATGCTCGGGTCGAGCTCCGAGTATTTACAGCTGCTCGGTGATAAGGTTAAATCGCTCCCGTGTGCATGATTTGCAATTGTTTGACAGCTTTATTACATGTGAGGAATGTGTAAGAAATAGACATTCCTCACATGTAATAAAACTGTCAAACAGTCGCAAATCATGCACACGGGAGCGATTTAACCTTATCACCGAGCAGCTATAAATACTCGGAGCTCGGCCCGAGCATACTCGGCGAAAGGGTTAATAGAACATACTCGCTCAACACTAGTCCCCAGATATCCACATACAAATCCGAGACCATCCCAACTTCCAAAGCAGCCAGACCAGTGTTGAATTGCAAAAAGTCAGATCAAGTACTCACCAATGAAACCTCTGCCTGTTTCAAACAACTGTTCTTTTGTCTTGTACCTTAGCCACGATGTGCTTCACGGCGAACGCTCCTACCTTCCTTAAATACCTTCCTTTAGTACCTGTGCAGATAAATTTGGAAAATAAAAATCCACACCTTGTCAGCAATTTCTAGCTGCATTCTGTTCAATCACAAATATATTAAAAATAAAATTAGTTCTTACCAAGAGTTTGGTTTCTAGGAAGAGTTCGCCACTCCCTTCCAGGGAAGAAAATTATAGTGTGACAACTCCTCCCTGTCAAGACACTAGTGATTTATGAATCATAATTCTTACAATATATAAATATATAATGATAGGAAATAATTATGGAGGAATCCAAGAAACTAAATTACTAGTAAGAACAAATTATATTACAGTCATATGAAAAAGTTTGGGCACCCCTATTAATCTTAAGCTTAATGTTTTATAAAAATTGGTGTTTTTGCAACAGCTATTTCAGTTTGATACATGTAATAACTGTTGGACACAGTAATGTTTCTGCCTTGAAATGAGGTTTATTGTGCTAACAGAAAATGTGCAATCTGCATTCAAACAAAATTTGACCGGTGCATAAGTATGGGCACCCTTATCATTTTCTTGTTTTAAATACTCCTGCCTACTTTTTACTGACTTACTAAAGCACTTTTTTTGGTTTTGTAACCTCATTGAGCTTTGAACTTTATAGCCAGGTGTATGCAATCATGAGAAAAGCTACTTAAAGTGGCCACTTGCAAGTTGTTCTCCTGTTTGAATCTCCTCTGAAGAGTGGCATCATGGGCTCCTCAAAACAACTGTCAAATGATCTGAAAACAAAGATTATTCAACATAGTTGTTCAGGGGAAGGATACAAAAAGCTGTCTCAGAGATTTAACCTGTCAGTTTCCACTGTGAGGAACATAGTAAGGAAATGGAAGAACATAGGGACAGTTCTTGTTAAGGCCAGAAGTGTCAGGACAAGAAAAACATCAGAAAGGCAGAGAAGAAGAATGGTGAGATCAGTCAAGGACAATCCTCAGACCACCTCCAGAGAGCTGCAGCATCAACTTGCTGCAGATGGTGTCACTGTGCATCGGTCAACTATACAAGGCACTTTGCACAAGGAGAAGCTGTATGGGAGAGTGATGCGAAAGAAGCCGTTTCTGCAAGTACGCACAAACAGAGTCGGCTGAGGTATGCAAAAGCACATTTGAAGAAGCCTATTTCTTTTTGGAAGAAGGTCCTGTGGACTGATGAAACCAAGATTGAGTTGTTTGGTCATACAAAAAGGCATTATGCATGGTGGCAAAAAAACACAGCATTCCAAGAAAAACACTTGCTACCCACAGTAAAATTTGGTGGAGGTTCCATCATGCTTTGGGGCTGTGTGGTCAATGCCGGCACTGGGAATCTTGTTAAAGTTGAGGGACGCATGGATTCCACTCAGTATCAGCAGATTCTTGGCAATAGTGTTCAAGAATCAGTGATAAAGTTGAAGTTACGCAGTGGATGGATCTTTCAGCAAGACAATGATCCAAAACACCGCTCCAAATCTACTCAGGCATTCATGCAGAGGAACAATTACAATGTTCTGGAATGGCCATCCCAGTCCCCAGACCTGAATATCATTGAACATCTGTGGGATCATTTGAAGAGGCTGTCCATGCTCGGCGACCATCAAACTTAACTGAACTGGAATTGTTTTGTAAAGAGGAATGGTCAAAAATACCTTCATCCAGGATCCAGGAACTCATTAAAAGCTACAGGAAGCAACTAGAGGCTGTTATTTTTGCAAAAGGAGGATCTACTAAATATTAATGTCACTTTTCTGGTGAGGTGCCCATACTTATGCACCTGTCAAATTTTGTTTGAATGCAGATTGCACATTTTCTGTTAGTACAATAAACCTCATTTCAAGGCAGAAACATTACTGTATCCAACAGTTATTACATATATCAAACTGAAATAGCTGTTGCAAAAACACCAATTTTTATAAAACATTAAGCTTAAGATTAATAGGGGTGCCCAAACTTTTTCATATGACTGTATCTCAAATCCTTGACAGCACCACAGAAAATAGCAAAACATCATTTTATCCTCAGGGTACGTAAGCTTCACATGTAGCCTTTATGATCAATTTGGATGTGACGCCCTCCCTGAGCGGTGGGGTACTCGGTGCCGGGCCAATGTAGGGCGGTGGTGCGGGGTGTCGTCGTGGCCGTGACCCGGTCCGTGCCCAGGGCTGTCACATGAGAAATGGGCTTTTGGATGAGTGGTTGTTCGACTACGCCACCTGTGGTTTCTGATGAAGGCCACCAGCGCTGCTACAGTCCTCTGAGGCCGATGTTCTGTCAGCTCAGTTACTACTACCCCCCACATGCGGAGTAGGCCTCAGGGCAGTGAGAAGAGGCTCTGGGGAGTAGTGGTAGGTGCGGTGCCGCGCAAGAATGAGCAAACGGAGGCAGTAGGTGAAGTCGTCCAAGCTTTACTCACTTTGGTGAAGTAGCAGCTGCAAAGCTCTCTCTGCCTCTCGCAACGTGCTGCGGCCACCAGGAAGGGGGTTCAGCACTTCCCAGGTAGATCAGGAGCACCTTCCAAGACCCCGCCGGGGTGTTCCTCTCCTTCCTAGATTTCTCCCACTGAGTCCTATCCTGTCTTTATGTGGTGTAAGGCCGGGTCCCACTGGATATACACAGGATTGAGAGATACAGGTGGCGACTCCGCTCCGTCCGTATCCCCCTGGGATCCTCTAGGCCTCCGGGTTTTTCTAACGGTGACGTGAAGTGCACTGTCAGATATCGGGGGCCGGTCCCCTCTTACGGCAGGAGTCCCTCTGGCTGGGCCAGAGTGAAGAATACAGGTGGCGACTCCGCTCCGTCCGTACCCTCCTGGGATCCTTTCGCCTGTGGAGCTTAACTCCTCTGCTCCCCTCTTGGGCCTTCTTGGCTGGACTCTGACCGAGGACAGAGCTGGCTGTAACTCAACTCTGCTCCAATCCCCGACTCAAGGCCTGAGACCGGGAATCGTGACCCCTGAGCCGGCCGCAGCAATATGCTGACTGATCCTCCCAAGGAACCACGACTAAAGACCAGGTTATAAAGATGGCCACTGTATATATATGCCTAGATTAAGTGTCAAAGTAAAGTGCTTCCTCCATCCTCACCCACTACATGGTTCCCCTATCTTTGGTTCCCCCCATCTCCTATATCCCGGAACGGGGCAGCACCCTAGTGCATTGAAGCCCCCTGCAGGTGGGAGAGGTGTAGTGTTGGGTGTAAAGCAGGGTCTTGTGTGATGCTCCATCCTTACTTGAGAGAGGAGATACCACACCTCTATCTAAGGTGCAGTACCCCTGTGGCGACTGAACCCTCAGGGCCGCCACAAGGATAAAGTATTTTTGGCTACACTCTTCCCTTTGTTACCTCCCTGCAGGTGTTTGCTAGGGTCTTAAATTCCCATTCCAGCTATTTTTTATTTCCTCATCCATTACCTTTATGCCAGAAAGTCTATATTTCTTAAATTGGAAACCTCAAAAGGTCCCTCCGCTCAACACTGAGCACAACTATTGAAAATGTCCCTACTGACGTATAAATTGTATATATGCAGCTAGGGAAACTGTTGCACTTATGTTTGTTATTGTATATATTGCATCAACTACTATTTACTACTGTTTAATAGTGCATGAGTTTCTGTCTCCTGCAGTAGTGTTGTATTGGCAAAAAAAAAAGGGAACCCCGAAGTTCCTGTACAGAGTGTGTGTAGCTGGAGCACATTCTGACTTAAATTTTGCAAACTGACAGCCAAGATGCTAAGATCCTAAGCTATAAGAAATATTAGTTGTAAGCTGTGTTATCTTTGTTCCTGAATATATATATATATATGTATATATATATATATATATATATATATATGTACACTGCTCATAAAAATAAAGGGAACACTTCAACAACAGAATATAACTCCAAGTAAATCAAATTTCTGTGAAATTAAACTGTCCACTTAGGAAGCAACACTGATTGACAATCAATTTCACATGCTGTTGTGCAAATGGAATAGACAATAGATGGAAATTATTGGCAATTATCAAGACACCCTCAATAAAGGAGTGGTTCTGCAGGTGGGGACCACAGACCATATCTCAGTACCAATGCTTTCTGACTGATGTTTTGGTCACTTTTGAATGTTGGTTGTGCTTTCACACTCGTGGTAGCATGAGACGGACTCTACAACCCACAGAAGTTGCTCAGGTAGTGCAACTCATCCAGGATGGCACATCAATGCAAGCTGTGGCAAGAAGGTTTGCTGTGTCTGTCAGCGCAGTGTCCAGAGGCTGGAGGCGCCACCAGGAGACAGGCCAGTACACCAGGAGACATGGAGGGGGCCGTAGGAGGGCAACAACCCAGCAGCAGGGCTGCTACCTCCGTCTTTGTGCAAGGAGGAACAGGAGGAGCACTGCCAGAGCCCTGCAAAATGACCTCCAGCAGGCCAAAAATGTGCATATGTCTGCACAAACTGTTAGAAACCGACTCCATGAGGGTGGTATGAGGGCCTGACGTCCAAAGATGGGGGTTGTGCTCACAGCCTAACACCGTGCAGGACGCTTGGCATTTGCCACAGAACACCAGGAGTGGCAAAGTCGCCACTGGCGCCCTGTGCTCTTCACAGATGAAAACAGGTTCACACTGAGCACGTGACAGATGTGACAGAGTCTGGAGACGCCGTGGAGATCGATCTGCTGCCTACAACATCCTTCAGCATGACCGGTTTGGCAGTGGGTCAGTAATGGTGTGGGGTGGCATTTCTTTGGAGGGCCGCACAGCCCTTCATGTTCTCGCCAGAGGTAGACTGACTGCCATTAGGTACCGAGATGAGATCCTCAGACCCCTTGTGAGACCATATGCTGGTGCGGTTGGCCCTGGGTTCCTCCTAATGCAGGACAATGCCAGACCTCATGTGGCTGGAGTGTGTCAGCAGTTCCTGCAAGATGAAGGCATTGAAGCTATGGACTGGCCCGCCCATTCCCCAGACCTGAATCCGATTGAGCACATCTGGGACATCATGTCTCGCTCCATACACCAACGTCACGTTGCACCACAGACTGTCCAGGAGTTGGCGGATTCTTTAGTCCAGGTCTGGGAGGAGATCCCACAGGAGACCATCCGCAACCTCATCAGGAGGATGCCCAGGCGTTGTAGGGAGGTCATACAGGCACGTGGAGGCCACACACAATACTGAGCCTCATTTTGACTTGTTTTAAGGACATTACATCAAAGTTGGATCAGCCTGTGGTGTGTTTTTCCACTTTAATTTTGGGGGTGACTCCAAATCCAGGCCTCCATTGGTTAATAAATTTGATTTCCATTGATGATTTTTGTGTGATTTTGTTGTCAGCACATTCAACGTTGTACAGAACAAAGTATTCAATGAGAATATTTCATTCATTCAGATCTAGGATGTGTCATTTGAGTGTTCCCTTTATTTTTTTGAGCAGTGTATATATATATATTTATATATATATACAGTGGCTACAAGTAGTATTCAACCCCCTGCAGATTTAGCTGGTTGACACATGCGGAATTAACTTGGCATTGTGACATTTGTACTGTAGATCAGCCTGGAAGTGGGAAATGCTCTGCAGCAAATTTTGTTTTTGTTTTTTTTTTAAAACGTTAAAAGTTAATTCAGAGTGTCATTTATTATTCAACCCCTCAAACCACAAGAATTCTGTTTGGTCCCCCTAAAGTATTAAGAAGTAGTTCAGGCACCAAGAATAATGAGCTTCACATGTGTGGATTAAAGATCTCTTTTGCCAGCCTTTTCTGACTATTTAAGACCCTCCCCAAACTTGTGAACAGCACTCAGACATGGTCAACATGGGAAAGACAAAGGAGCATTCCAAGGCCATCAGAGACAAGATCGTGGAGGGTCACAAGGCTGGCAAGGGGTACAAAACCCTTTCCAAGGAGTTGGGCCTACCTGTCTCCACTGTTGGGAGCATCATCCGTAAGTGGAAGGCTTATGGAACTACTGTTAGCCTTCCACGGCCTGGACAGCCTTTGAAAGTGTCCTCCCGTGCCGAGGACAGGCTTGTCCGAAGAGTCAAGGCTAACCCAAGGACAACAAGGAAGGAGCTCCGGGAAGATCTCATGGCAGTGGGGACATTGGTTTCAGTCAATACCATAAGTAACGTACTCCACCGCAATGGTCTCCGTTCCAGACGAGCCTGTAAGGTACCTTTACTTTCAAAGCGTCATGTCAAGGCTCGTCTACAGTTTGCTCATGATCACTTGGAGGACTCTGAGACAGACTGGTTCAAGGTTCTATGGTCTGATGAGACCAAGATCGAGATCTTTGGTGCCAACCACACACGTGACGTTTGGAGACTGGATGGCACTGCATACGACCCGAAGAATACCATCCCTACAGTCAAGCATGGTGGTGGCAGCATCATGCTGTGGGGCTGTTTCTCAGCCAAGGGGCCTGGCCATCTGGTCCGCATCCATGGGAAGATGGATAGCACGGCCTACCTGGAGATTTTGGCCAAGAACCTCCGCTCCTCCATCAAGGATCTTAAGATGGGTCGTAATTTCATCTTCCAACAAGACAACGACCCAAAGCACACAGCCAAGAAAACCAAGGCCTGGTTCAAGAGGGAAAAAGTCAAGGTGTTGGAGTGGCCTAGTCAGTCTCCTGACCTTAACCCAATTGAAAACTTGTGGAAGGAGCTCAAGAATAAAGTCCACATGAGACACCCAAAGAACCTAGATAACTTGGAGAAGATCTGCATGGAGGAGTGGGCCAAGATAACTCCACAGACCTGTGCCGGCCTGATGAGGTCTTATAAAAGACGATTATTAGCTGTAATTGCAAACAAGGTTTATTCCACAAAATATTAAACATAGGGGTTGAATAATAATTGACCCACACTTTTATGCTTAAAATTTAATAAAATTCAACTGAGCAACATAACTTTTTGGCTTGTAAGATTTATGCTTCTGTTCATAAAACCTACTCTCGTTTGCAGTTTGAAGGCTCTAACTTATTTGCATCTTATCAAACCAGCTAAATCTGCAGGGGGTTGAATACTACTTGTAGGCACTGTATATATATATATATATATATATATATATATATATATATATATATATATATATATCCCCAATGGAACCAATCCTACTTAAGGTTGGAAGTCTCTGCAGATATGTGGAAAAGCCGCGTCAAAAGGACTGTAATGTCGTTAAGAGAGTCCTTCGATATTTGAAAAAAGATTCAAGACATAGGTTTAAGGATATCTACAACAGATCTAAAACTCACAGCCTATGTGGATGCAGACTGGGCTGGTGAATTAAGTGATCGTAAATTGACAAGCGGCTATTTGTTCAAGCTTTGAGAAACGTCAATTTCCTGGTCTAGCAGAAAACAGGTGTCTGTAGCCTTGTCATCTACAAAACCAGAGTATCTGTCTGCAGACCACGCAAGTCAAGGTAATGTGGTTAAACCAATTATTAGGCGATTTTGGTACACCATCAAGTCAACTGACGGTGATTGATGAACACAACCAAGAATGCATTAAACTTGCATACAATGAGAAGATCAATGGTGGAACCAAACACGTTGACGTTAAACATCATCACCTGTGTGATTTGATAGAACATGGCATAATTGAGTTTGTTTATTGCAAGACTGACCAGATGATAACTGATGTTATAACAAAGCCACTTCCAAGAGCCAAGTTTGAAGAATTCAGAATCACTATGGGACTAACAGGATAAATAGTTGTTGAGTGAGGGTGTTGGAATAATGCTTATTATTGTATATATTGCATCAACTACTGTTTAATAGTGCATAAGTTTCTGTCTCCCGCAGTAGTGTTGCATGGTTAAAAATAAGGAACCAGGAAGTTGTGTTGCTGGAGCACATTCTTAATTTTGCAAGCTGATAGATAAAATGCTAAGATCCTAAGCTATAAGGAATACCAGTTGTAAGCTATGTTATTTTTATGCCTGAAGTATATATTCACTGTTGAATTGATGGACAGTACAGAGACTAATCCGCTGCCAACAGGAACTCCATACAAATTCCTTCAAATATGGGACCCATGGCTTAATGCTCAAACAGCCCTTCTAGACTATGGCAGATAACATTGGATGTATTCAGCATAGTGCTTTCTAGATAAACATAGATGCTAACTATTTTTCGATTTCTGATAAATACACAATGTTGAATGACCGGTTTAGCGAATGTCTCCCTATACAAAATGTATATATGTGTGGCACCCCAGGGGTCTGGTCTCCACAGTATTAGCAATGTTATGTCTGAGAGCAGGTGGGAGGTCTCTTGGTCAGGAATCCTATTCATGCCACACCTCCTGCCCGGTCCTGGGAGGGGAAGGACTTCCCCTATATAAAACTGGGGCTGAGGCACGGTTAGAGAGAAGAAGAGGAGCAGCTTAGGAAAGAAAGATCAGGAGCTCAGTGGGAGCAGTGCTAAAAGGAATCAGGGGCTGGCAGCTGAAGAGCTCGCCCTGATTGAAGAGTTACCACCGGACCCGGAGTCCGAGGCTGTGGGGATTAACCCTGACCCAGCAGCAGAAACCGACCGGCAGGGGATTTCAGGTCCTCTGGCCAAGAAACCCGAAGGCACGGTCACACGCGTGGGACCAGCACTGCTGTCGTGGAGCGGAAGCCACTAGAAGGCCCCGAGTCACCGGCCATACGGGTGAGCACCACACGGTACACTCAGGGACGTGGGCTACCTTTACCCGCCTCTAGCAAGGGAGCCAGAAGAGTACAATTAGTTGGGGAGGCCTACAACTCCGCCTGGCCAAGGGGGATCCCATCTGCTCAAGGACTGACCAGGCCCCGACCGCTAGCCAGTACTCCGGGAGGGTCTATCTTTGTCACCAGTAAAGACCCTGAACTACACCGCATCGTCTCTGAGTGGTTCCTGCTACCCCCATCATCCACGTCGGCTGCCCTGAGGCCATACCCCTCCCGTTGGGGGTTACACCATCCACGCTGCACCATCCTTCCACCGGCATCAGCGGTCTGCCCTGCAGTGGCAGCTTCATAGCTGCATTCAACGGGTGGCGTAGTCGTCCTACATCTACTGCTAATATACCGCCACTTAGTCTGACTCCCTGGGCACGGACCGGGTCATCGCCACGAGACTACTACCCCTATCTGATCCGGCTCCGGGTAGGCTCCCGCGTGCGCAACGCTGCGCGACTCAGGCCCAGGGGCGCGTCAGCTTTTGGCGTAGTCGGCAGGATACCGTGCCCGCAACCACCGGGTACTGCGTGCCTGAAAAAAAAGAGACTTTTAAACTTACCTGTGGCGAAGATTCCCGCCATCCGGCGCCATCTTCAGCCTTCTTCCCGCCATCGGTGAAGATTCCCGCCATCCGGCGCCATTTTCAGCCTTCTTCCCGCCTTCCGTGGAGTTTTCCCGCCGTTGGACGCCATCTTGAAGACGCCGCGCGGGAAGAAGAGGGGCGTGGACTCCAAAAGCGCGCGAGAACTGAAGCCCCGCCTCACGTCCAGACGTCGCGTAAGGTCCTGGAAGGAGCCCAGCAGACGCTGACGTCACAGGAGCGCGACGGAAGGTCCTCAACCCTGACGATCCACTGCGGAGCCGCGGCCTACGGAAGAGGATCATCGCAAGGTAGGCCACGGTCCACTAGGGGGGAGGAAGATGTCGGATACGGAGGAGAGCTTCACTGCCTCAACCCCCGCCAGCGCCAGCGCTGCTGCAGTCATGCCTTTTACCATGCCCTATATCCCGGGAGCAGCCTGGCTACCCCAATACTCAGGGGAGTCACATACCCTGAATGACTTTAGAGAAAAGCTGGATAGCCTCTTCCAGGTGTACCCCCTCACAGAAGAGCAAAAAGTGAGCATCCTGGTGGCCCAACTAACCGGGGCAGCCCAAAGGGAGGTAAAGTCCTGGCCACCTGGGAGGAGGACTGTCGCGGGGATACTAACCCGGCTGAGGGACACCTTTGATACCCGCACCTCAGCCGAGATTAAGCTTAAATTCTATGGGTGCAAGCAGCGAGCACATGAGAGTATAAGGGACTATGCACTAAACCTACAAGAGGCCCTGAGAGCCATTAAGCAGACCGACCCCGACAGCGTGGGAAACGAGGACAGGCTGTTGACCGAACAATTTATAGAGGGACTATATTGCAATGTCCACCGAACCCAGTTGCGGGCCATAGCCTTACAGGATCCTCATCTGGACTTTGCACAGTTCAAGGACAGAGCCATCCGGGTGCTCCGAGAACCGGCACCGGGTGGTGTTGTGACCCACAGGCGCCCAGCTATCACTTACCACCAGGAGGCGGCGCCCTTGTCGGCAGGGCCTGTGGGGGCTGATGCGCAGGCTTTGAACAATGACCCGGCTCCAGACCTGCACCATCAGGTCCAAGAGCTAGCTAAAAGCGTTGCTGCGCTAACCCGAACTGTGCAGTCTTTACAGGTTTCCACTCCAGGGAAGATCCAGCTGGCATCCGGACCGGAGGACATCCCGTGGCGTCGACCAAGGAGGACCCCACCGGCCAGAGGAAGACCCAGCGACCGATACAACGAGGACGGACAACCCATCTGCCGCCGCTGCAATCAACCTGGACATATGGCAAGGTACTGTCCTTTAAACTGGCACAACCTGGGGTAGAGGGCCAACCCCCAGGAAAAAGATCACCAGGCCCATCGAACTGGCGCGACAAATATGTGGGAGGACGTCCAGTCTTGCCTGTGGTACTGGATGGCATTCCTATGAGTGCCCTACTGGACACCGGGTCACAGGTCACCACCATCCCGTACGTGCTCTTCAAGCAGTACTGGAATGACTCGGATATAACCCGCTACCCTGACGACGACTTGAGTATCATTGCCAGCAATGGTCAACCCGTGCCGCAGATCGGATTTAAAGAGATGACCATTAAAATCGGTAGAGTCGAACTGGCAGCACAGGGACTGATCATTGTGGACATTGACAAGCGCGAGAGTCACCCAAAGATAACTCTAGGAACTAATGTGATTGAAAATTGTCTTGCAGAGGTGATTTTCATTTTACAGCAGGTTGCCAAGAACGCCAGCTCCGGCCAGCAGCGAGTGCTCCAGAAAGAGATCCGGGCACTGATGCGACGGCAACAAGTGGAACTCTCCGGCGGTGAGATTGGTAGCGTAAGAATGTGTGACCCTTTCCCTATTGCCATACCCCCGAAAAGTGAAATGATGATTTGGTGCCGGGCAGCTATTGGTCTGAGAGGTAGAGATTACCAGGCCATGGTAGAGCCAGTCTACTCAGACAGTAGGCCCACCATTTTGACAGCCCGGGGGGTAGTTGATGTACGCCATGGGAGGGTACCCGTTCGCATAATAAATATTGGGAAAAGGGAAGTATACCTGCCCCGGTATGCTACGCTAGCCAAATTATATACTATCAACCAAAATTCTATACAGTCTGTGGAACCCTTGCCTCCATCTCATCCGGAGGAAGGTAACGGCTCTGAGAAAATAATGGAGGATTGGTGTCAGCAACTACATTTGGGTACTGACTCCACTCCCTCCCACCAGAAACAGGGAGTCTACCGGGTGGTTCAAGAGTACGAGAGAGTGTTTAGTAAACACCCGTTAGACTTCGGGCGAGTCAAGGGGGTAGAACACCACATCCCCACGGGAGACCATCCTCCCATAAAAGAGAGGTATCGGCCCGTACCCCCTGCACACTACCAACACGCCAAGGGGATGCTTAGAGACATGAAGGAGGCTGGGGTAATCAGGGATAGCTGTAGCCCCTGGGCAGCTCCACTAGTCTTGGTCAAAAAGAAAGACAACACCATGAGAATGTGTGTAGATTACCGGAAAATTAACCGTATCACACACAAAGATGCGTACCCCTTACCAAGAATAGAGGAGTCTTTGGCTGCTTTAAAATCTGCTAACTTCTTCTCCACCTTGGATCTCACTAGCGGGTACTGGCAGGTTCCTGTAGCAGAGGCGGATCGGGAGAAGACCGCATTCACCACCCCGATGGGACTTAGCGAGTTTACCTGCATGCCGTTTGGACTCTGCAACGCGCCAGGAACCTTCCAGCGATTGATGGAGTGCTGTCTGGGACACCGGAACTTTGAGACGGTCCTGTTATACCTGGACGATGTCATCGTCTACTCCAAGACCTACGAGGACCACCTGAAGCACCTGGCGGAAGTGTTTGAAGCTCTGGCAAGTTACGGCCTAAAGGTGAAACCTACCTTCCAAGTGTCACCTTCTGAAGCCAAAGGTGCAGTACCTGGACACGTGGTGAGTGCTGACGGAGTGGCTCCCGACCCTGATAAGATCACCGCAATTAAGGAATGGCCAAGCCCCTCCAGCATAAAGGAAGTGAGGCAGTTCCTCGGGTTGGTAGGCTACTACCGAAGGTTCATTCCCGGTTTCACCAAAAAGGCAGCTCCTATGCAGGACCTCCTGATAGGCCAGTCCAGGAAGGCCAAGAACCAGAAGCCGCCCTTCAGATGGGAGAAGTTGGAAGAAGAGTCCTTCCGCCAGCTGAAGATGGCCCTCACGGGGGATGAAATCCTGGTGTACCCTGATTATAGCCAGCCCTTTATCCTCTACACCGACGCCAGTAACATCGGGCTAGGAGCCGTACTATCCCAGATCCAGCAGGGGAAAGAACGGGTAATTGCTTACGCCAGCCGAAAACTGCGACCCACCGAAAGAAACCCTGAGAATTACAGCTCATTTAAGCTAGAGTTCCTGGCAGTGGTGTGGGCAGTCACCGAACGCTTTAAGCACTACCTCGCTTCTTCCCGGTTCACCGTGTACACGGATAACAACCCGTTGACACACCTGGACACTGCAAGACTCGGTGCCCTAGAGCAGAGGTGGATGGCCCGCTTGTCCAACTATGAGTTTACAATCAAATACCGGGCAGGACGCTCCAATACAAACGCAGACGCCCTGTCCAGGATGCCAAACCTACCGGACGTAGGGGAAGATTCAGAGGAACTGGAAGAAGTTGAGCTCCCCGCGTTCCACCGTCATGGGACTATCCAGTATTCCCACCGTGTAAGAAGTAAGCAAACCGCTACGTTCAACCCCTTACCTCATTACAACTGGGTGGAGACGCAAGACAGTGACCCTGCCGTCCGTCTGGTAAAGGAGATGCTGACTCGGCCAGATGCACGCCTTGACCCAGACGCTCCGGAGGAAGCCAAGCAACTGTGGGCTGAGAAGAGTCGACTGTTCCTTTACAAGGGAAAGTTGTGCCACAGAATGGTTAACTCCCGGACGCATGAACTAATCTGGCAAGTAGTGGTGCCAAGAAGAGACGCAGCTATGGTGATGGAGGCATACCACGACGGAGCTGGGCATTTCGGATGGAAGAAGCTGGAGTTCCTGCTGCGCGGGCGGTTCCATTGGGTAGGCATGAGAGGAACCATCGAGAGGTGGTGCAGAGACTGTGGCCCATGCAACTTAAGAAGGAGGGACCGTGCCAGCCAGAAGACTCCCCTGCGGTCCATCATCACCAGACAGCCGTTGGAACTGGTAGCCTTGGATCATGTAAAACTGACCCCAAGCAGAAGTGGCTACGTCTACGCGTTAACCATCGTGGATCACTACTCCCGGTTCTTGGTTGTCGTCCCCGTCAAGGACTTAACGGCTCACACAGCAGCTAGAGCCTTCCAGCAGCACTTCTGCCGTCCGCATGGATACCCGGAGCAGGTGCTGACGGACCAGGGGCCTGCCTTTGAAGCGGAGGTCTTCCAGGAGTTCTGCACCCTGTATGGATGCCGGAAGATAAGAACAACACCCTATCACCCGCAAACTAATGGACTTTGTGAGAAAATGAACCAGGTGGTGATAGATCTCCTGAAAACATTGCCCCTGGAGGAACGCAGTCTGTGGCCTGAGAAGCTGCCCGACCTGGTGGACCTATACAACCACATCCCTGTAGGTTCCACCAACTGTACCCCGGCTTACCTAATGAGGGCAAGACCTGGTAAGCTTCCTGTTGATCTGGAGATGGGAGTCCTGACACCCGAGGACACTTCACCAGAAGCCAACTGGGACACAGAGAGGCAGCAGCAATACCGAAAAGTACAGGAGAGCGTGGAGCGTAGTCTCTGTCAAGCTAGGGAAAGACAAGAGAAAACTTACAACCAGTATGCTCCCGCTGTTCCCCTGGTGCCCGGAGAGCAGGTCTTGAAGAGGAAAAGACGGCTCCACAAGTTGGACGACCAATGGGAGAAGGACCCGTACACCGTACTGCCCTCAAGCCACAACAACCCAAAGATCTGTACAATCAGTAAAGACGGAGGGGAAACCACAGCCATTGTATCCCGGGATCACCTAAAGAAGTGTCCCGAACAGCTACGGAACCCTGAAGAGGAACAAGAGGACCCTCGACCCGTAGAGGAAAGGGAAGATATGGTTAGTACTGTGCTCGGAGACTTCCCTCGGTCTTGGACTCAAGTCAATGGTGCTGTTGTGGTACCCGTCCTCACGTTCCTCCAACCAGCATCCCAAGTGCCTACGGAGACGCAGGTAGAACTGGAAGAACAGCCGGTCCAGGAGGCAGAAGGCCCCACACAAGCAGACCAGGAAAATCAACCCTCTGCTTATAGTGAGCCTGCCATACCCCTAGTGAGCCAAAGAGTCCGTAGACGGCTGCCCAGTTTACCCTTGACAGCTCCTATACCCTGTAGCTCAGGACCAATCAACCAGCTCCGTAGGTCCACTAGGGTCACTAGAGGCCAGCTGCCCATACGGTGGAGGATCTAAATGTTCAAGCTATTTTATTAATGCTTACCTGTTTATTGTTGCTTGTGTATAATTATGTGTTTCTAGTTATTTATAGGAGTCTTTGGTGGATTTACCGGGAATCCTTTGTGCATATAGTTGGAGCGTAACCCAGGACGGACTGAAAGACTGTTAAGGACTCGGGGCAGGACAGACCCCTACCTGGTTACGTCTCCCTGTGTTGGTGAAATGGACACCCTTGTTTTCCTCAAAAGTTACACCCGGTTGCGGACACGCCGTGACCACCTTATGTGTTGTCTCTATTAGAATGTTATTGTTTGCACCTTGTTATGTTTACAAAAGTATGTTTAGTCCCGGAGTACTAACTTTCACTAGGGGGGAATGTGGCACCCCAGGGGTCTGGTCTCCACAGTAATAGCAATGTTATGTCTGAGAGCAGGTGGGAGGTCTCTTGGTCAGGAATCCTATTCATGCCACACCTCCTGCCCGGTCCTGGGAGGGGAAGGACTTCCCCTATATAAAACTGGGGCTGAGGCAGGGTTAGAGAGAAGAAGAGGAACAGCTTAGGAAAGAAAGATCAGGAGCTCAGTGGGAGCAGTGCTAAAAGGAATCAGGGGCTGGCAGCTGAAGAGCTCGCCCTGATTGAAGAGTTACCACCGGACCCGGAGTCCGAGGCTGTGGGGATTAACCCTGACCCAGCAGCAGAAACCGACCGGCAGGGGATTTCAGGTCCTCTGGCCAAGAAACCCGAAGGCACGGTCACACGCGTGGGACCAGCACCGCTGTCGTGGAGCGGAAGCCACTAGAAGGCCCCGAGTCACCGGCCATACGGGTGAGCACCACACGGTACACTCAGGGACGTGGGCTACCTTTACCCGCCTCTAGCAAGGGAGCCAGAAGAGTACAATTAGTTGGGGAGGCCTACAACTCCGCCTGGCCAAGGGGGATCCCATCTGCTCAAGGACTGACCAGGCCCCGACCGCTAGCCAGTACTCCGGGAGGGTCTATCTTTGTCACCAGTAAAGACCCTGAACTACACCGCATCGTCTCTGAGTGGTTCCTGCTACCCCCATCATCCACGTCGGCTGCCCTGAGGCCATACCCCTCCCGTTGGGGGTTACACCATCCACGCTGCACCATCCTTCCACCGGCCTCAGCGGTCTGCCCTGCAGTGGCAGCTTCATAGCTGCATTCAACGGGTGGCGTAGTCGTCCTACATCTACTGCTAATATACCGCCACTTAGTCTGACTCCCTGGGCACGGACCGGGTCATCGCCACGAGACTACTACCCCTATCTGATCCGGCTCCGGGTAGGCTCCCGCGTGCGCAACGCTGCGCGACTCAGGCCCAGGGGCGCGTCATATGCATATAATGTCGAATGACGGGTTTAGCCAATGTCTCTCTATACAAAGTGTTCTGTTTTCTTACATACAGTACAGAAAAAAAGTTTGGACACACCTTCTTATTTTAAGATTTTTCTGTATTTTCATGACTATGGAAGTTGTACATTCACACTGAAGGCATCAAAACTATGAATTAACACATGTGGAATTATATACTTAACACAAAAGTGTGAAACAACTGAAAATATGTCTTATATTCTAGGTTCTTCAAAGTAGCCACCTTTTACTTTGATGACTGCTTTGCACACTCTTGGCATTCTTACCGGAAATGGTCTTCCAACAATCTTGAAGGAGTTCCCAGAGATGCTTAGCACTTGTTACTGTATATTGAATGTATATTTAAATACGTTCTACCTGTAATGTGAGTGTCCCTGCTTTTTTTTCTAGATAATGTTGCATGCCAAATCTGGGCACTTACCAATTGTTAAAAAAATAAAATAAAATAGAAGCTAAAACAGTAGTACCCAGAAATGGCCACTACGCGGTTTACAGAGCTGCGCTTTTCTAGTAGGCAATACTGGAATAAAAACTGGACCCAAAATGGTAAATATTAGATATAGTATGTAAAATGGACCACAGCCCAAAAAATATATATAGCAATATAAGGGGTGGGAGAAGATGTCAAATGTACAAAGTATAGAGGTGGATGTAAAGGTCAACACAAGTAAAAAAGCATAATGGCCTATAGAGAACTTCACCAGTCTAAGAAAACACACCTGACTCGCGTTTCGCATCTAGCTTCATCAGAGGGTATTAAAAATACCCAATGGCGAAATGGCATGTAAGTATCTTTAGATCAAAAATATTTTGAGACCACATTCCCTTTCTAATGGGATTAGCGCAGACACATCAGCGATGAGAAAAGTTAAGAGAATCTGATGGAATTATTCAAACGTAGCAAATCGTGAATAAGTTGGGTGGATATCCCAAGAAAACCCTATATAAGGCCTTTAATAATGCAAAATCAAAAAATAGAGATACCCTAATACGTACGAATATAAGTACCCCACAGGTGAAGAAGATCATTAGATGTATTGGGACTTATGACAATAGGGCAGACGATATGTACAGAATAATGTTGGAATATTAGCCAATTCTTAGGGCGGATCCCGATGTGGGGGAGATTGTTGGTGAATGTTTGGCGATCACCTTTCGCAGAGGTGAAAACCTTAGAGACTATCTGACACATATCCATTTCAGTAGCCCAAAAGCTACCCCAAAGAATTGGCTGGATGAACATCGGACCGGTTCACGGTCATGTGGAAGTTGTTCCTTTTGCAGGTATTTACCTTGTAAGAGGGACTTTATTAATCCTGTTGATGAGCATAAATATCAGATCAGGGACCAAATTGACTGTATGACGAAGGGGATAGTCTATATAGCCAAATGTCTGTGTCCCAAGCTCTAGGTGGGAAAAACGATCCAGTTTAGGAGGAGGATCTCTAAACACTTGAGCTGTATAAATACTGAAACTGATACCCCTCTGTCTCATATGAGAGGTTTTCATGCTTTAAACCCATTGCATCTGGAAATTTGGGCTGTTAAGAGGATGTTTCCTGGCTCAAGAAAGGGTAACCTGGATAAACTTTTATTACAAGAGGAATCTAGATGGATTTTTAGGCTAAATTCTAGGAACCCCCTGGGCCTGAATGAAGGCTTTAGTTATAGTGCATTTCTCTAATTGAAATAAATAAATCTTCTATGATGATTTAATTGTGTAGTAAGAAAACCTGCCATTTATATAATGTCGGATTTAATGTATATAACATTCATTCGTCATTTGATTTGAATAGGAAATATGTGGATTCTTGTGATGGGTATATCCATTGAGATATGTTTCTATTTTTAATGGCAACATGTTCATCGTTGTAATATATTATTATGATAACTTAAATTTCATCTCTATGGGGATAATTAAATATTGATTTTGCTCTATAGGAGTAGATTGAACACTATATTTGTAGGTCTGCATCTCTGCCCAATAAGACGCATATTAACATAGCGAGCTAACACATGCGCGAACTGGGGACCTGCAATTGGCCGTAAGATATCAGCTGACATAAGAGATTACCTCAATAGCGTCTGACGTATCGGAATCTGACTGGTCATAATCTCTGACTCACATTGTCAACCCTGGAAGGTCGGCATGGCAATATGCGGCTGACCAATGAATGTGATTCTTTGAATGGTAGTGGGCATATTATTGGCTCATAGGTCAGTTGTATCATCCTATGTAACAGGCTCCTATGAGGGAGCCAATGGAAATAGAACAAAGGACCTAAAAAGGTCTTACCCCCTCTCTGAGAATTATTCTAGCCACTGCCCCCTGAGGAAGCCCATGAGGGCGAAACTTGTTGGGGTGGCCACATTGTCTTTTAAGGAGCATAGGTCTAGTTAGCAACAGTAGAGGCACCCAATTAATATGATATGAACGCAGGCTGCATCTGCGGCATTGGGTGTACAGATAAGTATAGGGAGACTGCTGCTTAAAATATCTGAAACCTGGCTAGGTTCAACTGACAATAACATATATGTGATCATCTATGCTGATAGAATTTTAACATTTAGTGTTCCCGACCACTTTTTAAATATATTTTTGAATAAAAGTAAAGTTTTAACATCCCTCACTTTGGGGATCTACTGTATTTGGTCCTAGGAGCAATCTGGTGTTTGAATCGTTTTGTCCTCTAGGGGATGTTTGCACTCCTTCTGGTGGTACAGATGGCAGCATAGTGACTCACTTTTATGTAGATGAAAGTCAACAAAGAGAAATTACAGGTTCCAAAGATAATGTACATGTACATCCTAAGAAAAACAATTCATTCTCCAACCACGTCTGAGTTCTGAATTATTCTGCTGAAAGCTAAAATCTACAATACACACCTAGTAGTGAAAGAGGGGAGATGTAGAAGTCCTGTCGAGGCTTGCAAAAGCTGTTAGACAACGAGGATAACCCAGTCAGATTTCATACTCAAATCTGTACAAGGGTCTTACTGAAAGTCAATTTATATCAGAAGTGGGGAATCTTTTTTTCTGCCAAGGGCCGTTTGGATATTTCTATCATCCTTTGGGGGCCATAAAAATGTGCACTAACTCTGCCTACAAGGTACGTCCTTGTAATCTTCATTGCACGCGCCTCAGTGTTCAGCAGTTAGTGCTTGCTCACGCTCACAGAGCAAGGGGAAGTTAATGGGCCGGCGGCCATCTAAATACAGCTGCCGGCCCAAGCAGTGCGGTCCCCGGGAATCTGCCTGGGGGCTGGATAAAAGGTCATCGTGGGCCATAAACGGCCTGTGGGCCTGAGGTTCTCCACCCCTGATTTATATTGAACAGCCACTGGTTTAGTGAGAAGTTTCATTCATGGTGAAGGTATGTAGACAAACTATTCTTTATGTGGAATGGCGCAATTTTGGGCTATGCTCATCGCTAATACATTTTAATTATCATTTACACACTATTTTTCAAGCAATATCGCGGCTGGTGAAACAGCTACGTCCATCTTTTACAACTGGAGGTGCAACTATGGAAATAGCCCTGTGCGACTGAACTACGTAGTTTCTATAACTCCTATTATTTTGTATGGAAACATCGTAGCTCGGCCTCTCTGAAGTTTCAGTAGTTCCACCTTCAGTGGTTGGAGATATTCTAGTCTTCTCATGAGAGGCGGGGACGGGATTAATTATTTAAAGAGGTTGTCCACTACTTTCCTTAGGATAATTCATCAATGTCGGATCGGCTGGGGTCCGACACCCAATACCCCTGGCCCAGTCATTCAGCTGTTATTGGTGTCGGCGACAGCCAGCCAGAAGTTCTTACTTGAGGCGCTAGTTGTCTTCTGATAGTGGCCGTGGCTTGGTACTACACATCTGCTTCCTATTCCAATCAATTGACACCGATAACAGTTGATCAGCTGGGGGTGGCAGGTGTTTTACCCAGACCAATCAGACATTGATGACCTACCCCAAGGAGAGGCCATCAATGTAAAAGTAGTGGACAGGAAGTAGGTGACAGGAAGTCTGGGCAGCGGCGGTGCCCATAGGTCAGCAGCCTGACTTTGCACTAATACTAGGATACAGAGTTGATATCACCGCTGTAGCCCTACTCTGAGAACTGACTGCGGCACTGACATCGTCCATCGATGAGAACAGCTCGGTAGCCTTGCATTAGCACTACAATACCAGGCTGCCCGACTTGTACTCATCACTTGTCACCAGTATTTAGAGCACAGCAATCATCACGTTGCTGTGCTCTGAACACGGATCCAGCTCTGTTCAATCAGTGTAAAGCCTCATTCAGATGTCAGTAATGCAGGGACATCTGAATGAGGCATTACATCAGTGTCCCCCAACAGGTCATATTTTCATGATTTCCTTAATATTGCACAGGTGATAATTCCATCACATGTCCAATACTAAGGGAATCCTAAAAATATGACCTGTTGGTGGCTCTTGAGGACTGGAGTTGGGGAACACTGTTACACTGACTGAGCAGAGCCGTGTATCTAATCCCATCATGTGAGATACAGTCCGCTAAGATATGTAGCTAATCCTTTCATGTGTGATGCAAAACCAACTATCAGCTCGGTGACACTGTCCACATCTTGAGATCACTTTGCAGTCACCAACAAAAATGTCTCCGCATTGTGATCCTAAACTTCATCATCCCTTATCCTTTTGCAAACAGCGAGCAAGAGAGGGGAGCTAGCAACATCAGACACATAGGCCCACATTTACTGCATTTGTCATGCGAGCTAGCACAAGAGAGGAAATATGTTGTGATGAACACCACATTTAAAATTGAATATGCAAATTGCCTCTTCAGAGAGCAAGACTAAGGCCACGGCCCCACTATCAGTATTTGGTCAGTATTCGGTCAGTATTTTTTCTCAGGAGTGGGAGACAAAACCAGGAGTGGGTGATAAATGCAGAATTGGTGACTTGTTTCTATTATACCTTTTCTCTGATTGTTCCTAACCTGGTTTTCTCTCCCACTCCTGAGAAAAAATACTGACTGAATACTGACCAAATACTGATAGTGGGGCTGTGGCCTAACTCTAATGCCCCCTATTGAAAATAGTGATTCTATAAGTCAATATTAACCCTTGCCACATGACTTAGGTTAAAAGCCAAATCAGAATCTCAATTTTCAGACTTTATGTTTCGGGGTCTTACCCCTCATAAATGCAAAGTATGAGATCAGTTTTTCTCACCCAGCCAAAGCAGAAGGTCTGGGAGTTTAAAAACAGAAACACAGTGGGCAAAAAGACAACATGGCAGAGAGGATAAATGCAGGTCATATAGTACAATATGCAATATAGTGTATTGTGAATATATATGTGACATGCACAAGTAGTGCTGTTGCTTCAAAAGCATCAAGCAACTATTAGAAATAACAGTCACAGGAGACAGGGAGTGTTTTAGCAGAACCCCAAGGGGATTGTGGGGAACTTGTGATGGCAGTCTGGCTGAAGCCGAAGACAGAGGTGGTGTGTTATCTGTATCTGACAGAAGGCATCTGAACAGGATTCAGATCAGTCGAGAAACTAAACACAGGTCAGATAAGCTCCCTGAACTAACAGTGCAGATTATTATTGGGCAGGAAGATAAGGACTGGAAGGAATTGTGTCACAGGGATCATCTCAATCATCAAACCCTACCCCCCTCCATCTCCATGCAGGATAAAGAATGCTGTGTACTATTGAGTCCATGTGAAGGAACACCCTGTGGTTGTGTATGCATAGAAGTGTGCAGCTAAGAGATCTAATCTGTGCTGAACTGTGCTACTGAAGAGACTGCCGTTACTGTACCTGCTTTAATAGACTGTACTGTGGTGAAGCCTGTTTCTTCAAAGAGTTAAATGGTACTGGTCGTACTTGAATAAACTCCACTGTTAAACTGTTGAAAAAGACTCTTATCAGATGTGTCAGCAATTGAATCTATCGTGTGCCTGAGAGAAGCTGGAACCTATCATCGCCCTGACTAACGGTTTCCCCAGGATTCCAAAGAATTCATGAAACCAGTCTCGCCCCTATCTGAACTTAGGCGGCGTGCATGTAACATTGGTGAATCCTGAGCGGGAATTAGCGTGTAGAGGGAGAAGAGGAAAAGTGTCTGGAAAAACACAGCAGCACAGCACCTCAACTCAACTCTGCTACATCAGTTAAAGGGGACCAGCCCTAAAGAAAACTCACTAGCAGCAATGGATGTGGAAATACAAATGGACAGAATTAGTGAGCTGCTTCTTCAGTTAACCTGTGAAGAATTGAGAACAGTAGCAGAACATATAAAGATCTCAGAAGAACAGATTTCTAAAGCACACACCCGCAGGCAACTGCTAGTTTCCATTAATGCAAAAATGGATGAGCTGGGGGAGAAAGAGGCTGAAGACGTCATGGGGACATTCCTCCAGGAGCTAACACAGTTTCTAACCAGGTTGAAGCGGGAATATCCTACCGCAGATGGAACTACAGGAATTGAAAGAACAATTCAAAGCCCTAACAACAGCCCTGCAGGAATCGACCAAAACCTCTGAAAGGGTGACAGACTCAGGCAGAACCTTTACCCTGCTCGGGTTAGATAAATCAGGAAGACAGTACTCTCTAACACCACTAATCACCATAAGGAAAGAATTCAAGATCATGGAACAGATTGGAGAGTGTGAACAGAAAGAGAAACTGTCTTATATGAACTTGTTGCACCAGATCGATGCAGACGTACAGAAAGGCTACTAGCCAGATGAGATCGTTGAGGGGGTGGTAAAAGCGATCAGCCCAGGACTGAACCTCCGTAGTATGCTAGAAATGAAGAGTCAACTGACCTTGCCACAGCTGAAGATGATTTTAAAAGGGCACTATAAAGAAGAGAGTACTTTAGAATTGTTCCACCGACTCATTAACCTCTCACAGAAAAATAATGAATCACCCCAAAGTTTCTTGTTCAGAGCAATTGAACTGAAGGATAGACTGTTGTTTGCATCCAGAGATGTAGAACTGGAGGAGAAGTTTGATACTGGACTAATCCAGAAGAAGTTCTTGAGATCATTGGGAACGGGGTTAATCAGCAAACACATCAAGTTGCAGCTGAAACAGTACCTAGAAGATCCGGGGATTCTGGATGAAGTCCTAATTGAAAAAATTAATGAGGCAGTTAGTTTGGAGTCAGAGAGCGAACAGAAGTTAAAGAAAGGCTCTGCTCCTAAAATCACCAAAATGAGTCAGCTGAAGTTGGTAACTCCCGATGGCCAGTCCGAAGATCATCATGGAGACCCTTGTGAAGCGTGCCGTTCATCAAATCAGAGTACAGTATGTGTCCACTGTCTAAGATGTGGTGGGGAAGGACATTATGCCAAGGAATGCCAATGGTCACGGTCGTTTGGATTAAAAGACAGGAGGTTGCCAGTGCGGGGCGACTGGTAACCGCGACACGGAGCAGGCCCCAGAAGCAAATCCAAATCTCAGCAAAACCCCAGAACGGCGCATGAGGTAAAATGGCTGCATCAGTAATATCCCCAAGTGTGTTCCCATCTACAACAGCTGCAAGAGAGACAGGGGCATCAGTTACTTAATGCCCAGTGTGGAGGTCAAACGATGTACTCCTGGGAGGAGGATTCCTCGGTCAGTAAAGATAGTCTCATCAGCCTAGTCGTTGAAAGGTGCTTTATACAGTGCCAGCTAGATGGACTCCTGGTAAAAGAACAGTGTGACACAGGAGCCCAAGCGAGCCTTTTAAATGAAGAATGGAGAAGGCGCTACCTGCCACATACCTGCCTTCGGTCGCTAAAAGAACTCTTAGGACCAGTGGAACTCTACGGCAAAGCTGTCAACCAGACCGAAATCCCTTTCATAGGCTAGGTAGAAGTGACTTTCCAACTGAGGGCCACGAAGAACAGCAACACCATTGAGCTTTTGGTACCTTTTCTCGTGACCAGTGATCAGAACGTGGCAGAGGATCCTATCCTGGGTTATAATGTAATCAGTGAGGTTATCACGAAACACAAGTCAGGGACGTTGGTGGTAGATGCAATTGCCACATCACTTGCCATACCCAACACCGTGGCGGAAAATGTGATTCGTAGAGTAAAGAAGGCACAGAATACAATGGACCTAAAAGAAGTCAAGGTAGGCTGGCGCCCAACCATCATCCCTGCAAACCAAATGGTAGGGGTGAGGTGTGGAGTCCGGGTAGAACTGGGAAGAAAAGTCCAGAAAAGACTGTTGTTGCCAAAAGACTCCTCACAACTTTCGGAAGGCCTAGTTCAAGGTGAGACTGTGCTTACGACTCCTACTGGTGGGTTTGCTCGAGTGACAGTACCGGTGATGAATACTATGAAACACAAAATTAGACTGGATCCAAAGACCGTGTTAGGTCACATTGAAACCGTTAAAACGGTATTTCCAGCCAGTGTGAGGCCCACCCAGGGGTCTACCATGAATTCAGTTGCCCAGGGGAGGAAATTGCACGACCCACCTCAGGGTCCTGGGATCCCCCAGTATCCCTGGAACACTTGTGTGCTGAAGATATAGTGACAGCAAAACAGATGCTGAGAGAAGACTGTCATGCATTATCTAAAGATGACTCTGATATAGGCTGTATCCCGTCGTTGCAATTGAAAATCAATTTGAAAGACACAACCCCAGTAACCAGAAGTTACATGTCTGTGCCGAAACCATTACATCGTGAAGTGAAAGTATTTACAAGATCTAATCAACAGAGATTGGGTCCAAAAGTCGAAGTCGTCTTATTCCTTTCCTATTGTTTGTATTAGGAAGAAGGACGGTACGTTGAGGCTCTGCTGTGATTACCGGGAACTAAACCAAAAGTCAGTACCTGATCGACACCCGATACCAAAGATACAAGATATGCTGGATAGCCTATCAGGAAGTACCTGGTTCTCTGTCTTCGATCAGGGTAAAGCATACCATCAAGGGTTTGTTGAAAAGTCCAGTAGACCCTTGACAGCATTCATCACACCGTGGGGGTTATATGAGTGGATAGCGTTTGGGCTCAGTTCAGCTCCAACAGAATTCCAGAGGAGCATGGAGACATGTTTAGAAGGATTGAGGGGCGATATCTGCCAGCGGTACTTGGATGACAATGTGGTACATAACAAAACCTTCTGGAAGCATGTTGAACACGTGAGGATCGTATTTCATCGGTATCAGCAACACAGAGTTAAGTTGACCCAAAAGAAGTGTGAACTGTTCAAAAGGCAAGTCCGATTTCTAGGGAAAATTGTGTCCGGAGAAGGATATACCATGGACCCAGCAGAAGTCGCTCTGGTACTGGCTTAAAAGACAAGCGGCCCTCTACTGTCGGGGAGTTGAGGCAGATATTAGAATTCCTCTCCTACTATCGTACTTACGTTCGGAACTTCTCCAGGATTGCCGCCCCACTATACCTCCACTTGGGGGGGACGACAGAGTCAACAAAACCCATGGAGAAAAAGAAGAGCGTGGTCAGAACCGGGCTTAAAAGAAACAACGCCGTTTCGTCCCAGCAGCCCATTCTCTGGACAGCACACTACCAGGAGGTATTGGAATAACTAATTGTTGTTTTTCTTTTCTCCACCTCTTTTTGGGGCATGAAGATCCTGTGTTGGACCTCCAAGAGAGCCACTCCCGACAGGTTTTGCTTCTGAGGTCTGAGGTAGAAGAGCAAGGCACGGCTTTGCAAAAAACCAATAGGAAGCACCTAAATAGATGCAAATTATGTACAAAGAAAGTCTGCCACCTGCCATAGTCTGCAGGGACCAATGTCTCTAGTAACAGGTAGAAAATCAACTCAGAATGTAGAACAACTTAACTTCAACCATAACAGCAGCCGGGGGCTGCCTAGTCCATATATTCCCACTGGGGAAAGGGCTCATTCCTCCCGACAGAGGCTGACCGGCCCTCCGCAGGTGAGTGCGCGGGGGCATCACTCCTGGAGACTTTGTGGACCTCCAAGGTGTACCACCCCCGCACTCCACTGTGGCTGGTGAAGGACACTATATCACCCAGGGTGAGGTTCCGGCCAGGGTGTCCCTTTTTGATCTGGGGCTCGACGTCGCGACGGTTGAAGAAGACGTCCTGCCTCAGCCCGGGACTCCTGATGAAGCCCCATCCCGCCTCCTGGAGGAAGCGGACCACCTGCCCTTCTTCACGGGGGCTCAGGTGGGACGCCTCCCTTTGGTGGGCTTTGGACTTAGCAGCTTTGGCCTGCACTCGGAGCTGCTGACACCGAACCTCCCATTCTTGTCGGTTTAGTTGGAGGATCTGTTGGAGGCATGGCTCCCTTCTCCTCTCTTCGGCCCGGGACACCCGGGGAGAGCCTTCTAGGTTGCCCCCCTGGTTGTCCCAAGCCCTCTCTTCTGCCGCCGGGCAGGTAACCGTGGGGCCATGAAGCAGCGTTAGGGGGCGCTGCAGCAGGCCCGAGTCCGCGGGCCTTTCCGGGTTGGGGCCCGTGGATTCCCATGCAGGCCTGAGGTCTTCCGGTAATGGAGGTGCGAGACCACGGAGGTTTCCGGAGATGGCGGCAGCTTGGAGCTCCGGGGCCAGAGCTTGCTCCCAGGTCACTGCGCCGGGCAGCAGGTACTCGGACCACAAGTCCAGGAGGGGTGCGGTTTGCTCAGCGGCCGGGGTAAGGATTTCTGACTCACCTGTCTCTGGGCCGCAGGTGCCCTCCGAAGCCTCCTCTTGCTGGTTTGCTGCTCCTTGGCGGAGGGTTTCACTCTCCCGCCGTTGCTCCTCCTGCTGCCGCGCAGCCGCCCTCATGCACCTCCAGACCACATTGCTCGGTCCATAGCTGGGAAATAGGGGAACTCCCAAGTGTGGGTGTATACTGGCTCTGTCTCCACTGGTGCTGGCAGCCGGGCCAGCCGCAGAAGGCTCTTGCTGAGTTCCCTCCGCGGCGTCCATGACTGCTTCCAATGGTGGCGATGCTAGGACTCTAATCACTGCACCTTGTTGTTTTTCTTTTCTCCACCTCTTTTTGGGGCGGCTCCAGGGCGGCTGGCTGATGGACCCTCCCAGGGACATCCCATCTGTTTTGACAGACATCCCTGCGCGGACTGTCTCTGCTCGAGGGGGCGGTCTGCTCTTTTGGCGCCATTGGGGAGCCAGGCCCACGATGGGAGGTGCCAAGACGCTGTCCTTTCTGCACATTATGGCGTCCGTTCTTCTTGGGCGGGCGCCATTTTAGGTGAAAAAGCGACAGTCTGTTTAGAAAGGCGCGCAGTACCTGGTAGCAATGGGCAATCTTCTTCCGTTGCTGCGGGCACGCAATCCTGCCGACTACTCCAGGCTGAGTGACGCCTCTTATCGGAAGCCCCTGTTTACTCTGGGAGATAGGGGTACTCGGAGTCAGGTCCTGTGATGGAGAGATGGGGTGCAGCCGAGGCCCGGACCCGCTCCGTGCCCAGGGCCGTCACATTAAAAATGTAATGGGCGTATCCGGGTTGAGTGGTATTTATCGACTACGCCACCTGTGGTGTCTGGTGATGCGCCACCAGCGCTGCTAGCAGTCCTCTGAGGCTGGATGTTGTGGCAGCAGGCGATGGTATAACTCCCCACAGGCGGAGCTGGGCCTCAGGGCAGAGGTGCAGATGGAGGAGGTAGTAGTAGTGAGGAAGTTCTGGTGCTGTGCGGTGCGGTGTAATAATAAAAGTCCGGAGGCCTTAGGGATAGTCTTCCACATCTTTACTCACGGTTTTGGTAAGCAGCGGCAAGGCTTCTCCCTGCTCCTCCTGGCACTCTGCGGCCACCAGAGACGAGGGCTCAGCGCACCCAGGATATTCGGGCACTTCGATCAGGACCCTCTGAGTGTTCCTAAACTGTCCCTTTCGACCTCTCTTGTCCGTGTACGTGCAAAGGCTGCGTCTCCATCTGGACTATGCACAGATATAGGGTAAGGCGGCTATTCCGTTCCGCCCGTCACCCTACGGGATCCACTGTAGCCTACCGGGCTTCTCTGACAGAGACGTGAAGTGGCAAAGTCAGATATCGGGGGGCCGGTACCCCTCTTGCAGCAGGAGTCCCTCTGGCCAGGCCAGAATGGAGAGTACAGGTGGCGTACGCCGCTCCGTCCGTGCTCGCTGGGATCCTTTTGCTTGTGGAGCTGTCACTATAGCTCCCGACCTTCTTAAACAAGGGAACTTGACCGGGGTAGAGACAATATTAACTGATACCCGTTCCTCGTGTCAAGGTCAGAGCACGAGGACCGTGCATCTACCACATGCTGCAGGCTCCAACACATGGCCGCTGCCAGCTGTGAAGATCACACTCAACGAACTAAGAATCAAGAACGGAGCCAAGAACGGGATCAAGAACCTTGTGCTCAAGATGGCTGGCTATTATATATCAAATTATGTGTGTAACCTAAAACTGTGTTCTACACTTCACCCACTACATGGTTCCCCCTACTTTTGGGTCCCCTCACTTGTGATCCTGCTGAGGCAGCACTATGGTGCATACTTGCTTCCCATAGGTCAGGAGTGTGTAGTGTTGAATGTAGATTCAGGGTCCTGACCAGTGCACCTTCCTTACCTGGGTGAGGAGACACTACACCTGCTGACAGGCTGCAGTATCCCCCCTTGTGGCGACCGAACCCTCAGGGGCGCCACAAAACCACCCATCTTGGGATATCCTGATTTCAACTTACCATTTGTTCTTCATTGTGACGTTTCTCAAGTTGGACTGGGAGCTGCTCTGTATCCGCACCAAGATGGAAAATTGAGAGTCATCAGTTACGATTCTAGAATGTTGAAAGACGCCGAGAAGAATTACCATCTACATTTCGGAAAATTGGAGTTCCTGGCATTGAAAAGGGCTATCTGTGAACGATTTAGAGATTATCTTTATTACAGAAAAGAGTTTGAGGTATACGCTGACAACAACCCTTTGACCTATGTCCTCACTACAGCCAAACTGAATGCAACGGGTCAGAGATGGGTCGCTGAGCTAGCTGACTTCAATTTCAGTATCAAGTACAGGCCAGCAAAATGCAATGCGGATGCTGACGGATTGTCGAGAATGGCACTAGAGCCTGAGGAGTTCATGCAAGAATGCTCGGAGAAAGTCAGTCTGGAAGCAATTGAGAGCACTACCCAAGCTACCAAGCTTATCAAGAGGAAGACACACCACGTTGACAGTGGAAACCAGTATAAAAGCAAAAGAACAAGATCACCCTCTGTCCATTCAACAAGTACCAAAAGGAACAATCCGTAAAGCACAACGGGAAGATCAGATAATTGGTAGAATACTACATTATGTGGACCAAAATCGGTTTCCAAGTAAACAGAGAGAGATAATGAGTCACCAGCAGTATCTGTTTTAGTTAAAGAATGGACGAAGCTCTACCTCAGTGAAGACGGTATCCTGTATTGTAAAGGAGGAAAAAAACGGCAGTTGGTACTACCCAGAGTATTCCGTAGGTTGGTCTTCAAAGAACGCCATGAAAACATGGGACACCTGGGAGTGGAAAAGACAACCAACTTGATCCGTGAACGTTTCTTCTGGCCGTACATGCAGAGAGATATTGAGAGGTATGTGACCAGGGAGTGTGGGTGTCTGAAAGATAAACGTCCCAACACATCAACCCGGGCATCTATGGGTAACATCAAAACTACGTATCTGTAGCACCCCGAGGGCTCGGCTGCTACAGGGGTATTGTACCTCAAACCAGAGGTGTGATATTCCACTCACGGGTAAGGATGGAGTGTGGACTAGGGCTCGCTAGGCTGCATGCACCACACACACCCCATTTCCGAGGGACAGCTCAACGGTGCTCCCACAGAAGTACAGGCACGACAGCTTCTGTCCCTGGCTGGAGTTGGGAGGGGAAGGAAAACCCAGTGGTGTAGGAGCAGATAGGGGTGGGTCTCTGGGCATAGGTAGGAGCCCATTGGTTGCTAGTCACCTGGGCTCACACATAAGGGAGGTATATAAGGTGGGCACCATCTTAGATCAGTGTGCCGTCTGAGGAGAAGTGACAGGGAGCAGAGCTGCTGCATGGGCTCTGCTCCACGGGCAGGCCTTGTCAGGAGGCCGGGGCCTGAGAGAGAGAGAGGAGAAGGAACAGCAAAGGAAGTAAGAAAGGAAACAAGGAACTGGAACACAGAGAAAGGGCCAGAGACACGAAGGCAGAAGGAACCCCAAAGGCCCAGGAGATTGCGGGTGAAGGGTTGGCAGAGCAGGGTACCGGGACCCAAATTGGTGGAGGCAACAGATTCCTCAGCCAAGGACCGGAGGTTGTGACCACATCTTGGTGCGACCCCTCACTACATCCACCAGGAAAGCATACCACATAGGGTCAGGGAAACCGGAGATAGGTTTCGCCAAGAGAAGGTCCGAGGAAGCTGGACAAAGGTGGGTCACTGGTGAGGACGGCCAGAGAAGGGAAGAGAAGGGAGCCATGTGCCACGCTCTGGAATTGCCTGGGAGTTGGTCGAGCCCCTTGCCTGGTGAACGCAGCACGGCTCAGGCGGTCCTTCATGTGCACAAGTGACCTGGATGAGAACTGTGAGTAAAGCATTGGAAACTGCACCACACGTCTCTGTGTTTCATCGCCGCACCAGCACCATTACTACTGGGACGCTCACACCATCACTCCCATCATCCACACTAGCTGCCCTGAGGCAATACTTCTCCCGTGGGGAGTTATCCCATATTCGGCTGCGCAAACATCAGCCTCAGCGGTCTGCAGTGCGGCGGTCCCCACTGACCACAATCCACGGGTGGCGTAGTCGGACACTTGTTATTACACTAAGACTGCCACTGAATTGACCGCCCTGGGCACGGACCGGGTCAGCGCCACGGAGACTACAACCCCCAGCGATCCGGCTCCGGGTATCCCCAGCACAACACAGGCCCAGGGGGCGCGTCATATCCGTTTGAGATGGTCTCAATAGACTTTCTACATTTCTAGACATGCAAGGGTGGTTACAAATACATATTGGTGGTGATGGACCTTTTTACTCGATTTGTTCAAGCATATGCCAACATCAATTAATCGGGTCGAACAGAGGCAGAGAAGATCTTCAATGATTTTGCTTTGAAGTTTGGGTTCGCTACGAGGTTACACCACGACCAAGGAAGAGAATTTGAGAATCAGCTCTTTGCCAAGCTAGGAAAGTACTGTAGAATTCAGAGATCCCACACAACATCCTATCACCAAATGGACAAGTGGAACATTTTAACGGGACATTATTGTCGATGTAGCGCACTTTAACAGCTGATGAGGAGAAGACTGGAAGAGTCAAAAGTGGAACATGCCTACAACTGTACAAAGAGCGAGGCAATGGGTTACTCACCTTTCTTCCTATTGTATGGACGATCGCCAAGACTGCCAATCGACATCATGTTCGATACTCCGGTGTTAGAGACTTACAAAATGTATCTGGAGTATGTTCCGAAATGGAAGGAATGGATGGCAGAGGCATACAACATAGTATCCAAAGTGGTTAAGCAAGGGCAGAGCAAGAGTAAGGAGTACTATGATTGAAAATGTTATGGAGCAGAACTGACACCGGGAAGCCGGATGCTAGTCAAGAACATACATGAAAAAGGTGGTCCAGGAAGGCAAGGTGTACGAGATCATAACGAGGAAAGCCGATGACAGTCCAGTGTATGAAATCTGATTGGAAAGAGGGGACAAGAAAACCACAATAGTCCATTGGAATTTATTACTGCCCTGTGATTATGTCCCACCACAACAAGACTTCCCAGAAGCAGACCGACATCGACCGAGATCGACTAAGGGACCACCACAGACTGAAGCTCCGGAGGTGGATCGTGACCTTGAAAGTTCCGATGAGGAAGAGCACACCATTGTATTTCTCGGACCGGCAAGGAGAGGGACGTACCATACTCAGGAGAGTGAACTAAGTCCCGAGGATCCAGAGTTTGTACCAAGGAATACAGATGAAGTCCAATTCAGATCTGATGATCGAATACCGATCACTGAAGAGACCGACTGACACTCAGGAGCAGCGGAATTACTAGACGGTGTGGAAAGAGGCGATTCAGGAGAAGTACAGGAACTTACAGGGGCAGCTCCAAGAGCATCTGAGGAAGCACGGGAATTGAGAGACTCCTATAACCAAAGAACCCGTGGTATCTGAGGAACAACCCACCAGGAGGATGTCGACTTGAGAAGTGAGGAAGCCCGTGATGCTGACGTACGAGACACTTGGTGAACCGAGTCAAGTGCCAAGGACTGTCGACTGGAAACAGGTATCTCTGCCGACAGACCAGGTAAGCCCACTTGAGTGGTATTCACCACCAAGAGGCAGTATGGAAGATGTTGCCTGGTGGAAAGACTTGTTTTCATGCTTTGATTTTCCTTAAAAGACTTTGTAGAAACAAAGAACTGTTAAGGCCTACTGAGAGAGAGAGCTGGTTGAAGACGTACGAAAAGCTCCAGCTGAAGAGACACTGATTGTGTTAATTGTGTTAATTGTTCATTTCTTACAGGAGTACTACAAGAAAAAGGTTGTATAATAGGTTGTTATAAATGTTTATAAATGTTATGCCAATTTGACAATGCCCATTTGTATATAAAGTTACTCAACTTTCACCACTGTCTCAGAATTGGTCAGATTGACCAATTAAGACGAATGTCGAGGATGACATTCAAAAAGGAGGGGAGAGTGTGACATGCAGAAGTAGTGCTGTTGCTTCAAAAGCATCCAGCAACTATTAGAGTTAAAGCAATCACAGAAGACAGGAAGTGTTGTGCTTCAGAAGCATCCAGCAACTAGAGGAGTTAACACAGTCACAGGAGACAGGGAGTGATTAGCAGAGCCCCAGGGGGATTGTGGGGAACTTGTTGGTTAGTCTGGCTGGAGCCAAGGGGAAAGTTGGTGTGTGTGTGATCTGTATCTCACAGACGCGCCCGGGAAGTGAACAGGATTCAGATCTGGAGTTAAGCTAAGCACAGGTCAGATAGAGTTCCTGAACTAACAGTGCAGAGTATTATCAGGCAGAAAGATAAGGACTGGAAGGAATTGTGTCACAGGGATCATCTCCCTCATCAAACCCTCCCCCTCCCCCATCTCAATGCAGGATAAGGAATGCTGTGTACTACTGTGCCTTTGTGAAGGAAAAGCCTGTGGTTGTGGGTGCATAGAAGTGTGCTGCTAAAAAGACTTGATCTGTGCTGTACTGTGCTACTGGAAATATTGTTTATTCTTGTGCTTTAAGAAGAAACTGTACTGTTTGTTACTGGAGCCTGTTGCTCAAGAGACTTAAATTGCGCTGGCCGTGCGGCTTCATATTAAATGCTATTGTTCAACTGTTCAGGAGGACTCTTGTCAAATGTGTCTGATCAGCAAGTGAATCCACCCACCTGTCTGTGCCTGAGGGTCAATACCCCTGTATAACTGAGAGAAGCCGCAGTATATGGTCGCCCTGAGTAACGGTTCCCCCAGGATTCCAAAGAATTCATATAACCTGTCTCGCACCTATCTGAACTTAGGCGGTGTGAATGTAACATAAAATAAAAAAAAGAATTGTCCATAATTTAGGGTTCCAAGGAAACGGCAACAAGCATGGGTCATGAAAATCATGAGAAACTAATAAAGTATTTTTTGGAAAATTATGCAACTTTACTTTTGATTATGCAAGGAATAGCTATTGTAGCATCGGTGTCTCTGCCCCCTGCCAGGCAGAGACGCCGTCCCTCTCACCTCCCCGCTCCCCTCGCGGTGACCTCCTGCGCTCCTCTTCCTGCTGCTGCCGGCGCGCGCAGCTTCCCGGGCACTGTGCTTAGGGCGCGCGCACTCCCTCTCTCTTAAAGGGGCCGCACGCACCGTTCTAAGGAGTCCCCGGCCAATAGCTGGAGGTCCTCCCATATATAAGGCACCTCCTCCAAAATGGAGGTGCCCGAGCAATAGTTGATGCATAGTATACTTACCTCTGCTTCAGCCCTCAGGTCCAGTTGCCAGCCTGACTACTGTTCCAGTCCGCCAGCCTGACTACTCTTCAGCCCGACAGTCTGTCTTCCGTTCAACCCGCCAGTCTGTCTATGGGCAAGTCCGCCTGCTTACCAGGAAGCACCTGCCAGTTACCAGCCTGCTACCTGCCGTGCCTGCTAGCCCGCTCACCTGGGAGCACTCGCCTGTTACCGGCCTGTTACCTGCTAGCCTACCTGGAGGCTCTGCCGTCACTTGCCGTGACCACCTGCCTGCTAACCTAGAGACTTCAGCCTGCTTGGCCGTCACTTGCCGTGACCACCTGATAGCCTACCTGGAGGCTCCGGCTGTCACTTGCCGTCACCACCTGTCTGCTAACCTAGAGACTTCAGCCTGTTCTGCCGTCACGTGCCATGACCTCCTGTCAGCTAACCCAGAGACTTCTGCCTGCTTGTTGTGCCCATCCGCTATACCGGTCAGTCCCAGTCATCTGACCCATGGGAGCCACCTGCTCTCTTACAAGGTCGTCCCCAGAGTAGCACCTGGTCCCTCTGCTCGGTCCCTCCCTGGTCACGGAGTCGTTAGCCGCCGTACGACCAGGGTCGGTCTAGGTTGATACTTAGTTACGCCCCTCTGGGTCCCTCCTTGCATCGCGGCACAGAGGTTCCACCACCCTGATCCGTAACAGCTATAATATCCCTTTATTTATGTCTTACATATTTTATTTACTTCCCAACTTTGTAACAGGGGAACATACTGTAGTGATGTGTAAATTCCCCATCAACGTTCCTAGAACACCCGCAGCCGCCCACTTCACATCGTATAGTGTTTACATAGTCCACCGTCCCCCTTCAACCTCCATAAATTGGCCTGAATATCCCAGGATTGTTTTCAAAAAATTGAGACAGTCCCAATGTATTTGGAACTATTGGTAGCTAAAAATTCACATTGGGCAAATATTGGGTTTGATCAATGTAATATCATACGTAAAATATAAACAGCAACAAAAATTGAATTTCTTTATTGAAATCAAAATTATGCTACAGTTAATAAATGTCGCTTGCATTCATTTTTTGGGAAATACTTGAGTGATTTGATTGTGGTCCACACTGTAAAACTTTTTTTAATCTTTCTAAAACTAGAAAAAAAGTAAAATAGAATTATTAGCAATCAATCCCGCATTTTACATTCCTAATAATAAAAGTATGGCACAGAGACATTTTTTTCTACATATGGGGTCTTTTTAGGGCCTCTACAATCTTTCTGCGCCCAAGATTGTAAAGACAAAGTGACCAACCTGCCCGGTGTCCAAGCAGATCTCATGGTCACTTACCATCTTTCTCGCTGGCTACCGTCTCTCCCTCTTCTCGTTCTAGCTCTTTCCCATATATAACTGGGATTATAAAGGAAATAGAACGGATGCCATTTGACAGTGGCTCCATTCTGTATGACAAGTGGAAGAACTGTGCAATCTGTCTATCATCTACATGGGGAGGAGGCCACACTACGGAGGAGAAGGCCACACTACGGAGGAGAAGGCCACACTACGGAGGTGAAGGCCACACTATGGAGGAGAAGGTCACAGTACGGAGGAGAAGGCCACACTATGGAGAAGGTCACAGTACGGAGAAGAAGGCCACACTATGAAGGAGAAGGTCACAGTACGGAGGAGAAGGCCACACTACGGAGGAGAAGGCCACACTACAGAGGAGAAGGCCACACTATGGAGGCGAAGGTCACACTACGGAGGCAAGTCCCATTGCATGAATATCCCAAGTAGAAGGAAAGCCCAGGAGATGTGATTAGCCGCCTGTTCACAAGGAGATTCACTTACAGACTTGTAAGATATCACTTGGGATGCAGGTTGTCAGACGAAACCAGCCGGGCTCACTGCATACAAAGGCTTTACCCGGCGCTATGCAAAGTTTCTCAGCAATGAACCGTTTCCATAAATCCATCTCTGCTTCAAATGTCTGCGACGTCAGGAACTACATTTATGAATAAAGACAACAAAAGTAGAAAGCGCATGAGAAAATGTGAAAATGAGCTGGAGAGAAGAATCCACCGGAAGGAAGGGAAGAAGGGAAGGAAAGAGATTAATGAAAGCATGGAATGAAGGAAGGAAAGAAAGAAAGAAGAGAAGAGAAGGCAGGGAATTAACTAGGGAAGGAAGTAAGGAACGGGGTAAAAGGAAACAAGGGAAGAAACAAAGGAATGGGAAGAAAGTAAAGAAAAAAAAAGAAAGCTAGCCATAAAGAATGAGGAGAAGTACAAAAGGGGAAGGAGGGAAGGAAGGAAGGAAAACAAGAGGGAAGTAAGGTAAGGAGGTATGTAAGAATGGGGAGGAGTACAAAAGGGAAGGAAGAAAGGAATAAAGGAAGATAAGAGAAAATGTGAGCTGTAGCTGGAGTCAGCTGGAGAAGGAGAGAAGAATTCACCAGAAGGAATAGGATGAAAAAAAGGAAGTTAAGAGATTAATCGAGATTAATGAAAGTACAGAAGGAAAGGGAAGAATGGGGGAAGGAAGTGGTAAGAAAAAAAAGGAAAGATAAGGAAGGAAAGAAAAAAAGAAGGAAGGCAACAGAAAAGAGAAGAATGGGTAAATGTAAAAAAGAGGAAAGAAGGAAGGAAAGTAAGGATGTATGAAAGAATGGGAATTAGTACAAAAGGGGACGGAGAGAAGGAAGAAAAGAAGGAGGAGAAGAAAGTAAGGAGGTATGGAAGAATGGGAGGAATGCAAAAGGTAAGGAAGGAAGGAGGGAGGAAGGAAGGGAAAAAAGAGAGAAGGAATGTAAGACTGATGAGAAGTACAAAAGAAGAAAAAAGGAAGGAAGAGATGAGAAAGGTGAAAGTCAGCTGGAGAAGGAGCTCCACTGGAAGGAATGGGATGAAAGAAAGGAAGTAAAGAGATTAATGAAAGTAAAGAAGGAAAGGGAAGAATGGGGAAAGGAAAGAAGGTAGAAAGAATTAGGGGAGGTAGGGAAGGAAGTAACTACAGAGTGGAAGGAAAAAGGAAGGGTAAGAAAGGAGCTAAAAAAGGAAGGTAACAAAAGAAAAGAATGGGGAGAAGTACAAAAGAGGAAGGAACGAAGGGAGGCATGGAAGAATGGGGAGAAGTACGAAAAGGAAAGAAGGGTAAGGAGGTCTGGAAGAATTATGATGAGTTCAGAGGGGGAAGAAAGGAAAGAAGAAAGAGAAAAATACAATTAAGGAAGAAAAATGTAAAAATAAAAGGAATGAAGAAAAGAGAAAAGTAAAAAAGTGGACTGGAGGCAGTGCAGAGAACTGAATACGTATAGGGAGGGAGTACATGAGGCAGGGATGTGCACAGTTTTATGCATTTGGCCCAGACTAATAAACAATAAAACATTTCTAGACCAAATGCAAATAGTGCCCATGTATTACCCAGGTTGCGTGGCACAAGGCATTCTCAGGCCCACTTGCCCATGTATTACACGTATGGATGGTGATTTAGTTGGAAGCATCGGTTACATTTTTCCTGGCTGCCATAGATTTACCGGTGATCAGAGCTTCAGGTTGGGCTGTGTCCAGTATGTGAGACAAACCCTTTTATCACAAACATCTTGCAGCTTGTTACTACCAGTAGATATCATGTTCATAGCGCTGATTCTGATGGACATACCTTCCTGAAATCGGCCCAGACATACATCCCCGTGGAGCGGTGGAGGACCGGTATTTTAAGTTCCTCTAGCCCAGTAACCATCGCCGTCTGAGATTCTCTAAGAAGTTCTTTATTGGTAGGAAAAAACACATTGTCCAACCAGTCTGTAAAGTAAATGATGATTAAGGGGTCGTCACTATATTTATATTGATGATATATCTTTAGGATTGGTGGGGGTCCGACACCATAGGGGGTGTCCAATCAGTGCTGATAGTGACAGATTATGTGTGGACAATGGGATAACAACATCCAGTTGTCAAATTATTGAAACATTTCCAGGAGGAACAACAGAGGGACTAAAAAAAAAAAAAAGTTCTAGAATTGTCATTTTCTAAGAAATATAAGTATTGTGATGGAGATCAGATTGCAAAATTAAATGACTAACCTCTGTCCCGGAGTAGCTGATAGACCATGTATTGGGTAGTTCCTGAACATTGGTGGAAATTTGCCAGCCGACTCATGGGATGTACTACGTGCTTATTTTCAGTATACAGCATCCCGACTCGGAGGCCATTCATTCCAAAATCCTACAAATTAATCAGAAACACAAAACCCCACAGATATTTCTTTTGTCTGACATATCTAGGTAAAACATGACTGCAACGTGTGAATAAGCTCTTAAAGGATATGGACACCTAACAGTATTTTTTTTACCTAAATGCATGCATTTTGGCCTAGAAATAATTTTTGCAATTGGGTTTCCTTAAAAATTTTGCACGGTTTGACTTTTACAGGCTCTATGATTCTCTGCACATTGCTGGCTGCAGAATGATTTAACTGGAAATCCAACAGTGAGCTTTGAGAGTGTTTTTCTGAGCTCCTCTGTGCCGAGTTATGACCATAGGCCACATGAAAATTGCACTGAGCTTTGATGTTGTCAATCGGGAGCTCAGAAAAGACAGATATAACAGTTACAAACCCCCTTCAGAAAAAGCTAACTGACTGATCCTCAGTTACCTCATTCAGCAGCCAGTAATGTGCGAAGAATCAAAAGAGCCTGTAAAAGCCAGAGGTTGCAATATTTTTGATAAAAATTGCTAAATTATTTTTTTGCCTAAAATACATTAATTTAAAAAAAAATGTCCATATCTTTTAAAAGAACATACAAATAAAAGGATCTTTTACTTTGTGGAGGGTTCAGACCTTACCTTACTGAGTCCCCATATGAAGTGCCTTCTCTTAGGATCAGGAAGACTAAATACATAAAAAAAAAAATAAACAAATAATAGCAATGGTATTAATAACTATAAGATTTAAAGACTCTGGATTTGTCTCTGACTTTTGGAGACAAAAAAGGGACGGTTTCCAGTCCATATATCCTTTTAAGATAGTCTTGTCGTAACGTTTGAGCAGTGGGTTGGGGCTGGTTGACTGTTAGGTTGATTTGTTTTGTAATATCTGTCCTGAAGAACAATTCGAGAAATTGTAACTAGTTTATTTTTAGGTTTAGTTATGAAGATTTGTAATATCCTTCATTACCTTATTTTGCATTGTTCTCGCCAAAACATTATGCTAAAAGTGCTGTTTCAATATCCAGTGTATGCTCCTTTACAAGCTGCTTTCAACTGCTGCTCAGCAAAATCGATACACTATATTCATCAAAAGTATGGGAATTTCCCTGTCTGAACACAGTGGTCAGAACAGAGAGGCTCAGACAGGGAAAGTTCCATACTCTGAAGAATGTATTGTAAGGATATTTTGAGCAGCAGTTGAAAGCAGCTTTAAAAGGAGCATGATACATATACTGAATACTCAGAACATTAGATCTATATTGTGAAGGTCTCCTTCATTCAGTCAAAACAGCTCTGTACCTTTCAGGCATGGACTCTACAAGACCTTCGAAGGTGTCCTGTGATATCTGGCACCGAAACATTAGCGGAAGAACCTTTCTGTCATCAACCATATATAAATGAACCATGGATGGCCATGACCATGTCACCAGTTCACCGGTTGTCCTTCCTTTGATCACTTTAGGTAAGTTTTAACCATTGCATACAGGGAACACGACACAAGACCTGCCAACTTGGAGATCCTCTTAACCTAGTAGACATCACAATTTAGCCCTAGTCAAAGCCACTCCGAGCCACACGCTTCTCCATTTTTCCCGTTTCCGCTTCCACTTTGATGTCTGTATTATATATTTATATTATTTTTGGGCAAATAATTACCATCTCCAACAGAAGAACGTTCAGATATACTCCAGCTTATTACTTACTCTTGGAAGGATAGCACACTGGTAAAGTCGTTGTTCATTACTGACAGCATGTATATTTCATCCAAAATCACGTGCAAGCTGTACCTAGAGACAAGTAGGAATAAAAGTGTGTAAATGGATAAAACTTTTACTAAATTCTCCATCTCTGCACCAGTTTTGTGCCTTTATACGATATGGTTACGTTTTGCCCAATATTTGATAACAGAAAAATATCTTGCAAGTTGGTGGCACTTTTGGTTTACAGCAAAACACAAAAAGGTGAAGAACCACTTCTGTACATAAGGTGGCGCTCTTACTCATTTACATTTTGGCCTCCATGACACCTCTAACCATTATTAATCATTACTGTAGTCCAAGTCATGTCCACCATCGTGTCTGAAGGTCGTAGTTTTGGAGGTTACATGTCCTCCTGATGAACAGTCCAGGCGTCACAAGTCACATCCATCTGAAGCTGTAGATATATAGATCATTCCAAATTTCCATGCAGGCTATAAGATAAAAGTCGCCCGAGGTGGCCAGTATCAGATCGGTGAAATAAACGAATGATCGTTTCGGCAGATGAACGTTCGATATTCTTCAAAAGGCATTGGGCATCTTGGATTTTTTGTGCTGCAGCATGCATGTCCCAGGCAAGGTGCAACCTCCAACCATATGGCTCTTACCTGCTGGCAAACTCAAGACATTCCTTCAGTAAATAGGGAGAGTAGACTTCTCCTAAAGGATTTTGGGGATTTATTAGGATTAATACTTTGACTCTGATGCCCTGAAAAAAAATAAAAATAAATATAAAGCACAATTTTATTCATACTAAAGGGACATAGATGTCACAGATTTGGACTCAGGGTCCTCAAAGTTACATCTTTGCCATCTTTGCCATATTACATACCAAAAATGTGATCATTCCGATTCTATGGCTTTGCTCAAATATTTCCGTCAGCTCCATAGATACTGAATGGAGCAAAGGTCAAGCATGGGCATCTCCGTTCAGTTTAAGATGGGGCTCTGTAAAGCCTTTTTTATTATTTAAAGCCCTTTTTTTGGGGTCCTAACGGTCAGACCCCAGCGCTCAATAAGGTGTCCCCTATCCTATGGATTAGGGTTAATTTATAATTTTGGAAATACACCTTTAACTTAAAATGTTACCTGTTGTCTTGCTTTCTCCATCCCTTCTTCTAACCTCTGTATCGTTAACGAGAATGGAAGACTGTGATCTTCTGTAACCTTTAAGAGAAAATATAATAGTATTTATCTTATTTGGGTGGAGGCAGCAGAGGATGAAAGTCAAGTGACCCCAATATAAATCTATTATACAGGCACCAATGTACCACTTGGTTGTGGAAACAGAAGCAGTAAAAATAGGGAAGCCTATGGCTCAAAGTCAATGGGGGTGCCCATGGCTCAAAGTCAATGGGGGTGCCCATGGCTCAAAGTCAATGGGGAAGCCTATAGCTCAAAGTCAATGGGGACGCCTATAGCTCAAAGTCAATGGGGAAGCCTGCGGCTCAAAGTCAATGGGGACACCTATAGCTCAAAGTCAATGGGGACGCCTATAGCTCAAAGGCTCAAAGTCAATGGGGAAGCCTATGGCTCAAAGTCAATGGTGAAGCCTATGGCTCAAAGTCATTGGTGAAGCCTATGGCTCAAAGTCAATAGGGAAGCCTATGGCTCAAAGTCAATAGGGAAGCCTATGGCTCAAAGTCAATGGGGAAGCCTATGGCTCAAAGTCAATGGGGAAGCCTATGGCTCAAAGTCATTGGTGAAGCCTATGGCTCAAAGTCAATAGGGAAGCCTATGGCTCGAAGTCAATGGGGAAGCCTATGGCTCGAAGTCAATGGGGAAGCCTATGGCTCGAAGTCAATAGGGAAGCCTATGGCTCAAAGTCAATGGGGAATCCTATGGCTCGAAGTCAATGGGGAAGCCTATGGCTCGACGTCAATGGGGAAGCTTATGGCTCAAAGTCAATGCGGAAACCTATGGCTCAAAGTCAATGGGGAAGCCTATGGCTCAAAATCACTGGGGAAGCCTATGGCTCAAAGTCAGTGAGGAAGTCTATGGCTCAAAGTCAATGGGGAAGCCTATGGCTCAAAGTCAATGGGGAAAAAGTCAATGGGGAAGCCTATGGCTCAAAGTCAATGGGGAAGCCTATGGCTTGAAGTCAATGGGAAAGCCTGTGGCACTAAATTATGAGCTGAATTTGCAATGTCTGAGACTGAAAAAAACAGTATTTAAACAAACCCTGCCCGCAAATTGGCATTTCCATGGGGGATGAGATGGTTCTGGGTAGCAAGAAGGTGTCTCTAAATTGCCAGCACAGATAATGGTAACTATAAAGAATTCAGTAATAAAATTCTGACAGTCTTTAGTCACCACTAGAGGGAGCTTTAATGTATAAACAATGTGCAGTGAGATGCTAAGCTCCCTCTAGTGGTGGCTTCAGGTAGTCAGAATTTTACATTTAGCTATGTCTGTGCTAAATATTTAGAAGCATGTATCACAAAAAATGTTAATAGTAGACACTGACTTTAAAGGGGATTTTGTATTGGCATATGCAACAGATTAGGACTTATTATAAGTGAAAGGAGGACTTTATACTAACCAGACAGCAGATGGCGATAGTGTGTAAAGTTATATGCTTGCTGTAATGTGGGGAGGGAAGCTCTCAATTGTTGGTTGTTCTTACTTCCTGTTTTTTTTTCCTGAATGTGTTATGCCAGCAGCACACGGACTGTGTGACACTGAATTGTATCTCATGTTTATCCAGTATGAAGTAAATACTGTTAACACAAGATATCTTGCTGATTGAAGCTCTCGTAAGTACAGTGGTGACTGTAAGAAGATGCACTCTGCGACATTTTGTAGGATATGCCGTTATTGTTTAATTGTGGCATCCAGCCCCTAAACAATCTTGAGGGTGCAAGTTCCATGAGTCTAAATAGCAATGATCGGTATATGTAATAGAACATCAGACCTGGCTGTTCAAGTGGACGTACACAGGCTGTAGGCCAGAATATGCTCCAGTGTATAAGGCAATCCCGGAATAGTAGGGCGTAGGAGTCAGGAATCCATCTGGAAAAGACAGTAATGTGTGGAGGAAGGGTCAGGACATGCTGTTCAAGATGTGCTGTTCAAGCTCCATTGAGGAAGCACCAAGAAATGGGCTACGTTGATGACTGTAGACACAGTGGCCGGCCAAGGAAACTTAGTGCAACAGATGAAACATCATGATTACTGCCTTTCTAAATTGGAAGATGTCCAGCAGTGCCATCAACTCAGAACTCGCAGCAATTAGTGGGATCCAGATACACCCATCTACTGTTCAATAACACTTCTAACACCTGCCTAAAACTTTTGCACAGTACCCTGTAAATAGATCGAAAGAAATATGTAATATAACTAAGGGTTTCTTTGGTGTTATATATGTTGAACTAAGCTAATCTGCCCAGTAACAGAAGTTTCAGCTTATTGGAGGGAAAAATAACCCGACTAGCTGATTGGTCGAGTTATTTGAGTGGGAAAATGAGAGAAAATGATTGGCTGGGATATGCAATAAAATAATTAGGTGAGACACAAAAATAAATCACTTCAGCTGAGAGGAGTGGAGGACAACCAAGTCTTTCCAGTTTACGGCGTAGACCTATATAATAAGTATATACAGTATGTAGCCCCAACTGTTACTGAATATATTGCAGTCTATGACAAGCTTGCACTGGTTGGATATCGTGGTAACTGTTCCTTTCTGGTCGTATCATTACTAATTATTACTACATAGTAAATTATTATAATGAGGAATCCCTATACAAGACTATATTTCTGGAGTTTGTTTTTACTAACCTCCTGGATTACAAATGACAGAGGAGAGAGCGCACAGGATGGAGCAGCACCCGTTCATGATGATTATCTATATAAAGGAGTAAAATGTTACCATATACAACTATATTAATATAAGAAACCCAAAGATACGTTACTTCACTATTAAAGGGGTCACACGTGGAGTTAAATCAGTACTGTGGCCTCTTCCACCCCAGGATCGGTGGGGGTCTCAGAGGATGGATCAACTATGATCATAATAAAGCTATGCCCTTGAAATCTACGATCGAAAAACCCTTGGGCCCCATCCTGGAGAACCACCACCAGAGGAAAAAACTAAAAGCTACTACCCGGCGGGGGCTGGTCTGGACTGGCGGCCGGTTGCATCTGGCGCATCTGTAGCACCCCCGGGGTCCGGTTGCCACAGTGGCATTGCCTCCCTCACAAGAGGTGATGCTGTGGCGCCCCTGAGGGTTCGGTCGCCACAAGGGGGGATTCTGCAGCCTGTCAGCAGGTGTAGTGTCTCCTCACCCAGGTAGGGAAGGTGCACTGGTCAGGACCCTGAATCTACATTCAACACTACACACTCCTGACCTATGGGAGGCAAGTATGCACCATAGTGCTGCCTCAGCAGGATCACAAGTGAGGGGAACCAAAAGTTAGGGGAACCATGTAGTGGGTGAAGGGTAGAACACACTTTTAGTTTGCACACATAGTTTCATATATAATAGCCAGCCATCTTAAGCACAAGGTTCTTTGATTGTGGTCTTTGCAGCTGACAGTGGCCTTGTGTAGGAGCCTGCAGTGTGCTGAAGATGCACGGTCCTCGTGCTCTGACCTTGACACGAGGAGCAGGAAGGAGTTAACAGTGTCTCTATCCTGGTCAAGTTCCCTTGCTTAAGAAGGTCGGGAGCTATAGTGACAGCTCCACAAGCAAAAGGATCCCAGGGAGCACGGACGGAGCGGCGTACGCCACCTGTACTGTCCATTCTGGCCCTGCCAGAGGGACTCCTGCTGCAAGAGGGGTACCGGCCCCCGACATCTGACTTTGCCACTTCACGTCTCTGTCAGAGAAGCCCGGTAGGCTACAGTGGATCCCGTCGGGTGACGGGCGGAACGGAATTGCCGCCTTACCCTATATCTGTGCATAGTCCAGAGGGAGACCCAGCCTTTGCACGCACACACACAGGAGAGGTTCAAAGGGGACTGTTAGGAACACTCAGAGGGTCCTGATCGAAGTACCTGAATTCCTTGGGTGCGCTGAGCCCTCATCCCTGGTGGCCGCAGTGAACCGTGAGGAGCAGGGAGAAGCCTTGCCGCTGCTTAAAAGAACTGTGAGTAAAAGACCTGGAAGACTATCCCTATGGCCTATGGTTCCTTTATTTCTGCGCTGCACCACACCGCACCTGAGTGACCCAGGACTACTCTCCCCATCCTCCTGTTACATCTGCCCTGAGGCCCAGCTCTGCCTGTGGGGAGTTATAACATCGCCTGCTGCCACTACATCCAGCCTCAGAGGACTGCTAGCAGCGCTGGTGGCCATCACCAGACACCACAGGTGGCGTAGTCGATAAATACCACTCAACCCTGAAAGCCCTTACATCCTTTTTAATGTGACGGCCCTGGGCACGGAACGGGTCTAGGCCACGACTGCATCACTTCAACATCTGACCCGGCTCCGAGTACCCCTCATCTTCCCAGGGCAGGGCTGCGAGCGTCACAATGCCATGCCTGGAAGCAAGCAGAGGTCCCCTAATCAGGTTTTGCTAAGCATGCAACACTGCCCTGGCTCCAGACCAGCAAGGGGAGTCCCTCCCTTGGCAACTGGGATCTGGGGGCGGGGTTAGTTAGCCTTAGTGTGAGGAGTTGAAGAGAGGACGTCGAGAAGAGAGGAGCTGGGGACTGGATCTGCACGGCAGCTCACCCCAGAAGCATCAGCACAGAAGAACCAGAGTCTGAGGCTGTGGGGCACTGAAGGCCCAGCCGCAGAAACCGGAGGGCAGGAGACTGCAGGTCTCTTGGCCCCATCAGACGCCCGGAGGCTCAGCAGCACTGCAGGGTCCAGCACCACCATGTGGGAGCGACGCACTAGCAAGGCCCGAGCTGCCTGCCATACGGGTGAGCACAGAAACGTTACAATCAGGGACGAGGGCCACCGCACAGCTACAAGCAGCAGGGCTAAAGAGTTTAGTGGAAAGGGAAGGCCTCCAACTTCACCTGAAAAGGAGGATTCTTTACTTGCTTCCAGGGTGCCCGGACTTCCACTTCTAGCCAGTACCCTAGTCTTGGCTTGTCTAATCACCACCAGTAAAGACCCTGGGACTGCATTTCCTTGTCTCTGTGTTTCTTGCTGCGCCATCAACCCCTGCACTACGACGCCCAGCACAACCTGCAACTGACGCGCCCCTGGACCGTGGAGTTCTCGGCAGCCGGGCCCCTGGTTGCTTGGGGGATATCATGGTGGCTGGCCCGGTCCGTGACCCAGGGCGGTGAGTAAAAAGGGGAGAATATTTATAGGGGATTATAAGTGTTCGTGACGCCACCTATGGAATGCGGCTAAGGGGAGCCGCCGCTGCGGAGCAGTCCTCTGGAGCTGGTGATACGGCAGCAGGGATGGTGTGGCTCTCCACAGGTAGAGCTAGCTCCAGGGCAGCGTGGGTTGTAATGGATGGTGGTGCAGGGGAGAGACGGCAGGACGGTCACGGAGGAAAGACGGACACTCACACGGGGGTAAGCTTCAGTACCTTTACTGGTGATGCTGCAGGCACGGTCCAGGGTACTCCAGGCGAAGGGCGCACTTTTGGAGTCTCCCCAGTGAGCTGGTATAGGGCCTCCTGATCTGTGACTTTCTTCTCTAAGCTTCTGGCCTGCCTGGAACTAGCTTGGTTACTGTCTCTCCTTGCACCTGCTGACCTGGTGGTAGGGCCTTCTCTTTGGAGATCACTCTCCTTGGATGCTGGGGCCTCCGTGACTCCTAGCCCTGGTACTGCAATCAGCATTTGGTAAACCTGGGACCTGTAGTTCTCCAGGGGTTTCGGTGGTTCCTATTGGGCATTAAGGGTCCCTGGAGGCGCGGACCCGGTGTCCGGTATATATCTCGGGGTGAGCCTGGTATGCTCCTCTGCCCCCTCACTACTTCTTCCTTCTCCTCTTGCCTTCGGCCACACTCAGGGCCCTCACTAGGCCTTCACTTGTGCTGTAGGCCTTGGCTCGCCTAATCTCGGCAGCCAGCGTGCTGCCTCTTCGCTGCTCTCTGAGCGTCAGCACGCTCTCTGCTCAACTCTGAGCTGTGTCCCTCTCTGTGTCTGAGTAGGAACTCAACACTAGACACAAACTGAGCTGCCTGGCTACACCCTCCCTATATATGTCCCTAACAGGGCTCCCTCTGCTGGTCTGAGGTGGTAGGGTGGAGGTGTGTGAATGTGTGAGGGCCTCTTGTGGAGAAATCCATCCATGCACCCTTCTGGGATCTGTGGCACCAGTGTGCAGCAGGGCGCCACACAACATCTACACTGCCCTGGAGCTAAGCTCTTCCTGTGGAGAGCCACACCATCCCTGCTGCAGTACCACCAGCTTCAGAGGACTGCTCCGCAGCTGCGGCTCCCTTTAGCCGCATTCCACAGGTGGTGTCACGAACTTTATAAACACCATAAATCCCCTTTCTATTGATCGCCCTGGGTCACGGACCGGGTCACCGCCACTGTGACATTTCCCAGCATCCACCGGCCCGGCACCGGGTACCCCATGGCCCAGGGGGCGCGTCAACTTGGCGTCACGAACAGGATTCACGAAGCCCGGTATAACCAGGTCCTGTGTGCCATAAACTTTATTGAACTGTGTTATCACGTGGTTTGCCGCCCGCCGAGGGGGAAGAAAGAAGCCCCGATCCGGAACCGCCGGGTAAGAGATCCCTCCGCCTGCAGAGCAGCATACTGGTACGTCAGCAGATGCCCAGGACCAGGCTGAGGTTCACTAGTGGGGAGGAAGATGCCCAACATGGAGGAGGGTTCAGCCACAGACGCGGCCGCTGCCACTGTGATGCCGTTATCAATGCCATATATACCAGGGGCGGCGTGGTTGCCCCAGTACTCAGGGGAGTCGCACACCCTGAACGACTTTGAGGAGAGACTGCGCAGTTTGTGTAAAGTATACCCCCTGTCTGAGGAGTAAAAAGTCAGCATCCTCATAGGCCAGCTAATCGGTGCAGCCCAGAGAGAGGTGAAGTCCTGGCCAGGCAGAGACAAAAGCACTGTAAAAGAAATACTGGCCCGGTTAAAGGATACCTTTGACACAAGCACCGCAGCAGAAATTAAAATGAAGTTTTACAGGTGCAAACAAAGGGTGCAGGACAGTGTACGGGACTATGCTCTAAACCTGCAGGAGGCGCTGCGGGCCATCAAACAGGTAGACCCTTACAGTGTGCATGATGAGGACAGATTGCTGACTGAGCAGTTTATTGAGGGGCTCCTGTCCAGCGCTCACAGGACACAGCTGCGCATTATGACTGCAAAACCCTGATCTGGACTTTGCGCAATTTAAAGACAGAGCCATCCGGGTGCTGCGGGAATCAACACCAGGAGGCACTGCATCCCACCGGCGCCCAGCTATCACCTACCACCAGGAGGTGGCGTCTTTTTCCCCGGCACCTGTGGAGGCTGACGCGCAGACCCTAGATAATGATCCATCTGCAGACCTGCGCCTTCAGGTCCAAGAGCTGACCAAAAGTGTGGCTACACTAACCAAAACCGTGCAGGCCATGCAAGTGTCTCTGAAGGAAAAGATCCAGCAGGCTTTCAGTCCAGATGATGTCCCGTGGCGACGACAGAGAAGAATTCCACCGATCAGAGGGAGGAACAGCGATCGCTACAACCAAGACGGACAGCCCATCTGCCGCCGCTGTCAAAAGGCGGGACACTACGCAAGATTCTGCAATTTAAACGAGCAACACCTGGGGCAGAGGGTCAACCCCCAGGAGTAAGACGACCAGGCCCACAAAGCTGGCGAGACAAGTACGTGGGAGGACGACCGGTCCTACCCGTCGTGCTTGATGGCATCCCAATGAACGCGTTGCTGGACACTGGGTCCCAGGTGACAACGATGCCATATATCCTTTATAAACAATACTGGACTGACTCAGACATTACCCACAGTCCAGATGAACATCTATGCCAGCAATGGTCAGCCCTTGCCTCAGGTGGGGTATAAAGAGGTGACCATAAAAGTTGGCAAAGTAGAATTGCCATCACAAGGAATGATTATTGTTGATATTGATCGCCGAGAAAGTCATCCCATGATAACCTTAGAATTGCCATCACAAGGAATGATTATTGTTGATATTGATCGCCGAGAAAGTCATCCCATGATAACCTTAGGCACTAATGTGATAGAAAATTGTCTTGGAGAAATTATTCTTTTGTTGCAGCAGGTCGCAGAGACTGCCAGTTCCAGTCAGCAGCGGGTTCTGCAGAGAGAAATCAGAGCCCTGATGAAAAGACAACAGGTAGAGCTGTCTGGAGGGGAAATTGGCAGTGTGAGGATGAGTGATCCGTTCCCCATTGCAATGCCCCCTAGGAGCGAAATGTTAATATGGTGTCGGGCAGCAATTGGTCTCAGGGGTCAAGATTATCAGGCCCTGGTTGAACCCGTATATTCTGACAGTAGGCCCACCATCTTGACAGCCAGGGGGGTAGTCGATGTCCGCAAGGGGAGAATACCGATACGCATCCTGAATTGTGGGGAGAAAGAGGTTCATTTGCCCCGGTATGCTACCCTTGCTAAGTTATTTACTGTCAGTAACAACACAAAAAAGACAGTGGAACCCTTGCCTCCATCCAAACCGGCAGAGGATAATGTCTCCAAGGGGCAGATGGAGGATTGGTGTCAGAAGCTACAAGTGGGCACTGACTCCACCCCTTTGCACCAAAAGCATGGCGTATACCGGGTGGTCCAAGAGTATGAGCGGGTCTTCAGTAAACACCCATTAGACTTTGGGCAGGTAAAAGGGGTCCAACATCATATCCCCACAGGAGATCATCCATCCATTAAAGAGAGGTACCGGCCTGTACCTCCAGCTCACTATCAATGTGCCAAAGGAATGTTACGGGAGATGAAGGAGGCTGGGGTGATCAGAGATAGTTGTAGCCCCTGGGCAGCTCCATTAGTTCTCGTGAGAAAGAAGGATGGTACAATGAGGATGTGTGTTGACTACAGGCAGATTAACCGCATTACACATAAGGACGCCTACCCACTACCCAGGATTGAGGAGTCACTAGCTGCATTAAGATCTGCTAATTATTTCTCCACTTTGGATCTCACCAGTGGGTATTGGCAGGTTCCTGTGGCAGAGGCGGACAAAGAAAAGACCGCGTTTACAACACCAATGGGCCTCAGCGAGTTCAACTGCATGCCATTCGGGCTCTGCAACACCCCAGGAACCTTCCAGAGGTTAATAGAGTGCTGCCTAGGACACAAGTACTTCGAAACTGTCCTGCTGTACCTGGACGACGTAATTGTCTACTCGAAGACATATGAAGACCACCTGGAGCACCTGGCCGAGGTGTTCGAAGCCCTATCCGGTTTTGGCCTGAAGGTAAAGCCGTCCAAATGCCACCTGTTGAAGCCCAAGGTGCAGTACCTAGGTCATGTGGTAAGCGCCGAAGGTGTAGCGCCAGACCCTGAAAAAGTCACCGTGATCAAGGACTGGCCAAGACCCTCCACTATCAAGGAAGTGCGGCAGTTACTCGGGCTGGTAGGCTACTACAGGAGGATTATCAAGGGTTTCACCAAGATAGCAGCACCCATGCAGGACCTCCTGGTAGGCCAGTCCAAGAAGGCCAAGAACCCGAAACCTCGGTTCAAATGCGGTAAACCAGAAGACGAATCCTTCACCCGACTGAAGATGGCTCTGACCGGAGACAAAGTCCTGGCCTACCCCGACTATGGCCTACCCTTTATACTTCATATAGATGCCAGCAACGTGGGATTGGGAGCGGTGCTGTCCCAGGTACAGCAAGGCAGAGAGAGAGTGATTGCCTACGCCAGCAGGAAGCTCCGGCCCACGGAAAGGAACCCCGACAACTACAGTTCCTTCAAGTTGGAGTTTCTCGCCATAGTCTGGGTTGTAACAGAGCGCTTCAAGCACTATCTCGCCTCCTCCAAATTTACAGTCTTCACAGATAATAACCCTCTGACGCACCTGGAGACTGCGAAGCTTGGTGCCCTAGAGCAACGATGGATGGCCCGACTGTCTAACTATGAATTCACCATCAAGTATCGGGCGGGGCATAAAAATGCAAATGCTGATGCGCTGTCCAGGATGCCCAACTTGCCAGATGGGGGAGAAGACCCGGAAGAGCTGGAGGAGATAGAGATACCCGCTTTCCATCGTCATGGGGTGACCCAGTGCTCCCACTGTGTAATGGACAAGCGCTCTGCCAACAGAGAGGCCACATTCAACCCATTGCCCCACCGTGGATGGACAGAAACGCAGGATAGCGACCCGGCTGTCCGCCTAGTAAAGGAGTTGCTGACACAAGCGGACTCGCACCCTGATCCAGATGCTCCACAGGAGGCCCAACAGTTGTGGAAGGAAAAGGGCAAACTGTTCATCTACGAAGGAAAGCTATGTCGAAGAAGCATCAACTCACGGACACATGAACTGGTCTGGCAGGTGGTAGTCCCGAGGTGCGATGTGTCAATGGTCTTAGAAGCGTACCACGATGGAGCAGGACACTTCGGGTAGAAGAAGTTAGAAGTACTGCTACGTGAGCGGTTCTACTGGGTTGGCATGAGGAAGGTGTTAGAACCCTCCTGTTAGTTTTTGCTATCTTGTGTTTTGCGGTCACGTGACCAGCTGCCTATATATTCCAGCTCTGCCCATCTGGCTTTGCTGGACTTCAGTGTTGTTTTGACTGTCTCTCTAGCCAGGTGCTTCGGTGCCTATCTCTGTCAGTTCTTGGTCCTCTGGGACCTTTAGTACTTTTTGTCAGTTTGTCCTTTTTTCTCTGCAACAACTTTTGTTTAGGAGGTGTCCCATTTTTGTCCCTGTCCTTAGTTCTTTTAGGGACCCCTCCCTTAATTCTATAGGTCTCCGTTCAGACTAGCCGAGGACGTAGGCGGGTCTGTTTACAAGGAACAGGCAGCCCGCTACATCGTAGGGATTCAGCTTAGTCTTACTGTAGGGACAGCTTTCCCTTATCTTTCCTTAGTTTATGTTGCAGATCATAACAGAAGGCAATCAAGAGGTGGTGTCGAGAATGTGGTCCATGCAACTTGAGACGGAAAGACCGTGACAGCCCATCATCACCAAACAACCACTTGAACTGGAAGCCTTGGACCACGTGAAGCTAGCTCCAAGCAGGTCAGGCTATGTCTATGCTCTCACCATAGTAGACCACTACTCCCGGTTCTTGGTAGTAGTGCCAGTGAAAGACCAGACGGCTCAGACGACAGCCAAAGTGTTCCAACAGCACTTTTGTCGCCCGCACGGGTATCCTGAACGGGTGCTTACCGACGAAGGCCCAGCCTTTGAAGCAGATGTGTTCCAGGAATTCTGTAACTTGTACGGCTGCAAGAAAATCAGGACGATCCCGTATCATCCCCAGACCAAAGGGCTGTGCGAAAAGATGAACCAGGTGGTAATCGACCTGTTGAAGACGTTGCCCCTTGAAGAACGTAGCCTGTGACCAGAGAAGTTACCAGATTTGGTGGACCTATATAATCACATCCCAGTGAACTCCACCAACTGTACACCCGCTTACCTGATGAGAGCAAGACCTGGTAAGCTACCCATTGACTTGGACATGGGAGTCTTAACACCAGAGACAACATCACCAAATGCGAATTGGGATACTGTGCGGCAGCAACAATACCGCAAAGTGCAAGAGTGTGTTGAAAGAAGTTTGTCCCAGGCAAGACAGAAGCAAGAGAAAACTTGTAATCAGCACGCACCTGCAGTTCCCTTTTCACCTGGAGAACAGGTACTTAAGAGGAAAAGACGAGTCCACAAGTTAGATGACCAGTGGGAGGTTGAGCCATGCACTGTCCTACCCTTGAATTACGACAACATCAAAGTGTGCCTCATCAGCAAAGATGGAGGGGAAACTTCAGCGGCAGTCTCAAGAGACCACTTGAAGATCTGTCCTGAACAGTTGAAACACACAGAAGAAGATCATGACAACTCTCAGCCCACTGAAGGAGTGGAGGAAGTGGTCCAAACAGTACTCGGAGAATTTCCCCTATCTTGGACGCAGGTGAACAGTGCGATTGTGGTACCGGTCCTTACCTTTCTCCAAGCGGCCTCACCGGAAGCTGCAGAAGTCCCAAAACAGCTGGAAGACCAGTCGGCCCCAGAGACAGAGGTTTCATCATCAGCAGACCAGGAGAATCTACCCTCTGCTAGCAGTGAACCTGTCGTACCCATGGTGAGCCAAAGAATTCGTAGGAAATTACCCTGCTTACCAGTGTTACCTCAAACTACCCGTAGTGTAATTCACACTGAATCCACCACACCAGGGGTAGACACTAGGGACCAGGGTAGGGCAGTGACAACTAACGTATTACGTAGATCGACCAGGAGTACAAAAGGTCAGCTCCCTGCTCGCTGGAGAAATTAAGTATAAAGTATAAGAGAACTAAAGTGTATGTTGTTTATAGTTGTACTCGTTAAATAGTCTTGGAAAAGTATATTTGTTGAATTTATGGACAATTGGACCACAGGACTAGGTGTGGTCAGGACAAAATTGAAAATAGTTGCTAATCGGCCTAGAAAATAAACCGCAGGCGTGGCTGAAGACCAGACCCAACGAAAGAGTGCCCTGAAACCACGCCCAGGAACGATACACAAAGTGGGTTGATGCAGTTCCCACCAGCCAAACTTTAGTTATCCGGAAAATAGACAATTCCCGAATTGTGGCGTAGAGACTAAGCGCCGCAATGACTGTTTTCAATTCTAGTTTGTTTTTTGTAATTTTTGACTTTGTACCCTGTTAGTAATGTAAATTGTTATTGTTAATTTTGAAAAGTATCCTCAGTCCGGGAGTACTGAAGTTAACTAGGGGGGAATGTGGCATCCCAGGGGTCCAGTTGCCACAGTGGCTTGCCTTCCTCATAAGAGGTGATGCCATGCCTAGAAGCAAGGAGGGGTCCCCTAATCAGGTTTTGCTAAGCATGCAACACTGTCCTGGCTCCAGACCAACAAGGGGAGTCCCTCCCCTTGGCAACTGGTATCTGGGGGCGGGGTTAGTTAGACTTCGTGTGAGGAGTTGAAGAGAGGACGTCGAGAAGAGAGGAGTTGGGGACTGGAGCTGCGCGGAGGCTCACCCCAGAAGCATCAGCACAGAAGAACCGGACACCGGAGTCCGAGGCTGTGGGGCACTGAAGGCCCAGCCGCAGAAACCGGAGGGCAGGAGACTGCAGGTCTCCTGGCCCCATCAGACACCCGGAGGCTCCGCAGCACCGCAGGGTCAAGCACCGCCACGTGGGAGCGACGCACTAGCAAGGCCCGAGCTGCCTGCCATATGGGTGAGCACAGAAACGAGCACAAGCAGCAGGGCCAAAGAGTTTAGTGGAAAGGGAAGGCCTCCAACTACCCTAGTCCCGGCTTGTCTAATCACCACCAGTAAAGACCCTGGGACTGCACTTCCTTGTCTCTGTGTTTCTTGCTGCACCATCAACCCCTGCACTACAACGCCCAGCACAACCTGCAACATCTACACTGCCCTGGAGCTAGCTTTTCCTGTGGAGAGCCACACCATCCCTGCTGCAGTACCACCAGCTTCAGAGGACCTGCTCCGCAGCGGCGGCTCCCTTTAGCCGCATTCCACAGGTGGCGTCACAAACTTTATAAACACCATAAATCCCCTTTTTATTGACCGCCCTGGGTCACGGACCGGGTCAACGCCACTGTGACATTCCCCAGCATCCACCAGCCCCGGCACCGGGTACCCCACGGCCCAGGGGGCGCGTCACATCAGTTGCCATTCTGGAAGAGGGAGCTGTAGATTATTTGATGCCTGTGCTTTGTGAATATCACAAATCCTAATATTATCAGTTAGACATTTAGTAGAACGTTTATTCGATTACTTCACGCAATGAGTTGTTATTGGTCTCTTGTGATATTAGTTGAAGAGGTTGTCCACTACTTTTAATTTGATGGCCTATCCTTAGGATAGGTTATCAATGTCTGATCGGCCAGGGTCTGTCACCTGGCACCCCCGCTAACAAGCTGTTATCGGTGCTAGCCACCGGCCGGAAGTACTTGCTTGCAGAGCTGGCCGTCTACTTGTACACAGCCAGCTTTGCAAGCAAGTACTTCCGGTCAGCAGCCGCCACCGACACCGATAACAGCTCATCGGTGGGGGTCCTTGGTGTCGGACCCCAGCTGATAAGACAATGATGTTCTATCATAAGGATAGGCAATCAGTGTAAAAGTAGTGGACAACCTCTTTGAAAACTAGGTGGCGATATTTTTTTGGCACTGTGTAGTATATCAGTTTTGGCAGACTGTACCGGTGGCGGCTTATCTCCTGGCGAATGAAAGGATTGTCTGTCAGAAATCCAATGTGCCGAATCCTTCTCTCCCCTGACATTATCTGTCAAGAGAGAGTCAGGAGGCACCCATACACATTAGACTGTAGGACAATTCCAGGTTTGGCCAACATTAGTCTAATGTGAATAGGGGCCTTAAAAGAGGTACTGTAAAATACCTAAGCAGGTATCAGCATAGGACGCTATGACCCCAGGCTGGAGTCCCTATTATCCATTACAATTAAAGCCACAATAAATTTAAGGCCCTGCAGTTGTTAAGTACAGGTGGAAATGTCTTACGTTATTTGGATTTAATGGGACCGGAGAATGACAATAATCTGTAAGAAATCGCGCTGCTTCTTCTCGCAGGCTGTAACACACAGGAAAAGAACAGGTACAAGTCACTATAAACGCCCAGAACTGTGTCATAAAAATATCTAAAATATATATAAAAAAATTATATCCCACAATAATGAAGCCTTATTACACACAACATATGTTTTTAATAAAACCTCTTAAATCTAATGGTGCACTTAGTTTCTAAAAGTAAGTCTAGAATGGCTGTATAATCCTTTAAAAAAAAAAATCCTATCCTATATGGAGTCATAAAATGCTTGTTTTAAAAAGAAAGGAAAAACATAACAGGAACATTCTGTTAGTAGAGATGAGTTTATATGTATATATATATATATATATATATATATATATATATATATATTTATATATATTTATATATATACATTATATACAGTATGTATACATGTATGTATGTATATACAGTAAAGACCAAAAGTTTGGACACACCTTCTCATTTAAAGATTTTTCTGTATTTTTATGACTATGAAAATTGTACATTCACACTGAAGGCATCAAAACTATGAATTAACACATGTGGAATTATATACTTAGCAAAAAAGTGTGAAACAACTGAAAATATGTCTTATATTCTAGGTTCTTCAAAGTAGCCACCTTTTGCTTTGATGACTGCTTTGCACACTCTTGGCATTCTCTTGATGAGCTTCAAGAGGTAGTCACCGGAAATGGTCTTCCAACAATCTTGAAGGAGTTCCTAGAGATGCTTAGCACTTGTTGGCCCTTTTGCCTTCACTCTGCGGTCCAGCTCACCCCAAACCATCTCGATTGGGTTCAGGTCTGGTGACTGTGGAGGCCAGGTCATTTGGCGTAGCACCCCATCACTCTCCTTCTTGGTCAAATAGCCCTTACACAGCCTGGAGGTGTGTTTGGGGTCATTGTCCTGTTGAAAAATAAATGATGGTCCAACTAAACGCAAACCGGATGGAATAGCATGCCACTGCAAGATGCTGTGGTAGCCATGCTGGTTCAGTATGCCTTCAATTTTGAATAAATCCCCAACAGTGTCACCAGCAAAGCACCCCCACACCATCACACCTCCACCTCCATGCTTTACGGTGGGAACCAGGCATGTAGAGTCCATGCGTTCACCGTTTCTGCGTTGCACAAAGACAAGGTGGTTGGAACCAAAGATCTCAAATTTGGACTCATCAGACCAAAGCACAGATTTCCACTGGTCTAATGTCCATTCCTTGTGTTCTTTAGCCCAAACAAGTCTCTTCTGCTTGTTGTCTGTTCTTAGCAGTGGTTTCCTAGCAGCTATTTTACCATGAAGGCCTGCTGCACAAAGTCTCCTCTTAACAGTTGTTGAAGAGATGTGTCTGCTGCTAGAACTCTGTGTGGCATTGACCTGGTCTCTAATCTGAGCTGCTGTTAACCTGCGATTTCTGAGGCTGGTGACTCGGATAAACTTATCCTCAGAAGCAGAGGTGACTCTTGGTCTTCCTTTCCTGGGGTGGTCCTCATGTGAGCAAGTTTCTTTGTAGCGCTTGATGGTTTTTGCAACTGCACTTGGGGACACTTTCAAAGTTTGCCCAATTTTTCACACCAACTGACCTTCATTTCTTAAAGTAATGATGGCCACTCGTTTTTCTTTACTTAGCTGCTTTTTTCTTGCCATAATACAAATTCTAACAGTCTATTCAGTAGGACTATCAGCTGTCCACTATCCACCAGACTTCTGCACAACACAACTGATGGTCCCAACCCCATTTATAAGGCAAGAAATCCCACTTATTAAACCTGACAGGGCACACCTGTGAAGTGAAAACCATTTCCGGTGACTACCTCTTGAAGCTCATCAAGAGAATGCCAAGAGTGTGCAAAGCAGTCATCAAAGCAAAAGGTGGCTACTTTGAAGAACCTAGAATATAAGACATATTTTCAGTTGTTTCACACTTTTTTGTTAAGTATATAATTCTACATGTGTTAATTCATAGTTTGATGCCTTCAGTGTGAATGTACAATTTTCATAGTCATGAAAATACAGAAAAATCTTTAAATGAGAAGGTGTGTCCAAACTCTGTTCCCAGAGCTATAGCGTTTTTATTTTTGGGCAATATGGCCATGTAAGGGCTTATTTTTTGCGGGACGAGTTGTACTTTTAAATGCCATTACTAGTTTTACCATATCGTGTACTGGAAAACGGGGAAAAAATTCCAAGTGCGGTGAAATTGCAAAGAAATTGCAATACCACAGATGTTTTTTTTTATTTTTTTTACCACGTTCACTGAATGCTAAAACTGACCTGCCATTCTTATTCTCCAGGTCATTACGAGTTCATAGACACCAAACATGTATAGGTTCTTTTTTATTTAAGTGGTGAAAAAAAATCCAAAATTTGCTAAAAAAAAAAAAAATGGCGCCGTTTTCCGAGACCCGTAGCATCTCCATTTTTCGGGATCTGGGGCCGGGTGACGGCGTTTTTTTGCACGCCGGGCTGACGTTTTTATTGATACCATTTTGGGGTAGATATGATGTTTTGATCGCCCGTTATTGCATTTTATTGCAATGTTGCAGCGACCAAAAAAAAGTAATTCGGGCGTTTGGAATTTTTTTCTCGTTACGCCGTTTACCGATCGGATTAATTCTTTTTTTATATTGATAGATCAGGCGATTCTGGCGCGGCGGTACCAAATATGTGTATGTGGGATTTATTTTTTATTATTTTATTTTGAATGGGGCAAAAGAGGGGTGATTTAAACTTTTATATTTTTAATTTTTTTTAATATCTTTAAAAACATTTTTTTTAAACTTTTTGCATGCTTCTATAGTCTCCATAGGAGACTAGAAGCAGCAACTGTCCGATCGCCTCTGCTACATACAGGGGATCAGCAGATCACCTCTATGTAGCAGAAATACTCCTGTGCTATGAGTGCCGACCAGTAGGTGGCACTCATAGCAATCTTTACATGACAACAACTGGAGTCTGCTGCAGAACCAGGGTCACCGATGGGCGGGGTAAGTGACGCGCTTTCGGCGCGGCGATGTTAAATGGCGCTGTCAGAGATTGACAGCGGCATTTAACATGTTAACAGCCGCGGGTGGATCGCAATTCCACCCGCGGCTGTTGCGGGCACATGTCAACTGTAATAATCAGCTGACATGTGCTCGGTTCAGTGCGGGCTCACTGCTGGTGCCCTCACTGAATCGGGTGTGATGACACAGGATGTACTAATACGTTCTGTGTCATTAAGGGGTTACACTCTGCACTCAATCTTGACTGAAAAAAATAAGAAATGTAGAAATTTTTGCAAATTTATTAAAAAAATAAAAACTGAAATATCAAATGGTCATAAGTATTTAGAACCTTTGCTCAGTATTGAGTAGAAGCACCCTTTTGAGCTAGTATAGCCATGAGTCTTCTTGGGAATGATGCAACAAGTTTTTCACACCTGCCATTCTTCCTTGCCAATTCCATCAGATTGGATGGTGAACGTTGGTGGACAGCCATTTTCAGGTCTCTCCAGAGATGCTCAATTGGGTTTAGGTCAGGGCTCTGGCTGGGCCAGTCAAGAATGATCACAGAGTTCTTCTGAAGCCAGTTCGGCCAAGTCTGAGGTCCAGAGCACTCTGGAAGAGGTTTTCATCTAGGATATCTCTGTACTTAGCCACATTCATGTTTCCTTCAATTGCAAAAAAAACACCCCCATAGCATGATGCTGCCACCACCATGTTTCACTGTTGGGATTGTATTGGGCATGTGATGAGCAGTGCCTGGTTTTCTCCACACATACCGCTTAGAATTATCACCAAAAAGTTCTATCTTCGTCTCATCAGACCAGAGAATCTTATTTCTCATAGTCGGGGAGTCCTTCATGTGTTTTTGAGCAAACTCTATGCAGGCTTTCATATGTCTTGCACTGAGGAGAGGCTTCCGTCAGGCCACTCTGACATAAAGGCCCGACTGGTGGGGGGCTGCAGTGATAGTTGACTTTGTGGAACTTTCTCCCATCTCCCTACTGCATCTCTGGAGCTCAGCCACAGTGATCTTGGGGTTCTTCTTAATCTCTCTCACCAAGGCTCTTCTCCCACGATTGCTCAGTTTGGCTGGATGGCCAGGTCTAGGAAGACTTCTGGTGGTCCCAAACTTCTTCCATTTAAGGATTATGGATTCCACTGTGCTCTTAGGAACCTTGAGTAATGCAGAAATTATTTTATAACCTTCGCCAGATCTGTGCCTTGCCACAATTCTGTCTCCGAGCTCCTTGGGCAGTTCCTTTGAACTCATGATTCTCATTTGGTCTGACATGCACTGTGAGCGGTGTGCTCTTATATAGACAGGTGTGTGCCTTTCCAAATCAAGTCCTATCAGTTTAATTAAACACAGCTGGACTCCAATGAAAGAGTAGAACCATCTCAAGGAGGATCACAAGGAAATGGACAGCATGTGACTTAAATTTGAGTGTCTGAGCAAAGGGTCTGAATACTTATGACCATGTGATATTTCAGTGTTTCTTTTTTAATAAATTTGCAAAAATTTCTACATTTCTGTTTTTTTCAGTCAAGATGGGGTGCAGAGTGTACTTTAATGAGAAAAAAAATGAACTTTTTAGAATTTACCAAATTCATATTCTCTGAAACAAGGCCAAGAAAGGAAAAATTCTGCCGGAGTTGTAACACAACTGTGTATATATATATATATATAATTGTGCTCAAAAGTTTACATACCCCGGCAGAATTTTTCCTTTCTTGGCCTTGTTTCAGAGAATATGAATGATAACTCTCTCCACTCATGGTTATTGGTTGGGTGAAGCCATTTATTGTCAAACTACAGTACTGTGTTTTCTCTTTTTAAATCTTACTGACAACCAAAAATATCCAAATGACCCTGATCAAAAGTTCACATACCCCAGTTCTTAATACCGTGTATTGCCCCCTCTAACATCAATGACAGCTTGAAGTCTTTTGTGGTAGTTGTGGATGAGGTTCTTTTTTTTCTCAGATGGTAAAGCTGCCCATTCTTCTTGGCAAAAAGCCTCCAGTTCCTGTAAATTCCTGGGATGTCTAGCATGAACTGCGCGCTTGAGATCTCCCCAGAGTGGCTCAATGATATTGAGGTCAGGAGACTGAGATGGCCACTCCAGAACCTTCAGTTTGTTCTGCTGTAGCCAATGACAGGTCGACTTGGCCTTGTATTTTGGATCATTGTCATGTTGGAACGTCCAAGTACGTCCCATGCGCAGCTTCCAGGCTGATGAGAGCAAATTTGCCTCCAGTATTTGCTGATAACTTGCTGCTTTCAGCTTTCCTTCAACTTTTACCAAGTTTCCTGTGCCTTTGTAGCTCACACATCCCCAAAATTTCAGCGATCCACCTCCGTGCTTTACTGCAGGAATGGTGTTCCTTTCATCATAGGCCTTGTTGACCTCTCTCCAAATGTAACGTTTATGGTTGTGGCCAAAAAGTTAAATTTCGGTCTCATCACTCCAAATTACCTTGCTCCAGAAGTTTGGAGGCTTGTCTCTGTGCTGTTTGGTGTATTGTAGGCGAGATACTTTGTGGCATTTGCGCAGTAATAGCTTTCTTCTGGCGACTCGACCATGCAGCCCATTTTTCTTCAAGTGCCTCCTTATTGTGCATCTTGAAACAGCCACACCGCTAGTTTTCAGAAAGTCCTGAATTTCAGCTGATGTTATTTGTGGGTTTTTCTTTGCATCCCAAACAATTTTCCTGGCAGTTGTGGCCGAAATTTTTGTTGGTCTACCTGACCGAGGTTTGGTTTTTACACAGCCCCTGATTTTCCATTTGCTAATCACAGTTTGAATGCTGCTGACTGGCACTATAAATTCCTTGGATATTTTTTTGTATCCCTTTCCTGTGTTATACAGTTCAACTACCTTTTCCCGTAGATCCGTTGACAATTCTTTTGCTTTCCCCATGACTCACAATCCAGAAATGTCAGTGTCTGGATAAAAGATGCAAGAATCTGTCTGGATCCCAGAAACTCACTCAGCTTTTAGGCACACACACTGATTACAAGCAAACAGGTCACAGGTGAGGATGTTACCTTTAGTAGCCATTCAAACCAATTTGTGTCAAATTCTGTGCATGTTATCAGGCCAAAATCACCAGGGTATGTGAACTTTTGATCAGGGTCATTTGGATGTTTATGGTTATCATTAAGATTTAAAATGAGAAAACACAGTAGTTTGACAATAAATGGCTTCACCCAACCAATAACCATGAGTGGAGAAAAAGTTTTTGTTGTTATCATTCATATTCTCTGAAACAAGACCAAGAAAGAAAAAATTCTGCCGTGGTATGTAAACTGTTGAGCACAACTGTATATATATATTTATTCGCTAGTGCCGGTTATCTTACCTTTTCATGCCCACAAAGTCATTATATCCCAACAGTGCTGGCTCCAGATAGGTCATATCAGGCCTCGTAAGCTGAGACATAAATATATATAAAAAAGTAGATGTCAAACCCAGAGCAATTTAGTACAACTATGTCTGCTACACCGCATAGTCAGAATCAGTCTGTATTTGTATTAACCCCTTTACAACCTAAGGTGGTTTGCACGTTAATGACCAGGCCAATTTTTAAAATTCTGACCACTGTCACTTTAATGGGTAATTACTCTGGAACGCTTCAACGGATCCACCTGATTCTGAGATTGTTTTTTCGTGACATACTGTACTTTATGATTGTGGTAAAATTTCTTTGATATCAATTTGGCGAAAATTTAGAAAATTTTGCAATTTTCATAATTTGAATTTTTATGTGTTAGAACCTTGCTCTTAGGTCTTTTTTCCTTTGCTGGTCACGTGACCTTGTTGGCCTATTTAATCCTGCTCCGCCCTTCTGGCTTTGCTGGACTTCATTGTATATCTACTTTCTAGCTAGCCTGTGCTCTGTGTCTTGCTCTGTTAGTTTGCTTGGTCTACTGACCTCTATGTTCTATATATTTTGTTTGTTCGTCTGTCTGCTACTATTTCTGTTAGGAGGTGTCCCATATTCCTCCCAGTCCTTAGTACTTGTAGGGATTCCTTCCCCACATCTATAGGTCTCCGTACAGACTAGCTTAGGACTTTAGCAGGTCTGATCGCAGGATCAGGTCCCCTGTTACATCGTAGGGATTAAGCTGAGTTCTATCGTAGGGACAGATCTCCTCTCTTTCCTTAGCTCTGGTAGCAGAACATAACAGTAAGTCCAGCCAGCAAATTCTCTAAGGAAAGATTTTTCTGTTCCATCATGGTGTCGGTTCAGGATTTGGTTCATCGCCTGCAGGGACTCTCTCTGGAGGTGGCCGAGCTCCGTCAGCACGTGAGTAACTGTCCTGGAGCACATTTCTTGGAGCCTAAGGTATGTTTGCCGGATTTATTTTTTGGTGAACACCGAGAATTTTTTTCATTTAAAAATGCTTGCTTATTGTATTTTCGTTTGAGACCTAAGTCCTCTGGGGATGAATCCCAGCGCGTAGGGTTCATAATGTCACTTTTGCGCAAAGAGCCTCAGGAGTGGGCCTTTTCTTTGCAACCTAGTGATTCATGCTTCAGATCAGTGGATAGGTTTTTTTCTGCTTTGGGACTATTATATGATGATCCTGACCGTGTCGCATCAGCTGAGACTGAGTTGAGACGTTTAAAACAAGGATCAGGTAATGTGGAAAAATATTGTACTCATTTCCGTCGTTGGTCTACTCAAACAGGGTGGAACGATTCTGCTCTGAAAAGTCTATTTCTTGCTGGGCTCAGTGAAAGGGTTAAAGACCTGCTAATTGCTTATCCTACACCTGAAGATTTGCAACAGGCTATGCAATTAGCTATACGGGTGGATAGAAGACTGCGTGCAAGGGTTAATGAGAGCAAATCCTCTGCTATGTCAGTTTCTGGTTATGAGAATGTGTGTACTAACAGTGGTGAACCGATGGAGATTGGATCGGTGGCACCTCGCTCTCAAGAAAAAGATCGTCGATTTTCTGAAGGCTTGTGTTTCTATTGCGGAAAATCTGGTCATTTGATTAAAGGCTGTGAGCTTCGTATGAAGAAAGAAAAAAAAATGGTCAGTCATGCCCGTATTGCCTGTTTAAATTCCAAGGGTATATTTTTAGCTGCTTCCACGATTGCTCAGAAAAAATTAATGGAATTTCGGGTGTTTGTTGATTGTGGGTCTTCTCTGAATGTAATTGATGGGGGATTCTTGGAAAGACTCAATTTAAAACCCGAACCTTTATCATCCCCCATTGCTGTGGTTTCTGTGGATGGTTCCCCTTTGAAGAATATTACTCTCAAGGTCTGTGAATTTCCTCTCACTATTAATGGTGTTCACCATGAGAAATTGGATTTGGTAGTGTTGAATAACTTGCCTTCTCCAGTAATATTGGGATTGCCCTGGTTAAAATTTCACAATCCTGTACTGGATTGGTCTACCAGTGAAATTAAATCCTGGAGCCATAAATGTTATGACAAGTGTTGTAACGGGCGTATTGCAGCTTTGGATAGGGGAGAATTGCCTGTTCCTATTCAGGATTTTTGGAGAGTTTTTTCTGAGAAGGAATCGCAGGTTTTGCCTCCCCATAGAGACTATGATTGTTCTATTGAATTTGTCCCTGGAGCGACTCTTCCTAAAAGTCGTTTATTTAACCTTACTATTCCTGAGAGGAAGGCTTTGGAGGAATACATACAGACAAGTTTGGCCGCCGGTCACATTAGGCCTTCTAAGTCTCCTGTGGCGGTTGGATTTTTTTTTGTAAAAAAAAAGGACGGCGGTTTATGTCCTTGTCTGGATTTTCGTGAGATTAACAAAATTACTGTACGCAATCCTTACCCACTGCCATTGATTCCTGATCTGTTTAACCAGTTAATGGGGGCCAAGTGGTTCTCTAAAATTGACCTTAAGGGGGCATACAATCTGTTGCGCATGAAGGAGGGTGATGAATGGAAGACTGCTTTTAACACTCCTGTGGGTCATTTTGAGAATCTGGTTATGCCTTTTGGTCTTACTAATGCTCCTGCATTTTTTCAGAATCTGATTAATGACATCCTTAGACCTTTGATCGGTAAAAATGTGGTTGTGTATTTGGATGACATTTTGATTTATTCGCCAGATCTGGAGTCTCATTGGCGGAGCGTGCGTGAGGTATTACAGTTATTAATGGACAATTCGCTTTTTGCTAAGCTGGAGAAATGTGAGTTCGCTGTACAGAGAATTAGTTTTTTGGGCTACATTATCTCCAGCAAAGGTTTTGAGATGGATCCGGTTAAGGTTCAGGCTGTGCAGGAATGGCCTAGGCCTATTGGTTTGAAATCGATACAGAGGTTTTTGGGTTTCGCCAATTACTACAGAAAATTCATAAAAAATTTTTCTAGTATTGTCAAACCTCTGACTGATCTCACCAGGAAAGGTGCTGATGCGGTTCAGTGGTCTTCTGAGGCCATTGAAGCTTTTGTGTATCTCAAGGAGAGGTTCACCTCTGCTCCCATCCTTATGCAGCCTGATGTTACTAAGCCGTTTTTGGTTGAGGTTGATGCTTCCTCTGTGGGGGTTGGCGCAGTATTGTCTCAGGATAACGGGGATGGATTACATCCCTGTGCCTTTTTTTCAAAAAAATTTTCGGAGACTGAACTGAATTACGATATTTGTAATCGGGAATTATTGGCTATTAAACTCGCATTTGAACACTGGCGCCACTTCTTGGAAGGTGCGGAATTTCCCGTTCAGGTTCTTACGGATCATAAAAATCTGATATATCTTGATGCTGCCAAGCGCCTGAATGCCCGTCAGGCTAGGTGGGCACTGTTTTTCTCGCGGTTTAATTTCTCCGTTACTTACATCCCTGGTACTAAGAATGTTAAGGCGGATGCCTTGTCTCGCAGTTTTTCTCCCATAGTCGGTGCTGAGAAAGAGGAGAACATTTTACAAGAAGGTGTTGTGATAGCTGCTTTGGACTCCGTTTTGGAAAATGAGATTCTTAAAGCACAGGAGAATGCCCCTTCTAACACTCCTCATGGGAGGTTGTTTGTGCCTGGGACCTTTAGGAGAGATTTGTTTGTTGAGTGTCACGAATCTCGGTTGGCAGGTCATCCCGGAATCTCTGAGACCAAGAGACTGGTGGGTCGCAGTTTTTGGTGGCCTGGATGGCAGAAGGAAGTCATTAAGTGGGTGCGTCAATGTACTATATGTGCTAGATCTAAGTCCTCACATACTCCTGCTGCGGGGTTGCTTTGTCCTTTGGAGGTTCCCAGTGCTCCTTGGACACATTTGGCTATGGACTTTATAACTGACCTTCCCCCCTCTGAGGGTTTTACTGTCATCTGGGTGGTCGTGGACCGTTTTAGCAAGATGTGTCACTTGGTTCCTTTCGTCAAACTGCCCTGCGCTAAAACTCTCGCTAAGGCCTTTGTCAAGGAAATTGTCAGACTTCATGGCGTTCCTACTGACATTGTTTCTGATAGGGGTCCTCAGTTCGTGGCTCGTTTTTGGCGTGCCTTTTGTGATAGGTTGGGAATTCATTTGTCGTTCTCGTCCGGATATCATCCTGAATCTAATGGCCAGACAGAAAGGAAAAACCAGGATGTTGAGCAGTTCTTGCGTTGTTTTGTGGCAGACAATCAAGAGGGGTGGTCTGAGTTTCTGCCACTTGCTGAATTTGCTCTGAACAATCATACATCTTCTTCTGCTGGTTGTTCGCCTTTTTTTTGTTGTTCTGGGAGACATCCGTCGTTTGGGTCGTTCTCAAAGTTGGGATCTGCCGTGCCTGAGGAGGAGAATTTTTCCGGTGATTTGGAGAGAGTTTGGACGGATGTGCGTGGTAATCTTCAGGAGGCCAACAGAAAATCTAAAGACTACTTTGATAGGAAACGACAGGAGGTTTTGTTCGCTGTTGGTGACATGGTTTGGTTGTCCTCTAGGAATCTGCGGTTGAGGATTCCTTCAAAGAAATTGGGTCCCAAGTTTGTAGGGCCCTTTAAGGTGCTTCAGGTTGTCAACCAATCTGCTGTTAGGTTGGAGGTTCCTACCTCCTGGAGAATTAATCCGGTATTTCATGTCTCTCTGTTGAAAAAAGCTGTTGTATCGGATTGTGACGCCTCTGCCTCTGTTCCTCCGGTGGTGGAGGACGGGGAATATGAAATTTCTCGCATCCTTAACTCTAGACGGTATAGAGGTAGTTTGCAGTATCTTGTGGCCTGGAAAGGTTTCGGTCCCGAGGATAACTCTTGGGTGAGGTCGGATGATGTTTCCGCGTCCAGACTTATCAGAGCGTTTCACAGGAGATTTCCTGATAAGCCTGGTCCTAGGGGATCCGGAGGATCCTCTTAGAAGGGGGGGTACTGTTAGAACCTTGCTCTTAGGTCTTTTTTCCTTTGCTGGTCACATGACCTTGTTGGCCTATTTAATCCTGCTCCGCCCTTCTGGCTTTGCTGGACTTCATTGTATATCTACTTTCTAGCTAGCCTGTACTCTGTGTCTTGCTCTGTTAGTTTGCTTGGTCTACTGACCTCTATGTTCTATATATTTTGTTTGTTCGTCTGTCTGCTACTATTTCTGTTAGGAGGTGTCCCATATTCCTCCCAGTCCTTAGTACTTGTAGGGATTCCTTCCCCACATCTATAGGTCTCCGTACAGACTAGCTTAGGACTTTAGCAGGTCTGATCGCAGGATCAGGTCCCCTGTTACATCGTAGGGATTAAGCTGAGTTCTATCGTAGGGACAGATCTCCTCTCTTTCCTTAGCTCTGGTAGCAGAACATAACATTATGCCCTTAAATCAGAGAGATACAGTACAGACCAAAAGTTTGGACACACCTTCTCATATAAAGATTTTTCTGCATTTTCTTGACTATGAAAATTTTACATTCACACTGAAGGCATCAAAACTATGAATTAACACATGTGGAATTATATACTTAACAAAAAAGTGTGAAACAACTGAAAATATGTCTTATATTCTAGGTTCTTCAAAGTAGCCACCTTTTGCTTTGATGACTGCTTTGCACACTCTTGGCATTCGCTTGATGAGCTTCAAGAGGTAGTCACCGGAAATGGTCTTCCAACAATCTTGAAGGAGTTTCCAGAGATGCTTAGCACTTGTTGGCCCTTTTGCCTTCACTCTGCGGTCCAGCTCACCCCAAACCATCTCGATTGGGTTCAGGTCTGGTGACTGTGGAGGCCAGGTCATCTGGCGCAGCACCCCATCACTCTCCTTCTTGGTCAAATAGCCCTTACACAGCCTGGAGGTGTGTTTGGGGTCATTGTCCTGTTGAAAAATAAATGATGGTCCAACTAAACGCAAACCGGATGGAATAGCATGCCGTTGCAAGATGCTGTGGCAGCCATGCTGGTTCAGTATGCCTTCAATTTTGAATAAATCCCCAACAGTGTCACCAGCAAAGCACCCCCACACCATCACACCTCCTCCTCCATGCTTCACGGTGGGAACCAGGCATGTAGAGTCCATCCGTTCACCTTTTCTGCGTCGCACAAAGACACGGTGGTTGGAACCAAAGATCTTAAATTTGGACTCATCAGACCAAAGCACAGATTTCCACTGGTCTAATGTCCATTCCTTGTGTTCTTTAGCCCAAACAAGTCTCTTCTGCTTGTTGCCTGTCCTTAGCAGTGGTTTCCTAGCAGCTATTTTACCATGAAGGCCTGCTGCACAAAGTCTCCTCTTAACAGTTGTTGAAGAGATGTGTCTGCTGCTAGAACTCTGTGTGGCATTGACCTGGTCTCTAATCTGAGCTGCTGTTAACCTGCGATTTCTGAGGCTGGTGACTCGGATAAACTTATCCTCAGAAGCAGAGGTGACTCTTGGTCTTCCTTTCCTGGGGCGGTCCTCATGTGAGCCAGTTTCTTTGTAGCGCTTGATGGTTTTTGCAACTGCACTTGGGGACACTTTCAAAGTTTGCCCAATTTTTCGGACTGACTGACCTTCATTTCTTAAAGTAATGATGGGCGCTCGTTTTTCTTTACTTAGCTGCTTTTTTCTTGCCATAATACAAATTCTAATAGTCTATTCAGTAGGACTATCAGCTGTGTATCCACCAGACTTCTGCACAACACAACTGATGGTCCCAACCCCATTTATAAGGCAAGAAATCCCACTTATTAAACCTGACAGGGCACACCTGTGAAGTGAAAACGATTTCCGGTGACTACCTCTTGAAGCTCATCAAGAGAATGCTAAGAGTGTGCAAAGCAGTCATCAAAGCAAAAGGTGGCTACTTTGAAGAACCTAGAATATAAGACATATTTTCAGTTGTTTCACACTTTTTTGTTAAGGCTATGTGCCTACGATGCAGAAATGAAGCAGAAAATTTCTGCAGCATTTCTGCATCTCCCTGGCTGAAAAAATGCATGCAGATTGTGCATGCATTTTTCCTGCCAAATACATGCGGATTTGAAGCGTTCTTCACATGCGTTTCTGCATGCGGATTGACAAGCGCTTTCCAGGCGATTTTAGCATCACTTGGAAAGTGCTTGACTACTAAGTCACACTATATAAATCCATGGAAACTGCATGGATTTATATAGTGTGACCGTAAGAATGTTTAAAAATAAAAAAATAAACCTATACTTACCTTCTGATGGCCCGGCGTGTGTTGCTGCGACTGTGACGTCACCGCAGGTCCTTCAGTCCTGCCCGCAAGCCCAAGGTAGGAGACCGGGGACCGTCGGAAGTTGAATATAAACTTTATTTTTTATTTTATTCTTTTTTTCACAGGTACAATGGTACCCAGGTCTGGATGAGAGTCTCCTCTCCTCCAGAACTGGGTACCATCCGCACATTGAAACGCATATACACTGTGTTCCAAATTATTATGCAAATAATATTTTCTCAGATTTTACCAAATTACCTATATGAATTGCAGTCATTGTAATTTTCCAGTCAAATAACTATTAGAGTACAATTGAAAGGTTTTTGTACAAACTGCCTATGATAACAGGATATTTTTTAAAAAATAAAACACTCAAACTGCACTCAAAATGCATGTTCCAAATTATTATGCACAGCAGAGTTTTCAACCTTTTCATTTTAATAAAGAACAAAAAAATGGTCATTTTTGAAATTCTAAGCATTAGCAGGTTATTACAAACTGAAATCAAACAGTTTTCAACTCAAAACTTTATTCTAGGTGATGATACATTTGCACATAGGACCCCTTGTTCGAAAGGAGCTTCTGAACTCTCTCGTCCATTGAATTTGTCAGGTTTTGGATGGTTTCTGCTTCAATTGTTTTGCATGAGGACAGAATACCCTCCCAGAGCTGTTGCTTAGATGTGAACTGCCTCCCGCCATCATAGACACTCCTTTTGATGATGCTCCAGAGGTTCTCAATGCGGTTGAGGTCAGGGGAGCATGCTGGCCACACCATAAGTTTGTCCCCTTTTATGCCCATAGCAGCCAGAGATGCAGATGTGTTATGTGCAGCATGAGACGGGGCAAAATTTACAAAACCATTTTTTTAGGACCACATCACATTTGAAGTCACTTTGAGGGGTCTTTAAGACAGAAAATACCCAAAAGTGACACCATTCTAAAAACTGCACCCCTCAAGGTGCTCAAAACCACATTCAGGAACTTTATTAACCCTTCAGGTGCTTTACAGAAATTTTTGGAATGTGAAAGAAAAAAATTAACATTTAACTTTTTTCACAAAAATGTTACTTTAGACACAATTTTTTTTATTTTCGCAGGGGTAACAGGAAAAAATGGACCCCAAAATTTGCTGTGCAATTTTCCCTGAGCACGCAGATACCCCATATGTGGGGGAAAACCATTGTTTGGGCGCACGGCAGGGTTCGGAATGGAAGGAGCGCCATTCGACTTTTTGATTGTAAAATTTGCTTGAATAATTAGCGGATGCCATGTTGTGTTTGGAGAGCCCCTGATGTGCCTAAACAGTGGAAACCCGCCACAAGTGACACCATTTTGGAAACTAGACCCCTCAGGGAACTTATCTAGATGTGTGGTTAAACCCCCAGGTGCTTCACAGAAGTTTATAACATGGAGCCGTGAAAATAACAAACTCGAACTTTTTCCACAAAAATTATGTTTTAGCCCCATTTTTTTTATTTTCACAAGGGTAAGAGGAGAAAATGGACCCCAACAACTTTTGTGCAATTTCACCTGAGTACGTCAATACCCCATATGTGGAGCATATACAGTGTTTGGGCGCACGGCAGAGTTCAGAAGGGAAGGAGCAATGTGTGAATTTTTGAACGCAAAATTGGTTGGAATCGAGAGTGGACGCCATGTCGCGTTTGGAGAGCCCCTCATGTGCCTAAATAGTGGAAACCACCCACAAGTGACCCCATTTTGGAAACTACACCCCTCAAGGATTTTATCAAGGGGTATAGTGAACATTTTGAACCCAGAGGTACGACACAAAAATCGATAACATTAGGTCATCATATTGAATAAGTTGTCATTAGTTTTGAGCGCAAGTGCTCGCTACTTGAGTTTGCATCGGGTACTCAGGTATGCACCATGTATCGCGGGTGCTCGAGTGACCTGCTCGAGTCCCCGCCCGCATGTTTCACGGTTATTAGACACCCAAAAAAAAATATGCAGGGATCGCTCGTGCAGGTTTTTTTTGGCAGTGAAGCATATGGGGTGGAGACTCGAGCATGTCACTCGAGCACCCGCGATACTCAGTGCATACCCGAGCACCTGATGCAAACTCAAGTAGCGAGCACTTGCGCTCAACACTACACCATATCGTCATCTTTTTTTTTTTACTTTTGAAAAAAATCCCAACCCTAACTGTAGCCCAACCCTAACCCTAGCCCAACCCTAACCCCAACCCGAAACCTAGCCCAACCCTAACCCTAGCCCAACCTTAACCCCAACCATAGCCCAACCCTAGCCCAACCCTAACCCCAACCCTAACCCTAGCACAACCCTAGCCCAACCCCAACCCTAGCCCAATCCTAACACTGACCCCAACCCCTACCCTAGCACAACCCTAACCCTAACCAAGAGTTTATTTTTTACGCTGTTCTTCGTGCGGTATAAGTGATTAGACGACTTTATTCTTCGGGTCGGTGCGATTACAGTGATACCAGAATCATATCGGCTTTTTATGATTGACAGCTGTCACACACTAAAAGACCAATTTTTTGTAAAATCTAGTTTGTGCATTGCCATATTTTGAGAGCTATAATTTTTCCATATTTTGGCCGACAGAGTCATGTGGTGGCTTGATTTTTTGCGGGATGAGTTGACGTTTTTATTGGTGCCATTTTCAGGCATGTGATATTTTTTGATCTCTTTCTATTCCGAGTTTTAGGGGGCAGAATAAACAAAAACCAACAATTCAGGAATTGTTTTTTTTTTTTGTTTTTATATGCTGTTCCGCATGTGGTAAAATTGATAAGGTAGCTTCATTCTTCGGGTCAGCACTTTTACAGCGGTACCACATTTATATCGTTGTTCTATGTTTTACACAATAAAAGCTATTTTATAGAAAAAAATATTTTTTTGCATCGCTTTATTCTGAGAGCTATAACTTTTATATTTTTCGGCTGATGGAGCTGTATGGTGGCTTGTTTTTTGCGGGACAAGATGACTTTTCAGCTGTACTATTTTTATTTATATTCGTCTTTTTGATCGCGTGTTATTCCATTTTTTGTTTGGCAGTATGATGATAAAGCATTGTTTTTTGCTTCGTTTTCTTTTTTACCATGTTCACTTAAGGGGCTAACTAGTGGGACAGTTTTATAGGTCAGGTCGTTCCGGACGCGGCAATACCAAATATGTGTACTTTTATTGTTTTGTGTTTTTTTTTCATAATAATATTTATTGATGGGTACATTATATTTTTATTTTTGGTGGATTATTTTTTTAGTTTTTTTTTAATATTTTTACAATTATTTTTTTTCACTTTCTGACACTTTTTTTTTTACTTTTATTCTTTGTCCCACTATGGGACTTTCACTTTTTTTATTCTGATCGCCTGTATAGCATAGGGATGGAGTACCATCCCTGTGCTATACAGGCTGTCAGCGCTGCGGATGCAGAAGATACTTTGGTCATGCACTGCGCATGACTAAAATATCTTCCTGCTATCTGGTGACCCGGATGTTGTCATGACGACATTGGGTCATCATGGCAACATTCGGGAAGCCTCGCAGACAGCGCTGGAGGCCGGCAGGAGAGGTGAGTATTCCGATCACCTCCCCTTGCCCCCGCAATGCTGTGATCGACTTCGATCGCAGCATTGCGGGGGTTAATGTTCTGGGAGCGGTGCTGGACCGCTCCCAGCACATAGCACCGGGTATCAGCTATGACAATCAGATGACACCCGGTGGCGATCGCGCCCGCACAGCTTGTGTGCGGGCGCGATCGCAAAGACGTACTAATACGTATCAGGCTCTTAAAGCCCAGGGCGCAGATACGTATTAGTACATCTTGGGCTTTAAAGGGGTTAAAGCCAGTATTCTGTAAATTAAAAAAAAACACAAATTCAGGGAAGTTGTTTTTTTTTACTGCAATGGGCTGAAAATAATTTTTTTAGTTTGTTTTAAATACATTTTTTTTTCTTGCACATAGGTGGCCATACAATGTGTTAACTGAGAATCTGGTTTGGATAGGGAGTTCGTAACTGTCTTTTTATGAGCTCCTCTCAGCTAATTTATGACCACATCAAAGTTCAGCTCAACGTTGATATGGTTCATGATCATATATTAGGTGAAAGGAGAGCTGAAAAAGACGGATAAAACAGTTATAAACTCCCTATTACCTCACTGACAGATTCTCAGTTAACTCACTCCACAGCTGGAAATGTGTAACAAAGAGCTTGTAAAACAAAGAGCTTGTTAAAGCCAAAAGGTGCAAAATTTTTAACGAAACCCAATTTCAAAAATGATTTTTTTTTTACCAAAATGCATACATTTAAGTAAAAAAAAGCTTTAGGAGACAACCAAATACTTTAAAAGAGCATACCATACAAATAAAATTAAAATTAGCTTTATACTATACACATTACATATTTTATATTATTAATAATAAGTTTATATTGTACACCAAAAAAAGATGTTTCTTTAAAGGAAATCTGTCATCAGGTTTTTGCTATGTAATCTGAGAGCAGCATGAGGTAGGGGCTGAGACACTGATTTCAGGGAGATGTCACTTATTAGGCTGTGTGCTGTTGTTTCAATACAATTAGTGTTTTATCAGCAGGACCTAAAGTGTTTTCTTTTTCTCTGCCGGATTAGCTGCTCTCGTGCATCCTGGTCCAACCATGCCTCTAGCACTGTGTAGAATTAAATCTAATGAAAGCAACTAAAATTAAAGAGACATTTTTCCTATAAAAAAAAACTTTTTAATTGGAAGGACAGGGAAAACTTCTGTTCTATTGTGATTACTCACCCTTTCTTTTAGTAAATCAAAGCAGACCTTGTTTTCAGTGGTTCCAATATTGACAAACCCCTGAAAAGAAAAGATAAGTATATATCAGAAGGGAGGACAGAATGGACAAGACCATGAGAGACAATGGCATGTTGGGCCTTCCGTATGGCAGCCAAGAGACTTGTGGTGATTTTTTCGAGCAGCATAGTCTTAGTCTATGGAGGAAAAGCCCCTTCCCACAACATGGACCACCAGGGGTTGGAATTACTAACCTGAGGATTACTGTGCTTGTCATATGGATCCTCCAAACACATCAGAAATCCCTGTTCCAAAAGGTCAATTTCTGAGTCAATTTCTCTTCCTCTTACTGAAAGGCTTTCCATGTTGTTCGCTCTCCGCCAGAAGCACCTATAGACCTTGAAGATCAAAATGTGTGCTTAAAAACCATAAAACTTTACATATTAGTATTTGCACAGGAATCATAATGAACATTATTAAAGATTGCTCCGAGCAAGTTTAACATCTAAATCTAGAATCTAATTGCACATGACCGGTTGTGGATTATAAAGTAGGAGGACTAAGCGACCACCCTAGGAACCCTGGTGGCCCAAACCTATGATGGACATTGCAGTTTTGCATCAGTTTTTCCACCAAATTGCATAAAAAGCCATGACAAATCTAAATTTTGCAGAGATTCTTGGTAGGGATGCATGCAAGACATAGAGAAGAACTTGTCCATAACTGTGGAGAGCCACAATCCAGAAGAGAGAACAGATGGAATTCCCACAGAGTATTGTGTGAGCTGCTATGTTAGTATCTGTAGGTCTACAAAGATATGCAGATGTGACACCCCAGGGGTCTGGTTGCCACAGTGATAGAGATATTACGTCTGAGAGCAGGTGGGAGGTCTCTTGGTCAGGGATCCTATGCATGCCACACCTCCTGCCCAGTCCTGGGAGGGGAAGAACTTCCCCTATATAAACCTAGGGCTGAGGCAGGGTTAGTGAGTAGAGAAGAAGTAGAGACAGAGAAGCAGATATAGGAAAAGAACATCAGGAGCTCTGTGGGAGCAGTGATACAAGGAGTCAGGGGCTGGCAGCTGCAGAGCTCGCCCTGACTGAGAAGTTATCACCGGACCCGGAGTCCGAGGCTGTGGGGACTAACTCCTATCCAGCAGCAGAAACCGACCGGCAGGGGATTGCAGGTCCTCTGGCCCAGAAACCCGAAGGCACGGTCACACGCGTGGGACCAGCACCGCCGTCGTGGAGCGGAAGCTACTAGAAGGCCCCGAGTCACCGGCCATACGGGTGAGCACCACACGGTACACTCAGGGACGTGGGCTACTTATACCCGCCTCTAGCAAGGTAGCCGGAAGAGTATCGTTAGTTTGGGAGGCCTACAACTCCGCCTGGCCAGGGGAGATCCCATCTGCTCAAGGACTGACCAGGCCCCAATCGCTAGCCAGTACTCCGGGAGGGTCTATCTTTATCACCAGTAAAGACCCTGAACTACACCGTACCGTCTCCGAGTGGTTCCTGCTACCCCCATCATCCACGTCGGCTGCCCTGAGGCCATACCCCTCCCGTTGGGGGTTATACTATCACGCTGCACAATCCTACCACCGGCCTCAGTGGTCTGCCCTGCAGCAGCAGCTCCTCAGCTGTACTCAACGGGTGGCGTAGTCGTCCAACATCTACCGCTAATACAGCGCCACTTAGTCTGACTCCCTGGGCACGGACCGGATCCCCGCCACGAGACTACAACCCTCAAGAGATCCGGCTCCGGGTAAGGTCCCGCGTGCGCAACGCAGCGCGACACAGGCCCAGGGGCGCGTCAACTTTTGGCGTAGTCGGCAGGATTTCGTGCCCGCAACCACTGGGTACTGCGTGCCTGAAAAAGACTGTTCAAACTTACCTGTGGTGAAGATTCCAGCCATCCGGCGCCATCTTCCGCTTCCTTCCCGCCATCGGTGGAGTTTTCCCGCCATCCGGCGCCATCTTCGGCCTTCTTCCCGCCATACGTGGAGTTTTCCCGCCATTGGACGCCATCTTGAGGACGCCGCGCGGGAAGAAGAGGGGCGTGGACTCCGAAAGCGCGCGAGAACTGAAGCCCCGCCTCACGTCCGGACGTTGCGTAAGGTCCTGGAAGGAGCCCAGCAGACGCCGACGTCACAGGAGCGCGACGGAAGGTCCTCAACCCTGACGATCCACTGCGGAGCCGCGGCCTACGGAAGAGGATCATCGCAAGGTAGGCCACGGTCCACTAGGGGGGAGAAGGATGTCGGATACGGAGGAGAGCTTCACCGCTTCAACCCCCGCCAGCGCCACCGCTGTTGCGGTCATGCCTTTCACCATGCCCTATATCCCGGGGGCAGCCTGACTACCCCAGTACTCAGGGGAGTCACATACCCTGCATGACTTTAGAGAAAAGCTGGATAGCCTCTTCCAGGTGTACCCCCTCACAGAGGAGCAAAAAGTGAGCATCCTGGTGGCCCAATTAACCGGGGCAGCCCAAAGGGAGGTAAAGTCCTGGCCACCTGGGGGGAGGACTGTCGCAGGGATACTAACCCGGCTGAGGGACACCTTTGATACCCGCACCTCAGCCGAGATCAAGCTTAGATTCTACGGGTGCAAACAGCGGGCACATGAGAGTATAAGGGACTATGCCCTGAACCTACAAGAGGCCCTGAGAGCCATTAAGCAGACCGACCCTGACGGCGTGGGAGACGAGGACAGGCTGTTGACTGAACAATTTATAGAGGGTTTATATTGCAATGCCCACCGAACCCAGTTGCGGGCAATGGCCTTACAGGACCCTCATCTGGGATTTGCACAGTTCAAGGACAGAGCCATCCGGGTGCTTCGAGAACCGGCACCAGGTGGCGTTGTGACCCACAGACGCCCCACTACCACTTACCACCAGGAGGCGGCGCCCTTGTCGGCAGGGCCTGTGGGAGCTGATGCGCAGGCTTTGAACAATGACCCGGCTCCAGACCTGCACCATCAGGTCCAAGAGCTAGCTAAAAGCGTTGCTGCGCTAACCCGAACTGTGCAGTCTTTACAGGTTTCCACTCCAGGGAAGATCCAGCTGGCATCCGGACCGGAGGAAATCCCGTGGCGTCGACCAAGGAGGACCCCACCGGCCAGAGGAAGACCCAGCGACCGATACAACGAGGACGGACGACCCATCTGCCGCCGCTGCAATCAACCCGGACATATGGCAAGGTACTGTCCTTTAAACTGGCACAACCTGGGGTAGAGGGCCAACCTCCAGGAAAAAGATAACCAGGCCCATCGAACTGGCACGACAAATATGTGGGAGGATGTCCAGTCTTACCCGTGGTACTGGATGGCATTCCTATGAGTGCCCTACTGGACACCGGGTCACAGGTCACCACCATCCCGTACGTGCTCTTCAAGCAGTACTGGAATGACTCGGATATCACCCGCTACCCTGACGACGACTTGAGTATCATCGCCAGCAATGGTCAGCCCGTGCCACAGATTGGATTTAAAGAGGTGACCATTAAAATCGGTAGAGTCGAATTGGCAGCACAGGGACTGATCATTGTAGACATTGACAAACACGAGAGTCACCCAAAGATAACTCTAGGAACTAATGTAATTGAAAATTGTCTTGCAGAGGTGATTTTCCTTTTACAGCAGGTTGCCAAGAACGCCAGCTCCGGCCAGCAGCGAGTGCTCCAGAAAGAGATCCGGGCACTGATGCGACGGCAACAGCTAGAACTCTCCGGTGGTGAGATTGGTAGCGTGCGAATGTGTGACCCTTTCCCTATTGCCATGCCCCCGAAAAGTGAAATGATGATTTGGTGCCGGGCAGCTATTGGTCTGAGAGGTAGAGATTACCAGGCAATGGTAGAACCAGTTTACTCAGACAGTAGGCCCACCATTTTGACAGCACGGGGGGTGGTCAATGTACGCCATGGGAGGGTGCCCGTTCGCATAATAAATATCGGGAAGAGGGAAGTGTACCTGCCCCGGTATGCCACGCTAGCCAAATTGTATACCATCAATCAAGATTCCATACAAGCTGCCCGATCTGGTGGACCTATACAACCACATCCCGGTAGGTTCCACCAACTGTACCCCGGCTTACCTGATGAGGGCAAGGCCTGGTAAGCTACCTGTTGACCTGGAGATGGGAGTCCTGACACCCGAGGACACTTCACCAGAAGCAGACTGGGACACAGAGAGGCAGCAGCAGTACCGGAAAGTACAGGAGAGCGTGGAGCGAAGTCTCTGTCAAGCTAGGGAAAGACAAGAGAAAACTTACAACCAGTATGCTCCCGCTGTTCCCCTGGTACCCGGAGAGCAGGTCTTGAAGAGGAAAAGGCGGCTCCACAAGTTGGACGACCAGTGGGAGAAGGACCCGTACATCGTACTGCCCTCAAGCCACGACAACCCAAAGGTCTGTACCATCAGTAAAGACGGAGGGGAAACCACAACCATTGTATCCCGGGATCACCTGAAGAAGTGTCCCGAACAGCTACGGAACCCTGAAGAGGAACAAGAAGACCCTCGACCCGTAGAGGAAAGGGAAGACATGGTTAGTACTGTGCTCGGAGACTTCCCTCGGTCTTGGACTCAAGTCAATGGCGCAGTTGTGGTACCCGTACTCACCTTCCTCCAACCAGCATCCCAAGCACCTACGGAGCAACAGGTAGAGCTGGAAGAACAGCCGGTCCAGGAGGCAGAAGACTCCACACAAGCAGAACAGGAGGATCAACCCTCTGCTTATAGTGAGCCTGCCGTACCCCTAGTGAGCCAAAGAGCCGGTAGACAGCTGCCCAGTTTACCCTTGACAGCTCCTACACCCTGTAGTTCAGGGCTAGACAGTCAGCTCCATAGGTCCACTAGGGCCACTAGAGGCCAGTTACCCGCACGTTGGAGGATTTGAAATGTATAAATTGTTTTATTTGTGGTTACCTGTTTTTCTTGTTGCTTGTGTATAATTATGTGTTTCTAGTTATTTATAGGAGTCCTTGGTGGATTTACCGGGAATCCTTTGTACATGGTTGGAGCGTAACCTAGGAATGGACTAAAGACTGTTAAGGACTCGGGGCAGGACAGACCCCTACCTGGTTACGTCTCCCTGTTTTGGTGAAATGGACACCTTGCTTTTCTTCAAAAACTGCACCCGGTTGCGGACACGCCGTGACCATCTTTATGTGTTTTTCTTATTGTATTATTATTGTTTATACCTTGTTATGTTTTTCTAAAAATATGTTTAGTCCCGGAGTACTAAATTTCACTAGGGGGGAATGTGACACCCCAGGGGTCTGGTTGCCACAGTGATAGAGATATTACGTCTGAGAGCAGGTGGGAGGTCTCTTGGTCAGGGATCCTATGCATGCCACACCTCCTGCCCAGTCCTGGGAGGGGAAGAACTTCCCCTATATAAACCTAGGGCTGAGGCAGGGTTAGTGAGTAGAGAAGAAGTAGAGACAGAGAAGCAGATATAGGAAAAGAACATCAGGAGCTCTGTGGGAGCAGTGATACAAGGAGTCAGGGGCTGGCAGCTGCAGAGCTCGCCCTGACTGAGAAGTTATCACCGGACCCGGAGTCCGAGGCTGTGGGGACTAACTCCTATCCAGCAGCAGAAACCGACCGGCAGGGGATTGCAGGTCCTCTGGCCCAGAAACCCGAAGGCACGGTCACACGCGTGGGACCAGCACCGCCGTCGTGGAGCGGAAGCTACTAGAAGGCCCCGAGTCACCGGCCATACGGGTGAGCACCACACGGTACACTCAGGGACGTGGGCTACTTATACCCGCCTCTAGCAAGGTAGCCGGAAGAGTATCGTTAGTTTGGGAGACCTACAACTCCGCCTGGCCAGGGGAGATCCCATCTGCTCAAGGACTGACCAGGCCCCAATCGCTAGCCAGTACTCCGGGAGGGTCTATCTTTGTCACCAGTAAAGACCCTGAACTACACCGTACCGTCTCCGAGTGGTTCCTGCTACCCCCATCATCCACGTCGGCTGCCCTGAGGCCATACCCCTCCCGTTGGGGGTTATACTATCACGCTGCACAATCCTACCACCGGCCTCAGCGGTCTGCCCTGCAGCAGCAGCTCCTCAGCTGTACTCAACGGGTGGCGTAGTCGTCCAACATCTACCGCTAATACAGCGCCACTTAGTCTGACTCCCTGGGCACGGACCGGATCCCCGCCACGAGACTACAACCCTCAAGAGATCCGGCTCCGGGTAAGGTCCCGCGTGCGCAACGCAGCGCGACACAGGCCCAGGGGCGCGTCACAGATATGAGTAGACCATATATTTTCTACATGCCTCCAAGCCCAGTCTGCACATGAAATCCCTGACCTCAACCGCATTTACCATCTGTGAGATTAACTAGAACGTCAGCTAGACCTTTTGTGACATGCAGAAGTAGTGCTATTGCTTCCAAAGCATCCAGCAGCTGTTACAAATAACACAAGCTCAGGAGACAGGAAGTGTTGTGCTTCAGAAGCATCCAGCAACTAGAGAGGTTAACACAGTCACAGGAGACAGGAGTGTTTTAGCAGAGCCCCAGGGAGATTGTGGGGAACTTGATATTGTAGTCTGGCTGAAGCCGAAGAGAAAGGTGGTGTGTTATCTGGATCTGATAGAAGGCAACTGAACAGGATTCCGATCAGGAAAGAAACTAAACACAGGTCAGATAAATTCCCTGGCAGGAAGATAAGGACTGGAAGGAAAAGCCTGTGGTTGTGTATGCATAGAAGTGTGCTGCTGAGAGATCTAATCTATGCTGAATTATGCTACTGAAGAGACTGTAATATTGTGCCTTGTGAAGAAATTACTGAGTTGTTACTGGAGCCGGTTACTCAAGAAACTCAGACTGTACTGTAATGAAGATTGTGCTGTAATATCAGATTAAATTCCACTTTTCAACTGTTGAAAAAGACTTTTGTCAGATGTGTCTGGTCAGAAATTGAATCTGTCGTGTGCCTGAAGAGAAGCTGCAGCCTATGGTCGCCCTGAGTAATGGTTCCCCCAGGATTGCAAAGAATTAATGAAACCCGTCTCACCCTATCTGAACATAGCGGCCTGCGTGTAACATTGGTGGCCTGTATGAGGAATCCTGAGCGGGAATTAGCGTGTAGAGGGAGAAGAGGAAAAGCGTCTGGAAAAACACAGCAGCACAGCACCTCAATTCAACTCTGCTACACCAGTTAAAGGGGACCAGTCCTAAAGAAAACTCTCTAGCAGCAATGGATGTGGAAATACAAATGGACAGAATTAGTGAGCTGCTTCTTCAGTTAACCTGTGAAGAATTTAGAACAGTAGCAGAACATATAAAGATGTCAGAAGAACAGATTTCTAAAGCACACAACTGCAGGCAATTGTTAGCAGCCAATAATGCAAAAATGGATGAACTGGGGGAGAAAGAAGCTGAAGACGTCATGGGGACGTTCCTCCAGGAGTTAACACAGTTTCTAACCAGGTTGAAGTTGGAGGATGGAGGGGTGGCACCAATTACCAAAAGCGGGAATCTCCGTCCGCAGACAGAAATACAGGAATTGAAAGAACAATTCAAAGCCCTATCAACAGCCCTGCAGGAATCGACCAAAACTTTTGAACGGGTGACAGACTCAGACAGAACCTTTACCCTGCTCGGGTTAGATAAATCAGGAAGACAGTCCTCTCTAACACCACAAATCACCATAAGGAAAGAATTCAAGATCCTGGGACAGATTGAAGAGTATGAACAGAAAGAGAAACTGTCTTATATGAACTTGTTGCACCAGATCGATGCAGGCTTACAGAAAGGCTACTAGCCTGATGTGATCGTTGAAGGGGTGGTGAAAGAGATCAGCCCAGGACTGAACCTCCGTAGTATGCTAGAAATTAAGAGTCAATTGACCTTGCAACAGCTGAAGATGATTTTAAAAGGGTACTATAAAGAAGAGAGTACTTCAGAATTGTTCCACCGACTCATTAACCTCTCACAGAAAAATAATGAATCATCCCAAAGTTTCTTGTTCAGAGCAAGTGAACTGAAGGATAGACTGTTGTTTGCATCCAGAGATGTAGACGCAGAGGAGAAGTTTGATGCTGGACTAGTCCAGAAGACGTTCTTGAGATAATTGGGAATGGGGTTAATCAGCAAAGACATCAAGTTGCAGCTGAAACAGTACCTAGAAGATCCTGGCATTCTGGACGAAGTCCTAATTGAAAAAAATGAATGAGGCAGCTAGTTTGAAGTCAGAGAGCAAGCAGAAGTTAAAGAAAGGCTCTGCTCCTAAAATCACCAAAATGAGTCAGCTGAAGTTGGAGACCCCAATGCCACCTCCGAGAGGGAACGTTAAATCACTAACAAAAGAGAGGACCGCCAGAGCTGACTGGGAGGAAGTAATAGGAGAACTGCGAGCCGAGTTGATTGAGGTGAAAAAGTTGATTTGATCCAGGCCAGAACCTGTATCCCTCAGACCCAGGTGTGGGTTCCAAAACAGACGATACCCGGCTTGTGAAGCGTCAAAATCAGAGTACGGTGTGTGTCCACTGTCTAAGATGTGGTGAGGAAGGACATTATGCCAAAGAATGCCAATAGTCACGGTCGTTTGGGTTAAAAGACAGGAGGTTGCCAATGCGCGGCGACTGGTAACCGCGACACGGAGGAGGCCCCAGAAGCAAATCTAAATCTCACCAAACCCCAGAACGGCGCATGAGGTAAAATGGCTGCATCAGTACTATCCCCAAGTGTGTTCCTGTCTATAACAGCTGCAAGAGAGACAGGGGCATCAGTTACTTAATGCCTAGTGCGGAGGTCAAACGATGTACTCCTGGGAGGAGGATTCCTCAGTCAGTAAAGATAGCCTCATCAGCCTAATCGGTGAAAGGTGCTTTATACAGTGCCAGCTAGATGGACTCTTGGTAAAAGCACTGTGGGACACAGGAGCCCAAGCGAGCCTTTTAAATGAAAAATGGAGAAGGCGCTACCTGCCACATACCTGCCTTCGGTCTCTAAAAGAACTCTTAGGACCAGTGGAACTCCACGGCAAAGCTGTCAACCAGACCGAAATCCCTTTGATAGGCTGGGTGGAAGTGACTTTCCAACTGAGGGCCACAAAGAACAGCAACACCATTGAGCTTTTGGTACCTTTTCTCGTGACCAGTGATCAGAATGTGGCAGAGGCTCCTATTCTGGGTTATAATGTAATCAGTGAGGTCATCACGAAACACAAGTCAGGGACGCTGATGGTGGATGCAATTGCCACATCACTTGCCATACCCAATGCCGTGGCAGAAAATGTGATTCATAGAGTTAAGAAAGCACAGAATACAATGGACCTAAAAGGAGTCAAGGTAGGCTGGCGCCCAACCATCATCCCTGCAAACCAAATTGTGGGGGTGAGGTGAGGAGTCCTGGTAGAATCGGGAAGAAAAATCCAGAAAAGACTGTTGTTGCCAAAAGACTCCTCAGAACTTCCGGAAGGCCTAGTTCAAGGTGAGACTGTGCTTACGATTCCTACTGGTGGGTTTGCTAGAGTGACAGTACCGGTGATGAATACTACAAAACACGAAATAAGACTGGATCCAAAGACTGTGTTAGGTCACATTTAAACTGTTAAAACGGTATATTCAGCCAGTGTGAGACCCGCCCAAGGGTAAACCGTGAATTCGGTCTCCCCACCCAGGAACAGGAGTTGCCCAGGGGAGGAAATTGCACGACCCACCTCAGGGTCCTGGGATCCCCCAGTATCCCTGGAACACTTGTGTGCTGAAGATATAGCGATAGCAAAACAGATGCTGAGAGAAGAATGTCATGCATTCTCTAAAGATGACTCTGATATAGGTTGTATCCCGTCGTTGCAATTGAAAATCAATTTGAAAGACACAACCCCAGTAACTAGAAGTTACATGTCTGTGCCGAAACCATTACACCGTGAAGTGAAAGAGTATTTACAAGATCTAATCAACAGAGGTTGGGCCCAAAAGTCGTACTCGTCTTATTCCTCTCCAATTGTTTGTGTTAGGAAGAAGGACGTACGTTGAGACTCTGCTGTGATTACCGGGAACTAAACCAAAAGTCATTACCAGATCGGCACCTGATACCAAAGATTCAAGATATGCTGGATAGCCTATCAAGAAGTACCTGGTTCTCTGTCCTTGATCAGGGAAAAGCATACCATCAAGGGTTTGCTGAAGAGTTCAGTAGACCCCTGACAGCATTCACTGTGGGGGTTATATGAGTGGATCCGCAAACCGTTTGAGTTCATTTCAGCTCCAGCAGTATTTCAGAGGAGCATGGAGACCTGTTTAGAAGGATTGAGGAACGATATCTGCCGGCAGTACTTGGATGACAATGTGGTACATAGCAAAACATTTCGGGAGCTTGTTGAACATGTGAGGACCGTATTACAGCGGTATCAACAACACGGAGTTAAGTTGACCACTAAGAAGTGTGAACTGTTCAAATGGCAAGTCCGATTTCTAGGGAAAATTGTGTCCAGAGAAGGCTATACCAGGGACCCAGCAGATATCGCTTCGGTACTGGCTTTAAAAGACAAGCAGCCCTCTACTGTCGGGGAGTTGAGGCAGATCTTTGGATTCCTCTCCTACTATCGTACTTACATTCGGAACTTCTCCAGGATTGCCGCCCCGCTATACCTCCTCTTGGGACAGACGACAGAGTCAACAACACCCATGGAGAAAAAGAAGAACGCGGGTAGGACTGGGCTTAAAAGAAACAACGCCGTTTCGTCCCAACAGCCCATTCTCTGGACAGCAGACCACCAGGAGGTATTGGAAGAACTAGTAGACTACCTGGTAAAACCACACATCTTAGGATGTCCTGATTTCACCTTACCATTTGTTCTTCATTGTGACGCTTCTCAAATTGGACTGGGAGCTGCCCTGTATCAGCATCAAGATGGAAAATTGAGAGTCATCGGTTACGGTTCTAGAATGTTGACAGATGCCGAGAAGAATTACCATCTACATTCCGGAAATTTGGAGTTCCTGGCATTCATCTGTGAATGATTTAGAGATTATCTCTACTACAGAAAAGAGTTTGAGGTATACACTGGCAACAACCCTTTGACCTATATCCTCACTACAGCCAAACTGAATGCAACGGGTCAGAGATGGGTCGCTGAACTAGCTGAAAATGCAATGCGGATGCTGACAGATTGTTGAGAATGCCACTAGAGCCTGAGGAGTTCATGCAAGAATGCTCGGAGGAAGTCAGTCTGGAAGCAATTGAGAGCACTACCCAAGCAGTGCAAGCTTATCAAGAGGAAGTCACACCACTGTGGTGTCCGTTGACGGTGGAAACCACCATAAAAGCGAGAGAACAAGATCACCCCCTGTCCATTTAACAACTACCAAAAGGAAAAATCAGTAGAGCACAATGGGAAGATCAGATAATTGGTAGAATTCTACCTTATGTGGACCAAAATCGGTTTCCAAGTAAATGGGAGAGAGATAATGAGTCACCAGCAGTATCTGTTTTAGTTAAAGAATGGAAGAAGCTCTACCTCAGTGAAGACGGCATCCTGTATTGTAAAGGAGGACAAAACCGGCAGTTTGTACTACCCAGAGTATTCCGCAGGTTGGTCTTTAAAGAACTCCATGAAAACATGGGACACCTTGGAGTGAAAAGGACAACCAACTTGATCCGTGAATGTTTCTTCTGGCTGTACATGCATAGAAATATTGAGAGGTACGTGACCAGGGAGTGTGGGTGTCTGAAAGATAAACGTCCCAACACATCAACCCCGACACCTATGGGCATCATCCAAACTATGTATCCGTTTGAGATGGTCTCAATAGACTTTCTACATCTCGAGATGTGCAAGGGTGGTTACGAATACATATTGGTGGTGATGGACCATTTTACTCGATTTGCCCAAGCATATGCCACCACCAATAAAGCTAGTCGAACAGTGGCAGAGAAGATCTTCAATGATTATGCTTTGAGGTTTGGGTTCCCTACGAGGTTCCACCACGACCAAGGAACAGAATTTGAGAACCAGCTCTTTCCCAAGCTAGGAAAGTACTGTAGAATTCAGAGATCCCACACAACGCCCTATCACCCAGAGGGCAATGGACAAGTGGAACATTTTAACCGCACAATATTGTTAATGTTGCGCACTTTAACAGCTGACGATAAGAAAGACTGGAAGAGTTCTCTGTCAAAAGTGGTACATGCCTATAACTGTACAAAGAGCGATGCAATGGGTTACTCACCCTTCTTCCTATTGTATGGACGATCGCCAAGACTGCCAATCGACATCATGTTCGATACTCCAGTGTCAGAGACTTACAGAACGTATCCGGAGTACGTTCGGAAATGGAAAGAACGGATGGCAGAGGCATACAACATAGTGTCCAAAGTGGTTACGCAAGGACAGAGCAAGAGTAAGGAGTACTATGATCGAAAATGTTATGGAGCAGAATTGGCACCGGGAAGCCGAGTGTTAGTCAAGAACGTACGTGAGAAAGGTGGTCCAGGAAAACTTCGTTCGAATTGGGAAGACAAGGTGTATGTGGTCGTAAAGAGGAAAGCCAATGACAGTCCAGTATATGAAATCCGATTGGAAAGAGGGAACAAGAAAACCAGAATAGTCCATCGGAATTTATTACTATCCTGTGATTATCTCCCACCACAACAAAACTTCCCAGAAGCAGACCAAAATTGACTAAAGGACCACCACAGACTAAAGCTCCGGAGGTGGATAGTGACCTTGAAAGTTCCGATGAGGAAGAGCACACTGTTGTACAGTACAGACCAAAAGTTTGGACACACCTTCTCATTTAAAGATTTTTCTGTATTTTCATGACTTTGAAAATTGTACATTCACACTGAAGGCATCAAAACTATGAATTAACACATGTGGAATTATATACAGTTAGGTCCATATATATTTGGACAGAGACAACAATTTTCTAATTTTGGTTCTAGACATTACCACAATGAATTTTAAACAAAACAATTCAGATGCAGTTGAAGTTCAGACTTTCAGCTTTCATTTGAGGGTATCCACATTAAAATTGGATGAAGGGTTTAGGAGTTTCAGTTCCTTAACATGTGCCACCCTGTTTTTAAAGGGACCAAAAGTAATTGGACAGATTAAATAATTGTAAATAAAATGTTCATTTCTGATACTTGGTTGAAAACCCTTTGTTGGCAATGACTGCCTGAAGTCTTGAACTCATGGACATAACCAGACGCTGTGTTTCCTCCTTTTTGATGCTCTGCCAGGCCTTCACTGCGGTGATTTTCAGTTTTTGTTTGTTTGTGGGCCTTTCTGTCTGAAGTTTAGTCTTTAACACCTTAACAACATCTGACGTACTAATACGCGTCTGTGCCCTGGAACTTAAGAGCCAGACCCGTATTAGTACGTCATGGCGATCGCGCGCGCACACAGGCTGTGCGGGCGCGATCGCCGCCGGGTGTCAGCTGATTGTCACAGCTGACACCCGATACTATGTGCAGGGAGCAGTCCTGCACCGCTCCCAGCACATTAACCCCCGCGAAGCTGCGATCGAAGTCGATCGAAGTCGATCGCAGCATTGCGGGGGCAAGGGGAGGTGATCGCAGATACTCACCTCCTCTTCCGGCTTCCAGCGCTGTCTGCAAAGGCTTCCCGGGTGTTGCCATGACGACCCGATGTCGTCATGACAACATCCGGGTCACCAGACAGCAGGAAGATTGTTTGGACATGCGCAGTGCATCTCCAAACAATCTTCTCCCTTTCCAGCGCTGACAGCCTGCATGGCACAGGGATGGTGCTGCATTCCTGTGCCATGCAGGCGATCAGAATAAAAAAAGTGAAAGTCCCACAGTGGGAAAAAGTATATAAACTTTCAGAAAGTGGAAAAAAAAAAAAAAATTGCAAAAATATAAAAAAAAAAGTAAAAAAAATAATCCACCAAAAATAAAAATATAATGTACCCATCAATAAATATTATTATAAAAAAAACAAAAAAAAAACAATAAAAGTACACATATTTGGTCTTGCCGCATCCGGAACAACCTGACCTATAAAACTGTCCCACTAGTTAACCCCTTCAGTGAACACGGTAAAAAAAAAAAAAACGAAGCAAAAAACAATGCTTTATCACCATACCGCTAAACAAAAAATGGAATAACACGCGATCAAAAAGACAAATATAAATAAAAATGGTACCGCTGAAAACGTCATCTCGTCCCGCAAAAAACAAGGCGCCATACAGCTCCATCAGCTGAAAAATAAAAAAGTTATAGCTCTCAGAATAAAGCTATGCTAAAAAATAATTTTTTCTATAAAATTGCTTTTATTATGTAAAAGTGCAAAACAAAGAAAAACGATATAAATGTGGTACCGCTGTAAACGTACTGACCCGAAGAATAAAGCTGCCTTATCAAATTTACCACACGCGGAACAGAATAAAAAAAAACAAAAAAAACAATTCCTGAATTGTTGGTTTTTGTTTATTCTGCCTCCCAAAAATCGGAATAGAAAGCGATCAAAAAATGTCACGTGCCTGAAAATGGCACCAATAACAACGTCAACTCATCCCGCAAAAAACGAGCCGTCACATGACTGTCTGCCAAAATCTGGAAAAATTATAGCTCTCAAAATATGGCGATGCAAAAACTAGATTTACAAAAAATGCGTCTTTTAGTGTGTGACAGCTGTCAGTCATAAAAACACCATATGATTCTGGTATTGCTGTAATCACACCGACCCGAAGAATAAAGTTGTCTAATCACTTATACCGCACGAGGAACGGCGTCAAAAATAAACTCTTGGGTTAGGATTGGGCTAGGGTTAGGGCTGGGTTTGGGGTTGGGGTTGTGCTAGGGTTAGGGTTGTGCTAGGGTTAGGGTTGTGCTAGGGTTAGGGTTGTGCTACGGTTAGGGTTGTGCTACGGTTAGGGCTGGGGTTGGGGTTAGGGTTGGGGTTAGGGTTGTGATGGGGTTGGGATTTTTTTCAAAAGTAAGAAAAAAAGATGACGATATGGCGACTAGTGTTGAGCGCAAGTGCTCGCTACTTGAGTTTGCATTGGGTGCTCTGGTATGCATTGAGTATCGTGGGTATTTGAGTGACATGCTCAAGTCTCTGCCCCATATACTTCGCGGCCAAAGAAACTTTACGGGGATTGCCTGCCATGCACGAGCAATCCCCGCATGTTTTTTTTTGGGTGTCTAATAACCGTGAAACATGCGGAGCAGGGACTCGAGCATGTCACTCGAGCACACGCTATACATGGTGCATACCTGAGTACCCGATGCAAACTCAAGTAGCGAGCACTTGCGCTCAAGACTAATGACAACTTATTCAATATGATGACCTAATGTAAACAAATTCTGTGTCGTACCTCTGGGTTCAAAATGTTCACTATACACCTTAATAAAATCCTTGAGGGGTATAGTTTCCAAAATGGGGTCACTTGTGGGGAAGCTCCACTGTTTAAGCACATCACGGGCTCTCCAAACGCGACATGGTGTCCGCTAACAAATTGAATGGAAAATCGGCTCAAATTGTTAGCGGACGCCATGTTGCGTTTGGAGAGCCCCTGCGTGCCCAAACATTGGAGCTCCCCCACAAGTGAACCCATTTTGAAAACTAGAACCCCCAAGGCACCAATCTAGATGCATAGTGAGCACTTGGATCCCCCAGGTGCTTCACAAATTGATTAATAAAAATGAAAAAGTGTTTTTTTTTCACTTTTTCATTTTTATGAATCAATTTGTGAAGCACCTGGGGGTTCCAAGTGCTCACTATGCATCTAGATAGGTGCCTTGGGGATCTAGTTTCCAAAATGGGGTCAATTGTGGGGGAGCTCCACTGTTTAGGCACATCGGGGGCTCTCCAAACGCAACATGGCGTCCGCTAACAATTTGAGCCGACAATTTGTTAGCGGATACCATGTTGCATTTGGAGAGTCCCTGTGTGCCCAAACATTGGAGCTTCCCCACAAGTGATGCCATTTTGGAAACTAGACCCCCAAGGCACCAATCTAGATGCATAGTGAGCACTTGGATCCCCCAGGTGCTTCACAAATTGATTCATAAAAATGAAAAAGTGTTGTGTTGTGCAGAAGTCTGGTGGATACACAGCTGATAGTCCTACTGAACAGACTGTTAGAATTTGTATTATGGGAAGAAAAAAGGAGCTTAGTAAAGAAAAACGAGTGGCTATCATTACTTTAAGAAATGAAGGTCAGTCAGTCCGAAAAATTGGGTAAACTTTGAAAGTGTCCCCAAGTGCAGTTGCAAAAACCATCAAGCGCTACAAAGAAACTGGCTCACATGAGGACCGCCCCAGGAAAGGAAGACTAAGAGTCACCTCTGCTTCTGAGGATAAGTTTATCCGAGTCACCAGCCTCAGAAATCGCAGGTTAACAGCAGCTCAGATTAGAGACCAGGTCAATGCCACACAGGGTTCTAGCAGCAGACACATCTCTTCAACAACTGTTAAGAGGAGACTTTGTGCAGCAGGCCTTCATGGTAAAATAGCTGCTAGGAAACCACTGCTAAGGACAGGCAACAAGCAGAAGAGACTTGTTTGGGCTAAAGAACACAAGGAATTGACATTAGACCAGTGGAAATCTGTGCTTTGGTCTGATGAGTCCAAATTTGAGATCTTTGGTTCCAACCACTGTGTCTTTGTGCGACGCAGAAAAGGTGAACGGATGGACTCTACATGCCTGGTTCCCACCGTGAAGCATGGAGGAGGAGGTGTGATGGTGTGGGGGTGCTTTGCTGGTGACACTGTTGGGGATTTATTCAAAATTGAAGGCATACTGAACCAGCATGGCTACCACAGCATCATGCAGCGGCATGCTATTCCATCCGGTTTGCGTTTAGTTGGACCATCTTTTATTTTTCAACAGGACAATGACCCCAAGCACACCTCCAGGCTGTGTAAGGGCTATTTGACCAAGAAGGAGAGTGATGGGGTGCTACACCAGATGACCTGGCCTCCACAGTCACCAGACCTGAACCCAATCGAGATGGTTTGGGGTGAGCTGGACCGCAGAGTGAAGGCAAAAGGGCCAACAAGTGCTAAGCATCTCTGGGAACTCCTTCAAGATTGTTGGAAGACCATTTCCGGTGACTACCACTCATCAAGAGAATGCCAAGAGTGTGCAAAGCAGTCATCAAAGCAAAAGGTGGCTACTTTGAAGAACCTAGAATATAAGACATATTTTCAGTTGTTTCACACTTTTTTGTTAAGTATATAATTCCACATGTGTTAATTCATAGTTTTGATGCCTTCAGTGTGAATGTACAATTTTCATAGTCATGAAAATACAGAAAAATCTTTAAATGAGAAGGTGTGTCCAAACTTTTGGTCTGTACTGTATTTTTAGGACCGGCAAGGAGAGGGACGTACCATCCTCAAGAGAGTGAACTAAGTCCCGAGGCTCCAGAGTTTGTACCAAGGAGTACAGATGAAGTCCAATTCAGATCTGATGATCGAACACCAGTCACTGAAGAGACAGATCGACACTTAGGAGTAGCAGAATTACCAGACCAGGTGGAAACGGATGATTCAAGAGAAGCACAGGAACTCACAGAGGCAGTTCCAGGAGCATCTGAGGAAGCACGGGAAATGAGTGCAGTGGAAGAAACTCCTGTGACTGAAGAACCCGTGGTATCTGAGGAACAACCCACCAGGAGGATTTCGACTCGAGAAGTGAGGAGGGCTGTGATGCTGATGTATGAGACACTTGGTGAATCGAGTCAAGTGCCAAGGACTGTCGACTGGAAACAGGTATCTCTGCCGACGGACCTGGTAAGCCCACTGGAGTGGTATTCACCACCGAGAGGCAGTATGGAAGATGTTGCCTGGTGGAAACACTTGTTTTCATGGTTTGATTTTCCTTAAAAGACTTTGTAGAAACAATGAACTGTTAAGGCCTAGTGAGAGAGAGAGAGCTGGTTGAAGACATACGAAAAGCTCCAGCTGAAGAGACGCTGATTGTGTTAATTGTTTATTTCTTACAGTAGTACTACAAGACAAAGGTCGTAGAATAGGTTTATAAATTTTATGCCAATTTGACAATGCCAATTTGTATATAAAGTTGCTCAACTTTCACCACTGTCTCAGAATTGGTCAGATTGACCAATTAAGACGAATGTCGAGGACGACATTCAAAAAGGAGGGAAGAGTGTGACATTCAGAAGTAGTACTGTTGCTTCTAAAGCATCCAGCAACTGTTACAAATAAGACAAGCACAGGAGACAGGAAGTATTGTGCTTCCGAAGCATCCAGCAACTAGAAGGGTTAACACAGTCACAGGAGACAGGGAGTGTTTTAGCAGAGCCCCAGGGGGATTGTGGGGAACTTGTTACTGTAGTCTGGCTGAAGCCGAAGAGAAAGGTGGTGTGTTATCTGTATCTGACAGAAGGCAACTGAACAGGATTCAGATCAGGAGAGAAACTAAACACAGGTCAGATAAACTCCCTGAATTAACAGTGCAGAGTATTATTTGGCAGGAAGATAAGGACTGGAAGGAATTGTGTCACAGGGATCATTTCCCTCATCAACCCCCCCCCCCCCTCCATCTCCATGCAGGATAAGGAATGCTGTGTACTATAGTGTCCTTGTGAAGGAAAAGCCTGTGGTTGTGTATGCATAGAAGTGTGCTGCTAAGAGATCTAATCTATGCTGAGTTATGCTACTAAAGAGACTGTAATACTGTGCCTTGTGAAGAAACTACTGTATTGTTACTGGAGCTAGTTGCTCAAGAAACTCAGACTGTACAGTAATGAAGAGTGTTGCTGTAATATCCCTGAACAGCACTGGCCGTTCTTCAGATTAAATCCCACTGTTAAACTGTTGAAAAAGACTTTTGTCAGATGTGTCTGGTCAGCAATTGAATCTATTGTGTGCCTGAGAGAAGCTGCAGCCTATGGTCGCCCTGAGTAACGGTTCCCCCAGGATTCCAAAGAATTCATGAAACCTGTTCCGCCCTATCTGAACCTAGTGGCGTGAGTGTAACACTTCTCCGCAAGCGACAGTTTTTGACCTCATAAATACTTTTTGGGCAGAAGAGGAACACAACATCCCAAAGACACACTCCCATATCTAGTAAGAAGTCTCCCCAGAAAAGTGGAGACCATTATGGCTGTAGAAGCAACAGCGGTAAAAGACCACTTTGTCCTTGCTCACACCTTTAACATGATCAAGATGTACGTACATCCTATTGGTGTGAGATGCTCCTGACTTTCGGAAAAGTGCGGAGGGAATAAAGCAATGCAAAGTCAGTTCTATAGATGGTTCTTCTTCTCACTGGGAGGTGCCATTTTTGAACATTAAAACAACTATTTCCAGTCCACTTATCAGGGACCGAAAGGCAAGGATAGCTCCACACTTTACATGATTTGCTTGCCTACGCCACTCTCCTGTTTCTCCATGACTTTGTCCTTGCTCACACCTTTAACATGATCAAGATGTACGTACATCCTATTGGTGTAATATGCTCCTGACTTTCGGAAAAGTGCGGAGGGAATAAAGCAATGCAAAGTCAGTTCTATAGATGGTTCTTCTTCTCACTGGGAGGTGCCATTTTTGAACATTAAAACAACTATTTCCAGTCCACTTATCAGGGACCGAAAGGCAAGGATAGCTCCACACTTTACATGATTTGCTTGCCTACGCCACTCTCCTGTTTCTCCATGACTTTGTCCTTGCTCACACCTTTAACATGATCAAGATGTACGTACATCCTATTGGTGTAATATGCTCCTGACTTTCGGAAAAGTGCGGAGGGAATAAAGCAATGCAAAGTCAGTTCTATAGATGGTTCTTCTTCTCACTGGGAGGTGCCGATCTTGAACATTAAAACAACTAGTTCCAGTCCACTTATCAGGGACCGAAAGGCAAGGATTGCTCCACACTTTACATGATTTGCTTGCCTACGCCACTCTCCTGTTTCTCCATGACTCTACCCTCAGGCTCGCAGTATTTCTCACCCTCTTGCATTGAATTGCTCCTCACCACAGTCCCTCTGCTGCTCTCATCCTCAGGAAGGTCTCACACACTTAGACTGACACCTGTCACTCAGCCCATCTTCTAGCAGGGTGTGTAGGCCATGACATTAGTCTAGCGCCTGCCGCACACTCTATAAGAAGCATCTCCCACTTGGCCATAATCAAACTTTGCACCTTGTATGTTAGCACTAGCCGGTCTCTTTACTCTCAGGCTCTTTTCCAGGCTACACACTCCCCATATGGTCTTTCCCTGTCCTCAGGTGGACACTCATTTCACCGGCGCTCTGTATGAACTGTCACACTTCCTCTCTGACCATTCTCAGACACAGACATCATCATCATTGCTCTGTATCCGTGCCTGAACGACACCTCTGGGCAGGGCTCAAATACGGTACAGTAGACGAGGAGGCAGAAACAAAAACACCAGCTTTATTGAAAGACAGAGGATTATATGCCGGAAAATAAGAGTAACAGTTATTGTAATGATAATAGCAATAATAGATCCAATGAGAGATAGATGAAGCGTGCCACACAAGCTGGGCCCCAGCTATGGCAATGCAAAGTTCAATACAAACAGTATAAACAATTTCTACAAACTACTCTCTGCTAAATTCCTACCTGGCTTCCGATAATCGGGCCGCATTGCCACAGCGCCCTAACTGGAGAAACCTGCTCTAAACCCTAACACAGTTGAACACCAGTGTCACACTCACAGTTCTGTAGCACTTAGGGGAAAGTCTGGTAGCTGCTGCTTGGTCCTGATGTAGCAGGGCTGAGTTTGTTGTGTTGAGCTCTACCTTCAGGTTAATGGATCCGTCCTCTTCTGGATCCGGGCAAGTTTCGTTCCCACTTTCAATGTTGAGGGATCACTGGTACCACAGAGTTATTTCCTCCCTCAGGTTACAGGCACTTCTTTCCTTCTGTCACGGTCCTGGAAATCGATCCTGTGATAACCAGGCACTATCTTCTCCCTTGTTAGGACAAACTTATTGTCCTGCCTGTCTTTCACAGGCACCGGTCTCTCATAGGCACCACAAGTCTCTCACAGAGCAGCACGAGTCTCACAGATCCTTCCTGAACTTTAATTTCATGCTTCTTGTCAAAACCACCACATAGCAAGCTGCTGGAGAGAAAGGACTAGTCCAAGTGCACACACATCAGAGGGAAGCATTGTCTCTTAAAGTCACAGTGTAATTCAGTTAGTAGAAGGGGCTGACCCCCTAAAGCTCCTTGATACAGGCAGCAGTCTCATGCTCCACTTAAGAACAGGCCAAACACGCAGGGACAACAGCTACATCACCATCTAGTTTGGAAAAACAATTTAATAATTGATGATGGTTCACCACTAACACCCTCGCAGAACCAACACTTGTCCAAACTGTCCTTTTCCCATTGAGAACTTCAGGGGTGGTTGTTCACCTTTCTCCTTGATAAAAATCATTGGCTGGGATAGTCTTACATCTTCAGATTAAAGAGTGCAAAACTAAGGCCTGTAGCCTAGCAATGTCCCCAGATATCCATATACAAATCCGACACCATCCCAACTTCCAAGGCAGCCAGACCAGTGTTGCATTGCAAAAAGTCAGATCAAGTACTCACCAATGAAACCTCTGCCTGTTTTAAACAACTGTTCTGTCTTGTACTTTTGCCACGATGCGCTCTTCATGGAAAACACTCCTACCTTCCTTAAATACCTGTGCAGCTAAATTTGTAAAATAAAAATCCACACCTTGTCAGCAATTTCTAGCTGCATTCTGTTCAATCACAAAATATATTAAAAATAAAATTAGTTCTTACCAAGAGTTTGGTTTCTAGGAGGAGTTCACCACTCCCTTCCAGGGAAGAAAATCATAGTGTGACAACTCCTCCCTGTCAAGACACTAGTGATTTCTGAATCATCATTTTTACAATATATAAATATTAGCGATGAGCGAGCATACTCGCAAGTACTCGGTACTCGCCCGAGCATCTCAGTACTCGAGATGCTCGGAGCTCGCCGAATACTTGCGAGATGCTCGGGTGGATGCTCGGGTCCCCTCCCTGCATGTTTGGCGTTCTTTAGAGTGCCAATCAACATGCAGGGATTGCCTGCCACTCATTGTAATGCCACAGCCATGGTGGTTGTGGCATTACAGTGATTGGCTGGCCGCACAGCATCATCAGGTCTATATGAGACCTGGCGCCACCATGCTCGTCACAGTCACTCCGGATCAGACAGTGTAGGGAGAGGTGCTGCTGAGTCAGGGAGAGATTCGCTTGTCTATTAGGTAGTGTAGGGAGAAAAAACGTTCATTACACATATCCATCTTAACAAACAGTCCTTCTGAGGACTAATCCATCTGCAGAGATATCAGGCAGGCAGTGTATATAGGCAGGCAGTGTATATAGCAGACTGCAGTGCATATAGCACAAGAGGCTCCATTCCAATTCTGCCTTCTGCTGCTGTTAGATATTTCTATACAAAGGCCCAGGTCTCAGGGGCCAGGAATACTTTTTTTGGATCTTAATCCTCATTATTTGCTTTAAAAGCAATACAGAGAACACCGTGTTTCTGCGCCATTTGCATGTTGGCACTGCAGAATACAGCCAGGTCCTTTCCATATTACAGTGCTAAAAATCCAGCTATTTAAAACTGTGTTTTCTCCATCACACGGATCACATATATGTTGTCAGAAAATACTGCCATTTCTGGCCTCCATTAAAATTTGTTTCAGTGTGTCAGTGAAGCAATTCACACCAGTTTGCTGTTCAAACTACTTACCTACAGGCCAGGTATTTAAAACTCTGTTTCCTCCGTCACACAGATCACATATAAGTTCGCTCCAAACTCAGTCATTTGTAGTGAGCGTGGAAGATATTGTCCTCCATTTAAAATGGGCAAGGCACGTGGCAAGGGACGGGGAACTGGACGTGATGGTGATGGTGCATGCAGAGGCCGAGGTCAAGGCCGTGGGCAAGCTGAAATTGTGCCACAAAAAACACCCACATCTTCTCGCCCGACCTTCCTGTCCCAATTCCTAGGGGACCGCAGCACACCACTATTGAACCCAGAGCAGTGTCAAAAGATTGTTGGCTGGATAGCGGATAATGCTTCCAGTCACTTAGCCACCACCACCACCACCACCCTGTCTTCCACACGGTCAAGTCTCAGTAGCCGTGAGTCTGGACCGCATATTCCTCACCCTGATCCTCCTTCCTCCCACCATGCCAAGTGCCCGGAGACAACTGATCCCACACTTGGACACTCTGAAGAACTGTTCACTTTTCCATTTATAGATTCGGACCTCTCGCCCGGTCCACTTGAAGCGGGGCAAGAGGAGATCGCATGTAGCGATGCCCAAATATTTGAGCGGCCACGGACACACGAAGGCGACCGTGGGAAAGTGTCACAAGAGGTGGATGATGATGAGACACAATTGCCAGAAAGTCAGGAGGAGGACCAGGGTGCGGAAGTGGAAGACGAGGTGGTGGATGAAATAGTAACTGACCCAACCGAGCAGGAGGACATGCAGAGCGAGGACAGCAGCACACAGGGGGAGGGAGGCAGAGCACGCCAACAGGCAGGAAGAAGCAGTGTGATGGCCGCAGACAGAAGGCAGGCAACCGTTCCCCGTAACACCAACACAAAGGAAGTTGCCAGTACAACTGTTAGGTCTTCCCGAGTCTGGTTGCTTTTTAAAGACTCTGCCGATAAACCCAAAAAGGCCAGTTGCACCACCTGCCAGGCCAGCATCAGCAGGGGTGGCAAAATGACCAGCCTGACCACCACCAGCATGATCAGGCATATGGCAGCAAAGCACCCGACTTTGTGGGCCAAACCCCAGGGTCCAGCAACAGTGTCGGTGGGTGGCACCATTGCTTCTTCCGCTGTTGTGCATGCAAGCCAATCCCCTGTCCATGGTGCATGCAAAGATGCCTCCTGCCCTGCACCTGTTGTTGCACACCCTCAAGTAGCAGCATCAGGATGCACATCCACGTCCTTGTCCCAGCGCAGCGTTCAGTTGTCCATACCCCAGTCCTTGGAACGCAAGCGCAAATATGCAGCCAACGCCCCACAGGCCACACTACTAAATTCTCACATTTCACGACTGCTTGCGCTCGAAAGGTTGCCTTTTAGGCTCGTGGAGACGGAAGCATTCCGCAACCTGATGGCGGCGGCCGTCCCATGGTACTCGGTCCCCAGCCGCCACTATTTCTCCCGGTGTGCTGTCCCCACATTACACAAGCACGTGTCCCAAAACATTAACCGTGCCCTCAACAACGCAGTTACCAGGAAAGTCCACCTAACCACGGACACGTGGACAAGTGCTTGTGGGCAGGGACGGTACATCTCGCTGACGGCACACTGGGATAGCATAGTGGAAGCCGGGACCCAGTCGAACCTTGGGACGGAACACGTCCTTCCGACGCCAAGGACTGCGGGCCCTAGGTCAATCAGGGTTGCCCCCACGGTCTACAGCTCCTGCACCTCAACCTCCTCAGCCTCCTCCTCCTCTTCAGCCTCCATCTCCGAAATGACCACATCAGTCACAAGCTGGAAGCACTGCAGCACTGCCTCAGCCAAGCGGCAACAGGTTGTGCTGAAGCTAATATGCTTAGGTGACTAACCACACAATGCTGAAGAGTTGTGGACAGCTCTGAAAGAGCAGGCAGATCTGTGGCTTACACCGCTGAACCGACAGCCAGGCATGGTCGTGTGTGACAATGGCTGGAACCTGGTGGGGCTCTGAGGCGAGGCGAGCTCACACACGTACCATGCCTGGCCCATGTGCTTAACCTCGTGGTTCAGCGGTTTCTCAAATCCTACCCGGAGCTGCCGGATCTGCTTGTTAAAGTATGCCGCCTGTGTGCCTATTTTAGAAAGTCACCTACAGCTTCCGCCGCCCTTGCCGTGTTTCAGCAGCGTTAGCAGCTTCTGGCTCACAGACTGGTGTGTGATGTCCCCACGCGTTGGAACTCTACACTGCAGATATTGGGAAGGATTTGTGAGCAGAAGAGGGCAGTTGTTGAGTGCCAGCATCAACAAGGTCGTCGGTATTCAGTTCAGACTCTACACATAAGACCTCAGGAGTGGACATGGATGTCAGACATATGTACCATCCTCCAAAACTTTGAGGACTCCACCAAGATGGTGAGCGGCGATGACGCCATAATTAGCATCACCATCCCACTTCTCTGTCTTCTGAAACGCTCTCTGCTCACAATCAAAGAGGATGCATTGCAGGCGGAGCACGATGAGATGGAGCAAGGAACCATACAGGGTGATTACACACAGCCCAGCCTCATCTCATCCCAACGTGGATTGGGTGACAATGAGGAAGAGGAGGAGGAGGAAGAACAGAAGCTTGTTTCATGCGCTATAAACGGTAATACCTGCACAGCTGTCATACCGTCTGTTCAGCGTGGATGGCCAGAGGACCGAGAGGAGCAGGAAGAGGAGGAGGAGGAGAGCATGGTCAGTCATCCTCTTGGTGAGGACACGGAAGTCTTGCCTGTTAGTAGTCTGGCATGCATGGCTGAGTTTATGTTACGCTGCCTTTCCCATGACCCTGGCGTTCTCAAAATTTTGGGTGACGGTCATTACTGGTTGGTGACACTTCTAGACCCACGCTACAAGGAGAACTTTATATGTCTTATTCCTGAGGCGGACAGGTCTACAAAAATGGGGCTGTACCAGAAGGTCCTAGTTGCGGATGTTACGGATCCGGGTGGTGGAACCTCTGTGCTGCGGTGCAAGGAGGGACCAGAGGGGCGTAACTAGGTATCAACTCAGACTGACCAAGGTCGCACGGCGGCTCAATCGACTCCGTGAACCAGGGAAGGACCGAACAGAGGGACCAGTTGCTACTCTGGGGTTGTCCTTGTATGAGAGCAGGTGACTCCCACGGGTAACTGGCAGGAGCCTCCGGGTAGGCACGGCAGGTAACTGACAGGAGCCTCCAGGTAGGCTGACAGATAGGCACGGCAGGTAACTGGCAGGAGCCTCCAGGTAGACTGACAGATAGGCAAGGCAGGTAACTGGTAGGAGCCTCCAGGTAGGCTGACAGATAGGCACGGCAGGTAACTGGTACATTCTCCGGGTAGGCAGGCAAGCCAGGCCCATAGACAGATTGGCGGGTTAGGATCGTAGGCAGACCGTCGGGCTGGAGAGTACACTTGGCTGGCAGAGACAGGTAGTCAGGCTGGCGGACTGGACTAGTAGGCAGGCTGGCAGACTGGACTGGTAGTCAGACTGGGGGACTGGACTGGTAGTCAGGCTGGCGGACTGGACTGGTAGTCAGGCTGGCGGACTGGACTGGTAGTCAGGCTGGCGGACTGGACTAGTAGTCAGACTAGCAGCGGAACCTGAGGGCTGAAGCAGAGTTTAGGACACAAAGCTACAACCTTGCACGGGCACCTCCATTTTGGAGGAGGTGCCTTTTATATGAGGGGTCCTCCGGCCATTGGCCGGGGACTCCTTAGGATGGCGCGCGCGGCCCCTTTAAGAGGGAGGGAGCGTGCGCGCACGCCCTAAGCACAGTGCCCGGGATGCTGCGCGCGCTGGCAGCAGCAGCAGGAGCGCCGGGGGACGCCAGACGGGGAGCTCGGCGGTAAGAGGGACGGTGTCTCTGCCTGTCAGGGGGCAGAGACGCCGATACTACAGCGGAACTATTAAAAAAATTCCCATCTGAAAACGCTGGTGGCAGAGGGCACACTTCGTTGGACAAGCAAGGAGTACAGGCGAGAGAGACACAACTCCAATCCAGCAGAGGCAGGGGAACACTGTCAAAGTTCTGGGAGAATTTTCTCAGCCCCTCCCATCGCACAAGCCCTGAGGCGCGGGGTACTCTCACAAGGAGTGCAAAGTTTGGGAAGATGCTGAGGGAGTACCTTGCCGACTGTACCAACGTCCTCCGTGATTCCTCTGTGCTTTATAATTATTGGGTATCCAAGCAGGATACGTGGAATGAACTGGCTCTCTATGCCTTCGAGGTCCTGGCCTGCCCTGCCGTCAGCGTTTTATCAGAGCAGGTTTTTAGTGCCGCTGGTGGAATTATAACTGATAAGCGCATCCGCCTGTCAACTGAAAATGCAGAGAGGTTGACTCTTATAAAAATGAACAAGGGCTGGGTTGGGCCAGACTTCTCAACATCACCGAATGATAGCAGCGTAACATAAACTCAAATCCAGTGTCTTTTCTTGGGAGGCGTATTCCCATGCACCTTTTCACACCCAGACATGGGTATACGCTTCCTGATTTTGGCTATTTGCTCTTGTCCTCCTTCTCCTCATCCTTCACCACCATATCACCAGGGTGACCCTGGTCCGTGATGCAACACCCATATAATTTTTTTAATGGGTGTTTATGATGCCCGTATTAATTTTTTTTTATACAGTATGTTCATGTATACCCCCCAGGGGTAAATGTTTGTCAGCCCATACACTTAGTGCATGGGCAACAAGTAAAGGAGGCCCGCAACTTTCTAATGGGAACATTTTTTTATGAGGACCTCTACGTCTCTTCCAAGGGGCATTGAAGTGCCTCCAAATTTTTGGCAGCCCTTGCATTCACTGCATAGGCCAGCACTATGGGAGACCCACTTCCTAATAATGGGAACATTGTTTTGAAGAGACCCTCTGACTTCCAAGTCTCTTCCAAGGGGCATTGAAGTGCCTCCAAATTTTTGGCAACCCTTGCATTCAATGCATAGGCCAGCACTATGGGAGACCCACTTCCTAATAATGGGAACATTGTTTTGAGGAGGCCCTCTGACCTCCACGTCTCTTCCAAGGGGCATTGAAGTACCTACACATTTTTGGAAACCCTTGCATTCACTGCATAGACCAGCACTATGGAAGACCCACTTCCTAATAATGGGAACATTTTTTATGAGGCCCTCCTCCACGTCTCTTCCAAGGGTCATTGGAGTGCCTCCCAATTTTTGGCAGCCCTTGCATTCACTGCATAGGCAAACACAATGGGAGACCCACTTCCTAATAATGGGAACATTGTTTTCAGGAGGCCCTCCTCTAAGTCTCTTCAAAGGGGTATTGGGGTGCATCCAAATTTTCAAAGTAGTATTGGGGTGCGTCCAAATTTTGGGTAGCTTTGCCACTCACTGCATACGCAATAACAGTATAGGAGACCCACTCTTTAGTAATGGGAACAATAAAACATAGCCGGCTGATGGCTCTATAAGAATAGTGAGGGCCGACTGCTGGGCCTTTAAGAATAGTAAAGGCTACCTGATGGCCCTATAAAAATAGGCTTTGTGACTAGTCCCTCCTTCATAAATGAAACACGATGTGTCTGATGATATCTCACACACCACATGGCCAGATAAGGTTATAAAATGTTAAAATGACATTTCCTGGTGAATGCATTTGTCACGGTTGAAAGCAATGCAAAAGTGCAAAAACGCATCAAAAAAGTTACGTGTGAACATAGCCCAAGGTGTGGAGGAGAATTTTTGTTTTTGGTTATTTATTTTGCTTTATATACAAGTCATTACCCTGGAAAGGATGTTCCTTAACATATTTCCCAGGAAAATCCATTTCGGTTTTGTTTTGGTGTGTTTTATTGTGAGTCCGTAAAAGTGGCGTAATACTTCTGACAACATTGTTGACAGAAGTGACCTGGGAGTCAGAAATGCTTCCACGGGTCTTCCCCATGCTGTCCCCTTGTAATTTGAGCACTGTTCCCATCGATTTGGGCAATTTTTAGGCCCTCTGCAGACCGCCGGGGGAGCCGCCTAAAAAATGCTCGAGTTTCCCATAGACATACATTGGGCTTGTTGCTCGGGTCGAGTGCGGCGCCCCTGTGGGTTCAGTCGCTACAGAGGTACTGCATCTCACCCAGAGATGTGGTGCCCCACTGCCAGGTAAGGAGGGAGTACTGCCCGGGACCCATTCATCTGCATCCAACACTACACCATTCCAGGCCAGCAGGCAGGGGCAAGATGCACTTGTTCACTGCTGAGCCCTGCCCCTGGCTAGAAGGCTGGGGACCAAGAGAGGGGGAACCATGTAGTCGGTGTGGGTGGAGGAAGTAGTTCAGGGGAGCACTGAAGGGAAGCAGTATAAGAAGGAGAGTGGAAACATCTAGAAAGAGTTCAGAGTCAGAAGCCAGTCAGAGGAGAGAGAGTTGGGAGCAGGAGCTCAGCTGGTGCTCTGCTCAGGAGGAATGGAGGAAGGAGCAGGGCCCAGAGAGAGAGGCCCAGGAGGACGAAAGAAGGAAGAGAAGAGAGGAGCAGTGAGGAGGGCTCCAGAAGACAGAGGGGATCCCAGGGGCACGGTGAGTGCAGGAAGGCACCCGTGCACCCGAATGTACACGGATGTAGAGAGATCATGCCGCAGAGGGGACCGGCCCCTAACTAGTGGAGAACAACCAGGCTCAGCTAGATAACCGGAGGCTACTGTACTTTCAAGGTGCAGCTGCCCACTACCACAATTATATAGCCGAAAAGGTGGTCGCATAGGGTCCAGGGGACTGCTTGTCGCCCAACAAGATCCGAGGCTACTGGCTTGGGACACTGATTTTGAGGCGCAGGGCAGGAGGGCAAGAGTCAGCGCAGGAAGACAACCGAGGAAGGAACATAGAATGGGGTCCCGTTTAAGTACTCCTGAAATACCTGAGAGCTGCTGAACCCCTTCCTTGGTGAACACAGGACGACGTGGGTGGTTATAAGCTGGCAGTTGTAACCAGGAGCAGCGTGATAACTGTGAGTAAAACCTGAAGACTGCACCCCACTGTGTCCTAGAATTATTGCTGTGCCATCACCAGCCCTGCACTGCACCGTCCAGCAACATCTACCTCATCTAATCATCATCTACACTGTCCTGGAGCTAAGCTCTGCCTGTGGAGAGCTGAACCAACTCTGCTGCGTCACCATCAGCTCTAGTGGATCTGCACCGCAGCGGTGGCTCCATATAGCCGCATATCACAGGTGGCGTCACGAACATTATCTCTAGAAACTTCATTCCCCTTTTACTTTTTCCCCTTTTTATTGACCGCCCTGGGTCACGGACCGGGTCACCGCCACTGTGACATCCCCCAGCATTGACCGGCCCGGCTACCGAGTAACCCATGGCCCAGGGGGCGCGTCACGAGCACCCGAGTATTCCAATGTGCTCGACCCGAGCATCGAGCACCCGAGCATTTTAGTGTTCGCTCATCACTAGTAAATATATAATGATAGGAAATAAATATGGAGGAATCCGAGAAACCAAATTACCAGTAAGAACGAATTATATTATCTCAAATCCTTGACATCACCACAGAAAAATAGCCAAAGATCATTTTATCCTCAGGGTACGTAAGCTTCACATGTAGCCTTTTTGATCAAGTTGGATAAAGTATTTTTGGCTACAATCTTCCCTTTGTTACCTCCCTGCAGGTGTTTGCTAGGGTGTTAAAATCCCATTCCAGCATTTTTTTTTATATATCCCCATCCATTACCTTTCAGTAATGTATGTTCAATGCACGCATTAACAGTTACCAGTTGCTGTCTTCAGTTTATAATGCTTTTCCGGTCCGTCTCCTGGATCTTGTGACTGCAGTTGTTTTTTGCTGGCTTACACCTCTCTTAATGTAAGTCTATGAGATCCTTCTTTTTAGTCTCGTAGCCTTAAATTGAGAAAGGCGATTCAGGAGAGGACTGGAACAGAGCTGGAAATAGCAGAGGACGGCAACCAGTAATCATTTTAATGCATGCGCATTACTAATATCTAACGATTAGTAAAATAAAATGAAAAGCCACTGGAGTGGTACTTTGAAGATCATGGGCCCAAATGCCAAGGCATATGTACCGAATCCCCACTTCATGTCAGAGATAAGTTGTACATGTAAGGCCTATATACACTGGCTCAGCAGCACAATGTCCATGGATGGATATTACTTTTTAATATTTTTTACTACTGACCATACTGGAAAATACAGTCCTGATCAGAAGTAGGTGTCTATTGACTTCCGGTGTCTTTGCTGCACCTTGAGTTATCATTGATCGGATTAGGTTAAAGTCCTTTACAACTTCCAGTTCGTCGCCATCCATCTCAAATGAGGCTGAAAAAACCTCCAGTGATGTATGGCAGGGAAGGCTTTTGTTTAAGATATGGAAATTCCAGGTGATTCATGTCTTTTGATCAGGAGTCATTGGTTTTCTAAATACCAATACCTAAATACCAAATTGGAATGTCAGCATTATTTTCCCTACGCTAATTCCCGCTCAGGATTTCCCGTTAATATATATATATATAATGTTACACGCACGCTGCTAGGTTCAGATAGGACGAGACGGGTTTCATGAATTCTCTGGAATCCTGGGGGAACCGTTACTCAGGGCGACCATATACTGCAGCTTCTCTCAGGTACACAGTAGATTCAATTGCTGACCAGACACATCTGACAAGAGTCTTTTTCAACAGTTTAACAGTGGGATTTAATCTGAAGCACGACCAGTGCAATTCAGGGATATTACAGCAAAACTCTTCATTACAGTACAGTCTATTAAAGCAGGTACAGTAACGTCAGTCTCTTCAGTGGCATAATTCAGCACAGATTAGATCTCTTAGCAACACACTTTTATGCCTACACAACCACAGGCTTTTCCTTCACAAGGACACAATAGTACACAGAATTCTTTATCCTGCATGGAGATGGAGGGGGGAGGGTTTGATGAGGGAGATGATCCCTGTGACACAATTCCTTCCAGTCCTTATCTTTGAACAGTTCACACTTCTTTGGGGTCAACTTAACTCCGTGTTGTTCATACCGCTGTAATACGGTCCTCACGTATTCAACATGCTCCCGGAAGGTTTTGCTGTGTACCACATTGTCATCCAAGTACGGCTGGCAGATTTCATCCCTCAATCCTTCTAAACAGGTCTCCATGCTACGCTAAAATTCTGCTGGAGCTGAACTGAGCCCAAATGGTATGCGAATCCACTCATATAACCCCCACGGTGTGATGAACGCTGTCAAAGGTCTTCTGGACTCTTCAACAAACCCTTGATGGTATGCTTTACCCTTATCAAGGACAGAGAACCAGGTACTTCCTGATAGGCTATCCAGCATATCTTAAATCTTTGGTATCGTGTGACAATCAGGTACTGACTTTCAGTTTAGCTCCGGGTAATCACAGCAGAGTCTCAACGTACCGTCCTTCTTCCTAACACAAACAATAGGAGAGGAATAAGACGACTTTGACTTTTGGACCCAACCTCTGTTGATTAGGTCTTGTAAATACTCTTTGCCTTCCTCTGGATCAACATGTTAGGCTATGGGTTGAACTAGATGGACTTAGTCTTCCTTCAACCTTAAAAACTATGTTACTATGTTATTTCACGGTGTAATGGTTTCGGCACAGACATGTAACTTCTGGTTACTGGGGTCGTGTCTTTCAAATTGATTTTCAACTGCAACGACGGGATACAGCCTATATCAGAGTAATCTTTGGAGAAAGCATGACACTCTTCTCTCAGCATCTGTTTTGCTACCGCTTGATCTTCAGCACACAAGTGTTCCAGGGGTACTGGGGGATCCTAGAACCCCGAGGTGGGTCATGCAATTTCCTTTCCTGGACAACTCCTGTTCGTTGGTGGGAAGACTGAATTCAAGGTAGATCCCTGGGCTGGTCTCACACTGGCTGGATATACCGTTTTAACGGTTTCAATGTGACCTAACACGCTCTTTGGATCCAGTCTAATTTCGTGTTCCATAGTATTCATCACCGGTACTGTCACTCGAGCAAACCCACCAGTAGGAGTCGTAAGCACAGTCTCACCTTGAACTAGGCCTTCCGAAAGTTGTGAGGAGTCTTTTGGCACTAACAGTCTTTTCTGGACTTTTCTTCCCAGTTCTACCCGGACTCCACACCTCACCCTCACCATTTGGTTTGCAGGGATGATGGTTGGGCGCCAGCCTACCTTGACTTCTTTTTGGTCTATTGTATTCTGTGCTTTCTTTACTCTATGAATCACATTTTCCGCCACAGAGTTGGGTATGGCAAGCGATGTGGCAATTGCATCCACCACCAACGTCCCTGACTTGTGTTTCGTGATGACCTCACTGATTACATTATAACCCAGGATAGGATCCTAAGCCATGTTCTGATCACTGGTCACGAGAAAACATACCAAAACCTCAATGGTGTTGCTGTTCTTCGTGGCCCTCAGTTGGAAAGTCACTTCCACCCAGCCTATCAAAGGGATTTCGGTCTGGTTGACAGCTTTGCCGTGGAGTTCCACTGGTCCTAAGAGATCTTTTAGCGACCGAAGGCAGGTATGTGTCAGGTAACGCCTTCTCCATTCTTCATTTAAAAGGCTCGCTTGGGCTCCTGTGTCCCACAGTGCTTTTACCACGAGTCCATCTAGCTGGCACTGTATAAAGCACCTTTCACCGATCAGGCTGGTGAGGCTATCTTTACTGACCGAGGAATCCTCCTCCCAGGAGTACATCGTTTGACCTCCACACAGGGCATTAAGTAACGGATGCCCCTGTCTCTCTTGCAGATGCTGTAGATGGGAACACACTTGGGGATAGTACTAACTCAGCCGTTTTACCTCATACGCCATTCTGAGGTTTAGTGAGATTTGGATTTGCTTCTGGGGCCTCCTCCGTGTTGCTGTTACCAGTCGCCGCGCACTGGCAACCTCCTGTCTTTTAACCCAAACGACCATGACCATTGGCATTCCTTGGCATAATGTCCTTCCTCACCACATCTTAGACAGTGGACACATACCGTACTCTGATTTGATGAACGGCACGCTTCACAAGCCGGGTATCTTCTGTTTTGGAACCCACTCCTGGGTCTGAGGGATACAGGTTCTGGCCTGGAACAAATCAACTTTTTCACCTCAATCAACTGGGCTCACAGTTCTCCTATTACTTCCTCCCAGTTAGTGCTGGTGTCCTCTCTTTTGTTGGTGATTTAAGGTTGCCTCTCAGAGGTGGCATTGGAGGGTCTCCATGATGATCTTCAGACTGGCCACTGGGGTCTCCAACTTCAGCTGACTTATTTTGGTGATTTTAGGAGCAGAGCCTTTCTTTAACTTCTGTTCACTCTCTGACTCCAAACATGCTGCCTCATTCATTTTTTCAATTAGGACTTCGTCCAGAATGCCAGGATCTTCTAGGTCCTGTTTCAGCTGCAACTTGAGGTCTTTGCTGCTTAACCCCGTTCCCAATGATCTCAAGAACTTCTTCTGGACTAGGCCAGCATCAAACTTCTCCTCTGCTTCTACATCTCTGGATGCAAACAACAGTGTATCCTTCAGTTCAATTGCTCTGAACAAGAAACTTTGGGGTGATTCATTATTTTTCTGTGAGAGGTTAATGAGTTGGTGGAACAATTCTGAAGCACTCTCTTCTTTATAGTATCCTTTTAAAATCATCTTCAGCTGTTGCAAGGTCAATTGACTCTTCATTTCTAGCATACTATGGAGGTTCAGTCCTGGGCTGATCGCTTTCACCACCCCCTCAATGATCTCATCTGGCTGGTAGCCTTTCTGTAAGCCTGCATCAATCCGGTGCAACAAGTTCATATAAGACAGTTTCTCTTTCTGTTCACACTCTCCAATCTGTCCAAGGATCTTGAATTCTTATGGTGATTTGTGGTGTTAGAGAGGACTGTCTTCCTGATTTATCTAACCCGAGCAGGTTAAAGGTTCTGTCTGAGTCTATCACCCATTCAGAGGTTTTGGTAGATTCCTGCAGGGCTGTTAGGGCTTTGAATTGTTCTTTCAATTCCTGTAGTTCAGTCTGCGGACGGAGATTCACGCTTTTGGTAATTGGTGCTGCCCCTCCATCCTCCAACTTCAACCTGGTTAGAAACTGTGTTAGCTCCTGGAGGAACGTCACCATGACGTCTTCAGCTTCTTTCTCCCGCAGCTCATCCATTTTTGCATTAATGGCAGCTAACAGTTGCCTGCGGTTGTGTGCTTTAGAAATCTGTTCTTCTGACATCTTTATATGTTCTGCTACTGTTCTCAATTCTTCATAGGTTAACTGAAGAAGCAGCTCACTAATTCTGTCCATTTGTATTTCCACATCCATTGCTGCTAGTGAGTTTCTTTAGGGCTGGTCCTCTTTAACTGGTGTAGCAGAGTTGAGTTGAGGTGCTGTGCTGCTGTGTTTTTCCAGACACTTTTCCTCTTCTCCCTCTATACGCTAATTCCCGCTCAGGATTTCCCGTTAATATATATATAATGTTACACGCACGCTGCTAGGTTCAGATAGGACGAGACGGGTTTCATGAATTCTTTGGAATCCTGGGGGAAGCATTACTCAGGGAGACCATAGGCTGCAGCTTCACTCAGGCACACAATAGATTCAATTGCTGACCAGACACATCTGACAAGAGTCTTTTTCAACAGTTTAACAGTGGATTCAATCTGAAGCATGGCCAGTGCAATTCAGGGATATTACAGCAACACTCTTCATTACAGTACAGTCTATTAAAGGAGGCACAGTAACGTCAGTCTCTTCAGTAGCATATTTCAGCACAGGTTAGATCTCTTAGCAGCACACTTCTATGCATACTCAACCACAGGCTTTTCCTTCACAAGGACACAATAGTACACAACATTCTTTATCCTGCATGGAGATGGAGGGGGGAAGGGTTTGATGAGGGAGATGATCCCTGTGAGACAATTCCTTCCAGTCCTTATCTTTCTGCCCGATAATACTCAGCACTGTTAGTTCAGGGAGTTTATCTGACCTGTGTTTGGTTTCTCTCCTGATCTGAATTATGTTCCCTTGCCTTCTGTCAGACTACAATAACAAGTTCCCCACTATCCCCCTGGGGCTCTGCTAACACACTCCCTGTCTCCTGTGACTGTGTTAACCCTTCTAGTTGCTGGATGCTTCTGAAGCACAACACTTCCTGTCTCTTGTGTTTGTGTTATTTGTAATAGTTGCTAGATGCTTTTGAAGCAACAGCACTACTTCTGCATGTCACATATTGCATCAACTACTATTTACTACTGTATAGTAGGGCATGAGTTTTTGTCTCCCACAGTACTGTTGTATTGCCAATAATGCATTGTTAAAAAAAAATAAAAAAAAAGGAACCAGGAAGTTCCTGTTCACTGTGTGTGTAGCTGGAGCACATTCTTACTTTAATTTTGCAAGCTGACAGCCAAGATGCTAAGATCCTAAGCTATAAGAAATATTGGTTGTAAGCCGTGTTATCTTTGTTCCTGAATAAATATGTATTCACTGTTGAATTGCTGGACAGTACAGAGATTAATCTGCTCCCAATAGGTTATGGGCCCAGAGATCCAAAGACCAGAGAACAGCCCAGAGGAGAGAGAACAACAGTATACTAAGAAGAAGAAGCAAAGATGGCGACCAGAAGCAACTCTGTGAAGTTCACAGTGCCAAATCTGACTAACCAGAACTACCAATCCTGGAAATTCATGGTAAAGATGCTGCTGATAAGAGAAGGAATATGGAAATATACACAGGAGTCTAGACCTGACCAACTACCAGAAGACTGGGTAGAGAAGGAACTCAAAGCACTATCTCCCTCAGTATAGATGATGATCGGATCTTGCATGTATGTAAATATGAAACTGCAAAAGAAATGTGGGAGCAGCTGCAGAAAGTGCATGAAAGGATAAATCTCATCAATAAGTTCTATTTAATGAGAAAGCTGTATCAGTCTAAGCTAAGTAAGATATGCAGGATTACATAAGAAAATACTGTAGAAATTGTGAAGCACCTGCGTTGGGGAAGATCTAAAGGATTTCCATGTTGCTGCACTACTACTAAGTGGTCTACCAGAAAGCTATGACACACTTGTAACTGTACTAGTTGCATGCCCAGATTACCAGATTATGAGCTTTTATTGGAGTATGTCAGAGGAAAGCTTGTAGATGACTATAAGCGAAAGACAGAAAGTGTAAGCAGCAATAGGGTATCCAAAGCAGAATACGCTTTAAAAACCCAAGATTTAACCAAAAATAAAAGACATTTGAAGGAAACCGTGAGTGTTTTGTCTGTAAGAAATCAGGGCACCTAAAGGCTGACTGCAGAGTCTGGAAAGCTAGAATGAATCAGCTGAAAAATCAAAATAATCAAAGGGTTAAAAGAACTATTACTGAAGATTATGACATTTCAAGTACTGAAGCTGTGTTTACTGTTAATGCAAGTACAACAAATCATGCATGGTGTATAGACTCTGGTGGAACTGGTCATATGACTAATGACAGAAGCTTCTTTTCTAACCTTGACCAAAGTAAGTCAGAGAAAGTGATCTTGGCTAATAGTCAGTATATGTCACGCTCTGTGTAGGAAAGACCAAGTGCAACACAAAGGGAAGAGGGGAAGGGAGCCTAGACTCTAGGTAGGGAAAGAAGGGAGTGGAGATCTCCTAGGCTGATCTTATATCACCTTGTCTTCCCTACCGTCCCTATATTGCTTCTTCACCAATCACCGCACAGGAACCTACTCCTGTATTTCTCTAGCGCTTGGCCCTGGCTAGGGAAGGGGGGGATGAACACTAGTCAGTGCCCACTAAACACTAAAGACAGCAAGGTAGACAGACACGGGGGAAAATAGCTTAGCTTTAGTCGACTCCAGAGAGATAACACACACGTCCTCTTTGCTCCAGAGAGGAAGTAAGCAGACTGCACTCGCTCCAAGCTTTCACAAGGAAACATGTGAATATCACCGGTGCCGCCCTATAGCAGAATGAAAGTATTTAAACACTGAGTTCAAAAATAACTTGCTGATGGTATTACAGTCGATCTGTGTAATCAAAGAAAGAAATGTACTAGCTTTCTTAAAGGGAAAATGTCACGAAAATCTGTTCCCAAGAATAGAACTTCAAAATTGGAACAGCTTCTGGACTTAATACACACAGATGTTTGTGGTCCAATGAGTACTCAAACTCCTGGGAAGACGAGATATTTTCTCACATTTTTCGACATTATTCAAGATATACAGTTGTCTATCTGCTTCACGGCAAAGATTAAGTTCCAGAGAAACTTGAAATCTATCTCACTGAAATATATAACAAATTTGGGAGAATGCCAAAAATTCTGTGTGCACATAATGGAAATGAATATACAAGTAAGGAGTCACAGATAATAATAATAAGAAGAATCTTTATTTATATAGCACCAACATATTCCGCAGCGCTTTACAATTCAGAGGTTCATATTCAACAGTCATAAGTAACATAGCTAAAGATTATACAATAATTAAAGCAAAAATAATGACGACCCTGCTGGTAAGAGCTTACAATCTACAATGAGGTGGGGGTGACACAACGGGACAATGGCTTATTTACAATGATGGTCCAGCCATCTTGAGGGGATGAGGGATAGATAAAGGCTGCATGAGCTCATCACCAGTCAGTATCTGTAGTGCTTTTGGGTTCGGTGGAGACTTATGTTTGGAGAAATAAGGGTGGGCTATAAGAATATAAAAGGACTTCGATTAGGGAACGTGATAGGCCGCCCTAAACAGGTGTGTTTTTAGGGAGAGCCTAAAACTGTGTAAGTTGTCGTTCGTCCTAATTTCTTGGGGTAGAGCATTCCAAAGAATAGGTGCAGCTCGGGAGAAGTCTTGAAGCCGGGAGTGGAAGGTACTGATTAGTGCAGATGTTAGTCGAAAGTCGCTTGCGGAATGTAGAGAACGGGTAGACCGATAAACAGAAATGAGGGAAGAGATGTAGGGGGTGCCACACTGTGGAGAGCTTTGTGGGTGAAAACAAGCAATTTAAATTGGATCCTATAATTCATGGGCAGCCAGTGCAATGACTGGCACAGAGCGGAGGAGTCTAAGTAACGATTAGCCAGATAGATGACCCTGGCTGCAGCATTAAGGATGGACTGGAGAGGGGAAAGTTGAGTGAGGGGCAGGCCAATTAATAGAGAGTTACAGTAGTCAAGGCGGGAGTGGATCAGGGCAACAGTGACGGTTTTTGTTGTTTCCAAGGTGAGAAAGGGGCAGATTCTAGAGATGTTCTTCAGGTGCAAGCGACAAGAGCGGGCAAGAGATTGTATATGGAAGGTGAAGGAAAGATTGGTGTCAAACACAACGCCCAGACAACGCGCCTGCTGGCTCGGTATTATTGTGGTGCCACACATGGAGAGAGAGATGTCAGATTTAGGGAGGTGAGTAGACGGCAGGAGCAGAAGAAGTTCAGTTTTGGAAAGGTTGAGTTTCAGATAGAGAGGGGACATGATATTAGAAACTGTGGGCAGACAGTCACTGGTGTTCTGTAGTACAGTGGGGGTAAGGTCAGGGGATGAGGTGTATAGTTGTGTGTCATCAGCATAAAGATGGTACTGAAAACCAAATTTGCTGATGGTCTGTCCAATTGGGGCTGTGTAGAGAGAGAAGAGAAGTGGGCCAAGGACTGAACCTTGAGGAACCCCAATAAGTGAGAGGAAGGGGGGGAAGAAGTGGAGCCAGCGAATGATACACTGAAAGAGCGGTCAGATAGGTAGGAGGAGAACCAGGAGAGAGCAGTGTCCTTTATGCCGATTGAGTGGAGCATAGAGAGTAGGAGGTGGTGGTCAACGGTGTCAAAAGCTGCAAAGAAGTCAAGAACAATGAGCAGAGTAGTTACCATTACGTTTTGCTGTCAGAAGGTCATTGGTTACTTTGATGAGTGCAGCTTCTGTAGAATGTAGGGGGCGGAAGCCGGACTGTGATGGGTCTAGAAGTGTCACGGGTGTGTCGCCACGAAGATCGTCACGATTACACAGCCTGACTTCTCGCAGCTGACTTTTTGGTGCTTTGTGTTTTTCGGCAGTGAGGGAGTTAATTCTCTCTCTCTCTGTGCTAGACGAGGTCCAGCCTCGCCCAGCTGCAATCAATGCTGTTGTAGTGAGACTCCTTCAAATGCCTGCTGGTCTGTTAGGGAAGTGTCGGTGAAAGCATTTCATGCAGACTAACAGAGCGGATCGTGGTATTTGGAGTTTCAGAGATAAGTGTATTCGGAGAGTTTTTTCCCTTCCTCGCTTTATCATTTATCTCCTTTCCCGTTGGTGTTCCCTCTGTTGTAGTTGTGTAGTTTTTGTATGCAAGGTGGTTTTGGTTTTTCCCTTGTACTGTCTCGTTCGTCTAAGTACTGTGTGTGGGCATATTATTACTTGTCCCCTTTTGTTGTGATCGGGGTCCTTCTCAGGACTAGATTACTTAGGTGCAGGGATCCTCAGGAGGTAGGGGTTACGCTGGCGGCCTGGACCTCTGTACCTTTAACAGTACCTCCAGGTTGAGGGATTAGCCAGGGCCCCAGCTTAGGGTCAGCTTAGGCCCCCTACCTCCAGTATACAGAGACAGCGTGACAAGAAGAGAGTGAATGGAGAGGTAACTGGTAAGACGGTAGTAGACCAGGTGCTCCAAGAGTTTAGAGATGAAGGGAAGATTGGAGACTGGTCTATAGTTGTTTGTGCAGGAAGGGTCAAGGAAGGTTTTTTTAATAATGGAGTAATGATGGAGTGTTTGAAGGAGGGGAAGATACCAGAAGAGAGGGAGAGGTTGAAGATTTTAGTTAGGTGAGTAGTGACGACTGAAGAGCGTTTTAAGGAAAAATGGAATTGTTTCAGACCACTGTACCATATAACCCTTAACAAAATGGTGTAGCAGAAAGAAGGAACCGGACATTTTGTGAAAGTGGAAGAAGTATGCTATTTGACGCTGATTTGCCTACAACATATTGGGGTGACAGCTTGCTATCATCAAAACAGACTACCAGGTAAAGCTACTGAGAAAACTTCATTTGTGCAATGCAACAGCAAAAAGTCTGAACTACAATACAAGAATATTTGGAAGTGAAAGTATTTGTACATACATATTCCCAAAGAAAAACTTACCAAGTGGGAATCTCATGCAAAAGAGGGTATCCTGGTGTGCTACAGTGAAACTCAGAGATGATATAGAATTTTGCACCCAGAAACAAACAAGGTCACAATAAGCAGAGATGTAATGATTAATTAGAACATTGTGTCGCTCAAGTTTCATGACATCATACAAGTAGTCCTGCTGAAGCAACAACAATCTTAGTCACAATTTCAAAATAACAAGGAACAAGATGTAGAACTTTGGTTAGGTTCTTCACCTGATTTTTCTGTTGCTTCTTCAGTGGTTGAATCTGAAGTCAAGAGATCGTCGAGATCAAACAAGGGAATACCAGCTAAGCGTCTATCCTACTTTGTCAAAACAATACCCGAGTCAGAGCCGCAGCGACTATCTGTCCATGAAAAACTAAAGTGGATTAATGCTGCTAATGAGGAAATGGAGTCCCTTCATCAACTTCAAATTTGGAAAGTCACCAAACTACCTCAAGGCAAGAAAGCATTCAAATGTAAATGGGTTTTTAAGACCAAGTATGACTCTGAAGGCAAGGTTCACATATTTAAAGCAAGATTAGTTGCAAAAGGATATTCTCAGAAATATCCTTTTGCGACTAATATTTTCTCCAGTTACTAAGCAGACCACATTCAGGACTCTACTGGCTATAGTTGGTGTACAAAAGATGTTTGTCAGATATTTAGACATCAAAACTGCCTTTTTAAAATGTTGACATTGAAGAGGACTCGTACATGAGTCAACCTTAGGGTTATATCAAAGAGGGTGAAGAAAATCTCGTTTGCAAACTCCAAAAATCTCTCTAAGGTCTTATGCAATCGGCAAGAGTATGGAACACCAGAATGAACAAAGTCTTATTGGAAGAAGGATTTAAAAGAGGTCAAGCAGATCTGTGTTTATACACAAAATGTACAGGTGGAAAGTGGGGGGGGAGTAAATGATGATGAAGTGGGGGTGGGTGGGAGAGAGAGAGGACATGACAAAATGAATTGGGGCAGAGGGGGGCATGTAAATTTAATGAATCAGGAGGGTGGGGGGCGTTGAGGATGACGGAGTGTGACCAATAATGAAACCGTAGAGATGCTATTTAATTTATATATTTATTAGGTGGGGAAGTGGCTATTTACAGTTAGTGGGGCGCAGTGGTGGATTACAATTTATATTGGAAATGATGGGTTGCATAATAACTAATTATTTATTAATGGTGGGTGAACGTCTGTATTCAGCTGCGTAGTGTAGAAGTTGAGGAATGTGCTCTAGATAACTGTGTTATTTTCTGCAGAGACGAGTCCTGGCTGGAAGAAGTGGTGGTGTCCTGCGCTGAATCAAGGAGAAAAGCGAAGATAAAGGGCTTCAACTAGAGACATCACTGGTGAGTCAGGGTGTTATCTGTACACTGACACTATACAGTATATAGAGCGCCTATGTAAAATGTCTCTGGTGATCCCATATTACCTGTACACTGACACTATATACAGAGCTCCTGTGTATAATGTCACGGGTGATCCCTGTATTACCTGTACAATGACACTATATACAGAGCTCCTGTGTATAATGTCACCGGAGATACCTGTACACTGACACTATATACAGAGCTCCTGTGTATAATGTCACTGGTGATCACTGCATTACCTGTACACTTACATACTACTTGTATGTACAGAGCTCCTGTGTATCATGACACTTATGGTAATATTAGTATTGTGTTTTTTCATTAATGATCTGTATTGTAGCATTCGGTCACATTCCCTTTCTATTGGGATTAGCGCAGACACATCAGCGATGAGAAAAGTTAAGAGAATCTGATGGAATTGTTCAAATGCAGCAAATTGTGAATAAGTTGGGTGGATGGCAGCGTAGTGACTCACTTTTTTGTAGATGAAAGTCAACAAAGAGAGAGATTACAGGTTCCAAAGATAATGAGACAGATTAAGGCTATGTGCCCACGATGCGTTTTTCAAGCGTTTACGCTGCGGAATTTCTGCAGCGTAAACGCTTGGGAAGCGCCTGGTAGACCTTCCCCCATGGTCTCCAATGCAATTCCGCACTTTCAATGCCCATGCTGCGGATTTTTCCGCAGCGTTTATGCTGCGCTCAAAAATCCGCAGCATGTCCATTAATTTTGCAGATACGCAGCGTAATCGCCGCCATTGACTTGCATTAGAACGCGCCAATTCCGCAAGACTGCATCTGTACTTGCGTAATTGGCACGTTCTAATGTGCGGATGGTACCCAAGTCTGGAGGAGAGGAGACTCTCATCCAGACCTGGGTACCATAGAATCTGTAAAATTTACATTGTGCAACCAACTTTTCAAGTACTTTTCCAAGTGATGCTCAAAATCGCTTGGAAAAGTGCTTGAAAAAACGCATGCGAAAACGCATGTAAAAACGCTTCTCTCTGGCAGACAAAACGCATGTAAATCTGCATGCATTTTTCTCTGCCAGAGAGAGGCAAAATCGCTCTGCATCAAATCTGCTACGTGGGCACATAGCCTAAGGGTTTCAAAGCAAACTTGTGAACTTTTAGTAAATGATAAAAAAATAATAATTATAAAACAGGTACAGGTATAAAACACGTCATTTTTTAAAAAAAGTTTTTTTCAGCGAGAAGTTGACTTTTACAGGCAGTATTAATAAGAGTCTTTTAGTCATTCACAGACACAAAAATTCCTAAAAGTTTGAAAAGCTTTAATCATCTTTAATTCAAAAGTTTTAAAAGCTTTAATCAACTTGTTCTGAATAACTAAGCCCCCTGCCTTGTTGGTTGAACTTCTAATCATGTCGCCATTGTTGGATAAAGTTTTCCTTGCAGGTAAGGTTATCTGTAACATCTAGTTGCATCGTTCATTCAGTGCTGAAATCGAATACGTTTGTAATGTTGGAATATGCAACAGCTGCAGACTTATGCTTTTGCACTTGTGTTGATCAGACAGCCGTTCCTCTCTTGCCTGTATTACGTGACCTCTCGATCTTGTTTGTGTCATGTTCTCTTCCCTGCAATTCTCCATTGCGTGATAATGAAGATGATGGCTGATGTACTGTACATCCTAAGTTAAACAACAATTCATTCTCCAACCACGTCTGAGTTCTGAATTATTCTGCTGAAAGCTAAAATCTGCAACACACTCCTAGTAGTGAAAGAGGGGAGATGTAGAAGTCCTGTCGAAGCTTTCAAAAGCTGTTAGACAACGAGGATAACCCAGTCAGATTTTATACACAAATCTGTACAATCTACAACAAAACCGGGGTCTAAAAAGAACCCAAGAGACCAGAGTTTTATGGAAAAAACATATCATCTTTATTGAGAAAAAAGTTTTAAAAAAATTACAGCAACATGGTGCTACAAAACGAGAACACAGTCCTCCACCACTGTATCATGAGTAAGATAACTGATATTATGCAATGATAAAACATGACCTTACCAAACCTAAGTAAAGTGGCTGGTGCATTTGGCAATGATGAATATGGTTCCACTATATTACTCCTTGGGGGACTTCTTTGATCATAATTTTTTATATTATTATTAGCTCCACAGGTGCAACCATGAAACTCGAGTCTCATCGGACTTTCCCTTCTCTGGCACAGTGTGCGTTCGTGTGCATACCGGTGGCACGCTCGGTTCCACCGCCGGAGAGCGGAAGTGTCCTGCAGGATGTGACGTGCGGCGGCGCATGCGCCGTAAAGGATGTATGCGGACATTGAATCCAGCGGCACAATGCGTCACATGTGTGTAGTGAGCACCTTTATTGGATGGGGTACACTATATATTACGGCATGTAACCACCCCCCCCCCCGAAGAAGCAAGGGCGAAACGCGCGTAGGGGCGCGAGGACGCATACTCACCACTGGGAACTTGAGTAAGTGCAATATTCTTACTTTAATTATGCAAGGCCCATGATCACCAACATAGGATCTATATCAAGTTTCATGGTTGCACCTGTGGAGCTAATAATAATATAAAAAATTATGGTCAAAGAAGTCCCACAAGGAGTGTAATAGTGGAACCATATTCATCATTGCAAGTGGCACAGCCACTTTACTTAGGTTTGGTAAGGTCATGTTTTATCATTACATAATATCAATTAGTTATCTTACTCATGATACAGTGGTGGAGGACTGAGTTCTTGTTTTGTAGGACCATGTTGCTATAATTTTTTTAAAACTTTTTTCTCAATAAAGATGATATATTTTTTCCATAAAACTCTGGTCTCTTGGGTTCTTTTTAGACCCCAGTTTTGTTGTAGATTATATTTTGGAGTTATGTGATGTGATATACATAAGGATACTAATGAGTTTAATATTGTTCAAATCTGTACAAGCATCTTACTGAGAGTCAATTTATATCAGAAGTGGGGAATTTTTTCTGCCAAGGGCCATTTGGATATTTCTATCATCCTTCGGGGACCGTACAAATTGTGCACTAACTCCGCCTACAAGGTACGTCCCTGTAATCTTCATTGCACGCGCCTCAGTGTTCAGCAGTTAGTGCTTGCTCAAGCTCACAGAGCAAGGGGAAGTTAATGGGCCGGCGGTCATCTAAATACACCTGCCGGCCCAAGCAGTGCGGTCCCCGGGAATCTGCCTGGGGGCTGGATAAAAGGTCATCGAGGGCCATAAACGGCCCGCCGGCCTGAGGTTCTCCACCCCTGATTTATATTGAACAGCCACTGGTTTATTGAGAATTTTCATTCATGGTAAAGGTATGTAGACAAACTATTCTTTATGTGGAATCGTGCAATTTTGGGCTATGCTCATCGTTAAAACATTTTAATTATCATTTTACACACTATTTTTCAAGCAATATCCCGGCTGGTGAAAAAGTTACGTCCATCTCCTACAACTGGAGGTGGAACTATGGAAATAGCCCAGTGCGACTGAACTACACAGTTACCATAACTCCTATTGATTTGTATGGAAACAGCGTAGCTCGGCCTCTCTGAAGTTTCGGTAGTTCCATCTTCAGTGGTTGGAGATATTCCAGTCTTGTGAATGAGAGGCGTGATTGGTCAGGGTCCAAGACCCACCACCCCCGCCGATCAGCTGTTATCAGTGTCGGCGACAGCCAGCTGGAAGTACTTACTTTTGGAGCTAGCCATCTTGTGATATTGTGATAGTACTACTTTGTACTGCTTGGTACTACATATCCGCCTCCTATTCAAATCAATAGACACCAAAAACAGCTGATCAACGGGGCGGGGGTGCCAGGTGTTTTGCCCAGACCAATCACAAAGTGATGACCTATCCTGAGGAGTCATCAATGTAAAAGTAGTGGACAACCTCTTTAAATTTTAAAATCCTGTAGAATGTCTTTCCAGAAGAGCGGGAGCTGTTCTGGTTTCAAAGGGGGTCCATATTAAATGTCTATGGATGTGCAATGAGAGGTCAGATAAGCTACTGTAAGTGAAACGTGGAGGTGGCACATACTTTTTTCCACATAGTAGATATTATAGAATTGATCAGCATGAATTTAGGTGGAGTTACGTGAAGGTTTAAAGGGGTATTCACATCACCAAGATCCTAACTCAATATGTAGTAGGTATAATAATAATAATTCTACAAATACCTCCAATTATGACCACTAGCAACAAACTGTCACTATACGAGTGGTCATAACCATGAATATCTAAGGTCCTGCAATGCCCTGCACATGGGGCAAGTGACATAGCCAATCGGAAGAACTATACTACATTTCTAATTGGAAGTATTTGCTATTATTACACCCACTACATATTGGGATAGGATCTTGGAGATGGGAATACTCCTTAAATATAGCTATAAACATAATAGATGGTGTTTTGAATATATAATTGAATTTATGATGATTGAGCGTTGATAAATGTAGTAACAAGGGAATAAGTCATCCATCAGCTGCTTATAGTGACACTAATTGTTTATTTTTTCATGGGGCGATGATCAGGTGTATGACTGTTCGTTCCCAACATTCTGTGTATATTTGATCTCATCTTTTATGCAGCAGCGCATTGCCCCAGGTAGACGGCGACGAGCTGCTGACAATGGAACAAACGCTCACACTTGTGATTATTTACATACAATGCAGATGATTGCTTCATGTAAATGGAGTCAGATAGGCGCTTACTCCAGCCAAAAATCTGTCTAAGAAGACCCTGGTGGGGTGTGGAGTGTCAGCACCTGGATGCCCGTCGATCAAAACTTCTGACATTTCTGAAGCCGATAGACGCACTTGTACCTATCACTGGCTTTTAAACAGTATTATATTCAGTCCTCAGTACTTACGGATCATGGTTTTACGGTGTCTATCAATCATCCTACTACTGATGCACCATCTTTTTATGGTGGCATTTCAAGAGAATGTGGCATTGTGAAATCCAATTACCTGGATACAAGCAGCATGGAGCACGAAACCCTGATCGAAAACCGGTCAACTGGTCTCCAATCACTAAAGGGAATGTGTTATAATGTTACTACTTTATGTTAAAAAGTTTATTAGTGTATATAATTAAATTTAATGGTTTTCGATTTGCTTTTTTTTTTTAAAAAACTGAGCTGCCATTTAAATTTGCTGGTAAGTGTCAGAGCACGACATTTACACACGGGAAATACAGCAGTCCCATGCCATAAGAGGCTACGGTTGGTCTCTTACCCTATCTCCTATACTGTGGTCACATCAGCTGTGAACTGGGTAAACCCCAGGCATGCCCAATTCCCATTTGTAGGTAGACCCCGGCGTAGTTTTATTTTAGACCTGCGCTGGCTAGTATTTCATTCTATCACCTGTAATCTGAGCAGAGCCGTCAAATCATTGCAGCTACTCCACCCAGATCACAGTAATGAGCGGTGAGCACGAGCACAGCAGCAAGTACACATCACTAGATGAAGTAGTCACCGCTGCAGTGCTGGTGTCCGGACCAGCGTTAACTTCTTATTACTGTGATCTGAGCAGAGCAACCGCAATGATTTGACGGCTCTGCTTAGATCCCAGTAATTGACCTATGAGCTGTGTATCTAATCCTAGCATGTGGAATACTGACTGCTGAACTATGCTATAGCTGTGATCTGCGCGCTGCAGCCGCAACGATACAACAGCTTCGCAAAGATCTCTCAAAACTAGTGAGCAGCACAGCACCAACTAACAGAATTGGTGCTGCCGGCTGTTCTCGGTGACACTATCCACATCTCGGTATCACATTGCAGTCACCCACAAAATGGCTCTGCACTGTGATCCTAAACTTCATTATCCCTTATCCTTCTGCAAACGCCCAGGAGGAGAGGGGATGAGAGACATCAAACATAGGTGAGCAGATTCCGTCTACATTTAGGCTATGTGCGCACGGTCCGTATTTGAAGCAGAAATTTCATGTGCATTTCCGCATCTCCTTGGCCGGAAAACCGCTGCCCATTTTTGATGCATTTTGCATGCATTTTTGTACATCAATGAATGCTTTTTGGAGCTAAATAAAGTTATTTGGTGGGACATTGCTTAAAACCTTGGATTACCATCAGAACTGGGGAGAGTAGATTGGTTAATTTGAATGATTAAAGAATGTGTCTGTTATAATTCAAATAAAATGTTTACTCTGTGTGTTTATTTAACTCTTTACTTTAATTGGGTTTGGTCATGAAAAGATCTGATTAACACCTTGATATCACCAAACAATAGAGCTAGGTGTCAGCTAGTCCCATTCACCCAATCTTCATTAGCATTTCTATTCATGTAACTTTTAGCCTGAGAAGGTGCAATTTGCAAACATTTTCCCTGGCCATAATTAACGTCACAGCTGGTTCATTAGCCGCTACGTCCCCATGAACAGCAACAAGCAGCGCTTTGGATGCAGGATATTTTTGTTGCACCCAAAACGCTGTGTTCTAATGCCGCACTTTTGTTGTTGGTACATGTGAATTCACCACCTATAATGACACTTCAAATCGGTCAAAATCTGCAGTGGAGACTAGCGTGTCCACTACAGAAACTGACATGCTGCGGGCGAGTTTGGGTACGTGGCCACGATCAGCAGCTGCTGCAGGTTTGATGCTGCGTGTTTAAACAGCATCAAACTCGCAGTGTCCAGATGTTACAGCATAGTGGATGGGCTTTCTAGAAATCCCATGTTCACTATGCGTGCATCTGAGGCTGCAGATCACCTCTGGACACTGACATGGGGCGCGTCTTTCAGGAACGCAGCAGGTTAAATTCTCTTGCGGAGGCGCTAGTCTCCACAACAGAAATATGACCACTAGAAAGTATAGAATGCGGTAAATCCGCATGGTTCAGTGAACACATCCGGATTTACCTGCGTTCAATAGAATGCAACGTTTTGGACGCAGCAAAAAATATGCATAAAAAGCGCTGCGTGGGCACGGAAAGTAAAATTTAAAAGAAAATGGAGTTGGCTCCCGTGTCATTTTTATAACCAGCAGAGGGAAAGCCGACCACTGGGGGCTGATATTAGTAGCCGGGGAAGGGCTATTAGTCAACAATGTTCCCTGGCTATTAATATCAGCTCACAGCTGTTTGTTTAGTCTTTACTGGCCAGATTACAGTGGGACCCCAGAAATAAATTGACATAGGGTCCCCCTATAAAATTTAACCAAAGGTAAACTAGACAGCTCCGGGCTGATATTAATAGCCAGGGAAGGGGCCATGGATAATAGCCCCCTCCGCAGCTATTAATATCACCCGTCAGCAGTCCCAGAAATGGCGCATCCATAAGATGCGGCAAATCTGGCGCTTAGCCTCGCTCTTCCCACTGGCCTGTAGCAGTGGCGAGTGGGGTAATGGGGTTGGGGTTCACATCAGCCTTGGATTGGCGGCTGACGTGAAGCACAGGTTAGTAATGGAGGGAGTCTATAAGACGCAATTACTAACCGCATAGTAAAATGGTCGCCACTTTTTCAAAAAATGGACACGGCCAGAATAAAGTATTTTAATGAAATAAAAAAACACATGGTTCTACAGTTTTTTTTTATTACGCCGAAGCCTTCGCTCTCCTGAAAAAAACTAAAATAAACAACCGTATCCCTCACCTATCCACTGTCAACGAAGTAGTCCACGTACCACCGATTGTCCCATGAGGATCCGTGTCACTTCTACAGCAGTGACATCAGCCATCACTGATGTCACTGCTGTAGAAGACAGCAATGTATACTGACGGGTGTAAAATCACTCCTGTCAGTATACATGCTGCAGGAGGTCACTGGGGTTGATCAGCCCCGATGAACTTACCACCCGGGGAACATTCGTCACGAAACCAATCAACTGATCGCTGACATCAGCTCGGTGCGCTCCCACAGTGTACCCCCGGGTGGAGAGGATTACCGCCAGACAGGTGAGTATAGAGGTTTATTTTTTTTTATTTTTACCGCAGGCACGCAGGGCAAACTACTCCCCTTCCCATTCACGCCGCTCTCGCTGTTAGCGCGAGCGGTGGTCGAATGAGAGGAGCGGTAGTACTCCTTTCCCAACCCGGGTACCACCCGCACCGCGTTTCCGGCGTGAATTCACGCCCATTGACTTTCATTGAAACGCAGCAAATCCACAAGTATTAGATATTATACCTGCGGGTTTGCTGCGATTCAATGCAAGTCAATTGGCGCGAATTCGGGGAGGAAACGCCTAAACAATGGTCATACTGCGTTTTTTAACACAATGCGAATCAGGAGCGGAAATTTCCTCATCATGTGCACAGCACATTCGGATTAGCGTTGTTATACCTGGCAGACCTATTAACAAGCGTTTTCGAACAGTTTCCATGGCGGGATAACGCTTCGTGTGAACTTTACAGTAATGTTGTCGTAATGCTAGCTAGCACTACACTAGGCTTCCATGGCAAAATTTCAACAGCTGCTTTTTTTAATAAAAAATGAAAGCCTTATTTACTCAATTGTTAAAAAAAAAAAATTGGGACGATACATTCCCTTTAAAAAGGTAATGTGTTGCGATTTTTATACTATTAATTACATGAGCATTTATTTTTAAATACATGAAATGTCATGTTTTAAAAAATTTTTTTCCCCGCTGCCATTTTTTTATTTGCGCACAACACTTTCAAACCACAAATATGGTGGCCCCAGGCCATAGGAGACTGCGGTCAGTTTCTGACTGCATCCGAGAACAGGACTACCGCCCCTGGCTGGGAGGCATAGATGGCACCATTTTATTGTAGCCCTGCACTGTCAGTAATGCAGGGACATCGGAATGAGGCATTACATCAGTGTCCCCCAACAGGTCATATTTTCATGATTTCCTTAGTATTGCACAGGTGATAATTCCATCACATGTGCAATACTAAGGGAACCCTAAAAAAGGAGGAGATTTTTGTGTACTCACCGTAAAATCTCTTTCTCTTAGCCTCTAATTGGGGGACACAGGACCTTGGGTGTTATGCTGCCGTCCACTAGGAGGCGACACTATGCTTATCTGAAAAAGATTAAGCGTGGCTCCTCCTCTGCAGTATACACCCCCGGACAGCATCAGCCTACTCCAGTTTTGTGCAAAAGCAGTAGGAGGAACGTAACATAGATAACATAACCATGCCTATAAGAAGGCAACTATGTAAGAACTCAAAGGAAAACCAATATGAGAACTCAACTTAACAGCCCGGAACGGGCAAAGGGTGGGTGCTGTGTCCCCCAATTAGAGGCTAAGAGAAAGAGATTTTACGGTGAGTACACAAAAATCTCCTTTACTCTGTCGCCTCATTGGGGGACACAGGACCTTGGGACGTCCCAAAGCAGTCCCTGGGTGGGAAGCAATGGACGAATATTGTGTAGACGGGCCCCTACAATTGGGGCACCGCCGCCTGCAGAAAACGTCTGCCCAGGCTCGCATCTGCTGAGGACTGGGTATGAACCCTGTAGTGTTTTGTAAATGTGTGTAGGCTAGTCCAGGTGGCTGCCTTACACACTTGTTGTGCCGAAGCCTGGTGCCGAAGGGCCTAGGAGGCCCCTACCGCACGTGTAGAATGTGCCGTAATACCTGCTGGAATAGGCAAATTTTTGAGGCGGTAGGCCTCTTGTATGGTGGATTTGATCCACCAGGCAAGGGTAGCTTTGGAAGCTGGTAGACCCTTGCGGCCGCCTTCCAGAAGAAGGAAAAGAGAATGAGACTTCCGGAAGGGCGCAGTCCTAGACACATAGATACGCAGTGCCCTGACAAGGTCAAGCGTATGCAAAGCCTTTTCCACTCTATGAACCGGAACCGGACAGAGGGATGGTAGTGAAATTTCTTCATTGAGATGAAAGCTGGATACAACCTTCGGAAGGAAGGATGTAACCGTACGAAGGACTACCTCGTCCTGGAAAAAAAAAAATAAAAAAAAAAATCAGGAAAGGCTGTCTGCAGGAGAATGCCGTGAGTTCAGACACCCTGCGTAGCGAGGTGATTGCCACGAGGAAAACCACTTTCTGGGATAGAAGACGGAGTGGGACTTCCCTAAAGGGTTCAAAGGGTGTTTCCTGTAATGCTGTCAGCACCAGGTTGAGGTCCCACGCTTCTAGAGGTCGTCTGTAGGGGGGAACCAATCGGGAAACCCCCTGGAGAAATGTTCTTACTTGCGGTTTATGAGCAATGCATTTTTGAAAAAGCACTGAAAGAGCCGACACCTGGCTCTTAAGGGAGGCCAGGGATAGTCTGGCTTCCAGACCCGATTGGAGAAAACCGAGTACCCTGGGTAGGGAATAAGGGAGTGGGGTCTGGTTACGAGATTCGCACCAGGTAAAGAAAGTTTTCCAGGTACGGTAGTAAATCTTGGCAGAGGTTGGTTTTCATGCTCTGATCATGGTTTTAATGACGTCTGGCGAAAAAACCTGCCTGGGTTATAACCCAGGTCTCAATGGCCACGCCGTCAAATTGAGGGCCTCTAAGTTCTGGTGGTAAAACGGGCCTTGTGACAGAAGATCCGGGCGGTCGGGAAGACGCCAGGGAACGTCTGCTTTGAGTCGTACGATGTCGGCGTACAGGAACAGCTATTATGACACGTGCTTGAAGAAGCGATGAGAACGCTTGGTGGAAGGCGCGAGCTTTTACTGGCGATTTTGGGGGAACAGATATAAGGAGTCTGTTTGGTGGGTTGGAAGTGAACTCTATTTTGTATCCTGAAGACACTAGTTCCCTGACCCACTTGTCTTCTGTAATAGGTAGCCAGACTTGATGAAAGAGTAAAAGTCGGCCTCCTACAGGTGGAGTGTCTTCCTGAGTCCGTGAGTCATGAGGAGGAGAAATTCTTAGATTTTCCTCCTTTTGATTTTGAGTGGCCTGCCTTTGACTGCCAGGGTTTGTCCGGCTTTTGTGTCGGCCTCGAGTCTTCCCTGCGTGTGAAGCGGCTGTTATTTTGTGGTGGCCGTGAAAAGGACCAGCCGGAAGAGTTCCGAAAGGATCGGAAGCGAACTTGGTTACGCTTGTTATAATTGCGCCTGGGTTTCAGTTGGGGAAGAGAGGTACTCTTACCCCCTGTGGCATTGGATATCATCATGTCCAAGCTTTCACCGAAAAGTCGACCGCTGAGGTATGGAAGATGCGTGAGGGACTTCTTTGAGGCTGCGTCCGCTTTCCATTCACGCAGCCAAAGGATACGCCGAATTGTGATGGCGTGTGAAATTGCGCCCGCTGCACCCCTTGCAGAATTCAGAGCTGCATGAAGCATGTAATCTGCCACAACTGCTATCTGAACTGCTTGGTCCGACAGTTCAGGGGCAGAAGCTTGGAGGCCAGTTCGTAGATTTTTTGCCCAAGCCAGTATGGCCTTGGCTGCCCAGACTGAAGCGAACGCGGGGGCTAGGGAGGCCCCTGTGGTTTCGCAAATTGAGCGAGCCATACTTTCTACCTGCTTGTCTGCTGCATCCCTAAGGGTTGAGCTATCTGGCAGTGAAAGAAGTGTCTGTGCTGCCAGTCTGGAGACTGGGGGGTCCACTGCTGGTGGGTCTGCCCATTCTTTGGTGGTTTCCTTTGGAAAGGGGTAACGGGCCTCCAGAAACTTGAGATTGTTAAGCTTCTTGTGAGGCTGTGAGAACTGTTTTGTTAGGATAGATTTAAATTCTGGATGATCCAAGAAAACCTTAGGTGGTTTCAGAGCTCCTTCAAATGAAATCTTATGTTGTGGTGCGTCCGGGATCGGATCAGAGATGTCCACCACCCGATGTATGGACGAGATTATGTCCTCAACTAGTGCTGCATTGCTAGGTGGGATTGGAGTTAGGGATCCATCAGTTTCCTTGTCTGAGTCAGAATCGCAGACGCCTTCTGACTCCTGTGTATCACTAAGGTGTGTCCTAGGTGACCCAGAATGAAGGATTTGTCTTGACGGAGATTGGTGCGGAGAAATATCATGTCTGTCCCTGGTAGGGGACTGTGTAGATGACCTGTGACTACGGTATCTCTCCCTAGACAGGGATGACCGTGTGCTATGGGATGACGCAGATGAGCGTGACCTATGGGTGCGCTTGCGTCCTGACCTTGACATGGATGTGCCTGGGTCAGTATGTGACTGAGTCCGGCTTTCCCTTTGTTGGGTAGCATTCATAGTAGAGGTATGGCTTTGCAGAGCCTGAAGCAATTTGGAGGTCATGTTATCTATGGACTGTGTCATAGATTGTGACATTTGAGTGACCCATTCCGGCATAGCATTAGACACTGAAGGGTTGGTAGGGGCTACTTGGGACTCTGGCACAGTAGTCTGAGTACAATCCTTGCAATGCGGATATGTGCTGCCGTTGGGAAGAGCATTACTGCAGGCTGTACAGAAAGCGTAAAAGCAGTCCTGCCTGGTTTTCTTAGACTTTGAGCCCGGCATAGTGCACCTGGAGTGGCTATGCAAGGGGGCTAACTGTGCAGAGGAGGATACAGAGTAATAAAATTGACAGCTGAGGTAACTCAGACTGTGAACTTACCCCACCAATGTGCCCATGTGAACAGCGCTGAAAGAGCCTGGTCCTGTGCCTCCCCGGAGACCTGGCTGGCCTGTATGCGTCCTGCAGCTTATGATGGCCGCCGTAGCTCTTCTCCTGATTGCAGAGATGAAGGAGAAGGGGGGCTGAACGCTGCAAGGGCGGCAGTTGCTATGGAGATGAGCGCCCTGCAGCCTAGATCCGCCCCCGTGTGACACCGCAGTGAGTAAAAATCATCATCCGGGGGGCAGAAAATGGGCGGCGGCTTCGGCTAGGCCGAAGCCGCGGTGTAAATTTATTTTCTATGCCCAAAAGGGCTCCAGGCCAGCGCGGTAGTCTGGGGAGGGGGGGGGGTCGGATCAGAACCGGACGCCCCCGGATTGAAAGGCAGAATGGCGGTAGGGACATAAGTGGAAGGGGATCTCTGAAAAGAGTCCCCCTTAGGCGCTTAAGATGAAAAGCTGCCACAGGTGCAGGGCCTCTGAAAGGCCTGTGCCTGTGTGTGCCATGGCTGCCTGCACTCCCCACGACTCCTACAGGGTCCCGCAGTCAAGCAGGGGCTCCTGTATTGCTGCTGGACCTCGGCTGCAGTGTGCTGGCTGGTGAGAGCTGCAGATGCTGCCGTCCAGGCCCTACCTGATGGTTTCTCAACCTAATACCCCCAGGGGGGATTAGGGAGGGTGCCGCTGTCACCTGTCAGGGGGCTTTGTCCTCGCCTCAACTTCGGACAAAGACCGAGGGAATTGGGGAAGGAGGGGGGTTCTGAACTTCGAGCCTGACCCGAGGGGCCGGAGAAGGAGCAGCATGGTGGCTACGCCATCTCAACTTCAACTGTGCACCCCATAGTAGGGGGCAGAGGAAGGAGCCATGCCGGGGGTCTCTTAAGAGACCCTCTTTTCTTAATCTGTAATCCCGTGCTGAAGCGAGGGACGAGTGAAGATCTGAGGTGTGCCTCTTTGCGACACTAAGCAAAAACTGGAGTAGGCCGATGCCGTCCGGGGGTGCATACCGCAGAGGAGGAGCCACGCTTAATCTTTTTCAGATAAGCATAGTGTTGCCTTCCTAGTGGACAGCAGCATAACACCCCAAGGTCCTGTGTCCCCCAATGAGGCGACAGAGTAATATGACTTGTTGGTGGCTCTTGAGGACTGGAGTTGGGGGAACTCTGAGCAGAGCCGTGTATCTAATCCTATCATGTGAGATACAAGTCCAACAAGCTATGTAACTAATCCTATCATGTGAGATACAGTCCGCTAAGATATGTAACTAATCCTTTCATGTGTGATGCAAAACCAACTATCAGCTCAGTGACACTGTCCACATCTTGAGATCACTTTGCAGTCACCAACAAAAATGTCTCTGCATTGTGATCCTAAACTTCATCATCCCTTATCCTTTTGGAAACACCCAGCAAGAGAGGGGAGAAGCGACATTAGACACATGCGCCCACATTTACTGCAGTTGTCATGCGGGCTAGCATTACAAAAGAGGTTATATGAGGAGATACGTTTTAATAAACACATTTAAAATTGAATATGCAAATTGCCTCTTCAGAGAGGAAGAGGACTAGAATTCTAGAAGTAGCAATCCTAAAAGTCAGTATTGACCCTTGCCACATGACTTTGGCTAAAAGTCAAACAAGATTCACAATTTGCAGACATGACGTTTTGGGATGTTGCTCCTCGTCAGCGCAAAGTATGAGATCTGATTTGGCTGGGTGAGAAAAACTGAAGACACAGGAGTTTAAAAACAGAACCACAATGGGCAAAAAAACACAACATGGCAGAGGATAAATGCAGGCAATATAGTACAATATGTAATATGGTGTATTGTGATTATATGTGCACTGATTGATATATCGCGCAATTACATCATTGTGCATTTGTCCCATTCCTGTAAAATATTACATACTGTACTATATTGCCTGCATTTATCCGCTCTGACATTCCGTCTTTGTGTGCATTGTGGTTGTTTTTAAACCTCCAGTATCTTCAATTTTAAACAGGTTTATCAACTAAAAAAAAAACAAAAAAAACAATTTTACAGGTTTACATTATGGTTTTTGCATTTGCTCCTGTTATCACAATCCATCTTGACTATTTCAGTGTCTGTATTGCTTTATACACTTGATATTATAGATACTGTTGTTAATATTGTGACGGCAGCTGCTCCCCCTAATGTTTAGAAGTTGAAATCATCAACTTTACTTTTCATATTTTATAGCATAAATTTTTTTGACAACACATTTAAAAAATTAAAAAACATTAACACTTTACTTTTTTCCCAACAATTTTTTTTTTAAATTTAGGACATTCCCTTTAAATGCATTGACAATCGGAAACCGCTTTAATAGCTACTATTAGGCCATGTTCACACGTTCAGTATTTACATCAGTATTTGTAAGCCAAAACCAGAAGTGGTGAGGTGTTTCTATTAGGCTGCGTGCCCACTATGCGTTTTTCAAGCATTTTTTGCTGCGGAATTTCCGCAGCGTAAAAGCTTAAAAAACGCTTGGTAATACGTGCCCCATGGTCCCCAATGATAATCCGCATGTGCTGTGCACATGCTGCGGAAATTTCCGCTGCAGATTATCATTGCGGAAAAATCCGCTACATGTCCATTATTTTTGCAGAAACGCGAAGCAATTGCCGCCATTGAATCGCTTAATATCCAAATGACTACATGTGCACATGCGGATATTAAGTGATTCAATGTGCGGATGGTACCCGGGTCTGGAGAAGAGGAGACTCTCATCCAGACCCGGGTACCATTTACCTGTAAAAAAAAAAAAAAAAAAGAAAGAATTTAAAATAAAAAATATACATTATACTCACCTTCTGATGGCCCCCAGTCTCCTGTACGGTGCGTCCTGGCTCCCCTGCGGCTCGCGATGGTGTAAAAGGACCTTCCATGACGTTAGTCAGTCATGTGACGGGTCACGCAACAGCTGACGACGGCAGTCACGTGACCTGTCACAAGACTAAATGACGTCATGGAAGGTCCTTTTACACCATCGCGAGCCGCAGGGGAGCCAGGACGCACCGCACAGGAGACCGGGGGCCATTGGAAGGTGAGTATAATGTTTTTTTTTTACCTTTTACCATTTTCATTCTTTTTTTAACTATTACTTGGTCACACTATATATGCCGGTTGCATGGATTTATATAGTGTGACCAAGTTGTCAAGCACTTTCCAAGTGATGGAAAAGCGCTTGATAACCCGCATGCAGAAATGCATGCAAAAACGCTTCTACCTGTTAGGAAAAACACATGTAAAATCAGCATGCGTTTTTCCTGCCAGGGAGATGCGGAAAAAATAAGCAGCATTTCGGCATCGTGGGCACATAGCCTTATACTTTTCCTCTGATTGTTTCACTCCTGATTTTGGCTTACAAAATAGGGAAACACAGCCGACCCCTGCCGAGTGTGGAGGGATGCTGGGGAAAACCATTCACATTAATGTATCATGTGACGGCGTGAAGTGACTGAATACATGCACGTCTGAGAGACATGACACCGTGCAAACTGCTAGGCCTTCATGTGCTGCCATGTCATGTCAACAGTGTAAGAAAAACATGTCTGTTGCCCATAGCAACCATTCACAGTGCAGCTGTTACAAGAACTGAATATAAAACAAACACGGAAGCTGAGCAGTGGTTGCTATGGGCAACAGTGTTTGTCTTTTCCCTTACACTATTTACATAAATCTGGCCAATCACAGTGCAGTTTTCACTTCATTTTCCATCCCTGAAAAATAAAAGCAGAGTTGTAATTGGTTGCTATAGATAACAAAGACAGCAATTCAAAAGAACAGGGCAGGGGGTCTCTGATCCCCACCATTGCTATTCCAGCATCTAATTTCTATACACCTAAAATAGATTCAAAAAGAGTGAGGACCCTAGTAGCGATCAGACAATATTGTGCCCCTTTAAGGATTTGCGGCAGTTCAATTCAAGTCAATGGGCGTGAAATTGCGGCGGAAACGCCCGAACAATGGCCATGCTGTTTTTTTCCGCAATGGTAATCCTGAGTGGAAATTTCCACATCATGTGCACAGCACGTTAGGATTACCATTGCTACAGCTGACAGACCTATTAACAAGCGTTTTTGCAGCGTTTCCGCAGCAGGAAAACCGCCGCGAAAACACATCAAAGACGCTTAGTGTGCACTTAACCTTAAAGAGATTGGAAAAAACAGTTGCTTCCTTTCAGAAAGAGAATACCCCCCCCCCTTTCCCTGACAAATATGGGTTGTGTATCTGGTATTGCAATTCAGCCCCATTATAGTGAAGGGAGCTGAGCTACAATACCACGGCACAACTCATTATGAAGGGGTGGCGCTGTTTTTGAAAGAAAGCAGCCATGTTTTTTCCCCCTTTCTAACTTCAGACAACCCCTTTAAATTTAGATTTTAAAATTTACAAAGGAATTGTGACTTTTTAGGTCTTTGTGGATCGAACCAAAATAATCTTACAAAAACTATAAAGAAAAAAATTTTTTTTTAAAGTTTTCCCAACATGGCAAACAAACTCAGAATTAACCCTTTTAATCCCTTCCTGCTACATTGTTCCCAACTAGAGATGAGTGAAACGATTGGCAGGACCCCGCTCCGTATTCTGTGGCTGACACACGTGAGCCCTGCGGACCTCCTCCTACCTGCATCCTCGGCGCCTCTTCTGGTTTTCAAGCCATCATCGCTGAGGTGTGATGTTTGCACTGTGATCAGAAGTTGCTGGGGATTCAGTCATGGCTCATGTACGGTGGCCATGGACTACTGACGCTGAATGATGGACCTGCGAATCAATGCGCTTATCTCTAGCTCTCCATCATTACCGAAACCAATTATATTTCGACCCATCAGTCACCCGATTATTGCAGCCAATAGATGGCCCCAGTAGTCACATGCCAAACATGCGCAAGACCGCTGAGGCCCACGGAAAGCCCCTGTAATAGAAGACCAGACAAAAATGCTTGCTGGGAGTTGTAGTCTTACATGAGCTCGAGAGCTGCGGATAAATGCATTATTAGATCAGTGCGTCTCCCACTATAACACCCAAAGATTGAAGTCTTGAGAGTTGTAACAAGAGTTATAGTTGGAGACGCACTGGTCTAATAATGCATTTACCTGGGATAAGTACTGCAGGAATTACAGTAAGTAACGTCATAGATAGACCATTATTTTTAATCTTTAAAGATTCCATAATAACAGGGTCTGTACCACAGGACTGGCGTATAGCAAATGTGGTGCCAATAATCAAAAAGGGGACAAAAACTGAACTTGGAAATTATAGGCCGGTAAGCTTTACCTCTACTGTGGGTAAAACCTGGAGGGTTTCCTAAGAGATGCTATACTAGAGTATCTGAAGAAGAATAACCTCATGACCCAATATCAACATGGGATTACGAGGGACCGTTCCTGTCAAACTAACCTGATCAGTTTTTATGAGGAGGCAAGTTCTGGACTGGACCAAGGAAATGCAGTGGATGTTGTGTATATGGACTTTTCAAAAGCTTTTGATACGGTTCCACACAAAAGGTTGATACATAAAATGAGAACAATGGGGATAGGGGAAAATATATGTATGTGGGTTAAGAACTGGCTCAATGATAGGAAACAAAGGGTGGTTATTAATGGAGACTGGGTCTCAGTTAACAGTGGGGTACCACAGGGGTCAGTATTGGGCCCCCTTCTTTTTAACATATTTATTAATGACCTTGTAGGGGGCATACAGAGTAATATTTCAATATTTTGCAGATGACACTAAACTCTGCAGGGTAATCAATACAGAGGAGGACAATTTTATATTACAGGAGGATCTATGTAAACTAGAAGCTTGGGCTGATAAATGGCAAATGAGCTTTAATGGGGATCAATGTAAGGTAATGCACTTGGGCAGAGGAAATAAAATGTATAATTATATGCTTAATTGTAAAACACTGGGCAAAACTGTCACTGAAAAAGACCTGGGTGTATTGGTGGACGACAAGCTCATGTTTAGTGGCCAGTGTCAGGCAGCTGCGGCAAAGGCAAATAAAATAATGGGATGCATTAAAAGAGGCATAGATGCTCATGAGGAGAAGATAATTTTACCCCTATACAAATCATTAGTGCGACCACACTTAGAATACTGTGTACAGTTCTGGTCTCCGGTGTATAAGAAAGACATAGCTGAACTAGAGCGGGTGCAGAGAAGAGCGACCAAGGTTATTAGAGGACTGGGGGGTCTGCAATACCAAGACAGGTTATTACACTTGGGGTTATTTACTGTGGAAAAACGAAGGCTTAGGGGTGATCTTATTACTATGTACAAGTATATGAGGGGACAGTACAAAGACCTTTCTACTGATCATTTTACTCTGAGGCCTGAGACGGGGACAAGGGGGCATCTTCTACGTCTGGAGGAAAGAAGGTTTAATCATAATCACAGACGGGGATGCTTTACTGTAAGAGCAGTGAAACTATGGGTTTTATTTTGCCTTCCTTTGGATCAACATGTTAGGCTATGGGTTGAACTAAATGGACTTAGTCTTCCTTCAGCCTTAAAAACTATGTTCCTATGTTACCTGCAGCTCTCGAGCTCATGTAAGACTACAAGTCTCAGCATGCAGTTATGGCTTTCTGGAAGTTATAGTATCACAGCTGCAAATCCATAGGTTGTCAAAGGCAAACAGACTGATCCCCCTATGCACAGAAAATAGATAAAACCAAACAGATACAATAAAAGTGGAAGTTTATTGGAACACATGGAATCCATCGTTTCCAGATATTCACAACTAATGTCTGAACGTATAAACCTAAAAAAAAAAACAACAAAAAAACAGTCACAACAGCTAATAACGACCCTAAGACTCATGTGTCATCATTACTGATCAGATTCTCCCCTCGGATACAGTCATAACCCCAGTCCCCACAAAGGGGTCCAAACAGAAGAAATAACAGATAAAAATCACAGTGTCTTGTTGGACAGCCCTTGTCTGGCAGAGGTAGATCACATCTCTACAGACTGATCGACATGAAGGACCACAAAGCGGGGTTATTATAGATTGTGGGGGAAATTAAAGTAATACAGTCATACAAAAAAATAAAAACATTGCAGTCACTGACTTGTCCACTGGCCCCACCTTTAAAGGGTAATTTATCGTTTGAACAGATGGGAACCCAGGTCCTGAGGCTGCCACCGATCACTCAACAGTAAATCTACGGCTCCGTAACCCAAGCTCTGCAAGACTGATGTCCAGATCCAAGCTCTGTGCGTGCTTCTCCAGGAGAGGAGCACTTCAGAGCAATGTTTAGTGATCGGTGGGTGTTGCAGGACCATCCCTCCTCCAGGCCCACTGATCAGCAACACGCTGCAGCTCACATTATATATAAAAGCTCTCAAATTATATTTACCCTTTAAAGGACATAAAAAAATATATATAAAATGCATTTCCCTTTAAAATTTGATCCCTGTGACTTAGCTGCAGAGAAAAGAGGTGGAAAAAAAAAAAAAAACTAAAAAAAAAAAAAAAAAGGGTTGTAGATTTCTTACTACAAGACAGCGCCACTATGAAATATGTGATGTGTCTGGTATTGCAGCCGCAAAACCAGTGGACAGGAGTGGCAATGTTAAACTCTCCAAAAACAAACAAAAATAAGTTTTTGCATGATTACATTCTTCCGCCAGGGCATGCTGGGCTTTATAGTTGCACATCTGTAGAATGATCACAGGCAGGAGAGCGTGTTAAACATTAGACTCAAACCTGCAGCTCTCTAGCTGTTGTAACAACTCACAGCATAGCATGATTGCATGCATTCATGTTGAGTGTTGCAGTTTAGCAGCAGCAGACCATGCTGAATGTGATCTCTAACTAATGCAAAACTACAACACCCATCAGGATATAAAACTAGTTTCCATAAAGCTTTTGCAAAGCTACAGTTCCCAGTAATTCCTTACAGCAGGCATGTCGGAAGATGTAGTTTTGCAACAGCTAGAAGTCATATGTAGTGTGAGTGAACGTGCTGGGATAAGGGGTTAACTGAGCACACTCGGGTGCTAATAGAGCGTCTTCGGGAGGTTCGAGTCAGCGCAGCTGCATGTCTTGTGGCTGTTCAACAGCTGCAACCCATGCATGGATTGACCAACAAACAGGCAATCCATGCATGTGTTGTGGCTGTCAAACAGCTGCGAGACATGCAGCTGCAGCAACAAACCTATTTTTGAAGCAAGCAGAAGACACTTCGCACCGGAGCGTGCCCAGTTAACCCCTTATCCGAGCACGTTCGCTCATCATGTCACATGGGCGGCAGACAAGAGCTATAAAAGTTTGCAAAAACATAAGACAAGCATATATGCAGCCACAATCCTATCACAATACATGCGTAACCCCGATAACGGCAGTGTTAGCCCTCTAAAAACAAATGCAAAAATCATCAGTGCAATTGATGGAAAATAAACGTCCTGCGCAGAAAGAACAAAAACGGTCAACTATGAAAAAACACCAGAATATGCATAGATGACACCTGCACTACAGAAGAACATATATAAGCGCTATGAAAATACAGAACTGGATACACAGAGGTAGCAGCAAGTCTGGAGTCAGGACAAAGACAAAGCAGAAGGAGAATTACTCTCCAACATGGGCGAGAAACTTTATGGCCATATCCTGGACTGTGTAGTCTCTGATGCGATCTACCGTCCGCTCTCATAACCCGGGAAGAGCTGGCCGAGGACGCTCTGCAGGGGCTTGTTCACAAGCATGTCGTAGTTCTTGCCCAGGTCGTATCGGCAGGCCGGACAGCTGTACACGGAGGCCTTGAAGGAGCGGTCCAGGCAGCTCTTGCAGATGTTGTGCAGACACTCGGTGGTGATGGGCTGGTACACCACCTCCTGGCAGCAGATGCACAGGAAGGTCTCCTCCACCTTGCTGATGAATTTGGGCCCTTCCTTTAGGTAGGTCATGGCCTCATTCCACAACTTGGCGTTCAGCTCGTCCTTTTTGATCAGCTCTTTTTGCTCCGGGGTCAGCTTGTAGCGTTCCACTTTAGTTTTCTTCGGGGTCGCCGTAGAGGGGGTCAGAGCTTTGGCGTTTTCGGAGTTCCTCTTTCTCTTGCCTTTGCTCGGAGTCTCCTCCACGCCAGCATTTTCCTTCTCCCTCTCCTTGTTGGCCACAGACTCTAGGTAACCCTCGGGGTACTGCATGGTGAGGCCCAGTTTTTTAATGCGGTCTTTGCCCTCCTTGGACCATGGCGCCGGCTCCTCGTCATCTCTTTTTAGCAGGTAGCGCCAGACGAGGAATCCGGATTTGCCCTTCTCAGGCCAGTATTTCACTATTTTGTAGATGCCGTCGTATCGGTTTCCCTCTTCTGGGGCGAATTTGCTGTGTTTCCGCCCCTTGGCATTGCGCACAACACGCACGGGTTTACCCGCTTTCCAGTCCTTGGCAACTGCCCCTTGCTTGTCATTGATGGGGGCGTTACAGTTCATGGCTAGTGCTCTGTTCGTGTTGGTCAGTTTCTGGTCACATGACTGCTCCGCCGTCCGCTTGTTACCGGAGAGGTCACGACCTCCGCTCCCGGTGTAGGTAAACTCAGTCCCGTTATCAACGTCGTCCTCATAACCACCAGCCAGGACCAGAGAATAGGAGCCATCATGGCTTCTCCCGTGGATGCCAGCCACATGGGGCCGGTGCACACCCGCTTCGCTGACCTGCACCCTGAACTTCCACAAGGTGCCAACGGGTACACCAGGTATCGGGCCGTAGTGATTGGACGGGACAATGGTGCACTCTCTGGAGCGCCCGACGCACGCCATGCCTTTCCCCCAGTCTCTATGGCACGAGGAGCTGGCAGACGCCATCTTGGCTTTCTTTTTGCTCTCCCTGAGCTTTTCCCCGGCGGACACCACCTCGCTGGTATCGTTCCGGCACTCGGGGCAGTACCAGTCTTCGTTATCTTGGGGGAGGGAAGTAAGAGGAGGGTCCAGGCAGTAGATATGGAAGGCCATGTCGCACTCATCGCACAGCAGCTGCTCCCCGGGGTCCTGTTTGCCCCCGCAGACGTGGCAGGCGCACATGCGGCACTTAACGCAGGGGTTGTCCTTGCAGTGTTTACATTCGGGACCATTTTGGCGCTTCGGGGGCGGCTCGGAGGACTGGTCGGAGCAACCAGGTTCCTCGATCTTATAAATCTCATCCACAAATTTGATCCTGCAGTCGTCGAGGGAGTCACCCGCCTGCCCCAGTAAGACCCTGGCGTACAGCTCCTTCACGGTGCGGGTCTCCCTCTTGCGGAGGATCTCGGCATCGTACCAGTAGCCCTTCTCTTTGGGCTCGTCGGGGTTGTAGTTGAGCATGACCACCAGTCCGGCCTGCAGCTCGTCCCAGGACAGCGTGCTCCGGGCTCGGGGGCGCAGGTCCTGGCCCCTCAGCTGCACCACCCCATTCTCAGGATAGTCCTCATACTTTATATGGTAGATGACGTCATCAGCGGGGTCTCCGGGGCTTCCCCGGGTCACGTTCACCACCTCCGCCTCGAACCAGGCGCCCATGTGCAGGTCCCGGGCGTCCACCGGCTCCTTTACCCGGTACAGGCCGCGGGCGCTCGGCTCCTCCTCCGGCTCAGTCTCTGACATCGGGGAGTCGTTGTCGTCGGGCTCTTCCGCCGTTACCGGCACCGAGGAAGAAGGAGGAGGAGGCGGCGGCGGGAGCTGGCGGAGCAGCAGCTGCACGATGTCATTCAGGCCGACGCTGTAATCAAAGAGCGTGTGTCCGTCCTCCATCTGCTTCCCCCGGTAGAAGAGCCGCTGCCGGTCCTGCTCCGCTCCGAACACCTCCTGGATCCGCTCCCGCAGCTCCTCCACCTTGGTCAGCTTAGACAGGGAGTCAATGCGGTGAGTCTCCCTGCCGTCCATGGTGCGCACCTGGATCCACATGATGGCGGCTACTGCGGAGCGAGCGACCGCTGCAGACTGCGGAGAAGGGTGAGAACTCCCGCGCTGCTCGCTTTGGCGCGGTTTATAGTTTGGCGGGAAACTGACTCGTGCGCCTGTGATTGGCTGCAGGAGCGCCGCTGGGCGGGGTTATAGCAAATATCCCCGCCTCCTCCTGTATACGTCATCCATTCATTTCCGCTTTGTGTTCCTGTCCTGAATGCGGAAATTATTAACCCCTTCTGCACCTTTCTGTGTGTGAGGGCGGAGGGGGAGGTGCAGTAATTTGGAGTTTACTAATGCACCTACTGTCCCCTAAGGTTATGTGCACACGATCAGGATTTGCTTGCAGACGTTTCTGCAAGGTTAGGCACCTCTTGACAGCGAAAAAACGCTGCGGAAATTCCGCAACATTTTTTTATGGGTTTTCATGCGTTTTTGCCTGTGGATTTGCCATGCTCTTTTTCCAATGCATTGTATAGGAAAAACGCACAAAGAATGGACGTGCTGCTTCTTTTAACGCACATGAAATTCTAGCAGGAAAAATCCTGATCATGTGTACAGGTCTTTCAAAATCTCATAGAAAATGCTGGGATGAGGTTAGGCTATGTGCCCACGATTCAGAAATGAAGCAGAAAATTTCTGCAGCATTTCTGCATCTCCCTGGCAGAAAAAACGCATGCAGATTGTGCATGCGTTATTCCTGCAGAATACATGCGGATTCACATGCGTTTCCGCATGCAGATTGACAAGCGCTTTCCAGGCGATAGCATCACTTGGAAAGTGCTTGACAACTAGGTCACACTGTATAAATCCATGCAAACAGCATGGATTTATACAGTGTGAACCGTAAAAATTAAAACAAATAAAGCTATACTCACCCCCGAGGCCCCGGCGTGGCTGCAGCGCTGCTTCCTGGCTGGTTCCCGGTTGCCGGCATATCGCGAGACAGAGCGGTGAAGGGCCTGCGGTCACATGACTGTGATGTCACCGCAGGTCCTCAAGCGATGCCGGCATTCAGAAAGAAGACGCCGGACAGGTGAATATAACTTTATTTGTTATTTTATTCTTTTTTTACAGGTACAATGGTACCCAGGTCTGGATGAGAGTCTCCTCTCCTCCAGAACTGGGTACCATCCGCACATAGAGACGCATAGAATCCACTTGTAAAAATGTACAGTCGCGGTTTCTATGCGTCTCAATGCAAGTCAATGGCGGGAGTTCCGCTGCGCTTCCGCAAAATTAAATGACATGCTGCGGATTTTTGTACGCAGCATAAACGCTGCGGAAAAATCCGCAGCATGTGCATAGAACATGTGGAATCCCCTTGGGGACCATGGGGTGCGGATTACCTAGCGTTTCACAAGCGTTTCCACTGCGGAAATTCCGCAGCATAAACGCTTGAAAAACGCTACGTGGGCACACAGCCTAACAATGTGTTTTTGGGGCCAATTTCGCACGGATTTACCGCATCAAAAACGCACCGTGTGCACATAGCCTTCCATAGTATTAATGCCCCAACTAACCCCTTTAAAAGTATTAGTGCCCCCTTTAGAAAGTATTACTTTCTAAATACTTTTTAAGGGGATAGTTGGGGTATTAATACTTTCTAAAGGGGACACTAATACTTTTAAAGGGGATAGTTGGGGCATTAATACTTTTAAAAGGGATAGTTGGGGTATTAATACTTTCTAAAGGGGGCACTAATACCCCAACTATCCCCTTAAAAAGTATTAGTGCCCCCTTTAGAAAGTATTAATACCCCAACTATCCCTTTTAAAAGTATTAATGCCCCAACTATCCCCTTTAAAAGTATTAGTGTCCCCTTTAGAAAGTATTACTTTCTAAATACTTTTTAAGGGGATAGTTGGGGTATTAATACTTTCTAAAGGGGACACTAATACTTTTAAAGGGGATAGTTGGGGCATTAATACTTTTAAAAGGGATAGTTGGGGTATTAATACTTTCTAAAGGGGGCACTAATACCCCAACTATCCCCTTAAAAAGTATTAGTGCCCCCTTTAGAAAGTATTAATACCCCAACTATCCCCTTAAAAAGTATTAATACTTTTTAAAGGGGATAGTTGGGGCATTAATACTTTTAAAAGGGATAGTTGGGGTATTAATACTTTCTAAAGGGGGGCACTAATACCTTTAAGGGGATAGTTGGGGTATTAATACTTTCTAAAGGGGGCACTAATACTTTTTAAAGGGACAGTTGGGGTATTAGCGCCCCTCTAGAAAGTATTAATACCCCAACTGTCCCTTTAAAAGTATTAGTGCTCTCTCTAGAAAGTAATGCACCGACTGCCCCCTTACAAAGTATTAACCCAAATACCCCCTTAAAAAGTATTAGTGCCCCCCCCTACTTTTCCCTTACAAATTATTAATACCCTGACTGTCCCATTAAAAAGTGTTAATTCATCAACTGTCCCCTTAAAAAGTATTAGTTCCCCCTGTAGAAAGTAGTAATAAAGCCACTTGAGGGTCCGCTTAAATAATAATACCCTTAGGTGCCCCCTCCAAAAAGTAATAATCCATTTTTTTTGACACCCCACACACAGATAGCCGGGTCCCTTCTCCTTCGCACACAGACCGCCAATGTCTTGTAGGCTGTGGGCCTTTATCAGCCTGAGGCATACAGGATGGAGAGCGGTTGCCCCTGGCTCTGCCCTATCACACGACGTAGACGCTGGCACCATGCAGAGTGTCGCTCAGCCTGATCCTTGGCACCAGTGATGTCACTACTTCTTTCTTTTGTAAATTGTGCGCCTCTAAGAATATCACATCCAGGGATACTGCCCTCATACTGATTTTCCATGTGGATTTTCAGTATGAAAATGCTCACACTTGATTTCAACGGGAAATAAGCGTTTAGGGCACAAGGTGCTCTGAAAAAAAAGGCAACAAGTCAATTCTTCATGCATTTCTGCCTGTCGAAAAAAGCTTCACATATGGCCACTTAGTAAATTAGAAGAAGAAAAAAAAAAGTCGAGAAAAATAACGTTTAAAAAGCAAAATAAAAAAAAAGCACCAAAATCCATTTCAGATTTCTCAGGCAGATTTACATGGCAGAAAAATCACCAGCAAAAAGTTCTTTCACCTAAGGGGCCTAAAAAAGGCACAACGTGCACATAGCTTCAGGGTGTACGCACAGCATTTATGACGTGGTCAAAAACGATGAGGTTTTCTAGTGAAAACCACTTCAGGGAACGCTCATTCTCTGAGGAGTTTTAGGAAGAGTTTTTTGTTTTACTGAAGCAGTTTTAAAGCGATGTGGAGGAGTTTTTTTTCCTAGAGTGTTTTTTATGCAGTCTTTTAATAGGACAGTGCCTACTTTGGAGCGGATTCCATCAGCAGATGCCTTATAGATGGGACATTAACATTTTTTTTTCAAACCCTGAAGAGGAAAAAAAATGCTCTAAAGACTGAACATAAGAACAGCAAAGTGTTTTTTTTTACAATAGAAAAGAACAGGAAGAGTCTTTCAAGTCTTTTGTTTAATGATTTTTCAACTTTATTTGAAGAACACACACATTTGTTTGCACATTTTTACATATGGAAGTCGTGGTATAGGCAGTATAAGGTGCTCGTCCCACCAATAAAAATGAGACCTTTTTGTAGAGATCGAATGTGCCAGTTATGAGAAATCTACTGTAGAAGTCTTATGCAAATCAGGCAGTAGGTGTAATGGGGGCGTGTCTGTGCTTTGTCACGCCTCCAGTGCACTTCCTGCCTTTATCTGCATTTGATCCTAATGATAACATTTCCTACTTATATCCACTGATGTGTGAAAGAAAGAAGGATCAGGAGCTTGTGAAAAATAAAAGACATTTATTAGTTCTCAGTTATACACATCACATGGCTTATCACTGCAGGTTTCCAGGATAGATCATTAGTATTGCACTCGTTAGGCTAATGTCACTTTCTGTCCTTTTCCGTGCGTCTGTGCACTTGAACTTTTCGGATTTTGGAAATTTTCATACCTGGAAAAAAAAACGAAGTTGTAGAAAACCATATTACACAATAGTGAGTGCAGCTCTGGAGTATAATACAGGATGTAACTCAGGATGAGTAATGTAATGCATGTATACAGTGACTGCACCAGCAGAATAGTGAGTGCAGCTCTGGGGTATAATACAGGATGTAACTCAGGATTAGTACAGGATCAGTAATGTATGTATACAGTGACTGCACCAGCAGAATAGTGAGTGCAGCTCTGGAGTATAATACAGGATGTAACTCAGGATCAGTAATGTAATGTATGTACACAGTGACTGCACCAGCAGAATAGTGAGTGCAGCTCTGGAGTATAATACAGGATGTAACTCAGGATCAGTAATGTAATGTATGTACACAGTGACTGCACCTGCAGAATAGTGAGTGCAGCTCTGGAGTATCATACAGGATGTAACTCAGGATCAGTACAGGATCAGTAATGTAATGTATGTACACAGTGACTGCACCAGCAGAATAGTGAGTGCAGCTCTGGAGTATAATACAGGATGTAACTCAGGATCAGTAATGTAATGTATGTACACGGTGACTGCACCAGCAGAATAGTGAGTGCAGCTCTGGAGTATAATACAGGATGTAACTCAGGATCAGTAATGTAATGTATGTACACAGTGACTGCACCTGCAGAATAGTGAGTGCAGCTCTGGAGTATAATACAGGATGTAACTCAGGATCAGTACAGGATCAGTAATGTAATGTATGTGCACAGTAACTGCACCAGCAGAATAGTGAGTGCAGCTCAGGAGTATAATACAGGATGTAACTCCGGATCAGTAATGTAATGTATGTACGCAGTGACTGCACCAGCAGAATAGTGAGTGCAGCTCTGGAGTATAATACAGGATGTAACTCAGGATCAGTAATGTAATGTATGTACACAGTAACTGCACCAGCAGAATAGTGAGTGCAGCTCAGGAGTATAATACAGGATGTAACTCCGGATCAGTAATGTAATGTATGTACGCAGTGACTGCACCAGCAGAATAGTGAGTGCAGCTCTGGAGTATAATACAGGATGTAACTCAGGATCAGTAATGTAATGTATGTACACAGTGACTCCACCAGCAGAATAGTGAGTGCAGCTCTGGAGTATAATACAGGATGTAACTCAGGATCAGTAATGTAATGTATGTACACAGTGACTGCACCTGCAGAATAGTGAGTGCAGCTCTGGAATATAATACAGAATGTAACTCAGGATCAGTAATGTAATGTATGTACACAGCGACTGCACCAGCAGAATAGTGAGTGCAGCTCTGGAGTATAATACAGGATGTAACTCAGGATCAGTAATGTAATGTATGTGCACAGTAACTGCACCAGCAGAATAGTGAGTGCAGCTCAGAAGTATAATACAGGATGTAACTCAGGATCAGTAATGTAATGTATGTGCACAGTAACTGCACCAGCAGAATAGTGAGTGCAGCTCTGGAGTATAATACAGGCTGTAACTCAGGATCAGTACAGGATCAGTAATGTAATGTATGTACACAGTGACTGCAGCTCTGGAGTATAATAAAGGATGTAACTCAGGATCAGTACAGGATCAGTAATGTAAGGTATGTACAGTGACTGCACCAGCAGAATAGTGAGTGCAGCTCTGGAGTATAATACAGGATGTAACTCAGGATCAGTAATGTAATGTATGTGCACAGTAACTCCACCAGCAGAATAGTGAGTGCAGCTCTGGAGTATAATACAGGATGTAACTCAGGATCAGTAATGTAATGTATGTGCACAGTAACTCCACCAGCAGAATAGTGAGTGCAGCTCTGGAGTATAATACAGGATGTAACTCAGGATCAGTACTGTAATGTATGTGCACAGTAACTGCACCAGCAGAATAGTGAGTGCAGCTCAGGAGAATAATACAGGATGTAACTCAGGATCAGTACAGGATCAGTAATGTAATGTATGTACACAGTGACTGCACCAGCAGAATAGTGAGTGCAGCTCTGGAGTATAATACAGGCTGTAACTCAGGATCAGTACAGGATCAGTAATGTAATGTATGTACACAGTGACTGCACCAGCAGAATAGTGAGTGCAGCTCTGGAGTATAATACAGTATGTAACTCAGGATCAGTACAGGATCAGTAATGTAATGTATGTACACAGTGACTGCACCAGCAGAATAGTGAGTGCAGCTCTGGAGTATAATACAGGATGTAACTCAGGATCAGTAATGTAATGTATGTACACAGTGACTGCACCAGCAGAATAGTGAGTGCAGCTCTGGAGTATAATATAGGATGTAACTCAGGATCAGTACAGGATCAGTAATGTAATGTATGTGCACAGTAACTGCACCAGCAGAATAGTGAGTGCAGCTCAGGAGTATAATACAGGATGTAACTCAGGATCAGTACAGGATCAGTAATGTAATGTATGTACACAGTGACTGCACCAGCAGAATAGTGAGTGCAGCTCTGGAGTATAATACAGGCTGTAACTCAGGATCAGTACAGGATCAGTAATGTAATGTATGTACACAGTGACTGCACCAGCAGAATAGTGAGTGCAGCTCTGGAGTATAATACAGTATGTAACTCAGGATCAGTACAGGATCAGTAATGTAATGTATGTACACAGTGACTGCACCAGCAGAATAGTGAGTGCAGCTCTGGAGTATAATACAGGATGTAACTCAGGATCAGTAATGTAATGTATGTACACAGTGACCACACCAGCAAAATAGTGAGTGCAGCTCTGGAGTATAATACAGGATGTAACTCAGGATCAGTAATGTAATGTATGTACACAGTGACTGCACCAGCAGAATAGTGAGTGCAGCTCTGGAGTATAATACAGGATGTAACTCAGGATCAGTAATGTAATGTATGTACACAGTGACTGCACCAGCAGAATAGTGAGTGCAGCTCTGGAGTATAATACAGGATGTAACTCAGGATCAGTAATGTAATGTATGTACACAGTGACCACACCAGCAGAATAGTGAGTGCAGCTCAGGAGTATAATACAGGATGTAACTCAGGATCAGTACAGGATGAGTAATGTAATGTATGTACACAGTGAATGCACCAGCAGAATAGTGAGTGCAGCTCTGGAGTATAATACAGGATGTAGCTCAGGATCAGTAATGTAATGTATGTACACAGTGGCTGCACCAGCAGAATAGTGAGTGCAGCTCTGGGGTATAATACAGGATGTAACTCAGGATCAGTACAGGATCAGTAATGTAATGTATGTACACAGTGACTGCACCAGCAGAATAGTGAGTGCAGCTCTGGTGTATAATACAGGATGTAACTCAGGATCAGTAATGTAATGTATGTACACAGTGACTGCACCAGCAGAATAGTGAGTACTGCTCTGGAGTATAATACAGGATGTAACTCAGGATCAGTAATGTAATGTATGTACACAGTGACTGCACCAGCAGAATAGTGAGCACAGCTCTGGAGTATAATACAGGATGTAACTCAGGATCAGTAATGTATATGTACACAGTGACTGCACCAGCAGAATAGTGAGTGCAGCTCTGGGGTATAATACAGGATGTAACTCAGGATCAGTACAGGATCAGTAATGTAATGTATGTACACAGATACTGCACCAGCAGAATAGTGAGTGCAGCTCTGGAGTATAATACAGGATGTAACTCAGGATCAGCACAGGATCAGTAATGTAATGTATGTACACAGTGACTGCACCAGCAGAATAGTGAACACAGCTCTGGAGTATAATACAGGATGTAACTCAGGATCAGTAATGTATATGTACACAGTGACTGCACCAGCAGAATAGTGAGTGCAGCTCTGGGGTATAATACAGGATGTAACTCAGGATCAGTAATGTAATGTATGTACACAGTGACCACACCAGCAGAATAGTGAGTGCAGCTCAGGAGTATAATACAGGATGTAACTCAGGATCAGTACAGGATGAGTAATGTAATGTATGTACACAGTGAATGCACCAGCAGAATAGTGAGTGCAGCTCTGGAGTATAATACAGGATGTAACTCAGGATCAGTAATGTAATGTATGTACACAGTGGCTGCACCAGCAGAATAGTGAGTGCAGCTCTGGGGTATAATACAGGATGTAACTCAGGATCAGTACAGGATCAGTAATGTAATGTATGTACACAGTGACTGCACCAGCAGAATAGTGAGTGCAGCTCTGGTGTATAATACAGGATGTAACTCAGGATCAGTACAGGATCAGTAATGTAATGTATGTACACAGTGACTGCACCAGCAGAATAGTGAGTGCAGCTCTGGAGTATAATACAGTATGTAACTCAGGATCAGTACAGGATCAGTAATGTAATGTATGTACACAGTGACTGCACCAGCAGAATAGTGAGTGCAGCTCTGGAGTATAATACAGGATGTAACTCAGGATCAGTAATGTAATGTATGTACACAGTGACCACACCAGCAGAATAGTGAGTGCAGCTCAGGAGTATAATACAGGATGTAACTCAGGATCAGTACAGGATGAGTAATGTAATGTATGTACACAGTGAATGCACCAGCAGAATAGTGAGTGCAGCTCTGGAGTATAATACAGGATGTAGCTCAGGATCAGTAATGTAATGTATGTACACAGTGGCTGCATCAGCAGAATAGTGAGTGCAGCTCTGGGGTATAATACAGGATGTAACTCAGGATCAGTACAGGATCAGTAATGTAATGTATGTACACAGTGACTGCACCAGCAGAATAGTGAGTGCAGCTCTGGTGTATAATACAGGATGTAACTCAGGATCAGTAATGTAATGTATGTACACAGTGACTGCACCAGCAGAATAGTGAGTACTGCTCTGGAGTATAATACAGGATGTAACTCAGGATCAGTAATGTAATGTATGTACACAGTGACTGCACCAGCAGAATAGTGAGCACAGCTCTGGAGTATAATACAGGATGTAACTCAGGATCAGTAATGTATATGTACACAGTGACTGCACCAGCAGAATAGTGAGTGCAGCTCTGGGGTATAATACAGGATGTAACTCAGGATCAGTACAGGATCAGTAATGTAATGTATGTACACAGATACTGCACCAGCAGAATAGTGAGTGCAGCTCTGGAGTATAATACAGGATGTAACTCAGGATCAGCACAGGATCAGTAATGTAATGTATGTACACAGTGACTGCACCAGCAGAATAGTGAACACAGCTCTGGAGTATAATACAGGATGTAACTCAGGATCAGTAATGTATATGTACACAGTGACTGCACCAGCAGAATAGTGAGTGCAGCTCTGGGGTATAATACAGGATGTAACTCAGGATCAGTAATGTAATGTATGTACACAGTGACCACACCAGCAGAATAGTGAGTGCAGCTCAGGAGTATAATACAGGATGTAACTCAGGATCAGTACAGGATGAGTAATGTAATGTATGTACACAGTGAATGCACCAGCAGAATAGTGAGTGCAGCTCTGGAGTATAATACAGGATGTAACTCAGGATCAGTAATGTAATGTATGTACACAGTGGCTGCACCAGCAGAATAGTGAGTGCAGCTCTGGGGTATAATACAGGATGTAACTCAGGATCAGTACAGGATCAGTAATGTAATGTATGTACACAGTGACTGCACCAGCAGAATAGTGAGTGCAGCTCTGGTGTATAATACAGGATGTAACTCAGGATCAGTACAGGATCAGTAATGTAATGTATGTACACAGTGACTGCACCAGCAGAATAGTGAGTGCAGCTCTGGAGTATAATACAGTATGTAACTCAGGATCAGTACAGGATCAGTAATGTAATGTATGTACACAGTGACTGCACCAGCAGAATAGTGAGTGCAGCTCTGGAGTATAATACAGGATGTAACTCAGGATCAGTAATGTAACGTATGTACACAGTGACTGCACCAGCAGAATAGTGAGTGCAGCTCTGGAGTATAATATAGGATGTAACTCAGGATCAGTACAGGATCAGTAATGTAATGTATGTGCACAGTAACTGCACCAGCAGAATAGTGAGTGCAGCTCAGGAGTATAATACAGGATGTAACTCAGGATCAGTACAGGATCAGTAATGTAATGTATGTACACAGTGACTGCACCAGCAGAATAGTGAGTGCAGCTCTGGAGTATAATACAGGCTGTAACTCAGGATCAGTACAGGATCAGTAATGTAATGTATGTACACAGTGACTGCACCAGCAGAATAGTGAGTGCAGCTCTGGAGTATAATACAGTATGTAACTCAGGATCAGTACAGGATCAGTAATGTAATGTATGTACACAGTGACTGCACCAGCAGAATAGTGAGTGCAGCTCTGGAGTATAATACAGGATGTAACTCAGGATCAGTAATGTAATGTATGTACACAGTGACTGCACCAGCAGAATAGTGAGTGCAGCTCTGGAGTATAATACAGGATGTAACTCAGGATCAGTAATGTAATGTATGTACACAGTGACCACACCAGCAGAATAGTGAGTGCAGCTCAGGAGTATAATACAGGATGTAACTCAGGATCAGTACAGGATGAGTAATGTAATGTATGTACACAGTGAATGCACCAGCAGAATAGTGAGTGCAGCTCTGGAGTATAATACAGGATGTAACTCAGGATCAGTAATGTAATGTATGTACACAGTGGCTGCACCAGCAGAATAGTGAGTGCAGCTCTGGGGTATAATACAGGATGTAACTCAGGATCAGTACAGGATCAGTAATGTAATGTATGTACACAGTGACTGCACCAGCAGAATAGTGAGTGCAGCTCTGGTGTATAATACAGGATGTAACTCAGGATCAGTAATGTAATGTATGTACACAGTGACTGCACCAGCAGAATAGAGAGCACAGCTCTGGAGTATAATACAGGATGTAACTCAGGATCAGTAATGTATATGTACACAGTGACTGCACCAGCAGAATAGTGAGTGCAGCTCTGGGGTATAATACAGGATGTAACTCAGGATCAGTACAGGATCAGTAATGTAATGTATGTACACAGTTACTGCACCAGCAGAATAGTGAGTGCAGCTCTGGAGTATAATACAGGATGTAACTCAGGATCAGCACAGGATCAGTAATGTAATGTATGTACACAGTGACCACACCAGCAGAATAGTGAGTGCAGCTCTGGAGTATAATACAGGATGTAACTCAGGATCAGTAATGTAATATATGTACATAGTGACTGCACCAGCAGAATAATGAGTGCAGCTCTGGATGACAATACAGGATGTAACTCAGGATCAGCACAGGATCAGTAATGTAATGTATGTACACAGTGACTGCACCAGCAGAATAGTGAGTGCAGCTCTGGAGTATAATACAGGCTGTAACTCAGGATCAGTACAGGATCAGTAATGTAATGTATGTACACAGTGACTGCACCAGCAGAATAGTGAGTGCAGCTCTGGAGTATAATACAGGATGTAACTCAGGATCAGTACAGGATCAGTAATGTAATGTATGTACACAGTGACTGCACCAGCAGAATAGTGAGTGCAGCTCTGGAGTATAATACAGGATGTAACTCAGGATCAGTAATGTAATGTATGTACACAGTGACCACACCAGCAGAATAGTGAGTGCAGCTCTGGAGTATAATACAGGACGTAACTCAGGATCAGTAATGTAATGTATGTACACAGTGACTGCAGCTCTGGAGTATAATACAGGATGTAACTCAGGATCAGTAATGTAATGTATGTACACAGTGGCTGCACCAGCAGAATAGTGAGTGCAGCTCTGGGGTATAATACAGGATGTAACTCAGGATCAGTACAGGATCAGTAATGTAATGTATGTACACAGTGACTGCACCAGCAGAATAGTGAGTGCAGCTCTGGAGTATAATACAGGATGCAACTCAGGATCAGTAATGTAATGTATGTACACAGTGACTGCACCAGCAGAATAGTGAGCACAGCTCTGGAGTATAATACAGGATGTAACTCGGGATCAGTAATGTATATGTACACAGTGACTGCACCAGCAGAATAGTGAGTGCAGCTCTGGGGTATAATACAGGATGTAACTCAGGATCAGTACAGGATCAGTAATGTAATGTATGTACACAGTTACTGCACCAGCAGAATAGTGAGTGCAGCTCTGGAGTATAATACAGGATGTAACTCAGGATCAGCACAGGATCAGTAATGTAATGTATGTACACAGTGACCACACCAGCAGAATAGTGAGTGCAGCTCTGGAGTATAATACAGGATGTAACTCAGGATCAGTAATGTAATATATGTACATAGTGACTGCACCAGCAGAATAATGAGTGCAGCTCTGGAGGACAATACAGGATGTAACTCAGGATCAGCACAGGATCAGTAATGTAATGTATGTACACAGTGACTGCACCAGCAGAATAGTGAGTGCAGCTCTGGAGTATAATACAGGATGTAACTTAGGATGCATTCGCCGTGCATCATAAATTACATTTTAACTGCTTTATTTGCACTTTAATTAAGAAAGCAATACCAAATGTTCAGCGCAGGAAAGGTTGGATATGACATTACCACTAGTGATGTGCAAACGTGCTTGATAAGGGGTTATCCAAGCACGCTCGGATGCGGAGTAGCTTCGTGGTGCTCAAAAACTATGTTTGAGTCGCCGTGGCTGAAAGTTGTGCAGCTGTTAGACAGCCGCGAGACATGCCGGGATTGCGTAACAAACAGGCAATGACCCCTTATCTGAGCACGTTCGCGAATCACCAATTACTACCTAATGACTTTTCTCTATATTATGATCTTCACCCGCAGTCTTTATCACATTAGAAATCTTGTACTTGGACTATCCGGAGATATAAGGTGACTTTGCCGCTCTAGGGATGATGTGTGCACCGGTGACACTTCCTTCCTGCACTTGGACTCTGGGACGCTCATTCATTCACAAACAACTAAGCACAACAAGGCGACAACTAAACAATGGCGGCAGAAGCTTCTGGATGGAGAAATCCGCGAGAAATAACAAGGCTGCTGGCTAAGAAAGCAAAAGAGGAGCAGTTCAGGATGTCACTGGTTTTCCTACCTTACACTTTTCTGGTACATTCGCAGGATATGTCATAAATGACTGAGGAGTTGAGGTCGCACCTCTGGGACATCAACTGTCCAAGGACCCAGGGTCCGGATTTTGCTGCGGACTTTGTGAATACGCTGTGGCTGCCGGTAACTTTTATGTGCTTCAATTGTTTACGCCACGTGGCCATAAAAAGTTTTGCAAAACCTTGATAATTCGTATTAAGGCTTTATTCACACGTCGGTGTTTTTGATCAGTATTTGTACGCCAAAACCAGGAGTGTTTCCAAAACACAGAACAGGAGTAAATCTTTCAATTATAGTTTTTCCTCTGTAAACTCCCCTCCTCGTTATGGCACAAAAATACTGATGCAAAATACTGACGTGTTAATAAGCCCTAAAACAGATTTAGTACTTTGCGGCCTCTATTTACATGAGCAGAATGATGTAGATAATTAAAGGGGTTTTTCCAAAAATCGAAAGTTAAACCCTATCCCATAGGAGGAAAACTTACGGCAAGAACGGAGCATTGGACCCCGAGAACCGGACTCCGCAAAGCCCCTTTTTTTTGCACATGCTTGATATCGGCCCCAAAATCATGGTCTATGGGAATGCTAAAAAATCTGAGTACAACACCACTATTTCGGGCAGTGTCATAGACAATGAATGGAGAGGAGGAGAAGAAGGGTCTCTGCAGAGCGCAGTTCAAAAAGCTCCGTTCTTAAGATCGGTGGGGCAAGAGGTCCGAGCGGTCAGATGTCCAGTTATCTTTTCTATGAATAGAGGATAACTTTCGATTCGAGGAATATCCCTTGTGACGAAACAGCTTCTTATCTTAAATCAGCCAGGCGTCTAGATTTGTTAAGCCAAAAGAAATACACTATTGTGTTTGTGTTGACTTGTGAATGTATGTGTATTTCTGTGGCTGGTCAAGAAGGACATTACTATTTGTATAACCCTGAATGTTGTCTTCTCTTGGTTCTGAAACAATGATGTTTGTTACTATGCTAATTGCATATTGTACTAAGGCCAGCTAGATGTTTATTTACAAGAGCCCCCTGCTTTACAAACTATGTAAATTGAGTAGTATTATGCCCACGGAAGACCCAGTGTCTTCACACCCCTTTAAAAGTTTCATGTATTACTCATGTCTTACAGTCGGTTGTAAAACCTCCAGTCTTCGGCACTTATCGAGGGTCTGGTACTGGTAAGTGCTGCCAGAAGGTGATTTTGGCCGATACACATTTTCTTCTTTGATTCCGTCTGGCAGTGAGCTGACGCCTCCTGATACGTAAAAATATAAACCGGTATTAAAAAAAAAAAATGATAAAAAAACTACATAGAAATGAAACATATTCTCTACAAACATATGTTACTTTCCTTTATTGTATCCGCACAGGCTCCAAAATAAAATAAAAGTATATATTACATATACAGTACAGACCAAAAGTTTGGACACACCTTCTCATTTAAAGATTTTTCTGTATTTTCATGACTATGAAAATTGTACATTCACACTGAAGGCATCAAAACTATGAATTAACACATGTGGAATTATATACTTAACAAAAAAGTGTGAAACAACTGAAAATATGTCTTATATTCTAGGTTCTTCAAAGTAGCCACCTTTTGCTTTGATGACTGCTTTGCACCCTCTTGGCATTCTCTTGATGAGCTTCAAGTGGTAGTCACCGGAAATGGTCTTCACTTCACAGGTGTGCCCTGTCAGGTTTAATAAGTGGGATTTCTTGCCTTATAAATGGGGTTGGGACCATCAGTTGTGTTGTGCAGAAGTCAGGTGGATACACAGCTGATAGTCCTACTGAATAAACTGTTAGAATTTTATTATGGCAAGAAAAAAGCAGCTAAGTAAAGAAAAACGAGTGGCCATCATTACTTTAAGAAATGAAGGTCAGTCAGTGCGAAAAATTGGGCAAACTTTGAAAGTGTCCCCAAGTGCAGTTGCAAAAACCATCAAGTACTACAAAGAAATTGGCTCACATGAGGACCGCCCCAGGAAAGGAAGACCAAGAGTCACCTCTGCTTCTGAGGATAAGTTTATCCGAGTCACCAGCGTCAGAAATCGCAGGTTATCAGCAGCTCTGATTAGAGACCAGGTCAATGCCACACAGAGCTCTAGCAGCAGACACATCTCTACAACAACTGTTAAGAGGAGACTTTGTGCAGCAGGCCTTCATGGTAAAATAACTGCTAGGAAACCACTGCTAAGGACAGGCAACAAGCAGAAGAGACTTGTTTGGGATAAAGAACACAAGGAATGGACATTAGACCAGTGGAAATCTGTGATTTGGTCTGATGAGTCCAAATTTGAGATCTTTGGTTCCCACCACCGTGTCTTTGAGCGGCGCAGAAAAGGTGAACGGATGGACTCTACATGCCTGGTTCCCACCGTGAAGCATGGAGGAGGAGGTGTGATGGTGTGGGGGTGCTTTGCTGGTGACACTGTTGGGGATTTATTCAAAATTGAAGGCATACTGAACCAGCATGGCTACCACAGCATCTTGCAGCGGCATGCTATTCCATCCGGTTTGCGTTTAGTTGGACCATCATTTATTTTTCAACAGGACAATGACCCCAAACACACCTCCAGCCTGTGTAAGGGCTATTTGACCAAGAAGGAGAGTGATGGAGTGCTACGCCAGATGACCTGGCCTCCACAGTCACCAGACCTGAACCCAATCGAGATGGTTTGGGGTGAGCTGGACCGCAGAGTGAAGGCAAAAGGGCCAACAAGTGCTAAGCATCTCTGGGAACTCCTTCAAGATTGTTGGAAGACCATTTCCGGTGACTACCTCTTGAAGCTCATCAAGAGAATGCCAAGAGTGTGCAAAGCAGTCATCAAAGCAAAAGGTGGCTACTTTGAAGAACCTAGAATATAAGACATATTTTCAGTTGTTTCACACTTTTTTGTTAAGTATATAATTCCACATGTGTTAATTCATAGTTTTGATGCCTTCAGTGTGAATGTACAATTTTTATAGTCATGAAAATACAGAAAAATCTTTAAATCAGAAGGTGTGTCCAAACTTTTGGTCTGTGCTGTATATATATATTATATATCTATCTATATATATCTATATCATGAAGATCAATTTTCAAATAATGACGTAAAAAAAAAAAGAATGGAAAAAGCACATTTGTATATTGCAAATGCTATAGGTAAGTTGAATTTGGTCATAAATATAATGGACAGCTCAGAAGGGGTTAGTACATGAATGGTTAATAATGACTAAATAGTGGGGTACATGGACTTATGATGCAGGACAGGGGGCCCACGACCATGAGGACATATACATTTGTAGAGTAATGGTCTGTAAAGCTGCGGTTTGTATGCGGCCCTGTAAAAACTCATCAATAATGATGTCAGGTACTTTATATTTTGGGAAGGAGCTCAGGAAACATTGACCTGGCGACTCAGTGATTTTCCTCTGAGAACAGACATTAGTGTCCTCATACATAAGATGCGATTAATTATCAGTTACAGGCACGGGTGGGGTCTTCCAATTAGGTGACTGGTATATAAGCTACAGCAGGGAGTGACTGTGAAGATGTCACAGACGAGGGGTCCTCCTTCAGGAGCTCAACAGGAAAGCCAATCGGTAGGACTGGTGTGTGGTCTGGAGGACTCCAGCCATGTAATACTACATTTCCCCTGCAGTGGCCACTGTTCGCTGGGAGTGGAGCTAGGAGCGATCATCTGATCGATGTGGTATATAAATTTTGCAATAGGTTGTCTATGGAGAGATGTTTTGACAGCTAAAAATGTTGAATAATTTTTAATAATAAAAACTTTGTGTCCCCCATTGTCTTAAAGAGGACCTGTCTTTTGCCATAAATATTTTTTTTACCTGGTAAATGCTGCTGTTCTCCTCCCTCTGGGATCGTTTTTTTTGTTCCTGTCCCTCTGCAATCTTAAGATATAGCCCCAATTCCTCAGATATAAATTTTTTTTTAGCCAATAGGGAAAGGAAGATGAAAACCACTCCCACTTGGTTAAAAAGACGAGATTCACATACAGACAAGAAGGGGCCATATCTCAAGAATGGAGAGGAGTAGAAAAAAAAAGAAAAACAACGCCGGATTCAGGGGAACAGCGGCATTTACAACACGTAAAAACAAAAATAACATATTTATGGCGACGGGACCCTTTTAAATTGAGCTGCACGTATGCGTGAATAGGAAATATAGCTACTGATAAGGTGGTTATACCAAGTTGTTGTAGGTGGTGAGACTGGTCTCAGCGGGGGCGTTCCGGCGGTGCTCCTGGAGGTCTTCTTGTGAGGAGGAGGTTATGAACACTAGAGGTTGGGAGGTCTCCAATTCTCCTACAGACAAGCCAGTGAAATCACAGGTCATGGAATTGCTTCCAGATAAGCTGTGGCAGGTCTGTAATGACAATTGAAGGAAGACATGATACCTGTGACGGCCACAAGAACGGTGAAGCTGAGCTCTATGGTGTAAGGTTGGTCCCTGAGCACTTCACAGTCCCCTGAGCACTTAGCAGGCTGCTTTGTGTACAGCATACACCCACAGCTCTTTTATACGGTAATGACTCTTCCGCTCATACGGGTGTGATACACGGGATGACATTAGCTGGGATGAGGCAAATTTTAATGAAAAGTGTAATAAAATGAAGAGAAGCCAGTAGGACGATCAGATGATCGCTGGCGATGAGCAGGAACCGCACACATAAGTATAGGATCTAATGGGATCACCAGAGCAGGAGTCACCCTGAACAAGCAGCAATTCATGGTGGCATGTAGAGGTGGATCCTGATTACCCAACCCCATGGCACTCATGTGCATGTGAACAGGAACAAATATCTTTAAAGGGAATGTGCTATCAGAAAATGACCCAGTGTTTAAAATCAGATTTTCATGTTAAATGTATTTTTCTGAATTGTATTTAAAAAAAATTGCAGTTTTCACACTGGCCACTAAGCCGGATACTGGACTCTTACTTTCTGTTCTTTTCAGCAGCCACTGGCTCTGACCACAAAGAAGTATTTAAGAGTATGCTCTGATCTTGGAAAAAGGTCCTTGAATGATGGATCCTGTGTTATCTACTATATATAGAGGTGTTATCAGTCATTGTACAGGAGGAGGAGGAGGTGAGCTATGACATCACCTATTGTGAATGGTGGATCCTGTGTTATCAGTCATTGTACAGGAGGAGGAGGAGGTGAGCTATGACATCACCTATTGTGAATGGTGGATCCTGTGTTATCTACTGTATATAGAGGTGTTATCAGTCATTGTACAGGAGGAGGAGGAGGTGAGCTGTGACATCACCTATTGTGAATGGTGGATCCTGTGTTATCTACTGTATATAGAGGTGTTATCAGTCATTGTACAGGAGGAAGAGGAGGTGAGCTGTGACATCACCTACTGTGAATGGTGGATCCTGTGTTATCTACTGTATATAGAGGTGTTATCAGTCATTGTACAGGAGGAGGAGGAGGTGAGCTGTGACATGACCTACTGTGAATGGTGGATCCCATGTTATCTACTGTATACAGAGATTATCAGTCATCGTACAGGAGGAGGAGGTGAGCTGTGACATCACCTATTGTGAATGGTGGATCCTGTGTTATTACCTGTATATAGAGGTGTTATCAGTCATTGTACAGGAGGAGGAGGTGAGCTGTGACATCACCTATTGTGAATGGTGGATCCTGTGTTATTACCTGTATATAGTGGTGTTATCAGTCATTGTACAGGAGGAGGAGGTGAGCTGTAACATCACCTATTGTGAATGGTGGATCCTGTGTTATCTCCTGTATATAGCGGTGTTATCAGTCATTGTACAGGAGGAGGAGGTGAGCTGTGATATCACCTATTGTGAATGGTGGATCCTGTGTTATCTCCTGTATATAGAGGTGTTATCAGTCATCGTACAGGAGGAGGAGGTGAGCTGTGACATCACCTATTGTGAATGGTGGATCCTGTGTTATCTCCTGTATATAGCGGTGTTATCAGTCATTGTACAGGAGGAGGAGGTGAGCTGTGATATCACCTATTGTGAATGGTGGATCCTGTGTTATCTCCTGTATATAGAGGTGTTATCAGTCATCGTACAGGAGGAGGAGGTGAGCTGTGACATCACCTATTGTGAATGGTGGATCCTGTGTTATTACCTGTATATAGTGGTGTTATCAGTCATTGTACAGGAGGAGGAGGTGAGCTGTAACATCACCTATTGTGAATGGTGGATCCTGTGTTATCTCCTGTATATAGAGGTGTTACCTTTCATTATAATCTTCTCTGTGATGGTAATGAGACTGCTGTACAGAACAAGAAGTAGGAGTCTAATGACCAGTGTGAAAATAGCAAGCTTTCCAATTTTTTGTTTTTGTATAGATAAAAATGTGGAAACAAAAGAAAAGGAAAATATTTTAAAACTAGGTAACATAAAAACCTGATTTAAACAATTGGTCATTTCTGCTGACACATTCCTTTTAATGTACTAGACATGGCATATTTGGAAATGTAAAGGAATACTCTAAGCAATACTAATGGTCGGAGCTTAAGGGCGCAGGGCATGATATAGGATCCAAATTATATAAAAACCCCAAGAGGGGACGCTGATCCAGGAAACTAATCGGAATACAATATGTGAAGTTTGGGAAATAATTTTTACCCTAATAAGGGGTAATTAGCATCAGCCTCATGGGGTTTCTACTTTACTTATGGATCAACACTTTTATAGTTTGAAATCAATAATCTTGAGTCTTCTTTCAAGCTTAAAGTTATGAAAAAGAGAATCCCTACGTCATGCACCTCCATTCAGTCCCTGCACCAGGCATAACACAGTATTCCATTACTATTTACCAATATGTCCAATGTCGGGTCCACATTTATGCTGCGGGCTCAGGAGCTGAGTCAGCATAATTCCCGGCAGATGATGGCTGTATTATACAGCCATCATCTGCCACTAACAGCAGTGAGAGGAGCTGAATTCTGTTCATTGCTGTTACACAAGTCCATCGCTCCCCCAACCCGTGATCAACTCACATTAGGACCCGGGGAACTGCTTAAAGCCCCTTTAACCATTAAGGAAAAGTGGAGCAGTTGAGCGCTGTAAAGTGTCTTTACTTTTGCTATGTAGTAGTTGTTTTCTTTGGAGCGGGGGAGTGGTAAAAATCAACTTTGTAATTAGTTTTCATTTAAAATTGTGCATCGTTTGGTTTTTACAGACTCTTTGTTTCTGTGCACATTGCCAGCTGCTGAGTGAGTGAACTGAGAATCCGTCAGCGACATAGGGGGAAATGTTTTCTTTTTCTCCTCTCAGCTGATTTATGACATCAAAAGTTCAGCTCAACTTTGATGTGGTCCATGATTATAAAATCAGCAGAAAAGAGTTACAAACTCTTGTCATAAGAAGCTCACTGATGGATTCTAAGTTTACTCATTCTGCAGCCAGCGATCGTGCAATATTATTAATGAGATCCAACTGCAAAATTTATTTTTAGCTCAAAATACATGAATTGGAAAAAAAAATGGCCATAAAAATGTTCTGTTCGTAACCTTTAATTAATTAATTGAGAAATCAATTAGTGGTTAATGATGTGAGTAGATGGTGATAGGAGAATAGTGATAATGTGCAGATTAAAGGGAGGTCACTGTAGAACGAAACCGATCAATACAGAATCTCTGGCCCAGGAACCACATGTACAATTAATATTTTGGGTTTCTTACCGTTCTCCATACACTGATCAACCATAGCATTAAAAACCACAAGGTGGGTAAAATTGATCATCGTATTACAATGGTCTCTGTCAGGGGACCATTGTACAGAACATGTTCCCCCCATCATGGCAGCGGGATTCCCAGTGCCCTTTCTCAGCAGGATAATGGTCCGTTAAGAATGGTCTGAGATCAATGTGATGACTAGTCTCCAAGGTACATCCCAGGCCTAGTTTCAGCCAGAAGTACCGGACTAGCGTGAAGATGCCCAGGATTTCAGTGCAGTACGAAGAGGTGACGAGGACCTTACGGGGGACGATGAGCAGTCAAGAGAGTATATGTTGGTTTTCTTTTCTTTCTACATGTTCGGTTTATTATGCCCTGGGGCCTGCACAAACTTCTGAGCACAATAAAGGACATACAGGATACATGCTCGCTCGCTGGGACTGAATGTGAATGTGTGTGCGGAAGCCAAGAAAATGGCTGTGGACCATCATTGATTGAAGGTGTATGGTCACTTTAAGGGAATTGGCTGCTTATAGCTTGGTGCCGGACACCACGGGACCCCTTCAGGAGGTCTTGTTGAGTGCTTTAGATGTTATGGGTGATAGGTGAATATGTAGAAATATACCTTTCTTTGATTTGAGATGATGAAGCATGCGGCATGGATCAGGCTGAGGTTAGAGTCATTACCTGATCTGAACTGCCATTCCCCAAGTCAGAGTCATTGGAGCTCCCGAAATAAAGGCGCCATATATTGGACTTTGTATCATCTGGAGGAATTTTGACCATATCCAGAGAGGTAAAAGACTGTTCCAGAGCGCTGTCTGGTTCTCCTGAAGATTCATCAGATATACTGCTTTGGTTTAAGAAAATCATTGATGATAAACTGGCGTCGCTGTCGGATCCAGAGCCGCTGTCCTGAAATAGGAAAGGTATAAAAAAGGTGAATAGTCAAATGTCTGTAGGAAGGCACACAATGAAGAAGCAAAAGGGGATGTGTCATAAAGAAAACCGCTCACGAGAAGATGTCAAGGTAATGCAGGGATGCCAAACACACAGAGGGCCAAAATGAAAAACTTGGACAAAGTTGCTGACCAACCAGTATACATTATAATGGGCCCGACATAGTCCTCCATATAGAATAATGGGCCCGACATAGTCCTCCATACAGAATAATGGGCCCGACATAGTCCTCCATACAGAATAATGGGCCCGACATAGTCCTCCATACAGAATAATGGACCCACATAGTCCTCCATACAGAATAATGGCCCCAAATAGTCCTCCATACAGTATAATGGGCCCCACATAGTCCTCCATACAGTATAATGGGCCCCACATAGTCCTCCATACAGAATAATGGGCCCGACATAGTCCTCCATACAGAATAATGGGCCCGACATAGTCCTCCATACATTATAATGGGCCCGACATAGTCCTCCATACAGAATAATGGGCCCGACATAGTCCTCCATACATTATAATGGGCCCGACATAGTCCTCCATACAGAATAATGGGCCCGACATAGTCCTCCATACATTATAATGGGCCCGACATAGTCCTCCATACAGAATAATGGGCCCCACATAGTCCTCCATACAGAATAATGGGCCCCACATAGTCCTCCATACAGAATAATGGACCCACATAGTCCTCCATACAGTATAATGGGCCCCACATATTCCTCCATACAGAATAATGGCCCCACATAGTCCCCCATACAGAATAATGGCCCCAAATAGTCCTCCATACAGTATAATGGGCCCCACATAGTCCTCCATACAGAATAATGGGCCCAGCATAGTCCTCCATACAGTATATTGGCCCCACATAGTCCTCCATACAGTATAATGGGCCCCATATAGTCCTCCATACAGTATAATGGCCCCACATAGTCCTCCATACAGTATAATGGGCCTCACATAGTCCTCCATACAGAATAATGGGCCCCACATAATCCTCCATACAGTATAATGGGCCCCACATAGTCCTCCATACAGTATAATGGCCCCACGTAGTCCTCCATACAGAATAATGGCCCCACATAGTCCTCCATACAGTATAATGGGCCCCACATAGTCCTCCATACGGAATGATGGGCCCCACATAGTCCTCCATACAGTATAATGGCCCCACATAGTCCTCCATACAGTATAATGGGCCTCACATAGTCCTCCATACAGAATAATGGGCCCCACATAATCCTCCATACAGTATAATGGGCCCCACATAGTCCTCCATAGAGAATAATGGGCCCCACATAATCCTCCATACAGTATAATGGGCCCCACATAGTCCTCCATATAGAATAATAGGCCCCACATAGTCCTCCATACAGTATAATGGGCCCCACATAGTCCTCCATATAGAATAATGGGCCCCACATAATCCTCCATACAGTATAATGGGCCCCACATAGTCCTCCATATAGAATAATAGGCCCCACATAGTCCTCCATACAGTATAATGGGCCCCACATAGTCCTCCATACAGTATAATGGCCCCACATAGTCCTCCATACAGTATAATGGGCCTCATATAGTCCTCCATATAGAATAATAGGCCCCACATAGTCCTCCATACAGTATAATGGGCCCCACATAGTCCTCCATACAGTATAATGGGCCCCACATAGTCCTCCATACAGAATAATGGCCCCACATAGTCCTCCATACAGTATAATGGGCCCCACATAGTCCTCCATACGGAATGATGGGCCCCACATAGTCCTCCATACAGTATAATGGCCCCACATAGTCCTCCATACAGTATAATGGGCCCCACATAGTCCTCCATATAGAATAATGGGCCCCACATAATCCTCCATACAGTATAATGGGCCCCACATAGTCCTCCATATAGAATAATAGGCCCCACATAGTCCTCCATACAGTATAATGGGCCCCACATAGTCCTCCATACAGTATAATGGCCCCACATAGTCCTCCATACAGTATAATGGGCCTCATATAGTCCTCCATATAGAATAATAGGCCCCACATAGTCCTCCATACAGTATAATGGGCCCCACATAGTCCTCCATACAGTATAATGGGCCCCACATAGTCCTCCATACAGAATAATGGCCCCACATAGTCCTCCATACAGTATAATGGGCCCCACATAGTCCTCCATACGGAATGATGGGCCCCACATAGTCCTCCATACAGTATAATGGCCCCACATAGTCCTCCATACAGTATAATGGGCCTCACATAGTCCTCCATACAGAATAATGGGCCCCACATAATCCTCCATACAGTATAATGGGCCCCACATAGTCCTCCATACAGAATAATGGGCCCCACATAATCCTCCATACAGTATAATGGGCCCCACATAGTCCTCCATATAGAATAATAGGCCCCACATAGTCCTCCATACAGTATAATGGGCCCCACATAGTCCTCCATACAGTATAATGGGCCCCACATAGTCCTCCATACAGAATAATGGCCCCACATAGTCCTCCATACAGTATAATGGGCCCACACAGTCCTCCAAACAGAATAATGGGCCCCACATAGTCCTCCATACAGTATAATGGGCCCCACATAGTCCTCCGTACAGTATAATGGGCCCCACACAGTCCTCCATACAGAATAATGGCCGCACATAGTCCTCCATACAGTATAATGGGCTCACACAGTCCTCCAAACAGAATAATGGGCCCCACATAGTCCTCCATACAGTATAATGGGCCCCACATATTCCTCCATACAGTATAATGGGCCCCACACAGTCCTCCATACAGAATAATGGCTGCACATAGTCCTCCATACAGTATAATGGGCCCCACACAGTCTTCCATACAGAATAATGGCTGCACATAGTCCTCCATACAGTATAATGGGCCCAGCATAGTCCTCCATACAGACATAGCCCTGCATACAAAATAATGACCCCACATAGGGGTGGCGGTTCTAGTGTCACAGGCCAAATATAATCACTCTGAGGGCCAGATTTGGCCCACAGGCCAGAGTTTGACATGTATGATGTAATGCATGGAAAGCCTGCATCCACCCCAGCAGGGGGCGCTCTATTCTGGCCCGTAGAGTGGGGTAGTCTTAAGTGGAGGAGCTTAAATTTTCCATGACGTATCATGAGATAACTCCTTCATGTAAAAATAAAGATAAAGATGTCCTACCTGGGGTGCACTGGCTGCGAGGCGGGAATGGATCGCCTCTAGCTGTGCGTTGTATAACAAGGCCTTCAGATCCGCTCCTGTAAAGTTCTCGGTGCGACTGGAAATGTACTGAAAATCCACATCACGGTCCAATGTCAAAGAGCGGCTGAGACCTTTAAGGATTTCATATCGAGACGCCTGTAAAAATTAAACCAAACAATTATTTAAGAGGGAGGTGATCTAATCAAGGCTTAATATTTGGGGCCGTCACCTGATAATCTTCCTTTAGTCGGCCCTGATCGCTGGAGGATGTGGCGTTTGGATTTGGGACTCTTGCATTCATATACTATGAATGACATAAATCAAAAACCCAAAAGCCCCTTCAACTGCTTGTACGTAGTATATAGTCTCAGCATTTTCACTCATTTATGGTGGGGGTTGTACTAATGCACAGCAGCCAATATGAATGAGCAGAGCTGCAGGATAAAGCATCTGGCCGTACACATTAGATGCTTGCCGGCAGACTCTACCAAGCATTGATGTATTTTCAATGGGGAGAGAAGATAAAGCTGCAGCCACTTGTGGCAGAGACTTATTCCCCTTGAAAATTCCCTTGCCCATTGAAATTCCAGCAACTCGATCCTGGGGAGAGTCAAAAGAAATCCATATACACCAGCTGTCTTTCATCTAATGTGTTTGGGGCCCTTAGGTCAAGGAAATAAAAGGAAATGGCTTTCAGACTTAATATGACTTACATTAGGCACATGTCTCAGCTCTCAGCTAACCTTTCCTCCTCTAGATAAGCTTGAACAATGGGCAGCGAGTAATAGTACGGTATTTAACTGGGAGCAATGCAAGATTCTACATCTGGGCAAGAAAAACAAAAATATGGGAGGAATAAAACTAAGCAACAGCACGTGTGAAAAAGACTTGGATATACTAATAGATCACAGACTGCACATCAGTCAACAGGGTGATGCAGCAGCAAAAAAGGCAAAACAGTTCTGAGAGGTATTAAGAGAAGCATAGAGTCTAGATCACGTGAAGTCATTATTCCCCTCTACTCCTCCTTGGTCAGACCTCATCTGGAATACTGTGTCCAGTTCTGGGCACCACATCTTATCAAAGACATCGAAAAACTGGAGCACGTTCAGAGAAGAGCTACCAGGATGGTGAGAAACTATGTCCTACGAGGAACGGTTAAAGGGTCTGGGAAGGTTTAGCTTGCTAAAGAGAAGGCTGAGAGGAGACTTAATAGCTGTCTACAAATATCTGAAGGGACGTCACAGTGTAGAGGGATCATCCTTAGTCTCATCTACACATGGAAACATGAAAAGCAATGGAATGAAACTGAAAGGGAGAAGATACAGATTAGATATTAGAAAAAACTGTTTGACAGTGAGGTGATCAATGAGAGGAACAGGCGGCCACGAGAGGTGGTGACGAGTTCTTCTTCAATGGAAGTCTTCACACAGAGGCTAGACAGACATCTGTCTGAGATGGTTTAGTGACTCCCGCATTGAGCAGGGGGTTGGATCAGATGACCCAGGAGGTCCCTTCCAACTCTAACATTCTAGGATTCTATGATTCCTCTGCCACCTTATGGACACGCTGGCATATACCTCCTAAATGTATGCTCAAAAAATATCTGTTTTAGCAGAGATGGGTTATGGATGTGTTTGGCATATGCACCAAGAGCCATTTGCAGAAGGCAGGCATAAAATGTGATACAAGCATAATCTGAAATGCTTGTTATCATTCCTGACCTGGTCTGGGGGTGGACAGTACAAACAATCATCCAAACGTCCAGGTCGAAGTAAGGCAGGATCAATCAAATCCGGGCGACTGGTGGCAGCCAGGACGTAAACTCCTAATAAAATAATGAAAAGCATGAATTATTTATATAGAGATCAGCCAGTCTATATACACAGTCCTGTGTATTCATGATTTTACCTTGTAACCCCTCCACTCCATCCAGCTGCGTCAGCATCTGATTGACCACCCTGTCAGTGACCCCCGTATTATCGTGTCCCCTACGGGGCGCGATGGAATCAAACTCGTCAAAGAACAGGATGCAAGGCTTGGCCGCCTGCGCTCTGGAAGTACAGGGCAGAAGAAGAAAACTTCATTAGCACTTTGCCCCATTAAGAGACTAGATCAGTTGTGCGGGGTCCCTACGTTCCTGGAATTTGCTGAGACCGACATAGGGAATATCATATATCAAGGACACGACAGACGTCCTAACCAGGGTTGACAGCATCTTTGTGGACGATGATGTTCTCCTCGTCATGGCGGATGTTGAAACGCTCTATACTTGCATTCGCCATGACGATGGATTAGAGGCAGTCTGCCTCTTCCTGGGTGCCTCCAACCTGGACGGCCCTTTATGCGGGTTTATTCTGGAGCTGCTGCGCTTTGCCCTCACCCACAATTTTTTTACTTTCAAAGATCTTTTTTATCTACATATACGCAGCACAGCCATGGGTGCTGCCTGTGCCCCTTCATATGCCAATCTCTTCCTGGGATCATGGGAGAGATCAATTTTTGGTGATGGGGGGGCGTGGGCCGCAGACCATGTGCTGTACTGGTACCGATACATCGACGACATTTTTTTGATGTGGAGGGGCACGGTGCAGCAGCTAGAAGTATTCATGGACAGACTTAACTGTAATGATAAAATTATCTGTTTCACTTACAAATACGATACCACCAGGATCGAATTTCTGGACGTCGGTCTGGAGGTGGACTCCGAATCGGCCATTCAGACTGACGTCTTCAGAAAGACAACTGCAGTCAACTCATTGATTCATGCTTCGTCTACCCATGACCCCGCTACAATTAGGGCCGTCCCGGTCGGACAGTTTCTCCGGGTCAGGCGGATCTGTTCCTCTATGCAACGGTTTAAGACACAGGATAGGGACCTTTGGACCCGCTTTGTACAGCGGGGTTATAGCCGGCGGGCTACTAAAAGAGGTTACACCAGGGCAAAAAGAACCTCGAGATCACAAGTTCTGTACCCTCGTGGGCGAGAGGACACGGGTGACAACAAGATTAGGTTCATCTCAACATACAATAGAGTGGAATACAATGAGATCAATTCTAACGAAACATTGGTCCATTCTCAGTATGGAACCCTCGCTGTATCCACTACTAGGAGACAAACCGTCTGACACCAAGGAGATCACGTAATCTCAGTGATCTTCTTGTTAGGAGCCATTATGTTCCAGCCAACAATACTTTTTTGGCTTCTTTCGCACCCACAGTGGGATGTTTCCCGTGCGGTCACTGCCTGACATGCACCAATGTCCTTCGCTGTAAGACTTTTGACTCTGCTGGGGGTGAGCGCCAATTTAAAAACAAACATTGGATTTCATGTGGTAGTACTTATGTTATCTATTACGCCACATGTGGCTGCCAACTTATTTATGTGGGGCTCACCCCCAGAGAGCTCAGAGTCAGAGTCTGAAAACATGTCAGAGACATTCGCGTTGCCAGGCAAGTGACCGAAACATCAGAACTTAAGACAATCCCCCGCCATTTCAGGGATTTTCATAATTGCGATTCACGCTCACTGATGGTTAGGGGAATTGATTTGATCCATCTAGGGACACGTGGTGGAAATGTTAAATGAGACACGCCGGATTGTGACTCTTGACACAATGGCTCCCAATGGACTCAATGAGTCCCTGAGTTTCTCTCCTTTTCTTTAGACCTGATTTTTGACAGTAAACATATTGGTTTTTTTTTATGTACTGTACTATGCGTTTTTATTCGGTGTTGCCCCCCTCCCCCCCTTTTTATTGCAGTGGGTGTTTTGGTAATTTGTTATGGGTTGTCCTTACTAAAAATTCTTCTTATTTTATCATACTTGTTCTTTATTGTTCGTATCTTTTTTCATTGTTTTTGTCCAGGTTTTATTCGTATTTGATATTCTTTTGGCTATTATTTTCTGAAGTACTGCACCGTTCTGAAGAATCCCTCTGTCTGGGGCATCTACAAAAAGCTTTGGAAGAATTCTGATATACTGTCATCTATGAATATGATATTTTGCCGTTATTCTCTCTATATATCTATTATTATTTTTTTTTATTTTTTTTTTGTGGATGTTATTTTTACTTATACCTGCAGTACCTAGAAAGGCCTGTAAGACATATATATATACACCTATGTATCATTGGTGGCGCTGTGGTGCGCGCGCTCCTCCTGGACCTGCGCCCACCTGCCTCGGTCTGGAATCTTCCATGCCCGCGCAGGCGCTGTGGCGGCTCTCTCAGGGGCTGCACGTGCCTCCCGTGGGCTGACTGCTGGGCATGCGGTGGGCGGGCGTGGCTTCCTGAGGGGGCGTGCACCGACTCCAGAAGCGCCATGGGCCAGCTTCTGATCACATGGTTTCCCATGTGATCGGTTGCTATGATACATTAAAGTCCTGGAAGGACAACACCTGTACTTCCCTTGAGAAAGCAAGGCACAGGCAACGCGAAACGTACGTTGGGAAGACGCCAATCCACCCTAGCTACCGGTCTGAGGGTCTTTGGGATACTTTAATTAGGGTAAGCGGACCTGGGCTCTTTTGTCCATTACTCCTACAAATTTGTTGATGGTGGCTCCGGGAGTTTGTAGTTTAGTGGCACACTGTGTGCTTATATTTTTGTTACTTGCCCTATACACACTACCTGGATTCACTAGTCATCACTAGCCTCATATATTCCGTTTTTCCCAGCCCATACCTATTATATAACTACAGATAACCTCTGCCTGGTTCTTTTTTCCTAGGGGGGTTCCTTCTGATACCGTTTCTTTTGCACACTGCTTCTATCCATATTGTCTTTTTTCTAATATGTATATATGTGTATTTAATAAAGATTTTGTTATATTTTTGTACAAGAAACTCCTAGTTCCTCGGTTTTTTCTCGACATAGGGAATATGTAGCATTGCACTGACTCTCCCATAAGGGCGGCAGCAGTCTGCCAGACCCGGAGCCATTCCTATATTGTAGAACTAGTGATATGTCATCACTTTAGGAGATGGGATTATCCCTTTAAACAGCTACACTTTAACTGGCATTTCCTATCATCACATACAAAATATTACCTTGTAAAGATATCCCGCACCGCCTGCTCACTGGCTCCGATATATTTGCTGAGAAGCTCAGGACCCTAAAGGACACATATTTTTACTGATCCAAAAAAAGGTCATAAACCAATTTTTACATCTCCCATAATTATCAAAATCTCCCCTCTGCCAGTCCATGATGCCAACAAACTGCTCTGGGGAAAAAAAAAATCACCCTTTAACCTGACTGAAAACAGTGGTGGTCCTAATCAGTGATTGACAGCTTCCTCTGTATAACTGTGCTTTCAGTGACAGCTGTCAGTCACAGATTAGGACCGCCCACTGGACTCCTAAGCCCAGAATGAGCAGGGATTTCATTAAATAAGATACACTGAATATTTCCCGTATAACTATATCTTTTCAGCTTGGTAACATGCTGCTCAGAGACTGGACCGATATTTGACATTTCAGGGGCGTTGAATGTGCAGAGTTTATGCAAAACACAGAGATCACCTTAATGCTGATGAAATTCATGCCGCTTTCATGAGCGATAACACCAGCCAGCAAAGTCTTCCCTGTGCCCGGTGCCCCGTACAGCAACACTCCAGATCTGTGCCGGATTGGGAGGTTTGCAAATAACTCTGGATACTAAAAAGAAAAAAAAAAGTAGACATTTACATTTCTGAGAATATTGTTTTCAAAGCATAAATGTAAGTTCAGTAACTACACACAATAAGCTGCTGTGTGTGTACACGAGGAATAACACTATTTCTGGCCATTATATCATTTGTATCCTGAACTTTTCTCCTCTGCAGTCCTATCTCTAATTTTCTGTTGTTTCTGAGCTAGTGCATGAAGACTCACTGCCAAGATGTCTCCTATACACAGCACACACAGACATGAGGGATTTCTGCTCCACTGTCTCTATGCAGCACATATTCAGCAGTAGCATGGAAAACATTAAAGCAGAACTGAGCAGTGTAGCAGTGAGTCCCTGCTCTTCTGTTTCTATGTAGCACTGAGGATACTACAGGAGAACTGAGCAGTGTAGCAGTGAGTCCCTGCTCTTCTGTCTCTATGTAGCACTGAGGATACTACAGGAGAACTGAGCAGTGTAGCAGTGAATCCCTGCTCTTCTGTCTCTATGTAGCACTGAGGATACTACAGGAGAACTGAGCAGTGTAGCAGTGAGTCCCTGCTCTTCTGTTTCTATGTAGCACTGAGGATACTACAGGAGAACTGAGTAGTGTAGCAGTGAGTCCCTGCTCTTCTGTTTCTATGTAGCACTGAGGATACTACAGGAGAACTGAGCAGTGTAGCAGTGAGTCCCTGCTCTTCTGTTTCTATGTAGCACTGAGGATACTACAGGAGAACTGAGCAGTGTAGCAGTGAGTCCCTGCTCTTCTGTCTCTATGTAGCACTGAGGATACTACAGGAGAACTGAGCAGTGTAGCAGTGAATCCCTGCTCTTCTGTCTCTATGTAGCACTGAGGATACTACAGGAGAACTGAGCAGTGTAGCAGTGAATCCCTGCTCTTCTGTCTCTATGTAGCACTGAGGATACTACAGGAGAACTGAGCAGTGTAGCAGTGAATCCCTGCTCTTCTGTTTCTATGTAGCACTGAGGATACTACATGAGAACTGAGCAGTGTAGCAGTGAGTCCCTGCTCTTCTGTCTCTATGTAGCACTGAGGATACTACAGGAGAACTGAGCAGTGTAGCAGTGAATCCCTGCTCTTCTGTCTCTATGTAGCACTGAGGATACTACAGGAGAACTGAGCAGTGTAGCAGTGAGTCCCTGCTCTTCTGTCTCTATGTAGCACTGAGGATACTACAGGAGAACTGAGCAGTGTAGCAGTGAGTCCCTGCTCTTCTGTTTCTATGTAGCACTGAGGATACTACAGGAGAACTGAGCAGTGTAGCAGTGAGTCCCTGCTCTTCTGTTTCTATGTAGCACTGAGGATACTACATGAGAACTGAGCAGTGTAGCAGTGAATCCCTGCTCTTCTGTCTCTATGTAGCACTGAGGATACTACATGAGAACTGAGCAGTGTAGCAGTGAGTCCCTGCTCTTCTGTCTCTATGCAGCACTGAGGATACTACAGGAGAACTGAGCAGTGTAGCAGTGAATCCCTGCTCTTCTGTCTCTATGTAGCACTGAGGATACTACATGAGAACTGAGCAGTGTAGCAGGGAATCCCTGCTCTTCTGTCTCTATGCAGCACTGAGGATACTACAGGAGAACTGAGCAGTGTAGCAGTGAATCCCTGCTCTTCTGTCTCTATGTAGCACTGAGGATACTACAGGAGAACTGAGCAGTGTAGCAGTGAATTCCTGCTCTTCTGTTTCTATGTAGCACTGAGAATACTACAGGAGAACTGAGCAGTGTAGCAGTGAGTCCCTGCTCTTCTGTCTCTATGTAGCACTGAGGATACTACAGGAGAACTGAGCAGTGTAGCAGTGAATCCCTGCTCTTCTGTTTCTATGTAGCACTGAGGATACTACAGGAGAACTGAGCAGTGTAGCAGTGAGTCCCTGCTCTTCTGTTTCTATGTAGCACTGAGGATACTACAGGAGAACTGAGCAGTGTAGCAGTGAGTCCCTGCTCTTCTGTTTCTATGTAGCCACGAGGATACTACAGGAGAACTGAGCAGTGTAGCAGTGAATCCCTGCTCTTCTGTCTCTATGTAGCACTGAGGATACTACATGAGAACTGAGCAGTGTAGCAGTGAATCCCTGCTCTTCTGTCTCTATGTAGCACTGAGGATACTACAGGAGAACTGAGCAGTGTAGCAGTGAATCCCTGCTCTTCTGTCTCTATGTAGCACTGAGGATACTACATGAGAACTGAGCAGTGTAGCAGTGAGTCCCTGCTCTTCTGTCTCTATGTAGCACTGAGGATACTACAGGAGAACTGAGTAGTGTAGCAGTGAGTCCCTGCTCTTCTGTTTCTATGTAGCACTGAGGATACTACAGGAGAACTGAGTAGTGTAGCAGTGAGTCCCTGCTCTTCTGTCTCTATGTAGCACTGAGGATACTACAGGAGAACTGAGTAGTGTAGCAGTGAGTCCCTGCTCTTCTGTTTCTATGTAGCACTGAGGATACTACAGGAGAACTGAGCAGTGTAGCAGTGAGTCCCTGCTCTTCTGTTTCTATGTAGCACTGAGGATACTACAGGAGAACTGAGCAGTGTAGCAGTGAGTCCCTGCTCTTCTGTCTCTATGTAGCACTGAGGATACTACAGGAGAACTGAGCAGTGTAGCAGTGAATCCCTGCTCTTCTGTCTCTATGTAGCACTGAGGATACTACAGGAGAACTGAGCAGTGTAGCAGTGAATCCCTGCTCTTCTGTTTCTATGTAGCACTGAGGATACTACATGAGAACTGAGCAGTGTAGCAGTGAGTCCCTGCTCTTCTGTCTCTATGTAGCACTGAGGATACTACAGGAGAACTGAGCAGTGTAGCAGTGAATCCCTGCTCTTCTGTCTCTATGTAGCACTGAGGATACTACAGGAGAACTGAGCAGTGTAGCAGTGAGTCCCTGCTCTTCTGTCTCTATGTAGCACTGAGGATACTACAGGAGAACTGAGCAGTGTAGCAGTGAGTCCCTGCTCTTCTGTTTCTATGTAGCACTGAGGATACTACAGGAGAACTGAGCAGTGTAGCAGTGAGTCCCTGCTCTTCTGTTTCTATGTAGCACTGAGGATACTACATGAGAACTGAGCAGTGTAGCAGTGAATCCCTGCTCTTCTGTCTCTATGTAGCACTGAGGATACTACATGAGAACTGAGCAGTGTAGCAGTGAGTCCCTGCTCTTCTGTCTCTATGCAGCACTGAGGATACTACAGGAGAACTGAGCAGTGTAGCAGTGAATCCCTGCTCTTCTGTCTCTATGTAGCACTGAGGATACTACATGAGAACTGAGCAGTGTAGCAGTGAATCCCTGCTCTTCTGTCTCTATGCAGCACTGAGGATACTACAGGAGAACTGAGCAGTGTAGCAGTGAATCCCTGCTCTTCTGTCTCTATGTAGCACTGAGGATACTACAGGAGAACTGAGCAGTGTAGCAGTGAATTCCTGCTCTTCTGTTTCTATGTAGCACTGAGAATACTACAGGAGAACTGAGCAGTGTAGCAGTGAGTCCCTGCTCTTCTGTCTCTATGTAGCACTGAGGATACTACAGGAGAACTGAGCAGTGTAGCAGTGAATCCCTGCTCTTCTGTTTCTATGTAGCACTGAGGATACTACAGGAGAACTGAGCAGTGTAGCAGTGAGTCCCTGCTCTTCTGTTTCTATGTAGCACTGAGGATACTACAGGAGAACTGAGCAGTGTAGCAGTGAGTCCCTGCTCTTCTGTTTCTATGTAGCCACGAGGATACTACAGGAGAACTGAGCAGTGTAGCAGTGAATCCCTGCTCTTCTGTCTCTATGTAGCACTGAGGATACTACATGAGAACTGAGCAGTGTAGCAGTGAATCCCTGCTCTTCTGTCTCTATGTAGCACTGAGGATACTACAGGAGAACTGAGCAGTGTAGCAGTGAATCCCTGCTCTTCTGTCTCTATGTAGCACTGAGGATACTACATGAGAACTGAGCAGTGTAGCAGTGAGTCCCTGCTCTTCTGTCTCTATGTAGCACTGAGGATACTACAGGAGAACTGAGCAGTGTAGCAGGGAATCCCTGCTCTTCTGTCTCTATGTAGCACTGAGGATACTACATGAGAACTGAGCAGTGTAGCAGTGAGTCCCTGCTCTTCTGTCTCTATGTAGCACTGAGGATACTACATGAGAACTGAGCAGTGTAGCAGTGAATCCCTGCTCTTCTGTCTCTATGTAGCACTGAGGATACTACAGGAGAACTGAGCAGTGTAGCAGTGAGTCCCTGCTCTTCTGTCTCTATGTAGCACTGAGGATACTACAGGAGAACTGAGCAGTGTAGCAGTGAGTCCCTGCTCTTCTGTCTCTATGTAGCACTGAGGATACTACAGGAGAACTGAGCAGTGTAGCAGGGAATCCCTGCTCTTCTGTCTCTATGTAGCACTGAGGATACTACTGGAGAACTGAGCAGTGTAGCAGTGAATCCCTGCTCTTCTGTCTCTATGTAGCACTGAGGATACTACATGAGAACTGAGCAGTGTAGCAGTGAGTCCCTGCTCTTCTGTCTCTATGTAGCACTGAGGATACTACATGAGAACTGAGCAGTGTAGCAGTGAATCCCTGCTCTTCTGTCTCTATGTAGCACTGAGGATACTGCAGCAGAACTGAGCAGTGTAGCAGTGAATCCCTGCTCTTCTGTCTCTATGTAGCAAATATTCAGCAGCAGCATTGAGGATATTACAGCAGAACTCAGCAGCGTAGCTGTGAATCTCTGGTTTCCTGTCTCTATGTAGCAAATATTAAGCAGCACCATTGAGGATATTGCAGCAGAACCGAGGAGTGTAGCAGTGAATCCCTGCTCTTCTGTCTTCTATGTAGCACATTTTCCAAAGCATGGAGGATATTAGGCAGCAGTACAGAGTAGTATTAGTGAATCCCTGCTCTATTGTCTCTACAGTGGGGAAAAAAAGTATTTAGTCAGCCACCAAGTTCTCCCACTTAAAAAGATGAGGTCGGCCTGTAATTGACATCATAGGTCGACCTCAACTATGAGAGACAAAATGAGAAAACAAATCCTGAAAATCACATTGTCTGATTTGGAAAGAATTTTTTTTCAAATTTTGGAGGAAAATAAGTATTTGGTCAATTACAAAAGTTCATCTCAATACTTTGTTATATATTCTTTGTTGGCAATGACAGAGGTCAAACGTTTTCTGTAAGACTTCACAAGGTTGGCACACACTGTTGCTGGTATGTTGGCCCATTCCTCCATGCACATCTCCTCTAGAGCAGTGATGTTTTGGGGCTGTCGCTGGACTTTCAACTCCCTCCAAAGGTTTTCTATAGGGTTTAGATCTGGAGACTGGCTAGGCCACTCCAGGACCTTGAAATGCTTCTTATGAAGCCACTCCGTTGCCCTGGTGGTGTGCTTGGGATCAATGTCATGCAGAAAGACCCAGCCACATTTCATCTTCAATGCCCTTGCTGATGGAAGGAGGTTTGCACTCAAAATCTCACAATACATGGCCCCATTCATTCTTTCATGTACACGGATCAGTTGTCCTGGTCCCTTGGCAGAGAAACAGCCCTAAAACATGATGTTGCCACCCCCATGCTTCACAGTAGGTATGGTGTTCTTTGGATGCAACTCAGCATTCTTTCTCCTCCAAACACGACAAGATGTGTTTCTACCAAACAGTTCTACTTTGGTTTCATCTGACCATGAGACATTCTCCCAATACTCTTCTGGATCATCCAAATGCTCTCTAGCAAACTTCAGATGGCCCGGACATGTAATGGCTTAAGCAGGTGAACACGTCTGGCACTGCAGGATCTGAGTCCCTGGCAGCGTAGTGTGTTACTGATGGTAGCCTGTGTAACGTTGGTCCCAGCTCTCTGCAGGTCATTCACTAGGTCCCCCCGTGTGGTTCTGGGATTTTTGCTCACCGTTCTTGAGATCATTTTGACCCTACGGGGTGAGATCTTGTGTGGAGCCCCAGATCGAGGGAGATTATCAGTGATCTTGTATGTCTTCCATTTTCTAATTATTGCTCCCACAGTTGATTTCTTCACACCAAGCTGCTTGCCTATTGCAGATTCAGTCTTCCCAGCCTGGTGCAGGGATACAATTTTGTTTCTGGTGTCCTTCGACAGCTCTTTGGTCTTCACCATAGTGGAGTTTGGAGTGTGACTGTTTGAGGTTGCAGACAGGTGTCTTTTATACTGATAACAAGTTCAAACAGGTGCCAGTACTACAGGTAATGAGTGGAGGAAAGAGGTGCCAGTACTACAGGTAATGAGTGGAGGACAGAGGAGCCTCTTAAAGAAGAAGTTACAGGTCTGTGAGAGCCAGAGATCTTGCTTGTTTGTAATTGACCAAATACTTATTTTCCTCCAAAATTTGAAAAAAATTTCTTTCCAAATCAGACAATGTGATTTTCAGGATTTGTTTTCTCATTTTGTCTCTCATAGTTGAGGTCGACCTATGATGTCAATTACAGGCCGACCTCATCTTTTTAAGTGGGAGAACTTGCACAACTGGTGGCTGACTAAATACTTTTTTTCCCCACTGTATGTAGCACATGTTCAGCAGCAGCACTGAGGATATTACACATCAGTACTGAGCAGTACATGATTTGTGTGTGGCTGTACATCTCTGTATTACATCTTTTCTCACTCTGCTCCTCCCCTTCCCTCTACATAAAGATCAACAGGCAGCTGTAATCTGATCCCTCAGTTAAATGGGTTGTCCACTACTTTTAATATTTGGCCATTCTATTTTTATGTTGAAAATATGTATCTTTGGAAATACCTTGCTTTGCAGTTACAGCCTGTGAGCGGCGCTATCCTTGGCCACTCACAGGCATCACGTGACCCGCCGCTGATGTCACGTCAAGTGAGGCATGACATCAGTGACGCGGCCCCCTTGGTGGATGCTGGGTTGTGGGTGGGATTACCCAGCGTGTCACACCCAGCATCCACCGCGCGCTTTCCCAATGAATGAGGAGAGGGAGAGCGAGCGGTGGATGCTGGGTGTGACACGCGGGGTAACCTTGCCCACAGCCCATCACTCATCGTGGAAAGCAGAAGAGAGAGACCCCCGGCTGCAGCCGAAACTTGATGTGACATCAGCGGATGTCAGAGCCGGCTGCAGACGGGGGTCACGTGATACCTGGGAGTGGCCAGTGATAGCGCCGCTCACAGGCAGTAACTGCAAAGCAAGGTATTTACAAAGATACTTATTTTCAACATGAAAATAGAATGACCAATAATTAATAGTAGTGGACAACCCCTTTAACTGGCAGTCTGTCTTGTTTTAGCTGTATTTCAGAATGAAATGAAATGATGAGGCTAAGAGGTGGGAAGAGGAGAGGAAGAGGCTCATAAGTGGAGAAAGAAACAGATTTTGCTGCTAAGATAATCTACAAAGTTTCTTATATTCACTTGTGCTACATATTTATGCAAACGTTGTTAAAGCGACAGTATTATTTTTTTTTTTTGCATACATGTGAAAAATCCCACTGTTATGTAAGGAAAGACATGAGTAATATGTTACATTTCTGTACCTTGGCTGGTAACTCAATGTTGTCCTTGAGAACCTGTCGTACATGGTGTAATCCTCCCACCATGCTCCAGCCCTGGTCCTTCGGCTTGTGTAATCTGGCGTTCTTCAGGGACATGGGAGTGAAGCCTTTAAGAGCTTTCTGGAAGTCTGACGTTGCCAAAACTAGATCTAAAATATATAATAAAAAAAAGAGCAGGTTTACGATATATATTTAATAAATTTGTAAGAATCTGAATGAAGGCCGGAGGGGATTCATTAGGAGAGCAGGGGCACGTCACCTCGTTTCATGTAGATCTTTCTTGTAGCCACGCTGGACTCTATGGCTCGTTCGACGAGCATGACAAAATCTTTGGCGACAAAACCTTCCGATTCCTTTGCGAGGTGATGGAGATCGAGGTCTTTAAAGCGAGAGATTTCACATGAAAGCCTGTTCTCTACAATGCAGCGGAAGACTTCAGACCTTTCCTTCTGTAAAATAAACGTGTCGCTTACGGACTTAGTCTGTATATGAGACTGAATCTACGAGGTCAAAAACAATATTTAGCAGACTGATTTACCGTATTTTTCGGACCATAAGACACACTTTTTTCCCCCAAATTTGGGAGGAAATGGGGGGTGCGTCTGAATGCACCGGGAGTTGCGGTGGTGATGGAGCGGGATTGCAGGGCCCTGCATTCCCTCCCTCCTTCAGGAACGCGGAGACGGCTGCAGCAGACGAAGAGGAGAGATGCTGTCAGCAGTGAGGCACAGCGGCGTGCGCGGCTTTCCGGTGGCCGTGGCCATCTTCCTGAAGCCGTGATCTACAGGAAAATGGCCGCCCGAGCCGGCGCATGCGCAGACTGGGAGCTCAGGCGGCCACTATCCTGTAGATCACAGCTACAGGAAGATGGCCACGGCCACCGGAAAGCCGTGCATGCCGCTCTGCCACGCCGCTCACAGCCCAGCCATGGCCCCAGCCCTGGCCAGGAAGAGGCCGCGGCCCCAGCCAGGCACAGGCCCCGGCCCCAGCTAGACACCGGCCCCAGCCAGGCACAGGCCCCAGCCCCAACCAGGCACAGGCCCCAGCAAGGCACAGGCCCTAACCCCAGCCAGGCAAAGGCCCCAGTCAGGCCCAGGCCCTAGCTCCAGCCACAAGCACCGGCCCCAGGCAGACACTGGCCCCGCAGCATCTCACCTTTTCTGCTGCAGCCACTGGGTTCCTGAGGGAGGGAACGGAGGGCCCTGCGATTCTGCTCCACCACCACCGCAACTCCCTGCTGCTGGAGCACCGGCTTCTTGCATCCAGGGTCCGCAGCATTCCTCCACTTCCGCCGGTTTCCTGAAGGACCCTACCTCCTGTGACCCGCACTCCACTGCCTCCCCAGGTAAGATACCTATTCAGACTATAAGAGGGACCCCAATCTTATAAAAAATATTTTTCTTTCTATTTTCCAACCCAAGATTTGGGGTGTGTCTTATGGTCCGGTGCATCTTATAGTTTGAAAAATACAATAAGTCTTAAAAAATATGGAGACTTTTGGGGGAATTTTTTTATTATTATTTATTTTTTCGCTTATGTAAATGCATGTATTTTGGGCTGAAATTAATTTTTACTCGTCAAAAGGAACTCACTGAAAGATTCTCAGTTAACTCATTCTGCAGCCGGCCAATAGGTGCAACATTTTTTTAATGAAATCCAATTGCAAAAATTATTTTTAGCTCAAAATACAGGGGATTAAGTAAAAAAAAAAAAAGAACCTAATAGATAATTATGTACAGACATCAGTGACAACGATGGTTACCTGAGCTGGTGGCAGGATGGGTTTAAGGCACTGGAAAAGATGAACTCCTTGCGACGAAATGAGGATGGGGTTTAGAGAATGCTCAGACTGGCTGGTTGCGATGACGGCAATCTGCGTCTCCATCCGGATTATTTCCTTCATTAGATCCTTCAGAACTGAAATACATGAAAAAAATAACCCAGGAGGTCAGCAAATTCTGCAAAGAGTAACATGCGTACCCAGCCTCCAACCAGGGGTCCCACCAGGCCAGTGGCGGCAGCTGCGATTCATTTTCTACCGGGACTGCCTGGGATGCTAAATGACCTGGCAATAGGATTCTGCTCATCAGTACAATTACGACAATACCAAACATGTCCAGTTTTTTATTATTTTAGTGGTGAAAAAAAAAAATTATGAAGTTTGCAAAAAAAATTTTGGGGGGTTGTGTCACCATTTTCCGAGATCTGTAATATTTTCATTTTTCTGCCAATGGAGCTGTGTGGCAGCTTACTGTTTGAGTGGCGAGATGATGTTTTCATTGATACCATTTTAGGATAGATCTGATGTTTTTATCACTTGTTACAGCAATTTTTTTGTGGTGTTACAGCGACCAAAAAACCCTTAATTTTGGAGTTCTTCAATATTTTTGTGGTTACGTTGTTTACTAATCGGGTTAATTATTTTTATATTTTATTAGATCGAACTTTTATGAACGCAGAGGGAAAAGGAGGGCGAGTTGAACTTTTATGGGTTTTTAAAAAAAAAAAAAAAAAAAGAAAACATGTCTTTTTACTTTACACTGTTCTTGTTAGTCCCCTTAGGGGACTTGAAGCTGAGATCATCTGATCACGTCACGGGCGTGCCGATGGACGAAAGGAATTCCGCACATGCATGGTGGCACGTGTTAAATGCGGCTGTCAATCGAGGGCTAAGCTCCTCTCTAGTCGCAATTGTTAGAGACAGGTCCTGGCTGTATCACATACAGCCATCATCTGCCAGTTATGGGGCGGGCTTACTCCGTATGCGGCGCATATTGTGAAGAGGTTAAACTTCAGCATCAGCATATACAGTACACATATGGTGTCGGATTATAGCGTGTGAGCATGCTGGCCTCATTGCTATTTATTTCCCTTACTTTGTTTGCTTTACGAGTTTGCACTTAATATTAAACCTCACAGTTGTACCCTGATTGTTCCTGGAATACTCTTTTGGATCACCTGTGTAGAGCATGCCCAGCTCTGCTACATCACCATTACTGAACCTTGCATTGCCTGACTGCTCTCCTGATGATCGTTTCTGTACTGCATGCCCAGCTCTGCTACATCACCATTACTGAACCTTGCATTGCCTGACTGCTCTCCTAATTATCACTTCTGTACTGCATGCCCAGCTCTGCTACATCATCATTACTGAACCTTGCATTGCCTGACTGCTCTCCTGATGATCGCTTCTGTACTGCATTCCCAGCTCTGCTACATCACCATTACTGAACCTTGCATTGCCTGACTGCTCTATCGCTTCTGTACTGCATGCCTAGCTCTGCTACATCACCATTACTGAACCTTGCATTGCCTGACTGCTCTCCTAATTATCACTTCTGTACTGCATGCCCAGCTCTGCTACATCACCATTACTGAACGTTGCATTGCCTGACTGCTCTAATTATTGCTTCTGTACCGCATGCCCAGCTCTGCTACATCATCATTACTGAACCTTGCATTGCCTGACTGCTCTCCTAATTATCACTTCTGTACTGCATGCCCAGCTCTGCTACATCACCATTACTGAACCTTGCATTGCCTGACTGCTCTATCGCTTCTGTACTGCATGCCCAGCTCTGCTACATCATCATTACTGAACCTTGCATTGCCTGACTGCTCTATCGCTTCTGTACTGCATGCCTAGCTCTGCTACATCACCATTACTGAACCTTGCATTGCCTGACTGCTCTCCTAATTATCACTTCTGTACTGCATTCCCAGCTCTGCTACATCACCATTACTGAACCTTGCATTGCCTGACTGCTCTATCGCTTCTGTACTGCATGCCTAGCTCTGCTACATCACCATTACTGAACCTTGCATTGCCTGACTGCTCTCCTAATTATCACTTCTGTACTGCATGCCCAGCTCTGCTACATCACCATTACTGAACCTTGCATTGCCTGACTGCTCTAATTATTGCTTCTGTACCGCATGCCCAGCTCTGCTACATCATCATTACTGAACCTTGCATTGCCTGACTGCTCTCCTAATTATCACTTCTGTACTGCATGCCCAGCTCTGCTACATCACCATTACTGAACCTTGCATTGCCTGACTGCTCTATCGCTTCTGTACTGCATGCCCAGCTCTGCTACATCATCATTACTGAACCTTGCATTGCCTGACTGCTCTCCTGATCATCGCTTCTGTACTGCATTCCCAGCTCTGCTACATCACCATTACTGAACCTTGCATTGCCTGACTGCTCTATCGCTTCTGTACTGCATGCCTAGCTCTGCTACATCACCATTACTGAACCTTGCATTGCCTGACTGCTCTCCTAATTATCACTTCTGTACTGCATGCCCAGCTCTGCTACATCACCATTACTGAACCTTGCATTGCCTGACTGCTCTAATTATTGCTTCTGTACCGCATGCCCAGCTCTGCTACATCATCATTACTGAACCTTGCATTGCCTGACTGCTCTCCTAATTATCACTTCTGTACTGCATGCCCAGCTCTGCTACATCACCATTACTGAACCTTGCATTGCCTGACTGCTCTATCGCTTCTGTACTGCATGTCCAGCTCTGCTACATCATCATTACTGAACCTTGCATTGCCTGACTGCTCTCCTGATCATCGCTTCTGTACTGCATTCCCAGCTCTGCTACATCACCATTACTGAACCTTGCATTGCCTGACTGCTCTATCGCTTCTGTACTGCATGCCTAGCTCTGCTACATCACCATTACTGAACCTTGCATTGCCTGACTGCTCTCCTGATGATCGCTTCTGTACCGCATGCCAAGCTCTGCTACATCACCATTACTAAAAGATGCATTGCCTGACTGCTCTATCGCTTCTGTACTGCATGCCTAGCTCTGCTACATCACCATTACTGAACCTTGCATGGCCTGACTGCTCTCCTGATCATCGCTTCTGTACTGCATTCCCAGCTCTGCTACATCACCATTACTGAACCTTGCATTGCCTGACTGCTCTATCGCTTCTGTACTGCATGCCCAGCTCTGCTACATCACCATTACTGAACCTTGCATTGCCTGACTGCTCTATCGCTTCTGTACCGCATGCCCAGCTCTGCTACATCATCATTACTGAACCTTGCATGGCCTGACTGCTCTCCTGATGATCGCTTCTGTACCGCATGCCAAGCTCTGCTACATCACCATTACTAAAAGTTGCATTGCCTGACTGCTCTATCGCTTCTGTACTGCATGCCTAGCTCTGCTACATCACCATTACTGAACCTTGCAGCAAGAGGCTAGCAAGAGGCACTGAAGTTGTGAGTCCATTTATGTTTCTCGACCAGAACTGAACCAAAGTCATAGTACGAGGGGGTGCAAAATGTTGGACCCCGGTGCTAACCACAGAGCAAACCAGGGATAATTCAGAGATGAAATTATTTGTGTTTTTAGCGCAGAAATGCAGATTTACCATAAGACACTTGCTTGCTGCGCACGGCCTCCGGGCTATGCTCTTGTTCGTGTGTTGCTGGCACACCAGCAATGTGATCCAGGTCGTCCAGTAAAAGAACAGCAGGTTGTCTCCACGCCGCCTCCGCGAATCCTTCCTCCAGAGTCTGGCATAAGCTTTCCAGAGTCTTTCCTGACGGGTCACCATATAAGAAAGGTTACATGCAACCGGCGACTTCATTTTCTTATTACAGATTAATGGCGGCTATTACAGCTTCCATATCTGTCTTCTGTCTATAGGATCAGTGTAATGAACCAGGAAGCTCAGGATGAACAACACAATAAGTCGAGTACTGCGATGTATGCAATTCAAATGTCTGATGAGTGACATTATGGATACGATGGGCTGGCGATATCCTATTCCTAGCTGACCGAAGGTGGGATCACGAAAAGGGTCTTACTTTTGGTATTGCAGCTCAGTCTCATTCAAGTGAATGGAACGGCTAAAGGAGGATTTCCTCAGATGTTCCTCCTGGCACAGAACAATGTGTGTATACCACTCATCATAAAGTACCTTTTAATAATTTACAGTCGATTTCTTCCACATAAGCTTCCAGGTTGTTGAACGCCTCTTTGCATAATGCTCTGGCCAGAGTGGTCTTTCCACAGCCCTGTGGAAAACAAACAATACATGAACATATAGGGTACAGGGGCTGAATATTGCTCATAACGCATAATACGTCATGATTTCTTCTTCTCCGTTCACATCCAAAGCTTCGATTTGGGAGACAGATGAATATAAATCCGGGGATGTAAAACCCAAACATTTGTCCGATGCATGAGATACAGTGGAGGGTGTAATCACAGGATCCCGTTGTAAAAAAAAAAAAAAAAACATACACTACCGTTCAAAAGTTTGGGGTCATTTAGAAATGTCATTATTTTTGAAAGAAAAGCACATTGAAGCTAACATTAAATGAATGAGAAATCCACTCTATACATTGTTAATGTGGTAAATGACTATTCTAGCTGCAAACGTCTTGTTTTTATTGCAATATCTACAGAGGTGCATAGAGGCCCATTTCCAACAACCACCGCTCCAGTGTTTTAATGGTACATTGTGTTTGCTAACTGTGTAAGAAGGCTAATGGATGTTCAGAAAACCCTAGAAAACCCTTGCACAAGTATGTTAGCCCGGCTGAAAACGGTTTGGCTGATTTGAGAAGCTATAACATTGACCTTCCTTTGAGATGTTGAGAATCTGGAGCATTACATTTGTTTGTTCTATGAAACTCTCAAAATGGCCAGAAAAAGAGAACTTTCATGTGAAACTCGACAGTCTATTCTTGTTCTTAGAAATGAAGGCTATTCCATTCGAGAAATTGCCATGAAACTGAAGATTACCTACACCGATGTGTACTACTCCCTTCAGAGGAGAGCACAAACAGGCTCTAACCAGAGTAGAAAGAGAAGTGGGAGACCCCGCTGCACAACTGAGCAACAAGACAAGGACATTAGAGTCTCTAATGTGAGAAATCGATGTCTCACAGCTCCTCAACTGGCAGCTTCATTAAATAGTACAAGCAAAACGCCAGTGTCAACGTCTACAGTGAAGAGGCGACTCCGGGATGCTGGCCTTCAGGGCAAAGAAAAAGCCATATCTGAGACTGGCTAATAAAAGGAAAAGATTAATATGGGCAAAAGAACACAGACATTGGACAGAGGAAGATTGGAAAAAAGGTTTCTGGACAGGCGAATCAAAGTTTGAGGTGTTTGGATCACACAGAAGAACATTTGTGAGACGCAGAACAACGGAAAAGATGCTGGAAGAGTGCCTGACGCCATCTGTCAAGCATGGTGGAGGTAATGTGATGGTCTGGGGTTGCTTTGGTGCTGGTAAAGTGGGAGATTTGTACAAGGTAAATGGGATTTTGAATAAGGAAGGCTCTCACTCCATTTTGCTATGCCATGCCATACCCTGTGGACAGCGCTTGATTGGAGCCAATTTCATCCTACAACAGGACAATGACCCAAAGCACACCTCCAAATTATGCCTGAACTATTTAGGGAAGAAGCAGGCAGCTGGTATTCTATCTGTAATGGAGGGGCCAGCGCAGTCACCAGATCTGAACCCCATTGAGCATTTGTGGGAGCAGCTTGACCGTATGGTACCCAAAAAAGTGCCCATCAAGCCAATGCAACTTGTGAGAGGGGCTTCAGGAAGCATGGGGGGGAAATGTCTCAAGATTACCTCAGCAAATTAACAGCTAGAATGCCAAAGGTCTGCAATGCTGTAATTGCTGCAAAGGAGCATTCTGTGACGAAAGCAAAGTCTGAAGGAGAAAATTATTCTTTATAATAAAAATCATTATTTCTAACCTTGTCAATGTCTGGACTATATTTTCTATTCATTTTGCAACTCATTTGAGAAATAAAAGTATGAGTTTTCATGGAAAACACAAAATTGTCTGGGTGACCCCAAACTTTTGAACGGTAGTGTATACCACAGTCAACTGCATGGCTATAGATATATATAAAATATATATACTTTAAATGCATTTTTTTTTTTTTTACAACAGGATCCTGCAGTTAAGGATGCCATGCATAGGAGGCGTTCAGATAACGTATACGTCCTGGAGTATATGTCAAAGTCTTTTTTCAAAAACTCCATTTTAGTAGTCAAAATAGCTCTATAATGTCCTTTAAAGTGTTTTTCATTATTTGTGCTACACTACCCCTTCTCTACCGTGTCACCACTACATGTACCTTTGTTTACTTGCAGCCCTCCTGGCAGCTGAGTATTTTTCAGACCCCCATAGCGGTAACCCCGTCACATTTTACCTTTTTCCGCCTCCTCTACTCCGTCCCGCTGCACCTGTGCTAGGGGTAGCTGCATCCTCCTAATTCTGGCTGTCAATTACGGTGACGTCAGTCATGAAAACCAATCAACGGACCAGAAAAAGCCCCCCAGAGATCAAGTGCTGCGGCCCCACGGTCAGACCCCCAGAGATCAAACACTGACCAAGCATTTTATATCCAGGTTTGTGGTATAAACCCTCTTTAAAATATTTTAAAAATATTAATCAAGTGGTGTTTGCCTTTTAAAGGGGTATTCCCATCTTTTAAGGAGATGACGTATCGCTGGCATGTACCATAACTATGATTAGTGGGGTTCTGACCTCTGGGACAGTCACTGATCCAGAGAGTGAAGAGGACGCAGCATGTCTATTTTTTCCCTGTGCAGAGTCATCCAGGCCTCTGACCGGGGCACAACTGTGCAGGAGAAAAATTGTAAAGGGGACCTAGTGCTAAACCAGCACTACAATCTCATCATCCTTAGGATCGGAGGCTACCCCAGAATTTGGACCTCCACCAATTATATCCTACAGATACACCATCACTTTATAAAATGGAAATGCCCCTTTATATGTTCTGCCTATTGCATAAAGCACTCGGATGCTGATACCTTTGGTCCAGATAGGAGGATGGCTCCACTGCGAAGTCCAGATGCCGTGGAGACAAACTGTCTGGATAATGGACGTCCCATTAGACAGTGAACAATATGGTCGTAGCAGGTTGTCAGTAAGCCATCGACACCACTGTAATACAAAAGAACCTGTATATAAATCCCTTCTGTATAAAAGCTGCTACAAGCCTAGAAGCTGAAGGGCCGATCAGGTGCAGGATGACCACCGACCGGGAGAAGGAAGCAGCCACACAGCTGTAGCTAAATGAGAACATGTTTTGTGTTTGAAGCCACCACTAGGGGGAGCCCACTGCATACCTATCTGTAAAGTCTGAATTAACCCCTTCCCGCTGCATTTTTCTGCTTTTGTTTTTCTCTTCCCCTGACTACCGAAAGGGACGTGTCTTTTTTTTTTTCTATTTGAGCGGTTGTTTTCATTTTTTTTTTTTGCACAAATTGTAGTTTTAATACCACCATTTAATTTACTATACGATGAAAAAAAAATCTGCAATTATTTTTTAAAAAAAACGTTTAATTATTAATGTTCTCGACTGTTTTTAAATCTATTTTTTTTATTTTTTTTTAAGAGACTTGAACATGTGACTGATTGATCTTTGTTACAATACATGCAATACTCCTGTATTGCAGTCTATTTTCCTGCCATCAGTCTCATGTTTAAGAGGTTGTCCACCTTTTGGAATATATATATATATATATATATATATATATTTTTTTTTTTTTAACTTAAATAAATGTATTTGGGCTCCGCTATTCATTCTAACCGCTTAGATGCCGTGATCACTAATAACTGCTGAATCTAAGAGGTCACACGATGGTGATCAGAGTCATCTCCGATCACGGTAGCGTCAGATAGGTGGTCATCTGTGTAACAGCAGGCACCACCCGCATATGGAGCCGGCTTAGATACCACAGCTGTAGTTACACCTATGGTCTGTACATTAAGAATCTACAACATATGTAAAGAAAAATGGGAATTTTCTTCATACCCCAGTCTGTTCATCTGCAGGTAGGTGAGGTTTTGATCAGGTTGCTGGAGAGCGGTAGGACTGTCTGGCGGAGTGAAATCTAGATCCACCTATATGAGATAAAAGAGACTTTAGTATTACTGGTAATAGAAGCTGGGGACCTATAAATGCATCACAGACTGGTCTATCCGATTATAGATGCACAGTGATCATTAGTCCTGAGCAATTATCACTGATTCACTGCGGGAAAAAGTCTCATCATGGCCGCCCTTTGCTAAAAACTGAACCTAGCACAATTTATAGGTGTGAAAAAGGTGCAATCAGCTCATCTGTCCGGGTGCACGGCAAAATACTCCAGTAATAGCAACAGTCCAAACGATAGCCGGCACTCACATCTTCTTAAAAGAATTGCTTTATTGATCGAGTAGTATAAAAGGCACAAAAAATTGTTGAACACAACAGGTACATAAATTAAAAAGGCAGAAAAGAAATATCCGCTGCGCTCACAGGCAACAGGTTTCAGACCTGCATGGTCCTTTGTCAAGCCTAAAGGACAAAGGATCGTGTAGGTGTGAAACATGTTGCCTGGGAGCGGAGCGGATATTTCTTTTCTGCCTTTGTGCTGTTGTGTGCAACCATTTTTTGTGTCTTTTATACTACTGGATCAATAAAGTAATTCTTTTAATAACCTATAAGTGGTTATTTAGGACACCGCTCTGACATTGTCCTAGTCATCCTCCCCCCACCACATCGTACTGAGCCCCTCATTACCAGCATAGGGCACAACTTCTCTAATAAATTATCTTACTTGATATTTACATGAATTTTAGTCTTCTGTAGGAAATCTTGACACAACATGAATATTTCGCCCGGTCTTGCTGATTCTGAAGAATCCTGAGGACTGAATGAGAATTCTGCAATTTCTGTAGGGAAAAAAAAAAATTAACACTTAAAGGGGGTAATCATTTACAATTTTTTTCCTCCTCCCTGTAGTGTAATCCTCCTCTTATATCCCATCCGTGTCTTCAGATCTGTCTCGCATCTTTTTCTGGCCCCATCTCCTCCATACTTATCTCTCTGCTTAGTTGTGCCCATGTGACCCCTGTACACTATGTTTCCCTCAGTCCCTTGCTTCTTCTCCAGGCTCCTGCTGTCCCCCATGCACAGATGACATTAGCTGGTCCTCTAGTTGCTCTGTGATCTGGTAATGGCCCCCGGGGCAGAGCGTGGTGTCTAATATTATATCTATAAATGTGATTCTTGACTGTCTCGGCCATGTGCACCCTGTGTGGTGAGGACGGTGCAATCACCAATTCACTAGGATTTACAGCCACTGAGCTGTGATTGATATTAGGGGAATAGCCCTGTAATGACAGGTGTCCCCACAGATCGCAGCTGACGCTGATCACGGGGGTCTCAGAAGGAAGACACTTTGCTAACAGATATTGAATATAGAAGACCCTTCAGAAAAATGGGGATTGTCCAAAACAGACAACCTCTTTAGGTAATAAAGCCGAGGCAAAAAGAAGCCACTGTCCTGGGATCCACTGCCCAGTCTCTACCATGAGCACCAGACCAACACATGGTTCATAAAGGGGTTCTCTCACTAAGTTAACCCTTTCTCATATACCCCTTTTAGAGTACACGGACAGAGGAGTGTGAGTATATTATGGAAGTATTATATTAGGCACTGTATGGAGGTACTATTTGGGCACTGTATGCAGGTACTGTTTGGGCACTGTATGGAGGTACTATTTGGGCACTGTATGGAGGTACTATTTGGGCACTGTATGGAGATATTGTTTGGGCACGGTATGCAGGTATTGTTTGGGCACGGTATGGAGGTATTATTTGAGCACTGTATGGAGGTATTATGTGAGCACTATATGGAGGTATTATGTGAGCACTATATGGAGGTATTATTTGAGCACTGTATGGAGGTATTATGTGAGCACTATATGGCGGTATTATGTGAGCACTATATGGCGGTATTATGTGAGCACTATATGGAGGTATTATTTAGGCACAGTATGGAGGTATTATTGGAGTACTATATGCCAGAATTATTTAGGCACTTTATGGAGGTATTATTTGAGCACTGTATGGAGGTATTATTTGGGTACAGTATGGAGGTATTATTTGAGCACTGTATGGAGGTATTATTTGGGTACAGTATGGAGGGATTACTTGGGCACGGTATGGAGGGATTACTTGGGCACGGTATGGAGGGATTACTTGGGCACGGTATGGAGGGATTACTTGGGCACGGTATGGAGGGATTACTTGGGCATGGTATGGAGGGATTACTTGGGCACGGTATGGAGGGATTACTTGGGCATGGTATGGAGGGATTACTTGGGCACGGTATGGAGGGATTACTTGGCACGGTATGGAGGGATTATTTGGGCACGGTATGCAAGGATTATTTGGGCACTGCTATATGGTGGTATTATTTAGGCACTATATGGAGGCATTATTTGGGCACAGTATGGATGTATTAGTTGGGCACTGTATGGAGGTATTATTTTACCACTGTATGAAGGAAGAAGTGGCTTACACACAATCGCTTGTCAAGGATCCTTTACAGATCTTAATGTGGTCCAGAGTCAAGTCCTCTATATATGCACGGTATATGAAATATAAAAGTGTAATCTCCATGTAAACCAGATCCCCAAAAATGTATAATAAATAAACCCTTTGTCAAATTAAAGAAGTTGTCTGATAAAAAAATAGTCATCACCACTACATTTTGCAACAGGGATAAAGTTGCCGCATTCTGCCGATCTGTGTGAGTCCCAGAGACTGGGCCCCCACTGATCAGCAAGCTATCGCCTATCCTGCCAGTAGGTGTTAAAGGGGTTGTCCAGTGAAAACAAGTTAAGTTACAGATTTACAAATATTCATGTCAGTAAATTAAGAAAACATCCTATTATTACTTGCCTTCACCAACAGAGAGCTGTGCGGTATCTGTTTTCCCTGAAATCCACGGTGAGGATGAGGTACTGTGCGAGTGCAGCCACGAGCTGAACGCAGATTTTATCTCTTCGGCTGTAATGCCTTTATCCTTCAAACATAACAGTCAGGACGGTATTAAAGCTGATTTTAGGTCCTACCATTTCTGTGTTTGCTGAAATCTGAATAACTTGGACCAGGAAAATACCGTTAAACAAAAATAAACCTTCAGATGGCGAGACGATTGATCATGGTGTATGTAGTTTCCAAAGGTTATTAAGCCACTGACCTAAACACAGGATATAAATACACTTTGTGCTGCTGGATCATAGAACACACAGTCGTATAGGGCTGCTGAAATGTCTTTCCTCCATGCTTTACACTGCAGCCTTTTAGAATGTTTGTGCATCTTGGATAAATTTGAAAACAGATTTTTTTTTTTCAATAACTTCCTACACTTGCTATTGCCCGAAAAATCTGTATCTGTGCGTCTTCCATGGGACAATTACGCTACAGTAACTCACCAAGCACTGCCTCGAGTGCAGCGTGATCGATGAAGGGATTTTGGGCCGGGGTTCCATTGACTGTATCCTGACAGCGGAGGATATATTAACGTTCAGGTTCTTTCTTAATCTCTCAGGAATCTGCATAAAGACAATATATGAAAAAAAAAAATCATATAAATCAAGAAACACAATACGGTCATATCATATCACAATGTGCATGACGCCACACCTAGCTACTCTGTCCTTCCCCCTTACTTTACACTGCAGCTCTGCTTGCTCTGATGCTATGCTAGGAAATGCACACAGTGACTCTCGCTCTGGAGGTCCTTTCCTGTGCTATATTATACAGACAACTCATTGATATCAATGGGCACCATGTAACGCTTCATGTCCTCAATAGTGGTGCTGCAAGAATACTGCACACTTATTGACAGGTGTGCGCAAATATTACAGCTGATCGCTGGGGGGCAGAGCAAGAGGATAGTCCAGCGGCCATGCCAGTAGTCTGTGGCCGGACTAGACAGGATGGGAGTCATATATATATCCTACAAAAGTAGGAGGGCTACACAAGTTAAACCGGAAGAACCCTCGGAAGAAGCTAAAGCGAAACGCGCGTTAGGGGTACTTCCGGTAGGACCCACACAGGTTTTATGAACTCCTTTATTCAAACTCTCCTTAGGTTATTTTGCTTTAATTGCAGTAAGGGATTCTGAAACATATCGTTTGTATCTTTTATATGTGTTGCCTGAAACTGTCTCTATATAGTCTTATTTTGAGCATATCAGTAGGACTGTGTGTTTATAATATGCGTCATGGCTCTGTATGTGATACCGACGTTGTGCTGGGCCTTCCAATCAAAAAAGACGGCAGGTGTTCCAGCAGGTATGAGGACGTTCGCAAAGCTCCTGTCGAAAGGCCAGTGAATACTGACGTGGTGACTGACCAGGGTCCTGAAAATCGATTTGTTCAACTCTGCAAACCTACACAGTTTTTTTATATATATTTTAGTGGTTAAGAAAAATTAAAAAAAAAATTGTAAACAAAATAATAAAAATTCATTTGTCTCAATTTTCCGAAGCCCATAATTTTTTTACTCTTCCGTCAATGGTGCTGCATCTGGGCTCGTTTCTTGCATTTTGCGCTGTGGTTTTTATTGATACCAGTTTGTAGTACGTAAAACATTTTGATCGCTTCTTATTGTCTATTTTAGAGCAATTCTGACGTTAAGATTTATTTTTCTTTATTCACCTCATGGGTCGATTAAGTTTTTTATTATCATACATCGGACTTTTATGAACACTGCGAGTTCGAATAAGGGTTTTTTTTTTGCTTTTTATTGTCAGATGGGAAAAAGGGAAGCGATTAGATTTTTATGGTTTTTTTTTTTAATTTCTGTAAAAACATTTTTTATTACATTTCACTTTCTTTTTTTCAGTCGTCCTTCAGGACTTGTCGTTATTTGATCATTTGTATATACACTGCAATACTTCAGTATTGTGATAAACAGTCAAAATAACTATCTGGTATGAAGCCCAGACGATCACCTTTTTCTTACAGGTTTGGGGCATTTTTGGGGAAACTGGACAGATTTTCAGCCTCCGGTCATTAGCAAAAGGTATTTTTTTTTCACCCTTAGCAAACAGAAATATTGTATACTGTGAAGAATTAACACACAATACTTCCAACAGAAAAAAAAAGACTGGCCTTATATTGCCCATAGCATCCAATCAGAACTGAGCTTTCATTAATTAAACTGCTCTGTAAAAATAAAAGCTGCATTGTGATTGGTTGCAGTCAGGTCAGTAGGTCCAAAGGCCTAAATTTATCAACATTAATGCAAGAGAAAAGTAGAATAGTTGCTTATTGCGCCTATAGTTTTTTTTTTTTTTTTTTACTTTATTTTTCAGTCCCCATAGGGGACGTAAACCTACGATTGTTTGATCGCTTATGATATATACTGTAATACTGAAGTATCGGAGTATATATCACAATCAATCAGTATCAGAGTATATATCACAATCAATCAGTATCGGAGTATATATCACAATCAATAGCAGGTGCAAGGCCCTACAGAGACTAAAAAAAATAAAATAAAAAAGTTTTTTTTTTAAATATGTATAAAAATATATACTTGAGTGATTCAGTATTTAGTAAAAATCCCAGCATGTGGCTGGTCTCTACAGGGGCCCCTTCAGCAGTCCCCAGGCTGCCATTGAAACCCATGGGCACTCCACGATGACAGGAGGTTAGTTACGTGTTGAACGGCAGAGATCAGAGGTATCTCCGATCCCTGCTGTTAGAGGCAGGCTCCGGCTGTATAACACAGTCGGCACTAGCCCTGCGTAGAGCGGGCTCAACTCCTGAATCCGCTCCATGACATCTTAATACGTCTTGGAACAGGAAAGGGATCAGTAACCCCTTAAAACCGCTAAAGTGACTTATTTATCAATGATTATTGGACGGTCGTTGTAGCCACTGACCCAAACTTTTGCAATATGTGTATTTCCATTTCTGGTGTCATAGTCAATGACGTCTTTGAGATCCTCAAACCCGTGCCACACAATCTTCACCACGGCTTCAGGCATCTCTGTGGCCTCCTCGTTCGTCCCGTCAGATCGCTCCACACTCAGCTTGCTACTCTTTTTTTTCCGTCTCTTAGGAGAAGGGATTTCGACAATTGTCCCATAGGATACAACCACGTCTGGAAGTAAACCTGGAGGCTCTGGATACCATAGGAAAACCTGAACCGTGTTCTCATCTGTATGGTCTAGGAACGCTCGGCTATTTCTTACGATGGGAGGAACATGGCGGGAAACCCGGAAAACCGCTCCTAGGCTAACGCTTTTCAGCACAGTCCTCCCAAAGACGTCCTTATCGAGGCCGCGAGGAGTCAGGGAGGGATTTTTTCCCAGAGCCCAAGAAAAGAGATTTCCAAAAGAGTCCCATATGCTGGAGACCTCCGGAGGGGGCATTTTGGAGGTTTCACTCTTGTCTTTGAGTGAGGAGGTATCGCTGCTACTTGTGGTTCCATGAGTTGTTCTATGGGATCCAAGATCGTATTCTGCAGGGGGCAAATGTGACAACACCTTCTCAGAGGTTCTGTTTTTCGGAGTCACGATTAACTCTGTCAGAGGTTCCAGTCGGCCATAACTTGCAGCCGGAGTCAAAGCTCCTGGAGATAAAAAAAAATAGGTTTTAGAAGTGTAAAATGTTTTTGCTCCCATCTTCTTTACATAGCACCAACATATTCTGCAGCGCTGTACAGCGATAACCGTCACCCTCTCAAGCATCTAAATACCTTATTACAAACACACAGCAGTGACATCACATGCACGTGTTATCTACTGTATATAGAGGTGTTATCAGTCATTGTACAGGAGGGGGAGGAGGTGAGCTGTGATATCACCTATTGTGAATGGTGGATCCTGTGTTATCTACTGTATATAGAGGTGTTATCAGTCATTGTACAGGAGGGGGAGGAGGTGAGCTGTGACATCACCTATTGTGAATAGTGAATCCTGTGTTATTTACTGTATATAGAGGTGTTATCAGTCATTGTACAGGAGGAGGAGGTGAGCTGTGACATCACCTATTGTGAATGGTGGATCCTGTGTTATCTACTGTATATAGAGGTGCTATCAGTCATTGTACAGGAGGAGGAGGTGAGCTGTGACATCACCTATTGTGAATGGTGGATCCTGTGTTATCTACTGTATATAGAGGTGCTATCAGTCATTGTACAGGAGGAGGAGGAGGTGAGCTGTGACATCACCTACTGTGAATGGTGGATCCTGTATTATCTACTGTATATAGAGGTGTTATCAGTCATTGTACAGGAGGAGGAGGAGGTGAGCTGTGACATCACCTATTGTGAATGGTGGATCCTGTGTTATCTACTGTATATAGAGGTGTTATCAGTCATTGTACAGGAGGACGAGGTGAGCTGTGACATCAGCTATTGTGAATGGTGAATCCTGTGTTATCTACTGTATATAGGTGTTATCAGTCATTGTACAGGAGGAGGAGGTGAGCTGTGACATCACCTATTGTGAATGGTGGATCCTGTGTTATCTACTGTATACAGAGGTGTTATCAGTCATTATACAGGAGGAGGTGAGCTGTGACATCACCTATTGTGAATGGTGGATCCTGTGTTATCTACTGTATACAGAGGTGTTATCAGTCATTGTACAGGAGGAGGAGGTGAGCTGTGACATCACCTATTGTGAATGGTGGATCCTGTGTTATCTACTGTATATACAGGTGTTATCAGTCATTGTACAGGAGAAGGAGGAGGTGATTGTGACATCACCTACTGTGAATGGTGGCTCCTGTGTTATCTACTGTATATAGAGGTGTTATCAGTCACCGTACAGGAGGGGGAGGAGGTGAGCTGTGACATCACCTATTGTGAATGGTGGATCCTGTGTTATCTACTGTATATAGAGGTGTTATCAGTCATTGTACAGGAGGAGGAGGTGAGCTGTGACATCACCTATTGTGAATGGTGGATCCTGTGTTATCTACTGTATACAGAGGTGTTATCAGTCATTGTACAGGAGGAGGAGGAGGTGAGCTGTGACATCGCCTATTGTGAATGGTGGATCCTGTGTTATCTACTGTATACAGAGGTGTTATCAGTCATTGTACAGGAGGAGGAGGAGGTGAGCTGTGACATCACCTATTGTGAATGGTGGATCCTGTGTTATCTACTGTATATAGAGGTGTTATCAGTCATTGTACAGGAGGAGGAGGTGAGCTGTGACATCACCTATTGTGAATGGTGGATCCTGTGTTATCTACTGTATACAGAGGTGTTATCAGTCATTGTACAGGAGGAGGAGGAGGTGAGCTGTGACATCACCTATTGTGAATGGTGGATCCTGTGTATCTACTGTATATAGAGGTGTTATCAGTCATTGTACAGGAGGAGGAGGAGGAGGTGAGCTGTGACATCACCTATTGTGAATGGTGGATCCTGTGTTATCTACTGTATATAGAGGTGTTATCAGTCATTGTACAGGAGGAGGAGGTGAGCTGTGATATCACCTATTGTGAATGGTGGATCCTGTGTTATCTACTGTATATAGAGGTGTTATCAGTCATTGTACAGGAGGAGGAGGTGAGCTGTGATATCACCTATTGTGAATGGTGGATCCTGTGTTATCTACTGTATATAGAGGTGTTATCAGTCATTGTACAGGAGAGGGAGGAGGTGACTGTGACATCAACTACTGTGAATGGTGGATCCTGTGTTATCTACTGTATATAGAGGTGTTATCAGTCATTGTACAGGAGAGGGAGGAGGTGACTGTGACATCAACTACTGTGAATGGTGGATCCTGTGTTATCTACTGTATATAGAGGTGTTATCAGTCATTGTACAGGAGGAGGTGGAGGTGAGCTGTGACATCACTTATTGTGAATGGTGCCTCCTGTGTTATCTACTGTATATAGAGGTGTTATCAGTCATTGTACAGGAGGAGGAGGAGGAGGTGAGCTGTGACATCACCTATTGTGAATGGTGGATCCTGTGTTATCTACTGTATATAGAGGTGTTATCAGTCATTGTACAGGAAGAGGAGGTGAGCTGTGACATCACCTACTGTGAATGGTGGATCCTGTGTTATCTACTGTATATAGAGGTGTTATCAGTCATTGTACAGGAGGAGGAGGAGGTGAGCTCTGATATCACCTATTGTGAATAGTGGATCCTGTGTTATCTACTGTATATAGAGGTGTTATCAGTCATTGTACAGGAGAGGGAGGAGGTGATTGTGACATCACCTATTGTGAATGGTGGCTCCTGTGTTATCTACTGTATATAGAGGTGTTATCAGTCACCGTACAGGAGGGGGAGGAGGTGAGCTGTGACATCACCTATTGTGAATGGTGGCTCCTGTTATCTACTGTATATAGAGGTGTTATCAGTCATCGTACAGGAGGGGGAGGAGGTGAGCTGTGACATTACCTATTGTGAATGGTGGCTCCTGTGTTATCTACTGTATATAGAGGTGTTATCAGTCATCGTACAGGAGGGGAGGAGGTGAGCTGTGACATCACCTATTGTGAATGGTGGATCCTGTGTTATCTACTGTATATAGAGGTGTTATCAGTCATTGTACAGGAGGAGGAGGAGGCGAGCTGTGACATCGCCTATTGTGAATGGTGGATCCTGTTCTCTACTGTATATAGAGGTGTTATCAGTCATTGTACAGGAGGAGGAGGTGAGCTATCACCTATTGTGAATGGTGGATCCTGTGTTATCTACTGTATATAGAGGTGTTATCTCTCATTGTACAGGAGGAGGAGGAGGTGAGCTGTGACATCACCTATTGTGAATGGTGGCTCCTGTGTTATCTACTGTATATAGAGGTGTTATCAGTCATTGTACAGGAGGAGGTGTGCTGTGATATCACCTATTGTGAATGGTGGATCCTGTGTTATCTACTGTATATAGAGGTGTTATCAGTCATTGTACAGGAGGAGGAGGAGGCGAGCTGTGACATCACCTATTGTGAATGGTGGATCCTGTTCTCTACTGTATATAGAGGTGTTATCAGTCATTGTACAGGAGAGGGAGGAGGTGATTGTGACATCACCTATTGTGAATGGTGGCTCCTGTGTTATCTACTGTATATAGAGGTGTTATCAGTCACCGTACAGGAGGGGGAGGAGGTGAGCTGTGACATCACCTATTGTGAATGGTGGCTCCTGTTATCTACTGTATATAGAGGTGTTATCAGTCATTGTACAGGAGGAGGAGGTGTGCTGTGATATCACCTATTGTGAATGGTGGATCCTGTGTTATCTACTGTATATAGAGGTGTTATCAGTCATTGTACAGGAGGAGGAGGTGGGGAGCTGTGATATCACCTATTGTGAATGGTGGATCCTGTGTTATCTACTGTATATAGAGGTGTTATCAATCATTTTAATAATTAGACTGCTAGAAAGACATCTGTACATAACAGGAAATATGTGTCTAGTATTAGAGCCAGTGGCCAGATTGAAAATTACAAGACTTCTGATCTTTATTTAACTTAAATTAAAAAAAAACTAAGATAAAAACCAGATACAATAGGTAATTTTCTGCTAACACTTTGTTGATAAGAAGACCATAGTCAAACTGTTTAATTTTATGACACAACCATAATTAATGCAAGTAATAGAATCAACACCAGACATATCGGCCAAAGCCGCCACAGAATATAATAAACGAGTCCCCCGACCATATACAGTACGTCGGACTAGTGTACACCGGTATTCTTTATTTTCCTTTATGGAAAATGATTGTAGAGGTATAAGAGGGGATGCATGCAGGGTGGGAGTCCATAGGGGATGTAAGCTAATATATAGCATGCAGCTACATACATCATGTATACATATAGGTCAGAAGAACGGACCCGTAATGACGTGACTTATGTCAGAGAGAGATCGAAGATATAAAGTAGGAGATCGTTCTATTCTACGGCGTCCAGATATGTATTGATGCGTATAGAAGGGAATATGGTGGTATATGGGCTATATACTACTACTCACCTATCTGAAGGTATATACACGTGTGCAGATCCACCCACACTGGAAACACGGCTTTGGGGTAAACTATGCGGATCTGGTCCAGAAGGTGCATTTCAAGGGCAGATGCATGCAGCTCCTGAGAACACACAGAGGTTAATACCGCTGTAGGATATGTCATCCATCAGACTCTGAACGTCGACTCTGTAATTGTGGTCACTGCCCACACAAATAAAGCCACGGCAGGAACTCAGTAACCGCCCTCCCCGGCTATAGAGTTGAAGAGCTAATTTTCCTGTATGTTATATTAACCCCTTCCTGTCATGGCCAATTTTCATTTTTGCACTTTCATTTTTTCCTCCCCTTCTTCCAAGAGCCATAAATCGTTTTTTTTGTTGTCATCATAGCCGTATGCGGGATTCTTTTTTTTTTTTTCCTTTTGCAGGACGAGTTGTAGTTTTGAATGATGCCATTTACATTACCACGTATTACACTGAAAAAAGAGGGGGGTGAGGAATCCAAAATGTGGTAAAATGGTGGGGAAAAAAAATGCAATTCCACCATTGTATTTTTATTTTTTATTTTTATTTTATGGCATTCATGAGGCAGTAAAAAAAAAAAAAAAATTGACACAATGATTCTTCTGTCTACAGGGACACCAAACTTACATGGTATATTTATATTTAACCCCTTAACTACCGGTGCCGTATTAGTACGCATATTTGCGTACTGCCCGTTCAGTGAGGGCTGCTGCGCTGAGCCCTCACTGAACGGAGCACATGTCAGCTGATTCTTACAGCTGACATGTGCCCGCAACAGCCGCGGGTGGAATCGCGATCCACCCGCGGCTGTTAACATGTTAAATGCCGCTGTCAATCTCCGACAGCGGCATTTAACGCGCACTTCCGGGTAGCTCGTCATAAGCCCCGCCCACCGGCGACCCCGTCACGTGATCGCGGGTCGCCGATGGGCGTGCATGACAACCCAGGGTCTGCAGCAGACGCCTGTGGTTGTCATGATCTCGTCGCTATGAGCGCCACCTAGTGGTCGGTGCTCATAGCACAGGACCATTTCTGCTGCATGCAGGGGACCTGCTCGTCCCCTGTATGTAGCAGAGGCGATCGGACAGTTGCTGCTTCTAGTCTCCTATGGAGACTATTGAAGCATGCAAAAAGTAAAAAAAAAAACTTTTTAAAAATATAAAAAAAAAAAAATATATAAAAGTTTAAATCACCCCCCTTTCGCCCCATTCAAAATAAAATATAAAAAAAAAACCCCCTACATACACATATTTGGTATCGCCGCGTTCAGAATCGCCCGATCTATCAATATAAAAAAGAATTAATCCGATCGGTAAACGGTGTAACGAGAAAAAAATTCTAAACGCCAGAATTACGTTTTTTGGTCGCCGCAAAATTGCAATAAAATGCAATAACGGGCGATCAAAACATCGGATCTACCCAAAATGTTATCAATAAAAACGTCAGCCCGGTGCGCAAAAAATAAGCCATCAACCAGCCCCAGATCACGAAAAATGGAGACGCTACGGGTCTTAGAAAATGGCGCTATTTTTTTTTTTTTTTTAACCAAATTTTGGAATTTTTTTTCACCACTTAAATATAAAAGAACCTATACATGTTTGGTGTCTACGAACTCGTAATGACCTGTAGAATGAGAAGGGCAGGTCAGTTTTAGCATTCAGTGAACGTGGTAAAAAAAATAAATAAAAAACAACTGTGGTATTGCACTTTTTTTGCAATTTTACCGCACTTGGAATTTTTTTCCCGTTTTCCCGTACAGGATATGGTAAAACTAGCAATGGCGTTGAAAAGTACAACTTGTCCCGCAAAAAATAAGCCCTCACATGACCATATTGACCAAAAAATAAAAACGCTATGGCTCTGGGAACAAGGGGAGCAAAAACGAAAATGCAAAAACTGAAAATGCTCCGGGGCTTAAGGGATTTTCCCCACGAACAAAAGTTCATTTTAATCAATAGATCTTGGAATAATAATAATTTCCACAATTGGATGTGTTTAAATAAAATGGTCCTGTGCTGAGATAATCTTATAAATGTGCCCCTGCTGTGTACTGTGTAATGGCTGTGTCTGACCGTACAGGAACATGGTCTGATCATACCACATCTCCTGGGCAGGGGAGGAAGCAAAAGAGTATACAGACATTACAGTATGGGATCACAGATGATTCTTTTTGTGAGATAAAACATTTCTCTGCCTGCTTTTAAACAATGTTTTACTTCAAAGAAAGGATTATATGTGATCCCCTGCTGTAATGTCTGTATCCTCTTTTCCTCCCCTGCCCAGGAGCTGTGGTATGATCAGACCATGTTCCTGTACGGTCAGACACAGCCATTACACAGTACACAGCAGGGGCACATGTATAAGATTATCTCAGCACAGGAACATTTTATTTACACACATCCAATTGTGGAACTTATTATTATTACAAGATCTATTAATTAAAATGTAATTTTGTTCCTCCCCTGCCCAGGAGCTGTGGTATGATGAGACCATGTTTCTGTACGGTCAGACACAGCCATTACACAGTACACAGCAGGGGCACATTTATAAGATTATCTCAGCACAGGAACATTTTATTTAAACACATCCAATTGTGGAACTTATTATTATTACAAGATCTATTAATTAAAATGTAATTTTGTTCCTCCCCTGCCCAGGAGCTGTGGTATGATGAGACCATGTTCCTGCACGGTCAGACACAGCCATTACACAGTACACAGCAGGGGCACATTTATAAGATTATCTCAGCACAGGAACATTTTATTTAAACACATCCAATTGTGGAACTTATTATTATTCCAAGATCGATTGATTAAAATCAACTTTTGTTCGTGAGAAAATCCCTTTAATTAGTGAGAAAAAAATTCAGGAATTTGTAAAAAAAAATAAATAATGGTGCTGTGTGAGAGCTTGTTTTTTGCGTGGCAAGTGGATATTTTTTATAGATATCATTTGCGGTACACTGGATGTTTTGATTGCTTTTTAAGGAGGGAGGTGCAGCAACCGAAAAATGGAAATTCTGGCATTTTGACCTTTTTTCGGCCTGATTGCACTAACTGTACAAGTTAAATAATTTTATATTTTGATAAATTTGACTTTTTTTTTTTATTAATAAGACGATAAGGGGAGAGGGTTCATTTGATTTTTTTTTTATATATATCTTATATTTAGTTTCCTTAAGTGACTTAAAACTGCCATCGTTACCAGCAGATGCTGGCTGTATAAGTCAGACGGCATCTGTTGGACATCGGCTCCATACATCTCCTCTCAACGTGTGCTGCACATGTATGTAACAGGTTAGGAAGTCTTGGACAACCTGTTTAATCTCTATATATTACAAGCCCTCACTTTAAGATGGTCTCTTGAAAAAGTGGTTGTCTTCGATGTGCCCAACACAGCAGACCAGGCGTCAGTTTGCTGGTTATGAATGCATATTGATACCACGGATCTTTATAAATATGTATTCAGAGAGCTCCCAGTTGTGGTAGGTGATATAAAAATAAAAAAAAGCAATTTACCAGTATCTCCCAGTCATCCGCAGACAGAGGCTCCACTATGACTTCCTTACAAGATGGGACATTCCTACACGGCTTGAGGAACACCTGAAAAGAAAAATGAACTCAGAGGAGATGTTACAGGCACCACAGATAGGAGGCTGACCGGCATCTAGGACTCCCTTGAGTAAGACAGGGAAAAAGTTGTTGGTCCTATAATTCATGCTTGCTCTCTATGGGGTCCAGGAGCGTTGCACCAACAGGGCATCATGTCTGCACCTCGGCCATAACTTGTGAACACAGGCTAAGTCCCTGGACAACTCCTAGCATGTCCCCAGAGTTACAGGTGTCATTTTGCAAAAGGCGCCACAGGTGGAAGAGATTCCTTTTAACCAAAATGAGGACGCATTCCTATTCTTTCTTATGGAGATCAAATTTTCATGATTGACTTTCCATAAAAATAGATCTGGTCTCATCCCTTCTCGCTTTAAAGACCAGGACCGGCTGCAGAATTATGGGGGTCCTTGGGCAATAGAGCTCTTTGTTTTTAATTTTATCTCCTCGCCATCCAAAAGCTATAATTTTTTTTTTCCGATTGATTGAGTTGTATCAGATCTTGTTTTTTTTTTTTTTCTTGCAGTACAAGTAGTTTTTAATTGGTGCCATTTTGAGGTCCATACGATTTTATGATCTCTTCTATTCCATTTTATTCTGTGACTGATAACCAGCGATTCTGCCATTTTTTCATTTTATTTTTTTCACTTCTGCGTTCAGCGTATGGGATAAATATTATTAGATATTCTATTGGTTTGGACAGTTCTGCACATGGCGATAATAAAAAAAATAAAATATTTGCTATTATTATTTATTACATTTTATTGACATTGCAGAGAAAGGGAAGGGAGATGAACTTTAAGATTTTTTTTATTTTATAAATATATTTTTATATATATTTTTCATTTTTATATACTATATATATATATATATATATATATATATATATATATATATATATATATACACACACACACACATACATACTTACACATATATATATATGTATATATACACACACACACACATATATATGTGTGTGTATATATATAGTACAGACCAAAAGTTTGGACACATCTTCTCATTTAAAGATTGTTCTGTATTTTCCTGACTATGAAAATTGTACATTCACACTGAAGGCATCAAAACTATGAATTATCACATGTGGAATTATATACTTAACAAAAAAGTGTGAAACAACTGAAAATATGTCTTATATTCTAGGTTCTTCAAAGTAGCCACCTTTTGCTTTGATGACTGCTTTGCACACTCTTGGCATTCTCTTGATGAGCTTCAAGAGGTAGTCACTGGAAATGGTCTTCCATCAATCTTGAAGGAGTTCCCAGAGATGCTTAGCACTTGTTGGCCCTTTTGCCTTCACTCCGCGGTCCAGCTCACCCCAAACCATCTCGATTGGGTTCAGGTCTGGTGACTGTGGAGGCCAGGTCATCTGGCGTAGCACCCCATCACTCCACCTCTTGGTCAAATAGCCCTTACACAGCCTGGAGGTGTGTTTGGGGTCATTGTCCTGTTGAAAAATAAATGATGGTCCAACTAAACGTAAACCGGATGGAATAGCATGCCGCTGCAAGATGCTGTGGTAGCCATGCTGGTTCAGTATGCCTTCAATTTTGAATAAATCCCCAACAGTGTCACCAGCAAAGCACCCCCACACCATCACACCTCCTCCTCCATGCTTCACGGTGGGAACCAGGCATGTAGAGTCCATCCGTTCACCTTTTCTGCATTGCACAAAGACACGGTGGCTGGAACCAAAGATCTCAAGTTTGCACTCATCAGACCAAAGCACAGATTTCCACTGGTCTAATGTCCATTCCTTGTGTTCTTTAGCCCAAACAAGTCTCTTCTGCTTGTTGCCTGTCCTTAGCAGTGGTTTCCTACCAGCTATTTTACCATGAATATATATATATATATAAATACACATATACAGCATATACATATATATATATATATACATATATATATATATACAGTACAGACCAAAAGTTTGGACACACCTTCTCATTTAAAGATTTTTCTGTATTTTCATGACTTTGAAAATTGTACATTCACACTGAAGGCATCAAAACTATGAATTAACACATGTGGAATTATATACTTAACAAAAAAGTGTGAAACAGCTGAAAATAAGTCTTATATTCTAGGTTCTTCAAAGTAGCCACCTTTTGCTTTGATGACTGCTTTGCACACTCTTGGCATTCTCTTGATGAGCTTCAAGAGGTAGTCACCGGAAATTGTTTTCACTTCACAGGTGTGCCCTGTCAGGTTTAATAAGTGGGATTTCTAGCGTTATAAATGGGGTTGGGACCATCAATTGTGCTGTGCAGAAGTCAGGTGGATACACAGCTGATAGTCCTACTGAATAGACTGTTAGAATTTGTATTATGGCAGGAAAAAAGCAGCTAAGTAAAGAAAAACGAGTGGCCATCATTACTTTAAGAAATGAAGGTCAGTCAGTCCGAAAAATTGGGAAAACATTGAACGTGTCCCCAAGTGCAGTTGCAACAACCATCAAGCGCTACAAAGAAACTGGCTCACATGAGGACCGCCCCAGGAAAGGAAGACCAAGAGTCACCTCTGCTTCTGAGGATAAGTTTATCCGAGTCACCAGCCTCAGAAATCGCAGTTTAACAGCAGCTCAGATTAGAGACCAGGTCAATGCCATGCAGAGTTCTAGCAGCAGACACATCTCTACAACAACTGTTAAGAGGAGACTTTGTGCAGCAGGCCTTCATGGTAAAATAGCTGCTAGGAAACCACTGCTAAGGACAGGCAACAAGCAGTAGAGACTTGTTTGGGCTAAAGAACACAAGGAATGGACATTAGACCAGTGGAAATCTGTGCTTTGGTCTGATGAGTCCAAATTTGAGATCTTTGGTTCCAACCACCGTGTCTTTGTGCGACGCCGAAAAGGTGAACGGATGGACTCTACATGCCTGGTTCCCACCGTGAATCATGGAGGAGGAGGTGTGATGGTGTGGGGGTGCTTGGCTGGTGACACTGTTGGGGATTTATTCAAAATTGAGGGCATACTGAACCAGCATGGCTACCACAGCATCTTGCAGCGGCATGCTATTCTATCCGGTTTGCGTTTAGTTGGACCATCATTTATTTTTCAACAGGACAATGACCCCAAACACATCTCCAGGCTGTGTAAGGGCTATTTTACTAAATAGATGACCTGGCCTCCACAGTCACCAGACCTGAACCCAATCAAGATGGTTTGGGGTGAGCTGGACCACAGAATGAAGGCAAAAGGGTCAACAAGTGCTAAGCATCTCTGGGAACTCCTTCAAGATTGTTGGAAGACCATTTCCAGTGACTACCTCTTGAAGCTCATCAAGAGAATGCCAAGAGTGTGCAAAGCAGTCATCAAAGCAAAAGGTGGCTACTTTGAAGAACCTAGAATATAAGACATATTTTCAGTTATTTCACACTTTTTTGTTAAGTATATAATTCCACATGTGTTAATTCATAGTTTTGATGCCTTCAGTGTGAATGTACAATTTTCATAGTCATGAAAATACAGAAAAATCTTTAAATGAGAAGGTGTGTCCAAACTTTTGGTCTGTACTGTATATATATATATATATATATATATATATATATATATATATATATATATATACATATATACATATATACATATACACAGTTGAAACCAGAAGTTTCCATACACTATATAAAAAGACACATCTGCATGTTTTTCTCAATATCTGACATGAAATCAGAATAAACCTTTCCCGTTTTAGGTCAATTAGGATTACCAGAATTTTTAATATTTTTAATATTTGCCAAATGCCAGAATAATGATGGAGAGAGAATGTTATAAGGCATTTTTCTGTCTTTATTAGGCCGGGGTTCAGACTGGCGTATTTCACAGACCGTATACGGACCACAAGGCCCATACTGACCGCAGGTCTCCTGCCCTGAACCTACAGCCTCGTATCATCACAAACCAACCAAAATCTCAGGCAGATCACAAGTCAAGCCCTGTTCACATGGAAGTTTTTGAGGTGTTTAAAAACTATAGGTTTTTCCAAGTAGAAATCCTCTCAGGGAAAAGTCATTTTTGAAGGAATTTTTATTTTTTTTTTGCTGCCGTCTGACTGGAGCAGATTCTCAGTGACCTTCGCCAGTTTTTCAAAAACCTCTTTAGGAAAAAAAAATACTGAAAAAAAATTCACCTAAGTCGATTTTTAATGGAAATAGATAAGAATGCCTTTCATAAGCTTTTATTATTTTGAAGATTTCGTAATGAATCCATTCAAAACAATGTTTGATATAAACGCTACTGGACATTGAAGCACAATGTATTGCCAAATATCTTTTTGGGGTTTTTTTTGCGCCGCTAACACATTTTGTGTCACAATCTTGTGGAATATGACAATTGTGTCACATTATATAATAATGGCACCGGATAATCTCAGAGCGTTGCTTTATTAATATTACAAGTAATGATGTCGGTGAGGACGTGTATAGTCAGTGAGTGAGGCGTATACACGGAGAGGTCATTGTCATTTATATATGTGGTAACGTTTCCATGACAACAGGAACAGCAGGCGGGAAAGAGGCGTCGCTGGAAGGGGGCGGAGCTACTTTTAGTAAACTCCTCCCTAGTGATGCGCGCTAACCAATCAGCGGCGGGCGGGTGAGGCTCCCGCCAGATTATAAACCGCGCAGCAAGCCGAGAGCGGGAGTTCATCAGCCTCTTCCGCAGTGAGAAGAAGTAGACTCGAGTAGCCGCCATCATGTGGATCCAGGTGCGCACCATGGACGGCAGGGAGACTCACCGCATTGACTCCCTGTCTAAGCTGACCAAGGTGGAGGAGCTGCGGGAGCGGATCCAGGAGGTGTTCGGAGCGGAGCAGGACCGGCAGCGGCTCTTCTACCGGGGGAAGCAGATGGAGGACGGACACACGCTCTTTGATTACAGCGTCGGCCTGAATGACATCGTGCAGCTGCTGCTCCGCCAGCTCCCGCCGCCGCCTCCTCCTTCTTCCTCGGTGCCGGTAACGGCGGAAGAGCCCGACGACAACGACTCCCCGATGTCAGAGACTGAGCCGGAGGAGGAGCCGAGCGCCCGCGGCCTGTACCGGGTAAAGGAGCCGGTGGACGCCCGGGACCTGCACATGGGCGCCTGGTTCGAGGCGGAGGTGGTGAACGTGACCCGGGGAAGCCCTGGAGACCCCGCTGATGACGTCATCTACCATATAAAGTATGAGGACTATCCTGAGGATGGGGTGGTGCAGCTGAGGGGCCAGGACCTGCGCCCCCGAGCCCGGAGCACGCTGTCCTGGGACGAGCTGCAGGCCGGACTGGTGGTCATGCTCAACTACAACCCCGACGAGCCCAAAGAGCGGGGCTACTGGTACGACGCCGAGATCCTCCGCAAGAAAGAGGGCAAGGCCAGCAAGGAACTGTACGCCAAACTGCTAATGGGGGACGCTGGAGACCCCATAAATGACTGCAAAATAGTATTTGTGGATGAGGTGTTTAAGATCGAGAAGCCCGGGACCCCAATCCCTACTGAGACTCTGCACCCGCCTCCCGAGGAGGTGGCCGCCAAGCCACAGACTGGACCCCAATGCAAGCTGTGCAAGGATGACCCCAAAACCAAGTGTCGCATGTGCGCCTGCCATGTCTGCGGGGGCAAACAGGACCCAGAGAAGCAGCTGCTGTGCGATGAGTGCGACATGGCCTTCCATATCTACTGCCTGGACCCTCCGCTGTCCGCCCTACCAGATGTGGATGACTGGTACTGCCCGGACTGCAGGAACGATACCAGCGAGGTGGTGCTTGCCGGGGAAAAGCTGAAAGAGAGTAAAAAGAAAGCCAAGATGGCGTCTGCCAGCTCATCTTCTCAAAGAGACTGGGGGAAAGGCATGGCGTGCGTCGGGCGCTCCAGAGAGTGCACCATTGTCCCGTCCAATCACTACGGCCCTGTACCCGGTGTACCCGTTGGCACCATGTGGAAGTTCAGGGTGCAGGTTAGCGAGGCGGGTGTGCATCGGCCCCATGTGGCTGGCATCCACGGGAGAAGCAATGATGGCTCCTTTTCTCTGGTCCTGGCTGGTGGTTACGAGGATGATGCAGATGATGGCACAGAGTTTACCTACACCGGGAGCGGAGGTCGTGACCTCTCTGGCAACAAGCGGACGGCGGAGCAGTCATGTGACCAGAAACTGACTAACATGAACAGAGCCCTGGCCCTCAACTGCAGCGCCCCCATCAATGACAAAGAAGGGGCTGAAGCTAAAGACTGGAAAGCGGGTAAACCCGTGCGTGTTGTGCGCAATGCCAAGGGGCGGAAACACAGCACATTTGCCCCAGAAGAGGGAAACCGATACGACGGCATCTACAAAATAGTGAAATACTGGCCTGAGAAGGGCAAATCCGGATTCCTCATCTGGCGCTACCTGCTGAGGAGAGATGACGACGAGCCGGCACCATGGACCAAGGAAGGCAAAGACCGCATTAAAAAACTGGGCCTCACCATGCAGTACCCCGAGGGTTACCTAGAGTCTGTGGCCAACAAGGAGAGGGAGAAGGAAAGCACCGATTCTGATGAACTGGAAACTCCGGTCAAAGGAAAGAGAAAAAGGAAATCTGTCATTGAGGATGATGATGAGGACGACGAGGAGGGAACGCAGAAGAAAACTAAAACTGAGCTTGTGTACGACCTGACCCCGGAGCAAAAAGAGCTGATCGAGAAGGACGAGCTGAACGTCAAGTTGTGGAGCGAAGTAATGACACATCTAAAGGAGGGGCCCAAATTCATCAGCAAGGTGGAGGAGACTTTCCTGTGCATCTGCTGCCAGGAGGTGGTGTACCAGCCCATCACCACCGAGTGTCTGCACAACATCTGCAAGAGCTGCCTGGACCGCTCCTTCAAGGCCTCCGTGTACAGCTGTCCGGCCTGCCGACACGACCTGGGCAAGAACTATGACATGCGGGTGAACAAGCCCCTGCAGAGCGTCCTCGGCCAGCTCTTCCCTGGCTACGAGAGGGGGCGATAATTGGTGGGCAGCAAAGATTACGTTATGGCAGCTATTATCTTTCTGGGACTCTGCCATAATTGCTGATGCCTCCCCTGAACTCTCCAGTCCTTCGTCTGACTCTGAGATCAAAGGCTGCAGCGGACATGACTTGCTGGCATACTCCCATCTATAGGCATACGCGGAGGAGAGGCGATGTTACCTGCATGCTGCTCTACCCATCTGGATATAAGAGATTTATTGTCAAGACATGTATGAAGCCAAGTCACTATAACAATGTTTTGTTTTGCAGGACTATAAGCCACCATTGATCAGGGTCTAACGAGCCCATGAGTATATCCTGTGTCACTGCTTAATAGTAAGGGTTATTCCAATCTTTAGAAGTTATCACCTATCTGGTGGTCTCACTACTGGGATCCACTCTGATCCAGAAAACAGGACTCTGCAGAGTGTTTTTCTTTTATGTAGTGGTGGCCGGAAGTGCACTGCTGCGCCATTTTCTATGGGACTACCACAAAAAGCAGAGCACTGTACTCTGGCAGCTCCATAGAGAATGAACACAGGAGAGGGGCACATGTCCGGCCATCGTTACATTCAAACTGGGGTAGGAGTCCTGGCATATGGAAGCCAGGTAGTTCAGCAAATTCGGTAGTAACTTCTAAAAATGGGATTAACCCAGTAAACGCTGAAACAATTAATTCTCACTAACTTGTAGTTTATTGATCTCTACTCAGTTTGGGGTTAGGAGTCCAGTGGGCGGTCCTACTAGTAGATGGACAGCTATCAGTGACTGAGGCCACTTGTGCTCCCAAGTGAATGAAGAGATCAATAAACGGCCGGTTATGACTTCTCAGATCCTATTAGTTGTTCTATAACTTTATCCCATATCTGTATTATTCATTATTGGTAGCGCCCGTACTCAGGGTTGTGCCAATATCTCCCGCTTGCTCCTCTGCAGCAGAGCCGACCTTTCCTCCCATGGATAGAATGTCCCTGTAGGAGCCAAATAGTGATTTTTAAATGGGGTCTTTGGGTCACCTGCTGTAGGGAGTAATTATCACTGTATAGTCGTATGTTTTCTGTTCTGCTGGTAATGGTGTCTAATGTCCAAGAACTGTTTAAAAGGGGTATTTCCATCTTCAAGGTCCTATCCCAATATGTACTAGATAATATTAGCAAATATCTCCAATTAGAAATATAGTATAGTTCTTCTGATTCACTATGTCGCATTGCAGTAGCTTAGGTATTCATGGTTAAGCCCACTAACTGTCAGGTATCCATAGTTACAACTACTCATGTACTACAGTACTGCAATGCCCTGCACACGGGGGAAGTGACATAGCGAATCAAAAGAACTAATACTATATTTCTAGTTTGAGGTATTTGCTAATATTATACTAGCTGGGATTTTGGAGATGGGAATACCCCTTTAAGTCCCTCTATGCTTCACTGTGCCTGACCTGCTGTCTTAGGCTATGTGCCCACGTGGCAGAAATGAAGCAGAAAATTTCTGCTTCATTTCTGCAAGTCCTCTCCCGGAAAAAAACACATACGGAATTCCGCACACGTTTGTCGCGCGTTTTCCACATGCGGAATTGCCTTGCGTGTTTGATTGCGTTGCCAAAGGCAATTCCGCTTGTGGAAACGCCAAATTAATTGACATGCTGTGGATTTTTCTGCACATCAAAAACGCTGCGGAAAAATCCGCAGCATGGGCATAGAACTTGCGGAATCCCCATGGGGGGTGGATTACCTAGCGTTTCACAAGCGTTTACGCTGCGGAAATTCCGCCGCATATACGCTTCAAAAACGCTACGTGGGCACCCAGCCTTATACACTATGTAAGCCTTAAAGGGCACAGCTGTGAGGACCCCCAACAATCAAGATAAGGCTCGATCATGTGCACCTCTCCACGAGATGAGTACCAGAGATGAGTACATTGCTCATCTGGTCCTGCAGCAATCTAGTTTCCAGATGTAGAATATATATGTGACTGTTTCTCCATTATCCGCTTTGCTCCTTGTTCTCTACCTGCCACATAGAACACGATCAGATCCTTGTCTCATCAGTCACTGACTCCCTTTTCCCCCTGGCGATAGGGGAGGCCTCAGGTCTTTTGTTAGCTTTGTTCTGCTGCATCAATGTCTGTGTGCTTTTATATGTCCATTTTTTTTTTTTTTTTTTTTTCTGTGCTTTTTGAATATTTGAAATCTGATGTGATAAATATTTTACAAATGTTTCTGGGATTTTCCTTGTCTAATGTTCACATTTAAATAAATGTCTTTCATTTCTGCAAGATACAAATGGACTTCAGTTTTGGGTGTGCAGAGTGATCATGGTTGGTCTGGTGGAGTTCGTTCAAACGTGTGTGTGTGTGTGTGTGTGTGTATGTATGTGTGTGTGTATATATATATATATATATATATATATATATATATATATATACACACACACCACTGATCACTTTTGTCCAGTGTTCTGGATCAGACTTTCAGCAGAGTTGGGTTTTCTTCGAGGGGGTCGCCAGCTTACAAGTCTGTGGTAACTGACTGTAGACTTATGAATCCCCATAGCACAAGCACACTGAGGATTCTCCAGCGCCGGAAACAGCGGTCACGTGACTGCAAGTATGTGATTTGCATACTCCCACCCACATTCAGATTAGACTGTTTTTGCTCTCACTCAATAGACTTGCATTGAGTAAGGCCGTGCATGTCTAGTCTTAAGTGTGGCCGGGAGTATGCAAATTTAAATACTTGTGGTCAAGTGACCGCTGATTCCAGTGCTGGAGAATCCTTGCAGTGTGCGCGCTGTGGGAATTCCTAAGTCTACAGTCAGTTACCGCAGACTTGTATTTTAAGAGCAGCCAATGGTCCTGATTGAGATAGAAAAGGGCTAAACTTTGAAACCACATGGCAGAGTGTAAACTTTTGAATATTTAGATATGTTTCCATCAGAATTATTTTTTTTTTAAATCTAATAAAACACCCTATAAAGCCCTTTTTTTTTTTTTTTTTTTTTTTTTTTTTTTTTTTTTTTTATAAATATTATGATTGTGATGGCAATAGTAACAACTCTAGTATCAGCCCCTGTACATTATATGTCTGCCCCTTAGAAGAAAAAGGCGATTTACTTTATTTTTGGCATCCAATATCAATAAAAAAAAAATAAAAATTTATTGGGGCGAGACGTCCAGCTTATAGGGAATGTTGTCTGGAAAACTTTAATAATGGAACTAGCAGTAAGGCCGTATAGGTGACACATGTCTTGTGTTCATCCAATGTGGCAGTGCTGAGAAATCAAGCTTGCAAGTGCATAGGGGGCGTGTCACTACGCAGTGCACTGATACACCCCAAATGCACTTCCACACCAATTTGCATATGTCAAAAAGCTGGGAAAACAAAAAAAAAGCATCAAGAACTTGTTGGATCTGAAAACTTTGGAAAAACCACATACATTTCGCTTATAAATCATGATGGCTTTTTCTGCCTCAAAAAAAAGCAAGTCTCCCAAGTCCAACCGAGTGATTTTTTTTGCAACTCACTTTTTGCGGTAGTGTGGGTGTCACAACGTGACCACATTCACTACAGCGCTGCGATATAGTAGCAGCACCAAGCCAAATTCGGTCAGGAGACAGTTGCCACAGCCAAAGTCTCTGTGTTGCCTCCCCTTAAAATCAATTATGATCTCAATTTTTATAGGTGATGACTTGAGGATAGTTCAAGTCTGACCACCGGGACCCTCATCGATGATTAGGGGGGGGGGGGGGGGGGGGGTTGATTAGTCCTCTGGTTTAATGGAGCAGTTGGTCAATCATGTGTATCATAGCTCCAGCTGACAGACATGGCTGTACTCTGCCTGAACGCTTTCACAAGGGTGGGATTGTTATTTCGATCTCTAAGGTCAGACCCCCACCAGCAATCACAAATGCACTCATCTATGGTTACAACTTTGTATGTCAATACACATGTGAATGTCAGGGCATGCTGAGAGTTGTAGTTACTCAACAGCTGAGGAGTCACATGTTGCAGATCTTTGCCCCGGAGCTGGAGAATATGCTGAGTACCTGCTGTCCGTCCACAAGTCCCAGTTTCTCGGCCAGCTGTCTGTTGAGCTCCACCACAGTGTAGTCTGTAACTCTGTTGCGATTCTCCATCCAACCAAGATAGACCGGCTGCTCCTCCCATGTCACCTCTACAGCGCCGCCCTGGAGGAAACATGACAGCGTGCAATCAGTGGTCTGTGCGTCACCATGTACTGAATTTGTTTTCTTAAAAACTGAACCCAGGATGGTGTAAAAACAAAAATCACACCAAAATAGAAGGCTTAGGAGGGGGGATCCTGCTGACAAATTCCCTTTAATATCTAATAGGATCTGGACCCTTTATTCAAATTTTAAGCTGTGCTTTTCAGTACCAGCAAAAGCAATGATATCTCAGAAATCTCATGCACAAACATTTTTTTTTTTTCCTGACTGATTTGGAAAACTGCTGCGTTTTTGCAAACTGCAATATGTCACTTCTTTCAGGGTTTTTGCAGTGTTTTTTCACCCATAGAAAGCAATGAGTAAGTGCAAAAAGGCAGCGAGAAATGCAGGTATCAGGTTTTGCTGCAGAAAACTCTGGAAGTTGCGTCATGTATTTTTTTGGGGCACTAAACTTTATCAGCATGCACAAGAGACCTGATAAAAGCAGCAAAACCTGCTTTTCTTTTCGTAAGCAGCTTTTTTACTGCCAAGGGAGCAGGTTTTGCCTGCAGAAAAAAAAAAACACAATGTGTGCACACAGCCTAAGGATCCCAGAGGTCGGCTTTCTCAGGGATCGTATCCTAGAAATATGTCATCACTTGCAGAAATGAGAATATCCCTTTAATGGGATTTAGCAATACTAACCAGCCCTTTAATTAAAAATATGACCACATAGATGAAACTTGCTCCGTCCTGAGACCTTAGCTGCACCTTAGTTTCGGGACCTAAATTTTATAAGATCCGCACGAGCCGCCGATGCAGCAGCCGCCCCTCCCCCAGTCCGGACGCCTCTCGCCACAATTACTCATTAACGTCGCTCCTTTCTCGGCTTCTCCTGGAGCAAAGGTTTTATTATAGCGGACGGTTACGCTGCAGATCTCACGTACGCATGCGGGGACATTAATGACCATCTGTAGGGAAAAGAGATCACATTCTGCAGAAAAAGGGGGGCATTTTTGTCCTACATAGAATAAAGAATTTAAAGGGGAACACACACACCCCAAAAAGGGACATGTGCAGAGCAATCTCTGAGCCGGGCCAAAGGGCTCCAAGCTCTACAGAGACCCTGACATCTAGAAATCAATGGTGGTCTCAGATCTCATGTAGTTATGACTCCAGCTGTTATAGAACTACAACTTCCAGTATGCCCTGACAGCAGCATGCTGGGAGTTGTAGTTCAGCACAAGTTAGGGACGCTCAGAAGCACCTGCGTGCACAGAGAGGACATATTGTCCCTTATATATACGCTGAGTGCACAGCCTGCAGGAGGTCGGCAGGGGACGCTCTCACCTGTTCCAGGCGCAGCTGTGCCCTGAGCTCGGGTGTCAGGCGCAGGAACGCATCCTTAGCGCAGGTTAAGGTGACGGTGACAGCCGCAGCCCCCGTTATCCCCCCTCCCAGCATTCCCCACGGCGGCTCCAGATCACAACATCAGCCCTGCAGTGCTGGGGACACACTGCTGCTGGGACTCGGCATTCTACCAATGACAGGGGGGGACAGTTCACAGGTGTCACACAAAAGCTCCTATACTAAGAATAAAACAACGCCTGGAATAAATCATAGATTATTCTAATTTAATAAAAACTAAATATCATATAGGAGTGTATAATATTTTTGTTTAAATGTAGAGAAAAAAATTGGAGTCCCCCCCCCTCCCTCAGTATTCAGCATGATGGTTCGTTCCGACCAATCAAATTTGTAGTTGCCTCTTCCGGGTACTGTGCAGACACGTGATTTGTAGAACGTGCTAAGCGTGGTATAAAAAGTGTCTCCGTCTTGTGAAACGAGGCTATATAACGGCGGCCATCATTCCGAAGACAGAGAGCTTTGAAAAATGGTTCCTGCATAGGCAGACAGAGCAGTGATGGTATAGTATGTGAAGGCGGCCTGGAGTGTTGGTTTAGGAGTAAGAAGAAAATGACGGATCCCCGTTTGCAACTAGAAGTGCAGCCGCATCACGAACAGAGGAAAATCTGCGGCTCCCGAGCAAAGTACCGTGATGGACGGAAGCCGAGAGCAGTCAAAGTGCGTGGAGCCATTATTATAACGCTAAATGTGACACTTCAGTTTTATTGTCGAATTACAAGCACCTGCAGACAAGACAGCAAGGACCTAGTACTTGTAGTCCTATAACACATGGAAGATCGCGATACAGAGACTAGTAATAATAGTGAGTGCAGCTCAGGAGTATAATACAGGATGAAACTCAGGATCAATCATGTAATGTATGTACACAGTGACTGCACCAGCAGAATAGTGAGTGCAGCTCTGGAGTATAATACAGGATGAAACTCAGGATCAATCATGTAATGTATGTACACAGTGACTGCACCAGCAGAATAGTGAGTGCAGCTCTGGAGTATAATACAGGATGTAACTCAGGATCAGTAATGTAATGTATGTACACAGTGACTGCACCAGCAGAATAGTGAGTGCAGCTCTGGAGTATAATACAGGATGTAACTCAGGATCAGTAATGTAATATATGTACACAGTGACTGCACCAGCAGAATAGTGAGTGCAGCTATGGAGGATAATACAGGATGTAACTCAGGATCAGTAATGTAATGTATGTACACAGTGACAGCACCAGCAGAATAGTGAGTGCAGCTCTGGAGTATAATACAGGATGTAACTCTGGATCAGTAATGTAATGTATGTACACAGTGACTGCACCAGCAGAATAGTGAGTGCAGCTCTGGGGTATAATACAGGATGTAACTCAGGATCAGTACAGGATCAGTAATGTAATGTATGTACACAGTGACTGCACCAGCAGAATAGTGAGTGCAGCTCTGGAGTATAATACAGGATGTAACTCAGGATCAGTAATGTAATATATGTACACAGTGACTGCACCAGCAGAATAGTGAGTGCAGCTCTGGAGTATAATACAGGATGTAACTCAGGATCAGAAATGTAGAATAATGTGTCATTACATACACTGTGCCCTTTGGGTGGGTTTCTATAGTGCCTGGTCAGTATTCTGTACCCATCTTTGCCTCTCATCTGTAGGTTTACACGATTAATCTGGAGTCTCGTTACTTGCTGGTGCAGGGGGTCCCGGCCATCGGTGTTATGAAGGAACTGGTTGAGCAGTTTGCACTTTTTGGAGCAGTAGAAGAATACAATCCGCTGGATGAATACCCGGCCGAGCAGTTCACAGAGGTCTACCTCATTAAGTTCCAGCGGTTACAGAGCGCACGGTGAGACTCGGGCCGTGGATTTCGTCGGTATTCGGATCTTTCACTTTCTACCGTCCCTGTCTAGTAGAGACCCCCTAATGTTACCTGGAGAGGAGAGACTACAGCAGGAATAGGGACCTCCGAGAGGTGGAGATTCACTGTACTTGTACTGAGTCGTTACCGGGCCATCAGGGGAAGCTGACTTATTGGGACTATTACTTCGGTATTATAACCCACAGTTCTATCATGATTGATTGCCCCCCTTGTTCTATTATTTGGAAACTCTCTCATATCTTACGGTGAATATCCCTTTAAGAGCCAGACACCACCGGTTCAATCAGTCATCAAACATTCCTATCTGTGAGCAGCTTTACGAATGTTCATCAGAAATACACTCCTAAACTTGGGACAACATCCCCCTCTGCTAGAATCTGCTGGTCCCCGGGAATATTATTATTTATTATTATAGCGCCATTTATTCAAAGGCGCTTTACATAAATATTCAAAGAAATCCATCACCTACTTCTTCCTTTTTTTTCCCCCAGTGCAGCTTTTATGGGAAATCTGACAGTGCAACATGGCCACTGTTCTCCAGATAGACGGGTACCATGGGTGGGACCACTGCTATCCTAGATGTGAGATGGGAACACCCCATTAATTCCATGGCTTCTCTCTTTACTCTTTAGAGTTGCCAAACGGAAATTAGATGAAAACAGTTTTTTCGGAGGAATCCTTCATGTCTGCTACGCCCCAGAGTTTGAGAGTGTCCAAGAAACTAGAGAAAAACTTCAGGATAGAAGACGATATGTGGCACGAGCATCATATGACCGAGGTCAGTTATATCCTGTCTTATTTGTGTAGTAGTTATATTCTTGTACATAGGAGCAGTATTATAGTAGTGATATTCTTGTACATAGGGGCAGTATTATAGTAGTTATATTCTTGTACATAGGAACAGTATTATAGTAGTTATATTCTTGTACATAGGAGCAGTATTATAGTAGTTATATTCTTGTACATAGGAGCTGTATTATAGTAGTTATATTCTTGTACATAGGGGGCAGTATTATAGTAGTTATATTCTTGTACATAGGGAGCAGTATTATAGTAGTTATATTCTTGTACATAGGGAGCAGTATTATAGTAGTTATATTCTTGTACATAGGAGCAGTATTATAGTAGTTATATTCTTGTACATAGGGGGCAGTATTATAGTAGATATATTCTTGTACATAGGAGCTGTATTATAGTAGTTATATTCTTGTACATAGGGGGCAGTATTATAGTAGTTATATTCTTGTACATAGGGGCAGTATTATAGTAGTTATATTCTTGCACATAGGGGGCAGTATTATAGTAGTTATATTCCTGTACATAGGAGCAGTATTATAGTAGTTACATTCTTGTACATAGGAGCAGTATTATAGTAGTTATATTCTTGTACATAGGAGCAGTATTATAGTAGTTATATTCTTGTACATAGGAGCAGTATTATAGTAGTTATATTCTTGTACATAGGGGGCAGTATTATAGTAGTTATATTCTTGGACATAGGAGCAGTATTATAGTAGTTATATTCTTGGACATAGGAGCAGTATTATAGTAGTTATATTCTTGTACATAGGGGGCAGTATTATAGTAGTTATATTCTTGGACATAGGAGCAGTATTATAGTAGTTATATTCTTGGACATAGGAGCAGTATTATAGTAGTTATATTCTTGTACATAGGGGGCATTATTATAGTAGTTATATTCTTGGACATAGGGGGCAGTATTATAGTAGTTATATTCTTGTACACAGGGGGCAGTATTATAGTAGTTATATTCTTGTACACAGGGGGCAGTATTATAGTAGTTATATTCCTGTACATAGGGGGCAGTATTATAGTAGTTATATTCTTGGACATAGGGGGCAGTATTATAGTAGTTATATTCTTGGACATAGGGGGCAGTATTATAGTAGTTATATTCTTGGACATAGGGGGCAGTATTATAGTAGTTATATTCTTGGACATAGGAGCAGTATTATAGTAGTTATATTCTTGGACATAGGAGCAGTATTATAGTAGTTATATTCTTGAACATAGGGGGCAGTATTATAGTAGTTATATTCTTGGACATAGGAGCAGTATTATAGTAGTTATATTCTTGGACATAGGAGCAGTATTATAGTAGTTATATTCTTGTACATAGGGAGCAGTATTATAGTAGTTATATTCTTGTACATAGAAGCAGTATTATAGTAGTCATATTCTTGTACATAGTAGCAGTATTATAGTAGATATATTCTTGTACATAGTAGCAGTATTATAGTAGATATATTCTTGTACATAGGAGCAGTATTATAGTAGTTATATTCTTGGACATAGGGGCAGTATTATAGTAGTTATATTCTTGGACATAGGGGCAGTATTATAGTAGTTATATTCTTGGACATAGGGGCAGTATTATAGTAGTTATATTCTTGGACATAGGGGGCAGCATTGTAGTAGTTATATTCTTGGACATAGGGGCAGTATTATAGTAGTTATATTCTTGGACATAGGGGCAGTATTATAGTAGTTATATTCTTGTACATAGGGGGCAGTATTATAGTAGTTATATTCTTGTACATAGGGGCAGTATTATAGTAGTTATATTCTTGGACATAGGGGGCAGTATTATAGTAGTTACCGTATCTTTAGACCCTAACATCCATATATTATTCCCCGAGGCTATCAAGGTAAAGAAAAAAGAAAAGACATGTCAGAGAAATCTGGTTTGGCATCTGCATCTGTGGAGTCCAAATTCGTGTGCGCCTCCACGTGGGGCCCCGCTCCTCAGCCTGATGATTTTTCACCCTTGCAGCCATATTTGACCCCTGAACCTTACCAGGAATGCAGATCTTCTTTAGGCTCTGAAAGTTTGTCTTCTGGAGGCACCGTCCATCACCCACCCTGCAGCAGACTACAGGAAACGAGCAGTCCAGAGCTTGTGAGGAGCAGCGCTGCCAGGTTTATGCCAAGGACGACCCAGCTTCAGGAACGACAGCGGAGACCGGAGCCCAGTTTGGCACTTTCTCCGTCTCTTTCTGACTCTCCAGAGGTTGTAATCGGACCGAAACTTCCCGAACTGCCAAAGTTAGATCTGGAAGATGATTCCCTAAACACTTCTGCCAAATTAATAAGCAAAAAGCTAAAAGAGGTGCGTATATACCGCCATTCCGGGAAGCTACATGTGCGCTGATGTTTTGCAGGACGAGTTGTAGTTTTTAATGACTGCATTCACTTTACTATATAATGTGCTGAAAAAAGGGGAAAAAAATTCCCAGTGGGGTGAAATGGTGGAGAAAAAAAAAAATCTGCCTTTTTTTATTTTACTACATTCAATGTACAGTAAAAAAAATGACTTGGATTGTCCAGGTCAGTACAATTAAAGTGATAACAAAGTTGCACTTTTTTTTTTCTTTATTATTACAGAAGTTAAAAAAGAAAAAAAAAATTCTCAACTCTGTTTAAACAATAAAAAAAAAAAAGTAATCACCATTTGAGACCCGTAACTTTTTAGATTTTTCCATCTATGGAGCTGTGTGAGTCTCGATCTTTGCAAGGTGAGCTGAGCACTTTAATTGAAGCACTTTGGGGTACATACAACGTTTTAATCACTTTTCATGGTAGTTTTGCTTAAGGAGCTCAGACAGAAAAATTTGCAATTCCGGCTTTTCAATTATTCTTTCTTTAGGGTGTTTACTTGCCCAGGATAAACAGTTTTATATTTTGATTGGACTTTTTCTGTCTGGATGATGCCAAATAGCAGTATTTAAGTGGTTAAATGGCAGAGAGCAGAGCTAACTCTGATCCCTGCTCTAGGAGGCAGGTTCTGGCTGTGTAACAGCTGGCGCCTGCCCTGTACGGTGCAGGAGCTGCTCCTTAACCTTGCACTTACCATCCTCTGTACATTTACGGCAGATGTCGGGAGAGAGGCCAGAGGGAAAGGATCTTTAGAAAATAAGGATAGGAGCATTACTTGCCCCTTTGAACCTGAGCCCCTGGTCCCATAGTCATTGCCTAGATCAGAAATGCTGATGTCCCATTCCTGCAGCCACCTAACAGATTAAGCCATTGATTGGCTGCAGGGTCGGGTGATTGATAAAGACGTCATTGCTTCTGGTCCCAGTGATGTTTTACAAACTGGCCACTTGTGGTAAAACCCCTCTGTCCAACAGTTACCAAAAGTCTGTTACATCCCATCATAGCTAATATAGTGATGTGGATTATTATTATTTTTTTTTTAGTAATGTCAAGCTTTTCCCCCTGCTAATTCATTGCCTGTAAGGCAAAGAACTAAAGCAAGATGTTTGTATGGACTTTATAGGACGGAAATTCGTTCACCCTCCACTAGGGGGAGCTTGCCACATATGGTTTTATAATTGAATAGGGGGCAGCATGGTGGCTCAGTGGTTAGCACTGATGCTTTGCAGCACTGGGGTCCTGGGTTCAAATCCCACCAAGGACAACATCTGCAAGGAGTTTGTATGTTCTCCCTGTGTTTGCATGGGTTTCCTCCGGGTTCTCCGGTTTCCTCCCACACTCCAAAGATATACTGATATGGGAATGCAGATTGTGAGCCCCAGTGGGGACAGTGATGACAATGTCTTTAAAGGGCTGCGGAATATGTTAGCGCTATATAAAGATCATTATTTATTTAATCCATTGTATAAGTTGTGTGCTCCCCCTAGTGGTGGCTGCAGGCGGACAGTTATGTCATTTACCTACATAGCAAGACTCCCCAGGATGGTAATCGTGCTATGAGACATTGATCACTTGTGTGGACAGGTCTCTAATTTTATTCATTTCTTCTAGTCATCCTGATTTTTCTTTTTTTTAGGTTTCTAAATGTTCTACAGTAACTAAACCAGAAGCCACGTCGGGTGACAATCAATCTGCTCCTCCAATAAAACAGAGAAGAAGAATATGAAAAAGTAAAAGCTTTGTTTGCTTGGTCCCCAGATTTGTGAATGCAGCAGTGAATAAATTATTTTTATTATAAAGAGAATATATTACTGGTGTTGTTGTCAGACAGTTTATTTTAGCAGAGCAGGGTCCTTCACTAATCTGCACAGACTGACAATGAGGAGCCATAGAAATGACCACTGATCCCAGCATACCCCCTGAGGCTGCTGCTCCTCACACCCAGGGTACAGTGTTGGGTATCACTGTCGCTGACTGGCACAGACGCCCCCCCACCACTTTTACGTCCCAGTTATTCGTGCAGACGCTCCACATCCCTCTCCCGCGATGTTCTTGATTATGGGTCCCCGGGCTCGGCAAATGCTTGACTTTCAAACGCCATGATGCTCTGCGAGAAGAAAGACATAACTTATGACTGAAAGCCGGCAGCTGAAGGTAGAAATAAAGCTCATCTTCTCCCAGCTGCCAGACCTTCAGTACAGCGGCAGGTCACCTTCATAACACTATTAACCAGCAGAATAGCCCCCTAGCTGCACGTTAATAGCATTTTTGGACCTGACTGGTTCCCTTTAAACTTTTAAGGACTCGACCAATTTGTCATTTTTGCGATTTCATTTTTTCCTCCCCCTTCTTCCAAAATTCATACTTTGTCCATTGACCTAGCCGTATGAGGGTTTGTTTTTTGGGTGGCGAGCTGATCATTTTTAATGGTACTATTTTGAGGTACATATAATGTGTTGCATTTTGTCGGGGGAGGTTCGGCAATCAAAAAAAAAAAAAAACAGCAATTCTGGAGTTTCAATTTTTTATTTTTTTTTCTTCACGGCAACTTGACAAATTTTATATTTTTGATCGATGTTTTTTGGAAGTGACAATACTGAATATGCAAATCATTATTAGATTTTACATCTTTGGATAAGGAAAAGGGGACTTTATATGACTTTTGTTAATTTTTAACATTTTTTTTTTTCCATAACTATTTTTTGTTTTACTTTTTCATTTTAATTTTCAGCCTCCTGTTCCCTCAGGGGACTTAAACCCATGTCCTCTTGTACTAGATACAATATTTTAGTATTGCAGTAAACAGTAGGGATCACGGTCCCCTATGAAGTCCGGCCTGTGGCTGCACCAACATTGCGATGATGGGTCCTTTATCCGGCCCCCAGTAGAAGATGTCTACCGGCTCAGAGTTTCACTACCCCCAGTCTTCTGATGAGACACTTGAGGGACTTTTCACAATCTCACCTTACTGTCTGGCAAACAAGGACCAAATGCCTCCAGTAAAAGGTTTTCCTCTCTGACAGCTTTGTCAAAATCCAAATAAGATAGCTTGCTGTCATGGTCGTGATCCTGTGGGAGAAAGCGGAATACACGTGTCACGTTTAATGAACATACATACATGCTGCACATTACAGGACTGTCTATAGGCGTATGGTCAGATGTGCAGGTACTGATTCAGGGGAGCTGAGGATCAGTTCCTCCACAACAGGGGGGCCGGGACATGACCCTTTCAATCATAGGATCAGTAGGGAAAGCATTGCTTTGTGTGAAGGTAATGACACCTACAATCAGACTGATGGATGGTTCCTCAATGGCAGCCCCTACATAATACTGTAGATTTTGACCCCCAGTTGTGCAGGCAAATATTAAGGTCCCACAGCCAACAGCTGAAGTGGATCCAACAGGAAGTAGAATCAGTTCGTCCTATTTACCATTCCTCCTGAATCTACCACTGCATTAGGATTTTTTTATTTATTTTTTTTTAAAGCCAACGTCCCTCCCTCATTAAAAAAATAAATTATATATATATATATTATATACAATATTTTTTTTTTTTTTTTTTTTATATATATATATATACAATATTTGTGGCAGCAGTTTTCGTTCTTGTTAACTCAAGTGATGCATATGTCCCATGGATCCCTGGGCACAGACCAGCTGCTTCTTTCTGCTCTCTCAGGGCAGTTAGCTTCTTGGCAAATGTAAGAAACTGAATTTAATAAATCTGAACAGCGGGAACTGAACTGAAAGATATGACACACATACCATCTTTTTTAGTGTAATTTCTACCAGGTCCTTTATACCCTCGTCTGGGTCTTCCTCTGTCGGCTGCTTAAGGAGACTGTTCTTCAGCATATGGAACATTTCTTCTCTGGAGATAAAACCATCACTGTTCAGATCATAGACCTCAAAGCAATCTGCAGCAGAAGGCAATAATCAGGGGGAAAAACAAGTGTTATATAATTATAATGTTCTATACAAGAAAACGATTTGCACTAACATCCTGTATTATACTCCAGAGCTGCACTCACTATTCTGCTGGTGCAGTCACTGTGTACATACATTACATTACTGATCCTGTACTGATCCTGAGTTACATCCTGTATTATACTCCAGAGCTGCACTCACTATTCTGCTGGTGCAGTCACTGTGTACATACAATACTGATCCTGTACAGATCCTGAGTTACATCCTGTATTATACTCCAGAGCTGCACTCACTATTCTGCTGGTGCAGTCACTGTGTACATACATTACATTACTAATCCTGAGTTACATCCTGTATTATCCCCCAGAGCTGCACTCACTATTCTGCAGGTGCAGTCACTGTGTACATACATTACATTACTGATCCTGAGTTACATCCTGTAATATACTCCAGAGCTGCACTCACTATTCTGCAGGTGCAGTCACTGTGTACATACATTACATTACTGATCCTGAGTTACATCCTGTAATATACTCCAGAGCTGCACTCACTATTCTGCTGGTGCAGTCACTGTGTACATACATTACATTACTGATCCTGAGTTACATCCTGTAATATACTCCAGAGCTGCACTCACTATTCTGCTGGTGCAGTCACTGTGTGCATACATTACATTACTGATCCTGAGTTACATCCTGTATTATACTCCAGAGCTGCACTCACAATTCTGCTGGTGCAGTCACTGTGTGCATACATTACATTACTGATCCTGAGTTACATCCCGTATTATACTCCAGAGCTGCACTCACTATTCTGTGGTGCAGTCACTGTGTACATACATTACTGATCCTGAGTTACATCCTGTATTATCCTCCAGAGCTGTATTCACTATTCTGCAGGTGCCGTCACTGTGTACATACATTACATTACTGATCCTGAGTTACATCCTGTATTATACTCCAGAGCTGCACTCACTATTCTGCTGGTGCAGTCACTGTGTACATACATTACATTACTGATCCTGTACTGATCCTGAGTTACATCCTGTATTATCCTCCAGAGCTGCACTCACTATTCTGCTGGTGCAATCACTGTGTACATACATTACATTACAGATCCTGAGTTACATCCTGTATTATACTCCAGAGCTGCACTCACTATTCTGCTGGTGCAGTCACTGTATACATACATTATATTACAGATCCTGAGTTACATCCTGTATTATCCTCCAGAGCTGCACTCACTATTCTGCTGGTGCAGTCACTGTATACATACATTATATTACTGATCCTGTACTGATCCTGAGTTACCTCCTGTATTATACTCCAGAGCTGCACTCGCTATTCTGCTGGTGTAATCACTGTGTACATACATTACATTACTGATCCTGAGTTACATCCTGTATTATACTCCAGAGCTGCACTCACTATTCTGCTGGTGCAGTCACTGTGTACATACATTACATTACTGATCCTGAGTTACATCCTGTATTATACTCCAGAGCTGCACTCACTATTCTGCTGGTGCAGTCACTGTGTACATACATTACATTACTGATCCTGAGTTACATCCTGTATTATACTCCAGAGCTGCACTCACTATTCTGCTGGTGCAGTCACTGTGTACATACATTACATTACTGATCCTGAGTTACATCCTGTATTATACTCCAGAGCTGCACTCACTATTCTGCTGGTGCAGTCACTGTGTACATACATTACATTACTGATCCTGAGTTACATCCTGTATTATACTCCAGAGCTGCAATCACTATTCTGCTGGTGCAGTCACTGTGTACATACATTACATTACTGATCCTGTACTGATCCTGAGTTACATCCTGTATTATCCTCCAGAGCTGCACTCACTATTCTGCTGGTGCAGACACTGTGTACATACACTACATTACTGATCCTGAGTTACATCCTGTATTATACTGCAGAGCTGCACTCACTATTCTGCTGGTGCAATCACTGTGTACATACATTACATTACAGATCCTGAGTTACATCCTGTATTATCCTCCAGAGCTGCACTCACTATTCTGCTGGTGCAGTCACTGTATACATACATTATATTACTGATCCTGTACTGATCCTGAGTTACCTCCTGTATTATACTCCAGAGCTGCACTCGCTATTCTGCTGGTGTAATCACTGTGTACATACATTACATTACTGATCCTCAGTTACCTCCTGTATTATACTCCAGAGCTGCACTCACTATTCTGCTGGTGCAGTTGCTGTGTACATACATTACATTACTGATCCTGAGTTACATCCTGTATTATACTCCAGAGCTGCGCTCACTATTCTGCTGGTGCAGTCACTGTGTACATACATTACATTACTGATCCTCAGTTACCTCCTGTATTATACTCCAGAGCTGCACTCACTATTCTGCTGGTGCAGTCGCTGTGTACATACATTACATTACTGATCCTGAGTTACATCCTGTATTATACTCCAGAGCTGCACTCACTATTCTGCTGGTGCAGTCACTGTGTACATACATTACATTACTGATCCTCAGTTACCTCCTGTATTATACTCCAGAGCTGCACTCACTATTCTGCTGGTGCAGTTGCTGTGTACATACATTACATTACTGATCCTAAGTTACATCCTGTATTATACTCCAGAGCTGCACTCACTATTCTGCTGGTGCAGTCGCTGTGTACATACATTACATTACTGATCCTGTACTGATCCTGAGTTACATCCTGTATTATACTCCAGAGCTGCACTCACTATTCTGCTGGTGCAGTCACTGTGTACATACATTACATTACTGATCCTCAGTTACCTCCTGTATTATACTCCAGAGCTGCACTCACTATTCTGCTGGTGCAGTCGCTGTGTACATACATTACATTACTGATCCTGAGTTACAACCTGTATTATACTCCAGAGCTGCACTCACTATTCTGCTGGTGCAGTCACTTCGTACATACATTACATTACTGATTCTGAGTTACATCCTGTATTATACTCCAGAGCTGCACTCACTATTCTGCTGGTGCAATCACTGTGTACATACATTACATTATTGATCCTGTACTGATCCTGAGTTACATCCTGTATTATACTCCAGAGCTGCACTCACTATTCTGCTGGTGCAGTCACTGTGTACATACATTACATTACTGATCCTGAGTTACATCCTGTATTATACTCCAGAGCTGCACTCACTATTCTGCTGGTGCAGTCACTGTGTACATACATTACATTACTGATCCTCAGTTACCTCCTGTATTATACTCCAGAGCTGCACTCACTATTCTGCTGGTGCAGTCGCTGTGTACATACATTACAATACTGATCCTGAGTTACATCCTGTATTATACTCCAGAGCTGCACTCACTATTCTGCTGGTGCAGTCACTGCGTACATACATTACATTACTGATCCTGAGTTACATCCTGTATTATCCTCCAGAGCTGCACTCACTATTCTGCTGGTGCAGTCACTGTGTACATACATTACATTACTGATTCTGAGTTACATCCTGTATTATACTCCAGAGCTGTACTCACTATTCTGCTGGTGCAGTCAATGTGTACATACATTACATTATTGATCCTGTACTGATCCTGAGTTACATCCTGTATTATACTCCAGAGCTGCACTCACTATTCTGCTGGTGCAGTCACTGTGTACATACATTACATTACTGATCCTGAGTTACATCCTGTATTATACTCCAGAGCTGCACTCACTATTCTGCTGGTGCAGTCACTGCGTACATACATTACATTACTGATCCTGAGTTACATCCTGTATTATACTCCAGAGCTGCACTCACTATTCTGCTGGTGCAGTCACTGTGTACATACATTACATTACTGATCCTGAGTTACATACTGTATTATACTCCAGAGCTGCACTCACTATTCTGCTGGTGCAGTCACTGTGTACATACATTACATTACTGATCCTCAGTTACCTCCTGTATTATACTCCAGAACTGCACTCACTATTCTGCTGGTGCAGTCGCTGTGTACATACATTACATTACTGATCCTGAGTTACATCCTGTATTATACTCCAGAGCTGCACTCACTATTCTGCTGGTGCAGTCACTGCGTACATACATTACATTACTGATCCTGAGTTACATCCTGTATTATCCTCCAGAGCTGCACTCACTATTCTGCTGGTGCAGTCACTGTGTACATACATTACATTACTGATTCTGAGTTACATCCTGTATTATACTCCAGAGCTGCTCTCACTATTCTGCTGGTGCAGTCACTGTGTACATACATTACATTACTGATCCTGAGTTACATCCTGTATTATACTCCAGAGCTGCACTCACTATTCAGCTGGTGCAGTCACTGTGTACATACATTACATTACTGATCCTGTACTGATCCGGAGTTACATCCTGTATTATACTCCAGAGCTGCACTCACTATTCTGCTGGTGCAGTCACTGTGTACATACATTACATGATTGATCCTGTACTGATCCTGAGTTACATCCTGTATTATACTCCAGAGCTGCACTCACTATTCTGCTGGTGCAGTCACTGTGTACATACATTACATTACTGATCCTGAGTTACATCCTGTATTATACTCCAGAGCTGCACTCACTATTCTGCTGGTGCAGTCACTGTGTACATACATTACATTACTGATCCTCAGTTACCTCCTGTATTATACTCCAGAGCTGCACTCACTATTCTGCTGGTGCAGTCACTGTGTACATACATTACATTACTGATCCTCAGTTACCTCCTGTATTATACTCCAGAGCTGCACTCACTATTCTGCTGGTGCAGTCACTGTGTACATACATTACATTACTGATCCTGGGTTACCTCCTGTATTATACTCCAGAGCTGCACTCACTATTCTGCTGGTGCAGTCACTGTGTACATACATTACATTACTGATCCTGAGTTACATCCTGTATTATACTCCAGAGCTGCACTCACTATTCTGCTGGTGCAGTCACTGTGTACATACATTACATTACTGATCCTCAGTTACCTCCTGTATTATACTCCAGAGCTGCACTCACTATTCTGCTGGTGCAGTCGCTGTGTACATACATTACATTACTGATCCTGAGTTACATCCTGTATTATACTCCAGAGCTGCACTCACTATTCTGCTGGTGCAGTCACTGCGTACATACATTACATTACTGATCCTGAGTTACATCCTGTATTATCCTCCAGAGCTGCACTCACTATTCTGCTGGTGCAGTCACTGTGTACATACATTACATTATTGATCCTGTACTGATCCTGAGTTACATCCTGTATTATACTCCAGAGCTGCACTCACTATTCTGCTGGTGCAGTCACTGTGTACATACATTACATTACTGATCCTGAGTTACATCCTGTATTATACTCCAGAGCTGCACTCACTATTCTGCTGGTGCAGTCACTGCGTACATACAGTGCCTACAAGTAGTATTCAACCCCCTGCAGATTTAGCTGGTTGACACATGCGGAATTAACTTGGCATTGTGACATTTGTACTGTAGATCAGCCTGGAAGTGGGAAATGCACTGCAGCAATTTTTTATTATTTTTTTTAAAACGTTAAAAGTTAATTCAGAGTGTCATTTATTATTCAACCCCTCAAACCACAAGAATTCTGTTTGGTCCCCCTAAAGTATTAAGAAATAGTTCAGGCACCAAGAATAATGAGCTTCACATGTGTGGATTAAAGATCTCTTTTGCCAGCCTTTTCTGACTATTTAAGACCCTCCCCAAACTTGTGAACAGCACTCAGACATGGTCAACATGGGAAAGACAAAGGAGCATTCCAAGGCCATCAGAGACAAGATCGTGGAGGGTCACAAGGCTGGCAAGGGGTACAAAACCCTTTCCAAGGAGTTGGGCCTACCTGTCTCCACTGTTGGGAGCATCATCCGTAAGTGGAAGGCTTATGGAACTACTGTTAGCCTTCCACGGCCTGGACAGCCTTTGAAAGTGTCCTCCCGTGCCGAGGCCAGGCTTGTCCGAAGAGTCAAGGCTAACCCAAGGACAACAAGGAAGGAGCTCCGGGAAGATCTCATGGCAGTGGGGACATTGGTTTCAGTCAATACCTTAAGTAACGTACTCCACCGCAATGGTCTCCGTTCCAGACGAGCCCGTAAGGTACCTTTACTTTCAAAGCGTCATGTCAAGGCTCGTCTACAGTTTGCTCATGATCACTTGGAGGACTCTGAGACAGACTGGTTCAAGGTTCTATGGTCTGATGAGACCAAGATCGAGATCTTTGGTGCCAACCACACACGTGACGTTTGGAGACTGGATGGCACTGCATATGACCCCAAGAATACCATCCCTACAGTCAAGCATGGTGGTGGCAGCATCATGCTGTGGGGCTGTTTCTCAGCCAAGGGGCCTGGCCATCTGGTCCGCATCCATGGGAAGATGGATAGCACGCCCTACCTGGAGATTTTGGCCAAGAACCTCCGCTCCTCCATCAAGGATCTTAAGATGGGTCGTAATTTCATCTTCCAACAAGACAACGACCCAAAGCACACAGCCAAGAAAACCAAGGCCTGGTTCAAGAGGGAAAAAGTCAAGGTGTTGGAGTGGCCTAGTCAGTCTCCTGACCTTAACCCAATTGAAAACTTGTGGAAGGAGCTCAAGAATAAAGTCCACATGAGACACCCAAAGAACCTAGATAACTTGGAGAAGATCTGCATGGAGGAGTGGGCCAAGATAACTCCACAGACCTGTGCCGGCCTGATCAGGTCTTATAAAAGACGATTATTAGCTGTAATTGCAAACAAGGGTTATTCCACAAAATATTAAACATAGGGGTTGTATAATAATTGACCCACACTTTTATGTTTAAAATTTAATAAAATTCAACTGAGAAACATAACTTTTTGGTTTGTAAGATTTATGCTTCTGTTCATAAAACCTACTCTCGTTTGCAGTTTTAAGGCTCTAACTTATTTGCATCTTATCAAACCAGCTAAATCTGCAGGGGGTTGAATACTACTTGTAGGCACTGTACATTACATTACTGATCCTGAGTTACATCCTGTATTATACTCCAGAGCTGCACTCACTATTCTGCTGGTGCAGTCACTGTGTACATACATTACATTACTGATCCTGAGTTACATCCTGTATTATACTCCAGAGCTGCACTCACTATTCTGCTGGTGCAGTCACTGTGTACATACATTACATTACTGATCCTGAGTTACATCCTGTATTATACTCCAGAGCTGCACTCACTATTCTGCTGGTGCAGTCACTGTGTACATACATTACATTACTGATCCTGAGTTACATCCTGTATTATACTCCAGAGCTGCACTCACTATTCTGCTGGTGCAGTCACTGTGTACATACATTACATTACTGATCCTCAGTTACCTCCTGTATTATACTCCAGAGCTGCACTCACTATTCTGCTGGTGCAGTCGCTGTGTACATACATTACATTACTGATCCTCAGTTACCTCCTGTATTATACTCCAGAGCTGCACTCACTATTCTGCTGGTGCAGTCGCTGTGTACATACATTACATTACTGATTCTGAGTTACATCCTGTATTATACTCCAGAGCTGCTCTCACTATTCTGCTGGTGCAGTCACTGTGTACATACATTACATTACTGATCCTGAGTTACATCCTGTATTATACTCCAGAGCTGCACTCACTATTCTGCTGGTGCAGTCACTGTGTACATACTTTACATTACTGATCCTGTACTGATCCGGAGTTACATCCTGTATTATACTCCAGAGCTGCACTCACTATTCTGCTGGTGCAGTCACTGTGTACATACATTACATGATTGATCCTGTACTGATCCTGAGTTACATCCTGTATTATACTCCAGAGCTGCACTCACTATTCTGCTGGTGCAGTCACTGTGTACATACATTACATTACTGATCCTGAGTTACATCCTGTATTATACTCCAGAGCTGCACTCACTATTCTGCTGGTGCAGTCACTGTGTACATACATTACAGTACTGATCCTCAGTTACCTCCTGTATTATACTCCAGAGCTGCACTCACTATTCTGCTGGTGCAGTCACTGTGTACATACATTACATTACTGATCCTCAGTTACCTCCTGTATTATACTCCAGAGCTGCACTCACTATTCTGCTGGTGCAGTCACTGTGTACATACATTACATTACTGATCCTGGGTTACCTCCTGTATTATACTCCAGAGCTGCACTCACTATTCTGCTGGTGCAGTCACTGTGTGCATACATTACATTACTGATCCTGAGTTACATCCTGTATTATACTCCAGAGCTGCACTCACTATTCTGCTGGTGCAGTCACTGTGTACATACATTACATTACTGATCCTCAGTTACCTCCTGTATTATACTCCAGAGCTGCACTCACTATTCTGCTGGTGCAGTCACTGTGTACATACATGACATTACTGATCCTGGGTTACCTCCTGTATTATACTCCAGAGCTGCACTCACTATTCTGCTGGTGCAGTCACTGTGTACATACATTACATTACTGATCCTGAGTTACAGTTGCTTCTTCCTCTAATCTTAGCGCTGTAGTCAATACTGACTGAGACATTAAGGTGATTTATACGGCTTCCTGTGTGATCCCATTGGCGCTCCATGCCATCAGCCTCAGGGGTTATAATTAGTGTTGAGCCACCCCCGTAGTGTTCGGGTTCGGTTCGGTTCGTCGAACACCGGGATGTTCGAGGAACTGTTCGTCGAACTGTTCGTCGAACACCTTAGAACACCGTCGAACACCGTTAAAACCAATGGCAGGCAAACAAAAACACATAGAAACACATAGAAAACACCTGCAAAGGTGTCCAAAAGCTGACAAACTGCTCAGAAGACACTCTCTTTAAAAAAGCCGGCCGGCAAATTCAGCAGCGGCATACACCGGTACCCGACAATTTAGACAAGAAGGAATAGAGCATCACACATAGATTAGATAGATAGAAACATGTCAGTAACACATATAAGAAGCACAGTGACAGTGTTGGTTACTGCACTTGTCATTTAGTGTAAAGGATTTATTAAAAAAAATATTAGTGTTTTCATGCACCGTCTCTTTAAAAAAGCCGGCCGGCAATTCAGCATCTGTACCCGACAATTTAGAACAGAAAGAATAGAGCTTCACACATAGATTAGATAGATAGAAACATGTCAGTCACATATATAATAAGTACAGTGATAGTGTTGCTTACTGTACTTGTCATTTAGTGTAAAGGATTTATTTAAAAAAATAATAGTGTTTTCATGCACTGTCTCTTTAAAAAAGCCGGCCGGCAATTCAGCAGCGGTACCCGACAATTTAGAACAGAAAGATAGAGCATCACACATAGATTAGATAGATAGAAACATGTCAGTCACATATATATGAAGTACAGTGATAGTGTTGGTTACTGTACTTGTCATTTAGTATTAAAATAAAGGATTTATTATTAAAAAAATTGGCGTGGGGTTCCCCTTAATTTTAGGCTCTAGCGGAGGTTAAGCAGACGGCTGGGGCAGATGTTTGAAGCCTGGGAAGGGGGTAATACCCACGGAGCTTCCCAGGCTACTAATATCAGCCCCCAGCTGAATACATAGCCTTTACTAGCTATTAAAATGGGGGACCCCCCAAAAAAAATGACGTGGGGTCCCCCCTAATTTAATAGCTAGCAAAGGCTAGGCAGACAGCTGGGGGCTGATATTAATAGCCCAGGAAGGGAGCCATGAATATTGGCCCCCTCCCAGGCTAGAAACACCAGCCGTCAGCCGCCCCAGAAATGGCGCATTCATAGGATGCGCCAATTCTGGCACTTAGCCTCGCTCTTCCACGCTGCCCTGGTGCGGTGGCAGGGGGTAATAGGGTTGGGGTTGATGTCAGCTTATAATGCCAGCTGACATCAAGCCCAGGTTAGTAATGGAGAGGCGTCTATAAGACACCCCCATTACTAACCCCATAGTCAAAGTTAAAAAAAACACAAACACCCAGAATAAAGTCCTTTAATTGAAATAAAGACACAATCCTTTATTGTTCTAAATTAAACCATACTTACCATCACGCCCATTCCAGCTGAAGCCAACGATCTCCTGCAATAAAAGAAAAATAATAAAGCAACCTCATCCTTACCTTTCCATGGTTCCCACGACAGCTTCAGCTCTGCTACATCGAGATGACAGGCTGGACCGCAGCAGAACGCTGCCATCCAGCCTGTCATCCCGCAGACACTGAGAAGCGCAGGCTTGCTTGCGCTGCTCAGCGTCTCTCTGTGACGACATCCAGATGAGCCGAGTTCATGTCCAATGAACTCGGCTCACCTCATGCACGTCACTGACAGCGTGGGAAAATTCTCACGCTGAAGCGCTGATTGCAGGAGAATTTTCCCACGCTGTCAGTGACGTGCATGAGGTGAGCCGAGTTCATTGGACATGAGCTCACTTCATGCACATCACTGACAGCGTGGGAGAATTCTCCTGCACTCAGCACTTCAGCGTGAGAATTTTCCCACGCTGTCAGTGACGTGCATGAGGTGAGCCGAGTTCATTGGACATGACCTCGGCTCATCTGGATGCCGTCACAGCGAGACAGTGAGGAGCGCAAGCATGCCTGCGCTTCTCAGTGTCTGCGGGATGACAGACTGGATGGCAGCGTTCTGCTGCGGTCCAGCCAGTCATCTCGATGTAGCAGAGCTGAAGCTGTCGTGGGAACCATGGAAAGGTAAGGATGAGGTTGGTTTATTATTTTTCTTTTATTGCAGGAGATCGTTGGCTTCAGCTGGAATGGGTGTGATGGTAAGTATGGTTTAATTTAGAACAATAAAGAATTGTGTGTTTATTTCAATTAAAGGACTTTTTTCTGGGTGTTGTGTTTTTTTTACATACTTTACTAGAAATTCATGGCGGTCATGTCTAATACTGGCGTGACCCCATGAATTTTGGGCTTGGGGCCAGCTGATAATACCAAGCTGGCCCTAACCCCTTTATTACCCAGTGAGCCACCGCACCAGGGCCCTGGATGAGTTGGGTACAGCGCCAGAAGATGGCGCTTCTATGAACGCGCCATTTTCCGGGGTGGCTGCGGACTGCAATTTGTAGCGGGGGGGGGCCCAGAAAGCTTGGGCCTCCCTGCGCTGCAGATTCCAGCCCCCAGCTGCCTAGTTGTACCTGGCTGGACACAAAAATAGGGCGAAGCCCCACGTACTTTTTTTTAAATTATTTCATGAAATTCATGAAATAATTAAGAAAAAAAGGGCTTCCCTATATTGTTGTGTCCGGCCAGGTACAAATAGGCAGCTGGTGGTTGGGGGCAGCCCGTTCCTGCCTGCTGTACCTGGCTGTACACAAATATAGTGCGAAGCCCCACTTCAATTTTTTTTAATTATTTCATGAAATTCATGAAATAATTAAGAGAAAAAGGGCTTCCCTATATTGTTGTGTCCGGCCAGGTACAAATAGGCAGCTGGTGGATGGGGGCAGCCCGTTCCTGCCTGCTGTACCTGGCTGGACACAAATATAGTGCGAAGCCCCACTTCAATTTTTTTAAATTATTTCAGGAAATTCATGAAATAATTTAAAAAAAATTGACGTGGGGCTTCGCACTATATTTGTGTCCAGCCAGGTACAGCAGGCAGGAACGGGCTGCCCCCAACCACCAGCTGACTATTTGTACCTGGCCGGACACAACAATATAGGGAAGCCCTTTTTTTCTTAATTATTTCATGAAATAATTTAAAGAAAATTGACGTGGGGCTTCGCCCTGTTTTTGTGTCCAGCCAGGTACAACTAGGCAGCTGGGGGCTGGAATCCGCAGCGCAGGGAGGCCCAAGCTTTCTGGGCCACCCCCGCTGCAAATTGCAGTCCGCAGCCGCCCCGGAAAATGGCGCGTTCATAGAAGCGCCATCTTCTGGCGCTGTACCCAACTCATCCAGGGCCCTGATGCGGTGGCTCACTGGGTAATAAAGGGGTTAGGGCCAGCTTGGCATTATCAGCTGGCCCTAAGCCCGAAATTCATGGGGTCACGCCAATATTAGACATGACCACCATGAATTTCTAGTAAAGTATTTAAAAAAAACACAACACCCAGAAAAAAGTCCTTTAATTGAAATAAACACACAATTCTTTATTGTTCTAAATTAAACCATACTTACCATCACGCCCATTCCAGCTGAAGCCAACGATCTCCTGAAATAAAAGAAAAATAATAAAGCAACATCATCCTTACCTTTCCATGGTTCCCATGACAGCTTCAGCTCTGCTACATCGAGATGACAGGCTGGACCGCAGCAGAACGCTGCCATCCAGCCTGTCATCCCGCAGACACTGAGAAGCGCAGGCTTGCTTGCGCTCCACAGTGTCTCTCTGTGAGGGCATCCAGATGAGCCGAGTTAATGTCCAATGAACTCGGCTCACCTCATGCACGTCACTGACAGCGTGGGAAAATTCTCCTGCACTCAGCGCTTCAGCGTGGGAGAATTCTCACACTGAAGCGCTGAGTGCAGGAGAATTCTCCCACGCTGTCAGTGACGTGCAGGAGGTGAGCTGAGTTCATTGGACATGAGCTCACCTTATGCACGTCACTGACAGCGTGGGAAAATTCTCCTGCACTCAGCGCTTCAGCGTGGGAGAATTCTCACGCTGAAGCGCTGAGTGCAGGAGAATTCTCCCACGCTGTCAGTGACGTGCAGGAGGTGAGATGAGTTCATTGGACATGAGCTCACCTTATGCACGTCACTGACAGCGTGGGAGAATTCTCCTGCACTCACCGCTTCAGCGTGAGAATTTTCCCACGCTGTCAGTGACGTGCATGAGGTGAGCCGAGTTCATTGGACATGAACTCGGCTCATCTGGATGTCGTCACAGAGAGACGCTGAGCAGCGCAAGCAAGCCTGCGCTTCTCAGTGTCTGTGGGATGAGAGGCTGGATGGCAGCGTTCTGCTGCGGTCCAGCCTGTCATCTCGATGTAGCAGAGCTGAAGCTGTCGTGGGAACCATGGAAAGGTAAGGATGAGGTTGCTTTATTATTTTTCTTTTATTGCAGGAGATCGTTGGCTTCAGCTGGAATGGGCGTGACGGTAAGTATGGTTTAATTTAGAACAATAAAGGATTGTGTCTTTATTTCAATTAAAGGACTTTATTCTGGGTGTTTGTGTTTTTTTTAACTTTGACTATGGGGTTAGTAATGGGGGTGTCTTATAGACGCCTCTCCATTACTAACCTGGGCTTGATGTCAGCTGGCATTATAAGCTGACATCAACCCCAACCCTATTACCCCCTGCCACCGCACCAGGGCAGCGTGGAAGAGCGAGGCTAAGTGCCAGAATTGGCGCATCCTATGAATGCGCCATTTCTGGGGCGGCTGACGGCTGGTGTTTCTAGCCTGGGAGGGGGCCAATATTCATTGCTCCCTTCCTGGGCTATTAATATCAGCCCCCAGCTGTCTGCCTAGCCTTTGCTAGTTATTAAATTAGGGGGGACCCCACGTCATTTTTTTGGGGGGGTCCCCCATTTTAATAGCTAGTAAAGGCTATGTATTCAGCTGGGGGCTGATATTAGTAGCCTGGGAAGCTCCGTGGGTATTACCCCCTTCCCAGGCTTCAAACATCTGCCCCAGCCGTCTGCTTAACCTCCGCTAGAGCCTAAAATTAAGGGGAACCCCACGCCAATTTTTTTAATAAATCCTTTATTTTAATACTAAATGACAAGTACAGTAACCAACACTATCACTGTACTTCATATATATGTGACTGACATGTTTCTATCTATCTAATCTATGTGTGATTCTCTATTCTAAATTGTCGGGTACCGCTGCTGAATTGCCGGCCGGCTTTTTTAAAGAGACGGTGCATGAAAACACTATTATTTTTTTTGATAAATCCTTTACGCTAAATGACAAGTACAGTAAGCAGCACTTTCACTGTACTTCGTATATATGTGGCTGACATGTTTATATCTATCTAATCTATGTGTGAAGCTCTATTCTTTCGGTTCTAAATTGTCGGGTACAGGTGTATGCCGCTGCTGAATTGCCGGCTTTTCATGTTTCACTGTTGGCACTGTTCCCATCGATTTGGGCAATCACTGTAATGCCACAACCACCATGGCTGTGGCATTACAGTGAGTGGCAGACAATCCCTGCATGATTGGTGCTCTAAATAGCGCCAGACATGCAGGACACGCTTTTGGTGCACGAACAGTTATCGAACATAACCTCGAACAGCCGAATTTTTTGCAAATCGTTCGGGTTCGTCGAACAACTCGAACACCGCCCAAAACAGCTCGAATTTGAGATTGGCGAACAGTTCTAGTCGAACACCGCTCATCTCTAGTTATAATGGCCAATAGATTCCCAGTAGTAGCCCCAGTTCTTCCATGTAGATAGGCCTATAACGCAGGACTAGAAGGAGAGTTATATTCCGGTACATGGGATCACTTACATTTAATCTTCTCATCCAGTGTTCCTCGGAGAAACACAGACAAGCCTTCGATCCATTCGCTGACACTGATGTAGCTGTCATTGTCCTTATCGAACCCTCTGAATACTGGAGATAGAAGCACAGTCCTTACTATACAGAGCGGTCTGAGGCCGCTCCGCGCTGAGACCTGCACTCACCCCGGTCCATGATCATATCGTCCGTCATGGTGAACGTGTTGTGCAGGATGTTCCTGAATGTGTTCCTGTCGATGCCGCCTCTGGTGTGCGGATCTATCGGGCGCCCGACTATCGTGTTGTACAGACGGATGAGACTTTCCACCTCGTGTCTGGTGACTGCAAGAATCACAGCAATCCCTGATGAGACTCCAGAGGGGTTTAAATCGAGCTGAAAATGATCCTGCGATACCGATCACCTAATAACTGTATGAAAACTTGTTTTTTTGCAGGATGAGTCGTAGTTTTGAATTACATCATTCACATTACAATATAATATACTGCAAAACACTAAAAAAAAATTTGAAATTGTGACAACACCATTCAGCTACTGATTTTTGGTTTTGTTTTTATAGCATTCAGTGTGCGATAAAAATTACCTGGTGACACGATTCTCCGGGTTACTATAGTTACGGCAATACCAAACTTGTATACTATATACATATATATATATATATATATATATATATACATATATATATATATATATATATATATATATACACACACACACAGTATATATACAATACAGGAAAATCTTTAAATGAGAAGGTGTGTCCAAACTTTTGGTCTGTACTGTACATATATATATATATATATATACAGTGCTGGCCAAAAGTATTGGCACCCCTGTAATTCTGTCAGATAATACTCAGTTTCTTCTTGAAAATGATTGCAATCACAAATTCTTTGGTATTATTATCTTCATTTAATTTGTCTTCAATGAAAAAACACAAAAGAGAATGAAGCAAAAATCAAATCATTGATCATTTCACACAAAACTCCAAAAAAGGGCCGGACAAAAGTATTGGCACCCTCAGCCTAATACTTGGTTGCACAACCTTTAGCCCAAATAACTGCGAACAACCGCTTCCGGTAACCATCAATGAGTTTCTTACAATGCTCTGCTGGAATTGTAGACCATTCTTCTTTGGCAAACTGCTCCAGGTCCCTGATATTTGAAGGGTGCCTTCTTCAAACTGCCATTTTGAGATCTCTCCACAGGTGTTCTATGGGATTTAGGTCTGGACTCATTGCTGGCCACCTTAGAAGTCTCCAGTGCTTTCTCTCAAACCATTTTATAGTGCTTTTGGATGTGTGTTTTGGGTCATTGTCCTGCTGGAAGACCCATGACCTCTGAGGGAGACCCAGCTTTCTCACACTGGGCCCTACATTATGCTGCAAAATTTGTTGGTAGTCTTCAGACTTCATAATGCCATGCACACGGTCAAGCAGTCCAGTGCCAGAGGCAGCAAAGCAACCCCAAAACATCAGGGAACCTCCGCCATGTTTGACTGTAGGGACCGTGTTCTTTTCTTTGAATGCCTCTTTTTTTTTCCTGTACACTCTATGTTGATGCTTTTTCCCAAAAAGCTCTACTTTTGTCTCATCTGACCAGAGAACATTCTTCCAAAACGTTTTAGGCTTTCTCAAGTAAGTTTTGGTAAACTCCAGCCTGGCTTTTTTATGTCTCGGGGTAAGAAGTGGGGTCTTCCTGGGTATCCTACCATACAGTCCCTTTTCATTCAGACGCCGACGGATAGTACGGGTTGACACTGTTGTACCCTCGGACTGCAGGGCAGCTTGAACTTGTTTGGATGTTAGTCGAGGTTCTTTATCCACCATCCGCACAATCTTGCGTTGAAATCTCTCATCAATTTTTCTTTTCCGTCCACATCTAGGGAGGTTAGCCACAGTGCATGGGCTTTACACTTCTTGATGACACTGCGCACGGAAGACACAGGAACATTCAGGTCTTTGGAGATGGACTTGTAGCCTTGAGATTGCTCATGCTTCCTCATAATTTGGTTTCTCAAGTCCTCAGACAGTTCTTTGGTCTTCTTTCTTTTCTCCATGCTCAATGTGGTACACACAAGGACACAGGACAGAGGTTGGGTCAACTTTAATCCATGTTAACTGGCTGCAAGTGTGATTTAGTTATTGCCAACACCTGTTAGGTACCACAGGTAAGTTACAGGTGCTGTTAGTTACACGAATTAGAGAAGCATCACATGATTTTTCAAACAGTGCCAATACTTTTGTCCACCCCCTTTTTTAGGTTTGGTGTGGAATTATATCCAATTTGGCTTTAGGACAATTCTTTTTGTGTTTTTTTCATTCAAGACAAATTAAATGAAGAGAATAATACCAAAGAATTTGTGATTGCAATCATTTTCAGGAAGAAACTGAGTATTATCTGACAGAATTGCAGGGGTGCCAATACTTTTGGCCAGCACTGTATATAGAATTTTTGTTTTTTTAGATATATGTATTTTTTTTTGTGTGGTTTAGAAAATTCCAAAACTTCGGACAAAAAAAAAAGGTAGTTTGTTATTATTTTTGATGTCACTGTGTTGTGGCCTGATTTTAGCATCACGAGCTGTTTTTATTTTACAATTTCGGGGTGCTTACAACGTTCCAATTGTTTTTTTGTTGCATTTTTTTGGGAGAGGTGCAGTGACCACAACATTCAGGCCTTATTCTTTTTTCTTTACCCTTTTTACCATATGGATTAATTATATTTTCACAGATCGGATTTTGACGACAACAAAAAAGTTTATTTTTTTTATCTCCAATTTTGAATTGAGAAAAGTTGTGGTATTCAAACTTCTACATTTCCTATTTAAAAAAATAAATTCATTTTACTATATTTTGTAATATTTATATGGGACCTGACCCTGCGATTTTTTAATTACTCTCCCGTAATTAAATATTACACTATATAGTGAATTTAACTATCTTTGAAGCCTTTATTGGAGTGCAAAAGTGGCAATGACGGGGGCTTTCATCTGGCCAGAGTAACACATGTGAACCCCACAATCACACTGTGAGGAGTGAGGGGGGACGAGCGGTGATGAGCACTTCTATCACCTCACCTCTGGGATCGCACCACTTAGTTGATGGATTTTGAGATTGTCAGTAATGATCAGAGATAGCTTTGATCACTGCTGTTACAGGCAAATTTTGGCTGTATAACACAGCCGACACCTGACTTATGAGAAGCGAGGTCAGCACCTGAGTCCACTCTGCACGCTAGCACCCGACATGTGCTGTACATGTAAGGCGGAGGTTGGAAAGGAGCCAAAGGGTTCTCCCAGCTTAGCAATTTATCATGCCTGCCCCCACCCCCCGCTATGTTATACAACCCCTTTCACTCCGGCATTTATCCGCTCCGCTCTTCTTACTAAATCCTGTAAAATCCCAAAGTTGATTTTTTTTTTTTTTTTGCGCCTGGCACCACATTGTGCAACTTTTCTAGCAGAGCGCTGGATAACCCCAATTACCCTATATGTCAAGATATAAATTACTACTACCCCCCAGCATGCAATGCCTGCTTATAAACTACAACCCCCAGCATGCAATGCCTGCTTATAAACTACAACCCCCAGCATGCAATGCCAGCCTATAAACTACAACCTCCAGCATGCAATGCCTGCCTATAAACTACAACCCCCAGCATGCAATGCCTGCCTATAAACTACAACCTCCAGCATGCAATGCCTGCTTATAAACTACAACCCCCAGCATGCAATGCCTGCTTATAAACTACAACCCCCAGCATGCAATGCCTGCTTATAAACTACAACCCCCAGCATGCAATGCCTGCCTATAAACTACAACCCCCAGCGTGCAATGCCTGCTTATAAACTACAACCCCCAGCGTGCAATGCCTGCTTATAAACTACAACCCCCAGCGTGCAATGCCTGCTAATAAACTACAACCCCCAGCGTGCAATGCCTGCCTATAAACTACAACCCCCAGCATGCAATGCCTGCTTATAAACTACAACCTCCAGCATGCAATGCCTGCTTATAAACTACAACCCCCAGCATGCAATGCCTGCCTATAAACTACAACCCCCAGCATGCAATGCCTGCTTATAAACTACAACCCCCAGCATGCAATGCCTGATTATAAACTACAACCCCCAGCATGCAATGCCTGCTTATAAACTACAACCCCCAGCATGCAATGCCTGCTTATAAACTACAACCCCCAGCATGCAATGCCTGCCTATAAACTACAACCCCCAGCATGCAATGCCTGCCTATAAACTACAACCCCCAGCATGCAATGCCTGCTTATAAACTACAACCCCCAGCATGCAATGCCTGCCTATAAACTACAACCTCCAGCATGCAATGCCTGCCTATAAACTACAACCCCCAGCATGCAATGCCTACTTATATACTACAACTTCCAGCATGCAATGCATCAGGCACAGCAGCGCCCTCTATGGCTGTGACACGGCGGCTCCCCACACACCGCTCCCCGGGATAGTTACAATGCCGGGCGCTCTTGCACAGGGTCTCCGCCAGCTTCTTCAGGTTCTTGCGGTTCATGGCGGCCACATGCTGGGACATGGCGAGGTCTGCTGGGGGTTGTAGTCCGCGGACTCCCGAGACGTTGTGGAAATCTCTCAGCAACGCTTCAGCGGCACAACAAGTGTAGCCATGGTAACGGCTAGAGCCAATCGGCTTCAGCGCCCCTAAAACGTCATCACATCTGCGCCTTATATCTTATTGGTCACTTCTGTAACGTGGGCGACACGTGACTGTATAAAAGCACCGATGCCTTCTCAGCTGAGGCAGTTGTTTCTCGTGAGTGTACACGGTGATGTAATGTATATGGATTAGATGGGGCGTCTGTATTAAGTAATGTATGGCAAAAGGAGGACATGAAAAACTGCTATTAATGATCAACACAACATTTCCAGCCGCAGTTATTTTCCCCTCAGTGTCCCTATAACATTGTCAACCAGACATTATTGGCTCTCACACCATGGGAGAAAAGTATTGGGACACGTGTCTAATCTTTGAATTAGGGTTTCTCATTGCACCCCTGTGTATAACTTCCGACCCCATCGCCCCCAGTATATAACTTCCAGCCCACCCCCCCTCCCCCCACACACCGTCTGCCATTACTAACATGTGACAGCGGCTGGTGGAGCAGAGCGGTCCTGTAATAGGAGCCACCGGGGTAACAAGTCCGTCCATGACATTTCTTCCTCCTAAATTTTACCCTATCACCTGTGAGTGATATTATTGAGAAGAAGAAAACTCAGCCACGAAGTGGAGACCCCGTAACGTTACAGAGCAGGGAATAAGTGCTGAGGAGCAGAGGGCAGAAAAGTCACCACCGCTCTGCTGACCCCATAACTGCAGAGTCCAGACCTCAGCCTCATCTAACTCCTTTGTGATGATCTAGAATGGAGAGTCCAGACCTCAGCCTCATCTAACTCCTTTGTGATGATCTAGAATGGAGAGTGTGAGCTCAGCCTCCCCCAACATCAGTGTCGGCACGGATTTACCCTATGGTGGTTTTTATGGGCTGTAATTTATGCCCCTGACAGCCACACAGCCGGTTGTCATCCTCAGTAACTTTATGGAATTTTCACTGCACATTTACCATCAAAAGTTGTACATAAGATGTGGATTTTTGTAGCCAATTTGTCAAAGGCGTAGAATTGCTGCCTTTGTGAATCCGTCCTTAGTCCAGCTTCACGGTCCATGTGTGGACCACGATTTCTGGACCGACCACAATAGCTTTGTAGTCATATACGAGGTCAGAAGACCCTCAACCGATCCAGAAATTACTCAAGATGTGTGAAGCTGGCCTAAGGGTATGTTCACACAAGGTAGATTTGTTGCAGAAATTTCTAAGAATAAAAATCATATCCACTCATCTGACTGAGGTTATTTCCATAGCAAGTGCAGAGCTTTCTCCAAACCTTATTCAGACGAATGTAAAAGAAGCGCAACACAAGTCTGAGCTGAACGAATGGTCAGTTCACTGAGAAATAGTATTACAGCTGCATATTTAAGTCTAAGGGGAGAGGTGGAGGAAAAAGCACAGTGAGAAAACAAGCAGAAGCAGGGAGGCAGGCAGATTTTGTTACAGCTTTCTAATAACTATTTTATTTCACAATAGTGCTGCACTCGCAGCTGCACGGCCCGGTAGTGCAGGACCATGTCCTCCATGCTGCTGCAGCTTTTTAACATGAGCTACCCCTCATGTCTGTGCTGTGCATGAGAGCCATCATAGCAGCTAGTCTCTACCCACTAACTCAGAGACAACTGAAAATTAGGGATAGAACCTGCAGGGGAGAAAAACTGGTGATATAATGGCCAGGAATAGTGTTATTCTTATTCTGTACAGTTCAGCTGAAATGAAAAGGAATACTTGAAAATCCGCTAAACCAGGACACGTACTAAGTTGTCTTTTTTTAGCTTGGAATACTTTTTTGAAAAAAATGTGACATGAATACCCGTAAACTATATGATGAAAAATGATGCACACAACCATTAATTAATTAATATTTTTATTTCAATGTATAATTCACTTTCATAAAACAGGACGAGTTCAAAGCGGGTTTGGTACCGAAAGTAGCTCAGCTTCAATATGAAGCCGTTAAATATATAGATATATTTATATAAAAAATACAAAACAAATGTAGCTTTATTCACGCTAAACGTTATCGAGGTAAAACAGTCAGACTGATATTCACTATTGATAGCGTCAGCTGCGCATGTATAGTGGGTGGACACATGCAAAATATCAATGGGGGGCTGAGTGGAGGGACAATCTGACATCCCTTGGGGACATTACTGTGATAATACATCAATGTCACTGTGTACTGCTGGCACCGTCCCCAAAAAAAAGGAAAAAAAATAAATTAAATCAAAATGCACCATTTTCTGCAGAACTACGAGTCCCTGCATACTTTACAACCTCTGGGTGATGGGGTCAATAGTCCATAGTGTTTGCGGCAATGGAGAAAAGCAAATTCTTTATAATGCCGATACTAATACTGATACTGGGGGAGTAGCTAACGCTAATAAAGCAAATAACCCTTGGGGTTTTCACACTTTCTCCAAACTGAAAAATAACTCTTGGATCGGCAGGATCCGACCTATGGGAACCCATCAGTCCTGCGAATGATTTGGTGCTGTGTCATTATTTTTTCCCCAGCACAGTGACTCTCTCCGATCATTCTGCAGCAGAGACAGGTGTCAGAGAGCGCTGCTCTGAAGGGAGAAGGGGCTGCAACTAGTGCCTCCTTTATTCTCAAGGACCAAGAAATCAGCTATCATTAGCAGACGTAAAAAATGGTGTCCCTGTTGCCAAGCCCCCCCTCAACCCAAACTGGCTGCTAGAGACGACCCTACATAAAGCATTATGGCTGTCAGGACTTTTTTTTAGTATAGTTTATCCAAACCCAGTCATCAAATTCTCTTAAATTATATTTTAAGACGTTCTTTAAAGGTTTGTTCCAAACATTGAAAGTTATCTCCTATTTACAGGTTAGATGATAACTTGTGGATCAGTAAGAGTCTGACCACTGGGACCCCCAACAATGGCTCCAAAATGCCCTTTAGAGTGTTGTGCTGACTTTGGGATACCACCGCTCCATTCATTTTCCATGGGACTACCAGGGATAGACGAGCGCTATAGTCTTAGGTAGCCATCGCTGGCAGTCCCATAGGAAATGAATTGAGGGGTGTAGTATGGCCAGTGGTTGGACCCCCACTGATCAGAACGTTCTGACCTATTCTGTGGATAGGTGATAACTGTATATGTTGAGATTACAAAAACATGGCTGTGTTCTTTCTAAATGCCCAATAGTGGTCAACAGGTTGTGTATATTACTGCTCAACACCATTCACTATATAGTAGAGTTGCAATATCAGACAACCAATGGACAGGTGTGGCGTTGTCTTTGTTAGAAAGTCTTCGTTGGATTTTGCAAGCAATTTACCCTTAGCCCCGTTATCTTCAACAATCCTTTACATTCTGAACTTTTGTCATCTCTCCCTCTGCACCTCTAGACTACATTTCCCAACAGACATAGCTGAATCTTTCCCACAGCTCCCTCACTCCCACCCTCTGTGCCCGCTCACTCCACCTACAAAGCACCATCCTGAGACTCTGACAGTCTCAAGATGGATAAAAATTACTGCTCACACAGATGCTCCCTCCAAATATTACTCCCACTTCACCTAATATTCTGACTCCGGTGTTGGCATTGAAACCACATGGGCTCGGTGTACTTTCCTTTCAAAGCACAGACAGGAAATCTCTGTACTCTGTGCTTTGAACAGACTGTAGCAAAAAGTAAGGAGCTGGAGGTCACATCCCCGACATGTCCAAGCTCAAAAACGGAGGATAATTTTAACAGCAAGTAAATTATGAAGCGTTTGAATTTCTCATGGGCTTTACTGTGTTTTCTTAATCTGCGTGCCCCAGAATACCCTAACTGTGAGGAAGCTCCAGGCTGGTTGTCCCATCCCACTAAAGACTGGAGCAGGTTACTGCCTTGTGCTAAAGTTCTGTTGTGTTGTTGGGACTGGAAGAAAAATCTACATTTTTTTTTTTTATTTTATTTTTTTATTATTTTTAAAAAGACCATTTTTTTTCCAGCATCTATGCTGCGAGTTAGTAAGGGGTCAATTCATCTCACTGTACATTTGATGTGGTTCTAGGCTTTGTACCGATGGACACAGATCATCCGGGGAGGAATTCTCCTTATTATTGCTTTATTCTAATACATTTATTGGGTTGTGAAATTGTCAGAATTAACAACCCATAAATGCATCTACCTCACCTACATCCGATCTGCACTATACGCCATCGCACTGATACATGTTTGAGGGGCTCGTCCAGTAATGCAGCCGATCGCATCTCCCGCCGGAGGTTTAAAAAAGTGAAGACGGGAGCGGCTGCTGGTCAAATTGCCTCCCTTGTAGTCTTGGTCGGTGGACGGGTCGCGCTCCTGCTGTCTCTTTACAACTTCAATGTTTCTGTTTAAAAAAAAGTGTGTTATTTTTATTTTTTTTAACTAAAAACATTTTTATGCCTTCATATAGGAGTCCCTGTAATCCCCCGATAATGCAGACGTAGGCCGCTCCCAGTCTATAACAAAGGCTCGTGCACACAGGGGAGCACTTTCTGCATCAGGGGATAGGTGCAAATCCTGATTGCTGCCTATGCACTGGACCACTTCCTCGTCGTGCTCCGTGCCTCACTGACCGCACTCGTTTACAGCAGGTCCATGGCTACTGTATCTCTCAGTGTGGCGATACATTTAGGATACTGAGGTAATATTGCTTTATGTGGTACCAGGACGAATACACCCTACCCCCCCCCCCCCATCACAGATAATACCATTACCAAAAGCATCGAGAAGCGAACGTGACGCCATTTTCCTGAAGGATGTTCATCTGGTGAGATTCTCGTTACTCTATGAAACAGTCGATTGCGGCACAGAAGATCTAATTACAGAAACGATGGATGAATGTCGGCTTTTCACAGTCATTGCGCGTGTGCGGCGGCGGAGTCTACGGCTCGTCACTCAGAATCGGAGCTGGAGGCGTGAGATTTATTTTTCTTCTTGCCGTGTTTCTTGTGCTTCTTCTTCTTCTTGCCTTTATACTGTAATATGAGGGAACAGTGTTAGCATTGTATGAGAACTAGAGAAAGGGACACAATATGACTTTTTGCACAGACGTCATTCTGCGGTGCTGTTCTTAGAAGCCACAGACAATGTCCGATGCCGTCGGCCGATCTTGTCCGTTTACCCACAGATTGCCATGGTTGACAGTGATATATCACACGGATAACTTATGGGGCCCCTGGATAACAGGTGCACTTCTCAATGAGTTGTTCATGTATTGATCTACCCAACAGCACGAATGGACGCCTCAGAAACTTACAGCTTTCTCTTCACTGCTTTTTTTCCTTTTCCCGCAAGCCTAAAAACAGAAACTTTGTTAGCATATTTTAACAACATAATGATGTATATTTAATGGTATTTGTAGAAAATATAATGACCAGATGTGAAAGACTAGCCTGAGTTTCACAGTTTAAAAACACACATTTCTACCCCAATTCCTGATAAAGGAAAGAAACACAATTTATCGGCAGATATAGGGTCAATCTGTAGGTAAATAGTGTTTAATGATTGGGGCCGGCTGCCTTAAAAGGGGCAGCGGCTACAGGGTGGAAATACACTGTGTTCCAAATTATTATGCAAATAATATTTTCTCAGATTTTCCCAAATTACCTATATGAATTGCAGTCATTGTAATTTTCCAGTCAAATAACTATTAGAGTACAATTGAAAGGTTTTTGTACAAACTGCCTATGATAACAGGATATTTAAAAAAAAATAAAACACTCAAACTGCACTGAAAATACATGTTACAAATTATTATGCACAGCAGAGTTTTCAACCTTTTCATTTTAATAAAGAACAAAAAAATGGTCATTTTTGAAATTATAAGCATTAGCAGGTTATTACAAACTGAAATCAAACAGTTTTCAACTCAAAACTTTATTCTAGGTGATGTTACATTTGCACATAGGACCCCTTGTTCGAAAGGAGCTTCTGAACTCTCTCGTCCATTGAATTTGTCAGGTTTTGGATGGTTTCTGCTTCAATTGTTTTGCATGAGGACAGAATACCCTCCCAGAGCTGTTGCTTAGATGTGAACTGCCTCCCGCCATCATAGACACTCCTTTTGATGATGCTCCAGAGGTTCTCAATGGGGTTGAGGTCAGGGGAGCATGGGGGCCACACCATAAGTTTGTCCCCTTTTATGCCCACAGCAGCCAGAGATGCAGATGTGTTATGTGCAGCATGAGACGGGGCATTATCATGCATGAAAATGATCTTGCTGCAGAATACACGGTTCTTCTTCTTGAACCATGGAAGGAAGTGCTGTTTGAGAAACTCAACATACATTATGGAGTTCATCTTTACCCCTTCAGGGATCCTAAAAGGGCCAACAATCTCTCTCCCCATGATTCCAGCCCAAAACATTACTCCACCTCCTCCTTGTTGGCGCCGTAGCCATGTTTGCATGGGGTGTCCATCAACCAGCCATCCTCCACTCCATCCATCTGGACCATCGAGCGTTGCACGGCACTCATCGGTGAACAAAACAGTTTTGAAGTCAGTCTTCATGTATTGTTTGGCCCACTGGAGCAGTTTCTGCTTGTGTACAGTGGATAGAGGAGGACGACAGGATGGCTTACGCACAGCTGCAAACCTCTGAAGGACCCTGCATCTTGTTGTTCGGGGGACGTTGGAGGCACCTGCAGCTTCAAAAACTTCTCTGCTGCTATGACAAGGCTTTTTTGCCGCTGCTCTTTTAACCTGACGTAATTGACTGTAGAAAAGAGTCCCAAATTTTCCCTTATCAGCACGCACACGTGTGTACTGTGAATCAGCTACATACTTCTTGATTGTGCGATGATCAGGATGAAGTGTCTTGGCAATATTGATTGTAGTCATGCCTTGACCTAAACACTCCACAATTTGTTGCTTCTCAGCAGCCGACACATCCTTTTTCTTTCCCATTTTGGCAGAAAATGTAGGCTGCTTAATAATATGGGACAGCCTTAAGTAGTCTTGACTTTCATTGGACACACCTGCCATACTATCTAACACAGGTGTCTGCAATTGCTTACAGTGATATAAAGAGCCCTGACACACATCACCATCAATGAGTTTATCTGCCAAACAAAAAAATTCTTACCTTATCACTCCGAAACACTTTTTGCATAATAATTTGGAACACAGTGTAAAGTTATATCCTCCCTGTGGCTGCTCAATTCCAGTCATCGGGGCAGTGTGGGGAGAGGTTACAGTCATCAAACGGTACACAGCGAGTGCGGCTGTAATTACTCTCAGGACAATCATTTACAGCGTGTGTGTGCGTGCGCAGCTGTCAATGTGCCGGCGAGTGATTACAGAGCGCTCTCTTTAGTGTTTGGTGACTGTAACCTCTCCCTGCACCGTCCCGATGACTGGAATTGTGCAGCTTCAAGGAGAATAAAGCGTAATTTTCTTCCTATAGCCGCTGCTCCAGAAAGCCGGCTACACAGAATTTAAACATTATTTACCAGCAGATTATACAGGTAAATAGCGTTTCTTGAGGTGACAGATTTCCTTTAAGAACACATGCACACTCGAGTGAACCGAGTGTACATGTGTATGAGGTGGAGAAATAACAGTCTGATCCTGCAGTCACGTTGTGTTCTTGTTCAACTACTTTGGCATAAAGGCATAAAAGAGGGGGACAAATAGAAGAAAATCTGCAGGCACAGACTGCTCCGGACACGATGGGCTATGGCAAAATTGGTAAAAAATAATTTGGTTACAGTCACTGCATCGGAGGATCGGTCACGTGTCGCAGATTTCGACAAAACAAAACCCCCAAATCATATCCCAAATTATTGTATCCATCATTAGATGTGTGATACCTTGTGTAAACTGCTCGTAAAGCTTCCAGAGCCTCCGGCAGCAGATGTGACCACAGAACCCAACAAGCCTCTTAAGACAATGGGGGTCCGTGAGGTGGTGTAAACAGGATCTACAACACAGTGTGAACGCAGCCCTTTGTGGCTTTCCAGCTTATTGCATTGTCTGAAAATAGACAAGAGAAAATATCCCGACACCCACTGACCTCATCTACTGACTCTGATCCAGACGAAGACTCAGAAGACAAGTATCTCTGATTGTCACCATCCGGATGCCGTCTCTTCCTGCTTTTCCCGTCCTTCAGTTGAACAAAAACAATTAATGGTAATTAATAAGTAATAGTTATGACACAATTGGTACAATTATCCATTGCACTGATCTGGCCTTAAAGGGGTTTGATCATCATCATAAAGAAGTAAAATGCTTCTAATTCTATAGTTTATCGCTCGCTGCCTAGGTTACAAACCGCTTCAGCGCGACTCTGATGTAGCAGCACCGCATCCCCCCCCTGCTGGCAGCACCGCACCCCCCCCCCCTGCTGGCAGCACCGCACACCCCCCCCCCCTGCTGGCAGCACCGCACACCCCCCCCCCTGCTGGCAGCACCGCACCCCCCCCCCTGCTGGCAGCACCGCACACCCCCCCCCCCCCTGCTGGCAGCACCGCACCCCCCCCCCCTGCTGGCAGCACCGCACCCCCCCCCCCCTGCTGGCAGCACCGCATCCCCCCCCCCCCCCCCCCCCGGCAGCACCGCATCCCCCCCCCCCCTGCTGGCAGCACCGCATCCCCCCCCCCCCCTGCTGGCAGCACCGCATCCCCCCCCCCCCCTGCTGGCAGCACCGCATCCCCCCCCCCCCCTGCTGGCAGCACCGCATCCCCCCCCCCCCCTGCTGGCAGCACCGCATCCCCCCCCCCCCCTGCTGGCAGCACCGCATCCCCCCCCCCCCTGCTGGCAGCACCGCATCCCCCTCTGCTGGCAGCACCGCATCCCCCTCTGCTGGCAGCACCGCATCCCCCCTGCTGGCAGCACCGCATCCCCCCTGCTGGCAGCACCGCATCCCCTCTGCTGGCAGCATCTCAGAGCAGTATCCCGCGAGGAACAGAAGAGTTGTGCTCCTGAAACCCCTTTAAGAACCCAGGATTTTTTTTTTTTCTTGTGCGCTGTAGTTTTTTCCTGTCCTGTTTTTCCCCGAGATCCATAACCATATGAGGGCTTGTTTTTTTGTTTTTTTTTAAGTTGTAGTTTTGATTGACACCACTTTACCATAAAATGTACTGGAACAATGGGGAAAAAAATTCAAGTGCAATGAAGTCACAAACCCCAAAAAAAAAAAAAAAGTTCCGTTATGGCTTTTTGAATTTTATTTTTATTGTGGAATTCATTGTTCAGTAAAAATGACCTGGCAACATAATTTTTCAGGCGAGTACGATTATGGCGATATCAAACTTTTTTTTTTTTATTATAATTTGTTGTGGTTTTTTTTGTTTTGTTTTTTTTTGTTTTTTTTACAAATTTCAGATTTTTTTTTCTCTCAAATTTTTTTTTTTTTTAACCTGTAAAAAAAAATTATCAGAAACTTGTAGAAAAAAAAAAAAAAAACACAAACAATTTTGTTTGTGTTGCCATATTCTGAGACTCGAACCTTTTTGTTTACAGCCACGTAACTGTTTGAGGGCTTGTTTTTTTGCACCCTGAGCTGAATGTTTTTATTAATACCATTTTGATAGCTTTTCATTGTATTTTTATGAGACGTGTGGCAAATGAAAAATGGCAAGTCTGGCGTTCCAATTTTTTGTAACATACGGTTTAAATAATTTTGATCAGACCCGTTTTGACCAGGACGATGCCAAAATGTCTATTTTTATTTTATTTCTTTATTTTGGGGGCAATTTGAATTTATATTTATTTTTTTTTTTACATTTTTTACTTTACTTTTTAGTCCCCTTAGGGCACTTGAACCTTCTTTTGCTTGATCGTTTATACTATATACTGCGGTTCTCCTATTAAGCTCAGCCTGTGTGGACTGATGAGAGCTGGTGCACGTGTCATTGAAGTCCTGCTGTCAAGAACTGCCAGCAGCATTTAAATGGTTAAAACAGCAGCGATCAGAGTGTGCTCCGGTCGCTGCCATTTCAGGCATATGCCGGCTATGTAACACAGCCGGCATCTGCCTGGTATAAAGCAGGATCAGCTCCAGAGCAGATTTCATGCCTTCCTTAGGGATTGATAAAATGTACATCATAGGTCGTTAAAGTGCTGTGCCCTCGCTGGGTTATGAATGTAGCGGAGCTACAATAACACACACGATCGATAAAACTGGCAGAGTTTTTGTAGATGATGCAAGAGGATGATATGCCCCATGATAAGAACCATTTTTTCATAGGGATATAATTTGCATTGTGGCTAATATCTATTCATAAATGCTATTTTACCAAAAAGTGTTCCAATTCTGGAAAACAGAGACACCTGTCAGATGACAGGGGGGAGATTTTCACATTTTCTCACCTTCTCTTTCTCGTGCTCACCTCTGGACTTCTTCTTCTTCACAGAATCCTATAAGGGAGAAATAATATATTAAGAATTTATTCAGCGGAGTGGAATAACTCTTTAAAAAAGGGATTGTCAAGGATTAGAAAAAAAATATTGTTGCTTTTTTTTTTTTATTCTTAAACAGCGCCATCCCTGATTATAGGTCGTGTGTGGTACTGCAACTTGAAATTAATGGAGCTGAGCTGCAATACCATGTTCAACCATTGATCAGGGATGGTGCTGTTTCCTGAAAAGAAAGCAGGCATGTTTTTCTAATAGTTGACATTAACGGTTTCTTTAAAGCCAGCCATTAGTACAGCAATGTGAGCAGATGCTTTTTCCAAAGAGTCATGAACTCTTCCTCATCTGCGATTCAAGAAAGCATTTATGCTGTTTGCAAAGGTCCCCGTATATCTTATGTAGCTGGTGGCGACAGCTATTCCTCCATATCCCACCTTATACATATGTACGCTCAGTTCAGTTGAGCATGCATGTGTACGTAATAGGATTTGGGGAATAATCAGACACCTCTGGCAGCAGAAGAAAGGATCAGGCATGTTGAATGCAATAAGCCCAATACTTCCTTCCCCAGAAATCTGACATGAGATGGTCCTGCTAAAATGAGTGGTTTTCCAACGCTTATCTATTATGTATGCGCCTCGTCACTTAGGATACTGAATAAGATTTCTCCTGCTCATGTAATCAGGTCTCTTGGGGAAGCACATTATGGCTCATACCTTGCTCTCAGACTCCGAGACGCTGTCGGACGTCCGGTGGGAGGAGTGCTTCTTCTTCTTCTTTCTTTTTGAAGTTTTTTTCTTGGTCTATAAAAATAAAATGCACAAATAAAAATACCAAAATGAAACTTTCCACAACACAAAGCGGTGTGTGTGCACAGTATCACAGTTACGGCAGGGGATAAGGATTTACATCACTGAGGCACCGAACAAGAAGGGGCTTTCTATAGACAATGATGGGAAAGTTTTCCCTTCTTATAACCAAGTATAGCAAATTTCTCACGCCATTCCTCACGCCTTTCCTCCCGCTCCTTTCCTTATAAAGTTATTGTCAGCGATCGCACCTTTCGTTATTCATGATTATCTACTACCCTTAAATTATTGATTAAAACGCTGTGGTCATTGTAAAGTTTCAACTCCCAGCAGGCAGCCATGGAAAGCTCGCTTCACAATAATCGTGATGATCACCTGACGAACAAGCAAAGCGTACGTTCGTTCGTCAGGTGAAATGATTTTTTGACTTGCTTAAAATAAAAAAAATATTTTCGGCAACACATAGTCCACGTGCTGCTGAGCAAAAAAGACAGCTGATGCAAACTGAACAATCTATTACTGATTATTCTGTACGCATAGTCAGTGTGGCCGGCCTATCTAAATAAGCTATTAAAAATTCACGACTGTCAAACATGTAGGTTGTTTATCGTCGCAGATCATTTAATGTAAATGAGCCCTTAGACCATACGTGTCAAACTCTGGCCCTCAGGGTGATTATATTTGGCCCACAATGCCGTGTGGACGACCATGTGGGGCCCCATTTTACTGTGTGGACGACCATGTGGGGCCCCATTTTACTGTGTGGACGACCATGTGGGGCCATTATTCTGTATGGAGGGCTGTATGGGATTCACAGTTGGTGGATCATACTGTGTTGGGGTCACAATACTTTGCCAGGGGAGTTGAGGGGGTAGGGGTTACAGTAGGGTCATCATACCATGTGTGTGGAGGAATTCACTGTGGAGGTATCATACTGTGTTTGGGGGGCACTTTTGTTGGCATCATACTTTATGAGGGCAATGAAAGGACAATCTAGGGGCTTTAATAGGAGGAAAATTACTCTGAAAGGGCTGCAAAAAATTGTGAGATATGCTTGTCTGTGACCCCACCGAATATTAAGGTTTTTTTTTTGTTGTTTTTTTTTTTATAATTAAGGTTGGCCTGAGAATTTGTCCAAGTTTGTAATTTTGGCCCTCTGTGTATTTGGGTTTGACATCCCTGCCTTAGACTAAAGCCCACCATACACATTAAATGGCTGTCGACTAAACGATGGTTCGGCCGGCAGTCATCCTGGCCGTCGCTTCCATAGACAGGTGCACTTCATTGGCCAAGTACTCCTGTGTTCTCTATGAGAGCCATGCCGAATTGATAAAAAATTGTCCGGGATCCCCATACAAGTTAGAGTTTCGGCCGAACCCGATGATGTTGGCGGCTTTGTCCGATATGAGTCTAATGCTTACGGTGAATTTAAATGTCGGCTAATCTTTGTGGATCAGTCTATATCGGCAGGTTTGTCAAAGGGGACGTTAGCACGCATCGGGGTGTTGGAACAAGGGACTGCAAATTAATACAACATAGGATTATAATGGGACAATGGGGGTAACAACTTGTGCACTCACCTCGTTATCAGATTCGTCAAAGCTGCTGGGAGAAGGAGAACGCGATGATGCAGAAGAAGATGATGAAGAAAACTTGACCACAGACAACAAGAAGTGAAACTTGTGAGACGCATATTAGAAATAAACCAAGAGATAACCAACCCGAAACAAAATCATAGACGCAAACACAACGTGGCTCTGTCCGCACCCAGTGCGTTTGCTGCTAGAAAAATGGCTTAAAGGATTGTCTAGAACTAGAAATACACGGCTGCTTTCATTCATAAACAGCGGCACACATATCCACAGGTTCAGTGTGATATTTCTGCTCAGCTCCATTGAAGTGAATGAAGCAAAGCTGCAATACCCGACACGACCCATGGGTAGGAGCGGTGCTGGTTTTGGAAGGAAGCAGCTGTGTATTTCTGGTGCTGGACAACCCCTTAAAGTTTACTTATTCGGTCCATTCAGCAATCTTACATTTGCTTCTGTAATTACATTTCACTTGTAGAATTAGCGAAGAGATGAAAGCTGTTCTCACCCCACCAGATTTCTTCTTTTCTCTTTTTCGTTTCTACAGAGACAGGATAAAGGTAAAATAAATAAATATATATATATATATATATATATATATATATATATATATATATATATATATATATATATATATATATATATATATATATATATATATATATATATATATATATATATATACACACATACATACATATACCTATACAGTCCAGCTAATTTTCATTTTCATGTAATATAGGTTATGCTTTATCTGCTCTCTCATGTTGCAACCAACATTTTAGGAATTAAATTAAAGGGGTATGCTCATCTCCAAGATCCTATACCAATATGTGGTAGAATAATAATATTAGCAAATACCTCCAATTAGAAATGTAGTATAGTTCTTCTGATTCACTATGTCGTTTAACCCATGTGCAGGGCATTGCAGCAGCTTAGATATCCATGGTGACCACTCATATAGTGAGTTAGTTAACCGTTAGTGGTCGTAACCATGGATACCCAAGATACTACAATACCCTGCACATGAGGAAAGGGAATTAGAGATTCAGAAGAACTATACTACCTTTCTAATTGGAGGTATTTGCTAATATTAGTATTACACTTGGTTATGTTTTTAATTAGTCGTATTCTTTAATTCGTCTTTTCAATACAAGATTTTGGAAAAAAGTAAAGAAATCCCTGTCCTTTCAGCAACCACTGAGCTCTCCCCAGTGTGTGTCCGCAGTAGAGACGCTCAGGTCTGAACATGGAACCATCGGTCATTTTCTAATAGTAATTTCTTACCTCCTTCTTCTTGGAGGAATTATCGCTTCCACTGATGATTTTCTCTCTGTGTTTTTCCAGCTCCTTCCTCCAACTCTATAGAGAAATATACATCAAGCAAATAGTTTAATATTTTAATGCAATAGATATTAGCAAAATACTCTAATCACATAAAGTCGTATGTGAGAAGAACTTTCTCCGATGGGAGAAATCTTATTGATGCTAGTGAGGTGTAGGCAGCAGCCTCGGAGTGTCCCGCGTGATGTAAACAGTAATATCAGTGTCTCCTATGTGATGTATATACAGCAGTCTCAGTGTCTCCTATGTGATGTATATACAGCAGTCTCAGTGTCTCCTATGTGATGTATATACAGCAGTCTCGATGTATATAGAGCAGTCTCAATTTCTTCTATGTGATGTATATATTGCAAACCTCTTACTACTTGAGTTCCATATATGTAACGTGAGCAATGATGAATTTCCCACTATGAGAAGACTTGCAGTGTACTGTACATCTGTGTTCAGTACGACTTACTGCTGAGAGTGCTTTACAAAACTTATCAATGCAAAAATTCACCTGCGCTCCAGACTGACGCAAACGTGGAAAAGCAGTTACAAGTAGAAACATCATCAATACCACCCAACATCACAGCAGCTCCAAAGAGAAGCAGCTCCAGCCGTCACATTAGGGGCGAGGTTTAAATGTTCGACCAAATATAGCAGGATAAATTTCAAGTTGATGATCAGCATAAATATCCAAATGGCCCTTGGCAAAAAAAAGGTTCCCCATCCTTGGTTTACAGCAACTGGGACTATGCTGGCATTGATGTAAAAAAAAAAAAAAACAAACAAAAAAAAAAGCTGGACCCCATTTTTCCTTGAACTTGCATCTACATATGGTGGTTATTGGCGTGGCCTGATGCTTCCTCAATATTCAGGACAGAAAAGGTGAGCTGGTGGTTTATGAATTATTATTATTTTTATATCTTTTCATCTCTTAGAATAAATAGAATATAGCTGAGCCAAGACCATAGGATGAGGAAACCAGAAAATCATTACAATTAATAAAATAAGAAAAGAAAAAAAGGTAAAAGGATGAACTGAGTGAAATGGTATAACTGAAGGAGGCAGATCGTGAGCATTTCCTGACTGCTCCATTTATACAGGGGACTGTTCTCAGAATTGCTGGGGATCCAGCAGTCGGACTGCAGGAATTATCCGTTTATCACCTATACTATGAATAAGGTATAAATGTATGTAGTGGGAAAACCTTTTAAGTGACCTGACAGCGAGTACCTCATTCATCTTTTCTTCAAACTCTGCCAGTGCCCGCGAACCTTTCTTCTTCTTCTCCAGCTGCTCCTTGACTTCTTCCCTACAGAAAGCAAGGAGATACAAAGCTTATAAAGGGCTTTTCCAGTACAGTGATATAACTGGACGCTTGCCTATCGGCATACCCAGCTCCTCTTCTAAATATCCTGCCTGGCACGACATCATGTCGCAGTGATAAAGTCGTACCAGGCTGACTAATTAGTGATATCTGGTTAGATGCCAGGGGGTGTGTAAGCCAACTACCTCTTTATGCTGTTTTACATCAAAGAACAACTCACCACGTAGGTCTTGGTCTGCTGAGATAATCCTTTATGGTTGGACCTCCGGAAGAAGAGGGGCCCTTGGCTCGGGCCATAGCAATAGGGTTCATATATGCCTATGAGAGACAGAGCAAGACACATGAATTAAAGGAGATGTCTGGCTTTAAAAAATATATATATTTTAAATGTAATATTTTAAATAAAAAAATAATTGAAAAGGATCAAAATTTACATCAAACAAGACAGATGTGCCAGGTCCTCCATATACTGTTCTGCTGTTTGTTAACAGACATCTATATGGAGTTTCAAAAATAATCAGATGGGGTCAATTTCATTGAGTTTTTGCAGAGCAACACGAGGCTTCTGGGCAAATGTATTATCCTGCAAAAAAGAGAGGTGCCTTGGTAAAATTTTTGCTTAAAGGGGGTATTCCCATCTCCAAGATCCTATCCCGATATGTAGTAGGTGTAATAATAATAATATTAGCAAACACCTTAAATTAGAAATTAAATATAGTTCTTCTGATAATTTATGTCGCTTATCCTATGTGCAAGGCATTGCAGTAGCTGAGGTATATATGATTATGACCACTAGTAACTAATTGTCACTATAAGAGTGGTCATAACTATGGATACCTAAGCTAGTAAAATGTCCTGCACATAGGGTAAAAGACATAGCTTATCAGGAGAACTATACTACATTTCTAATCGGAGGTATTTGCTAATATTATTACACCTACTACATATTGGGATAGGATCTTGGAGATGGGAATACTCCTTTAAGTTCCAATTACGGGGTTAACTTTACTTAATAACAATTTTAAAAAGTGACAGAACATTTTCTGCTAAGATTTAGCACTGGTCAGAGTCACTGCTTGTTTTCAGTCAGGGGATTCTGGTCTGCTAGACTCAAGGACAGAGACCTATGAATATAATTATATACATATATTTACTTATTGGTGTGTGTGTATATATATATACACACACATAATAAATCTATATGTGGCCAGTAATATATAGAGCACACAAGCAGCATCCACCCCGGCAGTAATAACCCCGCACAGCAGGGGCAGTGCAGCCAGGACAGTGTACATGGTGTCTGACATCCCGGCAGTCGCAGCCCCGGCCTCTCTACCTACCACCCGGTTGTCCCGCTTCCCCATGTTGTCCTGAGCTCTCGGGGAGACTCCCGGGACTGAATCGTCTCTATCTGTGCCCGAGGCCTCCGAGACTGGACACACAGTAGAGCGTCGTGACAGAGAGAAAGAGGTGTCCGAATGTGACAGCGACCCCTACAGGATCGGAGCATATTACAGCCAGAGGAATCACAGCTAGTACAATGATATGTCTCTAAAATAAAGAAAAAAACGATTTATATCACTTTGTATGGAATAAATAATAATAATAATAAATTAAAATCTCGGTTCCGCCAATCAGTGGGGGTCCCAGCTGTCAGACCCTCAATGTTCAATAAATGATCACATATTCCGTATGACTTCTTTTCACCTGACAGCCCTCTTTTAAGGACGTTCTTTCATTTTTGCATTTTCACTTTTTCTTTGTCTCCTTCCAGAAGCCAGAACTTTTTATTATTTTTCTGCCCACATAGCCGTATAAGTGTTTTTTGTTTTTTTTGTAGGACGAGTTGCATTTTTGAATGACACCGTTCATTGTGCCATACTGAAAAACAAGGAAAAAAAATTCAAATACAGTGAAATGGTGAAAAGAAAAATGCAATTCCACCATTGTTTTCATCCATCGTGTTGTAAAAATTACTCGGCACCACAATTCTACATGTCTGTATGATTATGGGGATAAAATAAACTTGTATTTTTTTTATATATGAAAGTGGTAAAAAAAAAAAAACTCAGTATTTTGTAAAAACAATAATAAATACATTGGTTTCTGTCTCTAATTTCTGAAACCTAAAACTTTTTTTTTTAATTTTTCCATTCATGGAGCTGTGTGAGAGTGTTTTTTTTCTTGGCAAACTGACGTTATTATTGATACCATGTTGGGATACCTACAATGTTTTGATTGCTTTTTATTGCATTTTCTAGAGACTTTTTATGACTGAAAAATGATTTTTTTTTGCACTATATGGCGTTTACAATATTGGCTAATTATTATATTTTGACTTTTTTACAGGTGCAGTGATACCAAATATGTTTAATTTTTATTTCTTTATTGTTAAATTGGACACAGTGAGGTGATAGAAACTTTTATGTATATTTTTGTAAATATTTTTGAAAAAATATTTTTTTTCCTTTTTTGTGTAGCCTTCCCACTTCACCTCAGGAGAGTTGAAATGAAGGTTGTTTCATCACTTTTCTAAATAATATTGAAGTTTATAGTAAAAATTATGTACTTTATGAAGCATAGCCAAGATGGTAGCAATGGGGGTCTTCAGTAGACCCCCAGCTGCCATTACAACCCATTACCCTTCCTTGATTCTGTTATGGAGGCGATGGGAGCTGCAGGTGCATTTAAATGCCGCTGTCGGAGATTGACAGGAACACGAGGCCTCCTTCACAAGTCCTGATATTTCCAGTAGTGGAAAAACTAGTACCGGAGATATCAGTGTCCATATGCCGCATCAGTATGGCACGTACCAGTACCCGAGAAAAGCCATACATTTAGCGCTTTTCCCAGACACCGGGTGCTGAAGTCAGCTCTCATCATTGTCGCCTAGTCTCCCTGAGACCAGTGAGACCAGGCGACAATGATGGGAGTTGTATTCAGCACCGTGTGTGTATAAATAAAAAAACCTGCGTGGGATTCCACGTAATTTTCATAACCAGCAAAGGGAAAGCCGACCACGGGGGGCTGATGTTAATAATCTGGGAAAGGGTACAATATTCCTAAAGGTTCACAGGCTATTAATAACAGCTCACAGCTGTTTGGTTCGCTTTTACTGGTTAGTTTATGGGGGGGGGGGGTGCAGAAAAAAAATGAAGTAGGGTCCTCCTATAAATTCTAACCAGCAAAGGCTGAACAGAAAGCTGTGGACTGATATTTTTAATAGCCTGGGAAGGGGCCAGGGATATTGGCCCCCTCCCAGGCTAGGAACATAAGCCCTCAGCCACCCCAGAAATGGCGCATCATCTGGCGCTTAAAATAACAAACAATCCATTTGTCCTACAAAGAAAAGCCCAACTCAGCTACATCTGGATTTCATGGCTGAGCAGTGGCATGATGTGACCGCTCAGCCGTGAATCCAGGAGACACTGAGCTGAGTTTGGGAAGCTGCTTCAGTGACGAGCGGTAACGTCATTGAGGTTACCGCAGCTCACAGTCAACTGTTCCCATGCTAAGCTCTGTGTAAGCCAGCCGATGAATTGCGGTAGCCTTTATGACGTCACCGCTAGCACTGTGAAAACTGTCGCCACACTTACTGAAGACACTGACATGTGAAGGAGGCCTAAGAGTTATCAGAGATAACATCTATGGTGCACGCTCAGTTCCTGAGCTGATTCATACACCTGCACCCGATCTAGGACATACTATTTTGTCCTACATTAGAAAGAGGTTAGAGGAGTTGTTGTCCACTATTCGGATACGCCCTTCTTAAATACTGTATTCCCTGCAGTAAAATAAAAATAACAGATGACCACTTCCCACCGTTCCACCGATGTCGGGGTTGGATCTCACCAAAGATTATGCAGCATTATTATGCTGAGAGCTGCAACCAATCAGTAGCCACTAATGGCTGCAGTTCTCTGTGTGCTAAGCAGCCCACCCGTGAACGCTGATCCCTGCAGAGCTTACGTGGCATAACGTCACGCAAGCCCTGGGAGACTAGGTGCTGGTGAGAGATATGAGTAGCTGTAATTTTTATTTTACACTGTAAAATATAGTATGTATGAAGAAGATGTTCAAGTAGTGGCCAAACTATTAAAGTAAGTCCCATGCGACTGTTATTCACTTGCAAAGGTGTGCAAATACTAGTTTCCCATAGCAACCAATCACAGCACGGTTTTCATGTTCTACGGTGTCCTTGACAAATGAAAGCTCCACTATGATTGGTCGCTAAGGCAACAACAACAGTAACAAGCAAGCTTTATTTAGTCCGTGAGAAAATTAAGTACTGGCGGAAGCGCTATAATCCGTAACAGTTCAGTCTCATAAAATGACGTCACTGCCCTCAGCAGGTGCCTGTGACTATATCGACTCGTATAGATGACGTTTTCACTCCTGACTGCCAGGAGTTCTCAGATCTGCGCGGCTCCTAGAAGTGACGTCATCTCTCCCAGCAGTCTGTGCGCTTGGATGTAGCGGTGTTTTCGCTGCTGAGCTGCAGAGATGCTGTGTGCCGGGAGGGGGCGAGAAGCCGGCCGCCGTTATCTTACACCGGAGACCCGAGAAATAGAGGCAGGGGAAGGAGTGTGAGGCCCCGGTGCAGCTGTGAGGGTTCTACATGTATTTCTATGGGCAGGGAGACTATATAAGTGGTTGTAGTGGATCCTCAGGAGCTGTAATTCCACTGCGGCTATAAAAATCAGCTGTCAGTGACTGTCTGCTGAAACTATAGTTCATTTTAGTAGCTGTTCTGAATCTATAAGCTTGTGCTGCTGTATCAGGTCATGCTGGGACTTGTAGTGCCCCTGCTGCTTCTGACCACCAGAGTATTCAAGGACGGGAATACATGGTGCAGCGAGTGACGTATGGAGCAGTAACAGCCGGGACCGCCGCCGGGCTGTGCAATAATGGCATCACATGTAGGGTCACTCTCCATTAAAGGGATATTCTCACCACCTAAGGATCATCGATCCTGACAAAGAAGAAACGTTTTATTGCTCAAACCTGTGTCAGTGTATTCACATACTCACCGACCGCCGTCTTCTCTGGTGTCCAGTGCCGCTCCTGAGTCACATGACTGGACCTCCGACTCTGGATTGTGTGTGAGCCGGAAGTCATAGAATGTTACTGATGGAACGGACCTCCCGGGTCCTCGTGTACAACCCCCTGCTCAATACAGGACTCACTAAACCATCTCAGACAGATGTCTGTCCAGCCTCTGTTTGAAGACTTCCATTGAAGGAGAACTCACCACCTCTCATGGCCGCCTGTTCCACTCCTTGATCACGCTCACTGTCAAAAAGTATTTTCTGATATCTAATCTGTATCTTCTCCCATTGAGTTTCATTCCATTGCTTCTAGTCTTTCTTTGCGCAGATGAGAATAAGGATGATCCCTCTACACTGTGACAGCTTTTCAGATATTTGTAGGCGGCTATTAAGTCTCCTCTTAGTCTTCTTTTTTGCATTCCCAGATCCTTTAACCGTTCCTCGTAGGACATTGTATGCAGTCTGGTCACCATCCTGGTCGCTCTTCTCTGAACTTGTTCCAGTTTTCCAATGTATTTTTTTTTTAAAATGTGGTGCCCAAAACTGCACGCAGCATTCCAGATGAGGTTCGACCATATAGTTTTTACATGTAAATCTATGGGGCCTTGTTTTGACTCCCCATAGACTTACATTATAAAAGGGACACACAAACCCCAGTGTTGAGCCGGCAAGTCGGAATAATCTTCACATGACTCGGTTGCACTAGAAACCAGGGAAGATCGGTGAAGATATTACCGCACTTCACCACACTACATACACATTTAAAGGGACTCTGTAAGCACAGAGTAACTGTTCAAACCAAGAACAGGTGACTGGTGTATCATAGCGCTGCCAAATATTTAACTACACCTCACTTGCTTGGTTTCCATCTCTGTCCTTCTCTGGCTCTATGAAGCCAGACCAGAACTGTCAATCAAAGAACAAGGGGAAGTGGAGATGGAGGGAAAACAAGCAGATGGGAAGGTGTAGTTAAATGTTTGGCTGCACATTTGTGCACCGAGCAGCTGAACTTGGTTCAAACAGTCATTCTGTGTTGATTAAAAGCATTCAAAACAGGTGTAAGCCATAAAACCTTTGGTGGGAGTTCTTTAAGGGGTTTCCTCCCCTTTCTTTAACTGTACAAATGGCTTCAATTTGGTAAAAATAACATAAATGGCACATACATGTAATGACTGATAACACCTTTATATACAGTAGATAACACAGGATCCAACATTCACAATAGGTGATGTCACAGCTCACCTCCTCCTCCTGTACAATGACTGATAACACCTCTATATACAGTAGATAACACAGGATCCACCATTCACAATAGGTGATGTCACAGCTCACCTCCTCCTCCGGTATAAGGAATAATAACACCTCTATACACAGCTGATAACACAGGATCCACCATTCACAGTAGGTGATGCCACAGCTCACCTCCTCCTCCTCCTCCTGTACAATGACTGATAACACCTCTATATGCAGTAGATAACACAGGATCCACCATTCACAATAGGTGATGTCACAGCTCACCTCCTCCTCCTGTGCAATGACTGATAAGTTTGATAACACCTCTATGTATAGTAGATAACACAGGATCCACCATTCACAATAGGTGATGTCACAGCGCACCTCCTCCTCCTGTACAATGACTGATAACACCTCTATATACAGTAGATAACACAGGATCCACCATTCACAATAGGTGATGTCACAGCTCACCTCCTCCTCCTGTGCAATGACTGATAAGTTTGATAACACCTCTATGTATAGTAGATAACACAGGATCCACCATTCACAATAGGTGATGTCACAGCTCACCTCCTCCTCCTGTACAATGATTGATAACACCTCTATATACAGGAGATAACAGGATCCACCATTCACAATAGGTGATGTCACAGCTCACCTCCTCCTCCTGTACAATGACTGATAGCACCTCTATATACAATAGGAGATATCATACCATACCCTGCTCCCCCTTCCTTTTCGACCCCTTTTTTCTTATTTTGGCTATCCTAGTCTGGGACAGTCTGTGTACATTTATTCTTGGGGTATTTCTTATGATTATTAAGTTTCTATCCTTTTCTTCCAGGCACAGGAATCACCTCCGGCTCCGCAGTTGTCCTCAGGTAAAATTGCCTTTTCAAACAATGACCTCCATGAATGATAAAACGATTTCCATGACTGACAGGATTTTAAACCTCACCCTGGAGATTATTTCCCTCCTCACAGGAGAGGTGAGCGATACTGCCTTATTCCCTACAGCAGTGTTCTCCAGCTATGGTGAAACTACAACTCCCAGCATGCCCTGAGATCTGCAAGTTGCTATATAGTAAAATATCATTTTCTGGATGTTGGTGTCTTGATAGATAACTGTGTTCTTTCTGCACAGGATTACACAATTGTGAAGAAGACCTTCGCTGATCACATAAACTCCGGCTGTGGACCCTCTGGGTCTATAGGTGCGGTCATATGTAAGGAGCTCGTCATGACGTCTCGGCGTCCCTCAGTAAAACAGGAAACCAGTAACGAAAGGATTCTTCAGCTCACCAACCAAATCATTCAGCTTCTAACAGGAGAGGTAAGACTGACATGGCAACTCCATGCCACATTTTCTGGATCTTCGGCCATTCATTCTAATGGGAATGTAACAGTGTATAAACATTAATAGCAGACTTCACCCGCAAAAAAAAACCTAGTTGCCAGTAGCACATTTTTAAGCTCGCTGACTCCTTCCTAGTAAATCTGAGTAAAAGGATCCAAACTAACTTGTCCAGTTGGGTCCTTGGTGGTGTCGTGAGGGGTTAGCAAGAGGCAGCGGTGCCCAGGATACTGGGTGGAGGATTGTAGAAGTTAACACTGCCCTTGTGTGGCTGCCAACGAGGAACAGAACTGGATCCCGGACTTAAGGTAGCTCAAATGTTTTTTGTTCATCTCTATTTTCTAGGTTGTTGTTAGTTATGGCTCTCAATATGGTGAAAAAAATGCACATGAGACTTTAAATGAGTTGTTCCACCATTAACTGTCATGTGAAATGCATAGGTTATTAAAAAAAAGGTCATTACCATCTACATGCTGTGATAGTACATTCCAGCGAAGAGTTGTGCCTCATTCTTCAAGCAGAAGATTGACACCATCAGACAAAGCTTTTGCCTAAAGTCCCCACAGCCCCTCCTCATAGCTACTCAACCCTCCTCCTCCAAAACCAGCTTCTCCACTATTACGGACGATCATATTTCCTCTTTACTCTCCAAATCACACCTCACCACCTGCGAACTTGACCCAATTCCATCCCACCTCATCCCTAACCTTACCACAGTCTTCCTCCCAACCCTATCCCACCTTTTCATCCTGTTGCTAACAACTGGTGTCTTCCCCTCATGCTTTAAAGCGCACCTGTCAGCAGGATTGTGCTTAGTTAACCACATACACTGTCAGGTGGGCGCCGTTATACTGAGTAAAATGATACCTTTGTTGATGAAATCCGTCCAGTGGTTCTTTTATAATCTTAACTTTCATTTCTGCTATAATGATATGCATGTGCTCTGCTGCTCTCATTATATATTCATGTATGCCTATCTCTGCCTTGTGACAGGTCACTGTGCTTTCAGTGACCTGCCTACTATTTTACATACTGACTGTGTAATTTGTGTCACAAAGTGAAATTTACATTACCCAAAATGGCCGCAGCGGCCAGCACATGCGCAGTAGCGGCACCATATTGCTGCACCCAAATTCTTTTCCCAAAAGCAAAATGGCTCCCGCGCGTGCGCAGTAGCGTCTCTCGGCAAATGAGAGATGCTACTGCGCATGTGCTGGCTGCCGTGGCCATTTTGGGGTAATGTAAATTTCGCTTTGTGACACAAATTACATAGTCCGTATGTAAAATAGTAGGCAGGTCACTGAAAGCACAAGGACCTGTCACAAAGCAGAGATAGACATACATGAATATATAATGAGAGCACGAGTATATCATTATGTCAGAAATAAAAGTAAAGATTATAAAGAAACCACTGGACGGATTTCATCAACAAAGGTATCATTTTACTCAGTGTAACATTGCCCATCTGACAGTGTATGTGGTTTACTAAGCTCAATCCTGCTGACAGGTGCGCTTTAAACATGCCTCGATCACACCCATCCTCAAAAAACCCTCCCTTGACCCATCCACTCTGACTAGCTATCGCCCCATATCTCTTCTCCCCTACTCCTCAAAACTACTGGAACAACACGTTCACTTTGAACTGTGCTCCCACCTTTCCTCCTGCTCCCTCTTTGACCACTTACAATCTGGCTTCCGACTGCACCATTCCACTGAAACTGCCCTGACTAAAGTCACCAACAACCTAATAATTGCCAAATCCAAGCGACACTACTCCATCCTCCTCCTCCTAGACGTATCATCTGCCTTTGACACAGTGGACCATTCCCTCTTACTACAGACTCTCTCATCTCTTGGCATCACAGACCTGGCCTATCCTGGGTCTCCTCATACCTAACAGACAGGACATTCAGTGTCTCCCACTGACGCACCACCTCTGCATCTCACCCCCTATCTGCCGGTGTCCCCCAAAGTTCAGTCATAGGACCCCTGCTCTTCTCCATCTACACCTTCGGTCTGGGACAGCTCATAGAGTCTCATGGCTTTCATTATCACCTCTATGCTGATGACACACAGATCTACCTCTCTGGATTCCTTACTAACCAAAATCCCACAATGTCTGTCCGCTATTTCATCCTTCGTCTCTGCTAGATTTCTAAAACCTAACATGGACAAAACTGAATTCATTATCTTTCCCCAATCTCATTCATCTCCCCCTTCTGACCTATTTATCAACATCAATGGCTGCCCACTCTCCCCAGTCCCACAAGCTTGCTACCTTGGGGTAACCCTGGACTCTGATCTCTCCTTCACACCACATATCCAAGCCCTTTCCACTTCCTGCCGACTCCAACTCAAAAATATCTCCCGGATCCGCACATTCCTCAACCATGAATCTGCAAAAACACTAGTGCTCGCCCTCATCATCTCCCGCCTCGACTACTGCAACCTCCTGCTCTGTGGCCTCCCCTCTAACACTCTCGCACCCCTCCAATCTACCCTAAACTCTGCTGCCCGACTAATCCACCTGTCCTCTCGCTATTCCCCGGCCTCTACCCTCTGTCAATCCCTTCACTGGCTTCCCATTGCTCAGAGACTCCAGTTCAAAAACCCCTAACCTTGGCATACAAAGCCATCCACAATCTGCGATCACCTCCCCTTGCCACCACAAGTCGATCGCAGCATTGTGGTGGCAAGGGGAGGTGATCGCAGATACTCACCTCCTCTTCCAGCGCTGTCTGCCGTGGCTTCCAGGATGTTGTCATGATGACCCGATGTCGTCATGACAACATCCGGGTCACCAGACAGCAGGAAGATTTTTTGGACATGCGCAGTGCATCTCCAAACTATCTTCTCCCTGTCCGGCGCTGACAGCCTGCATGGCACAGGGATGGTGCTGCATTCCTGTGCCATGCAGGCGATCAGAGGAAAAAAAGTGAAAGTCCCATATTGGGACAAAGTAATAAAGTATAAAAACTGTCAGAAAGGGGGGAAAAAAAAAATTGTAAAAATATTTAAAAAAAAATAAAAAAAATAATCCACCAAAAATAAAAATATAATGTACCCATCAATAAATATTATTATAAAAAAAAAAACAATAAAAGTACACATATTTGGTATCGCCGTGTCCGGAACAACCTGACCTATAAAACTGTCCCACTAGTTAACCCCTTCAGTGAACACGGTAAAAAAAAAAAAAAAAACGAAGCAAAAAACAATGATTTATCACCATACCGCCAAACAAAAATGGAATAACACGCGATCAAAAAGACGAATATAAATGAAAATGGTACCGCTGAAAACGTCATCTCGTCCTGCAAAAAACAACAGCTCCATCAGCCGAAAAATAAAAAAGTTATAGCTCTCAGAATAAAGCTATGCTAAAAAATAATTTTTTCTATAAAATTGCTTTTATTATGTAAAAATGCTAAACATAGAAAAACGATATAAATGTGGTACCGCTGTAAACGTACTGACCCGAAGAATAAAGCTGCCTTATCAAATTTACCACACGCGGAACAGAATAAAAAAAAACAATTCCTGAATTGTTGGTTTTTGTTTATTCTGCCTCCCAAAAATCGGAATAGAAAGCGATCAAAAAATGTCACGTGCCTGAAAATGGCACCAATAAAAACGTCAACTCGTCCCGCAAAAAACAAGCCGTCACATGACTGTCTGCCAAAATCTGGAAAAATTATAGCTCTCAAAATATGGCGATGCAAAAACTAGATTTTACAAAAAATGCGTCTTTTAGTGTGTGACAGCTGTCAGTCATAAAAACCCATATGATTCTGGTATCGCTGTAATCGCACCGACCCGAAGAATAAAGTCGTCTAATCACTTTTACCGCACGAGGAACGGCGTAAAAAATAAACTCTCGGGTTAGGGTTGGGTTAGGGTTAGGGCTGGGTTTGGGATTAGGGTTGTGATGGGGTTGGGATTTTTTTCAAAAGTAAGAAAAAAAGATGACGATATGGCGACTAGTGTTGAGCGCAAGTGCTCGATCTTGAGTTTGCATCGGGTGCTCTGGTATGCATTGAGTATCGTGGGTATTTGAGTGACATGCTCGAGTCTCCGCCCCATATGCTTCGCGTCCAAAAAAACTTTGCGGGGATTGCCTGCCATGCACGAGCGATCCCCGCATGTTTTTTTTTGGGTGTCTAATAACCGTGATGCGGAGCAGGGACTTGAGCATGTCACTCGAGCACACGCTGTACATGGTGCATACCTGAGTACCCGATGCAAACTCAAGTAGCGAGCACTTGCGCTCAAGACTAATGACAACTTATTCAATATGATGACCTAATGTTATCAAATTCTGTGTCGTACCTCTGGGTTCAAAATGTTCACTATACACCTTAATAAAATCCTTGAGGGGTATAGTTTCCAAAATGGGGTCACTTGTGGGGGAGCTCCACTGTTTAGGCACATCAGGGGCTCTCCAAACGCGACATGGTGTCCTCTAACAAATTGAATGGAAAATCGTCTCAAATTGTTAGCGGACGCCATGTTGCGTTTGGAGAGCCCCTGCATGCTTAAACATTGGAGCTCCCCCACAAGTGACCCCATTTTGGAAACTAGACCCCCCAAGGCACCTATCTAGATGCATAGTGAGCACTTGGAACCCCCAGGTGCTTCACAAATTGATTCATAAAAATGAAAAAGTGTTTTTCTTTTTCACTTTTTCATTTTTATGAATCAATTTGTGAAGCACCTGGGGGTTCCATGTGCTCACTATGCATCTAGATAGGTGCCTTGGGGGGTTTAGTTTCCAAAATGGGGTCACTTGTGGGGGAGCTCCAATGTTTGGGCACACAGGGGCTCTCCAAACGCAACATGGTGTCCGCTACCAATTTGAGCCGACAATTTGTTAGCTGATACCATGTTGCATTTGGAGAGTCCCTGTGTGCCCAAACATTGGAGCTCCCCCACAAGTGACCCCATTTTGGAAACTAGACCCCCAAAGGCACCTATCTAGATGCATTGTGAGCACTTGGAACCCCCAGGTGCTTCACAAATTGATTCATAAAAATGAAAAAGTGTTTTTTTTTTTCATGGTGTCCGCTACCAATTTGAGCCGATTTTCCATTCAATTTGTTAGCGGACACCATGTTGCATTTGAAGAGTCCCTGTGTGCCCAAACATTGGAGCTCCCCCACAAGTGACCCCATTTTGGAAACTAGACCCCCCCAAGGCACCTATCTAGATGCATAGTGAGCACTTGGAACCCCTAGGTGCTTCACAAATTGATTCGTAAAAATGAAAAAGTGAAAAAAAAAACACTTTTTCATTTTTACGAATCAATTTGTGAAGCACCATGGTGTCCGCTAACAATTTGAGCCGACAATTTATTAGCGAATACCATGTTGCAGAATCAGGGGGATCCGTTGAAGCGTTCCAGAGTAATTACCTCATAAAGTGACAGTGGTCAGAATTGTAAAAATTGGACTGGTCATTAACGTGCAAACCACCCTCAGGGGTTAAGGGGTTAAAGAAGAAAGTCTCTTTATTTCTGTTGGATCTATAGAGATAGATAATAAATATAGACAGACATACTGTATATAGACAGAGCGACAGACATAGACATATATTGCACAACCCTCCGACATATTGTAAAATTGAACCCTGTGGAGCTTATCGGGCAGCCTTTTATGATTAAATAGATGAAAAAAATTATGTGGGCTCCCCCCATTTTTTGTAACCAACAAAGGTAAAGCAGACAGCTGAGCGCTGATATTATCAGCCTGGGAAGGTCCCTGGTTATTGGTGCCTTCCCAGCCTAAAAATACCAGCTCGCAGCCCCTCCAAAAGTGGTGCGTCACATTAGGTCCCGTTATTTTCGGATGGATGGAGCTTTAGATATTCCATATTTCGTATCGGCTCCAGAAATCCTGCAATCTGCAACTGGGGAATCAAATTAATTATTTGTGACGTAATAGTAGAGAAGATATCTGGCACCACCTCTGCTTTAAATACACTTCCCCTTCGATATGGTGAAACTCCTGGATATATGGTGGTGCATGTCCAAGTGAACAATCAAATAGTGCAAAAGCCAAAGTAAAGGTAGCACTCACCAATGGTTCCAAAGATGTCATTTATTTGTACTCACAGTACATATTAACTAGCGGCATCGGACGGAGGTTCCTGAGGGTGTGCGGGGGAGTGAGAGAGAGGACGACGGCTGTTTCGCTCCCTTCCGGAGCTTCAACGGGTCCCAGGGAGGCCTCAGGTGTGGGATCTATCTTCTTCCTCTCCGGGCAGGCAAGGCTGAGGTGACCTGCTTGGTCACAAGTATAGCACTTACGGGAGTCAAATGCAGTCCAGGTGCTGGCAGATGGGGCAGAAGCCACTGAGGGCCAGGTGGCTGGAAGACTGGGGGCGGCTGTAGGCTTACCCCTCTTGCCGATGGCGGCGGCTGACTTCCGCACCTCTGGTGTACAGTTGGCCTCATAGGCATCTGCGATCTGGGCTGCCTTGGCGGCCTCCCTTGGCTCCCGATCCAGCACAAACTGTTGCACTTCCACTGGGCAAAGACAAAGAAACTGGTCCATCACCATCAGATCCTTCAGGTCCTCAAAGGTGGTGACTGACAGTCCTCGGACCCACTGTTCAGCTGGTCCTGAGTCCATCCACCACATCACTGTAACTATCATGTGGTCCACATTGGAGGGCTCTGAACCTTTCCCGGTAAACCTCCGGAGCCAACTGGTACTTTTTTAATCGGCCTGCTTGATGGCCTCATAGTCTCCATCGTGCTCTCGAGGGAGAGAAGCAAACACCTCCAGAGCTGTTCCTCTGAGCCCTGGAGTTAAGTACCTTGCCCACTGGTCCGCGGGCAGCTGATACTATCTGCAGGGTTTTTCAAACCCGTGCAGAAATATATCCAAGTCTCCATCCTTTTCCATTACAGGAAAATGCTCCGAACGGGGTTTAAAGCTGTTAATGATGTTGGAATCACAGATCTGCAGGGTGGATGGCTACTTCTGAATCCGGGCTAGCCTCAGCTGGTGCCGCTGCTCATCTTGCCACTTTCGCTCAGCAGCCTCTCGCTTGGCTTGGGCCTGACGCTCATCAGCCTCTCGCTCGGCTTGGGCCTGACGCTCATCAGCCTCTCGCTCGGCTTGGGGCTGACGCTGAGCAGCCTCTCGCTCCTTGAATTTCAGGATTAGCTGCAGTTGTCCATCACGTTCATCTGCGGCGAGCAGCTCCAAGGCCATGTGCAGGTGGGATTTCACACTACTCTGGCTGCGGGTCTGGCTGACAATCACAGGTGGGACCCCTGCAGCAGCGCCATCCGGGCCTTGGCTGGCCACCCCATCATCAGGGCTCTGCTGTCGAACGGGCTCTGCAGCACCTTGCAACAGTTCAGCAATCATTTGGGCCTTGCTTTTGCCTGTGGAGTCAATCTGTCTCAGCTCACAGAGAGCAGTGATAGTGTCCTATGACTGCTGGTGATACCAGGGCTCTCAACGTGTAGGCATTATTGCCAAATAAAAGATAGGACAGAAAAACAAGAGAAGGGAGGGGATGCAACTGCTACACATATAGTAATGTCCCAGATAAAAAATATTAAAACACTGAGTCTAATTTCTTAAAACTCTGCACAGAATTCTCGCAACAACTGTGCAAGTTTTCAGTGACAGTAATGATTGCTCAATCCAGTCACTGATGTTCTGTAATATCCCACCGCTGCCACGAATTTGTCACATATTCCACAGAGACGACACCAGGGAGATCACACAATGTCTCACCGTGCCGTCACTGTCAGAATTTCGTCAGGGAACCGCGAGCACATGTCCCCTCTACTCACTATGGAGGTATCGGCAAGTGACCAGTGAGCATATGGTGTCACACCTCTGCATTCCAACGCATGGAATATGCATATACGCCCCATACGGTGACTGTCAGCTTCACGATAGCCCAATTATTAATATTATTCGCTGCCACCACCGGCCGAGTTACAAGTATAATACAGGCCTGGCCGGACACCTGCGTTCTGGTAGCGTATGGCTTCGGGGAAGGGAATGATTACAGGACAAAGAAACAGAGCGATTAAATTTTATATTTCATCCAAAAGGGAGGCAGTGTTTAGGAAAAATATACGAAAGATTTTACAAAAGGAGACAATACAATACATAAGCAGTTACACAAAATAATAAGGAAGAAGAGACTTACTATAAGATCCCTGAGACGATTCAATATACAGTGGGTATGGAAAGTATTCAGACCCCTTTAAATTTTTCACAGAGAGCCGGAACACGCTGTGGAGGCAGGACCTGCTGCCAGCGGGGAACAAGGAGAGGTATTTGATTATTATTATTTTTTTCTGTATGGAGCATTATATGGGGCCATACTGTATGGAGCATTATATGGGGCCCATACAGTATGGAGTAATACAGTGGATATGGAAAGTATTCAGACCCCTTTTAAATTTTTCACTCTTTGTTTCATTGCAGCCATTTGGTAAATTCTAAAAAGTTCATTTTTTTTTTCTCATTAAAGTACACTCTGCACCCCATCTTGACTGAAAAATATTAGAAATGTAGAAATTTTTGCAAAGTTATTAAAAAAGAAAAACTGAAATATCACACGGTCATAAGTATTCAGACCCTTTGCTCAGACACTCATATTTAAGTCACATGCTGTCCATTTCCTTGTGATCCTCCTTGAGTTGGTTCTACTCCTTCATTGAAGTCCAGCTGTGTTTAATTAAACTGATAGGACTTGATTTGAAAAGGCACACCTGTCTATATAAGACCTCACAGCTCACAGTGCATGTCAGACCAAATGAGAATCATGAGCTCAAAGGAACTGCCCAAGGAGCTCAGAGACAGAATTGTAGCAAGGCACAGATCTGGCCAAGGTTACAAAATAATTTCTGTATTACTCAAGGTTCCTAAGAGCTCAGTGGCCTCCACAATCCTTAAATGAAAGAAGTTTTGGACCACCAAAAGTCTTCCTAGACCTGGCCATCCAGCCAAACTGAGCAATCGTGGGTGAAGAGCCCTGGTGAGAGAGGTAAAGAAGAACCCCAAGATCACTGTGGCTGAGCTCCAGAGATGCAGTAGGGAGATGGGAGAAAGTTTTACAAAGTCAACTATCACTGTAGCCCCCCACCAGTCGGGTCTTTATGGCAGAGTGACCTGACAGAAGCCTCTCCTCAGTGCAAGACATATGAAAGCCCGCATAGAGTTTGCTCAAAAACACATGAAGGACTCCTAGACTATGAGAAATAAGATTCTCTGGTCTGATGAGACGAAGATAGAACTTTTTGGTGATAATTCTAAGCGGTATGTGTGGAGAAAACCAGGCACTGTTCATCACCTGCCCAATACAATCCCAACAGTGAAACATGGTGGTGGCAGCATCATGCTATGGGGGTGTTTTTCAGCTGCAGGGACAGGACGACTGGTTGCAATTAAAGGAAACATAAATGCGGCCAAGTACAGAGATATCCTGGATGAAAACATCTTCCAGAGTGCTCTGGACCTCAGACTTGGCCGAAGGTTCACCATCCAACAAGACAATAACTATAAGCCCACAGCTAAAATAACAAAGGAGTGGCTTCAGAACAACTCTGTGACCATTCTTGACTGGCCCAGCCTGAGCCCTGACCTAAACCCAATTGAGCATCTCTGGAGAGACCTGAAAATGGCTGTCCACCAACGTTCACCATCCAACCTGACGGAACTGGAGAGGATCTGTAAGGAAGAATGGCAGAGGATCCCCAAATCTAGGTGTGAAAAACTTGTTGCAACATTCCCAAGAAGACTCATGGCTGTACTAGCTCAAAAGGGTGCTTCTACTCAATACTGAGCAAAGGGTCTGAAGACTTGTGACCATGTGATATTTCAGGTTTTCTTTTTTAATAAATTTGCAAAAATTTCTACATTTCTGTTTTTTTCAGTCAAGATGGGGTACAGAGTGTACTTTAATGAGAAAAAAATGAACTTTTTAGAATTTACCAAATGGCTGCAATGAAACAAAGAGTGAAAAATTTAAAAGAAGTCTGAATACTTTCCGTATCCACTGTATTGCTCCATACTGTATGGGCCCCATATAATGCTCCATACAGTATGGCCCCATATAGTGCTTTATACAGTATGGGCCCCATATAATGCTCCATACAGAAAAAAAAAAAATCAAATACCTCTCCTTGTTCCCCGCTGGCCGCAGGTCCTGTCTCCACAGTTTGTTCCGGCTCTCTGCACTGTGACTGCTCAGCAGAGGGGGCGCTGTAGTGATTGCACCCTCTGCCCTGAATCATCACAGAGTCGGAAGACACCGGAACTGCGGAGGAACGTGGAGAGATGAGTATCGCGAGCAGTTTAAAGCAATGTGGGACCCGGTGCCAGCGCCCGTGCTGTACAGCTCTGCCAGCTGTATAGTGGCCGCTGCCGGGTACTGCACACCTGACCCTATTCATATGAATATAGTGGATCTGCAGTACCCAGCTGTGGCCACTATGCAGTTGTCGGCGCTGTGCTGTTCTAGTTTGCAAATAATCACATCCAACCGGCACCAAGAACAGCTGATCGCGCGTGCCGGGGGTCGCGTCCCCATTAATCTGATATTGGTCGCCTATCCTAAGGGTAAGCCATCAATATAAAAGAGCTGGCCATCCCCTTTAACTGTTGCCACTACCCCTATACCAGCTAATGGTAAATCCCTCCCTCACTTATCATTATGTGCTGCTAATGTTACGTAACTACATTCTATATAGTAAAGTCACAACCAGACATAGAGATGGTAAATATTATTTATTTTTAGGAATATTTGGACAAATAATGTAATATATGAGGATATCATAGTCTGGGGCTGCAGCTGTTATCAGCATCTCTGCACATGATGGAATCAGTGTCTCTATGAAGCAGATGAGGGATCTGTGGATCATTATGGAAATGATCTGTAACTTCTGCAGATTTCTGTAAAGAGAAGACGCCAAATTATTACATCTCATCAATAGATTCTCAGTAAAAAGTTAATAATCAGCTGGAAAATATAAAAAAGCAAATTCTAATATCTACTTACATGAAGGACAAGTCATTCTGATCTAATTCCTCAATGTTCTCCAGACTTGGATCATCCTTCTATGAAAAGGAGAAAAGAACAATTACTTATATGTCACATGTGATATAGATATCATGGGGCAGCGGGAATGAGAGGTGACTTACCATCTGGTGTTTTTGGGGTGTTCATGGCCCTTCTTGCTTGGTAAGATGTTGACCAAAGCTGATGGTAAACTAAAGAGAGATCAGAACAGCAGGAAGTTAAAGGTGATATTTTTTACAGTTCTGTAATGAATGTAGTGTTAATGTATGCATTGCTCCCTTACCTGGGCTGGGGTTCAGTATGTTCTCTACCACTGTCTGCACCATGAACATGGTGCTTCAATGGAAGCAGTGGTTACGGCACAGGGGGCACAGAGGTTTGGAGCGGAGCCATCTAGTAATACATCCCTGATGGAAGGTGTGGTCACATGGAAGGGCCGTGACCTGCTCTCCGATCTCATATTCGGTCATACAGATGATACATGACTCGGCCTCCTCCTGTGCGGTTACATCCCTTGTTGGGAGATTTGCAATTAGCAGTGCTCTCCTGTGAACCCAATGCTGCCGCCTCTGCCGCACATGTAGATTTTGTGCAGGTGGCTCCACAGCATTGCTGTCGCTCTGACGTCCATCACTGGTAGAAGGTCTTTCCTCGTCTCTTGGAGGAGACCGTCCATCACTGGTAGAAGGTCTCTCCTGCACAGGTAGGTTTTGTGCAGGTGCCTCCACCTGTGGCAGTGGTGGTGTCATCACACCCACTTCCTCCAGTTGTATGGGTGGGAGGGGACGGCCGCCATCCCTGCTGCTCTCTCCTGTTGTTCCGGAGGGCTCCGCAGGGGCTGGTCTTAGAGGAGAGCGGCTTCTATCCCTGCTCTCTTCCTGTCCTCTACGCCGTGGAGGATCTCTTGCCCGTCTCCCTCTACTCTCAGTGACAGCATTGCTGTCTCTCTGACGTCCATCACTGGTAGAAGGTCTTTCCTGATCTCTTGGAGGAGACCTCCTTCCATCACTGGTAGAAGGTCTTTCCTGATCTCTTGGAGGAGACCTCCTTCGTCCATGGACAAATATGGCCTGACCTATAAACAAAAAAGAAGTTATCAGAATTTTTCCCAATTTTAGCAAACACTTTTGGGCTATAGTGATGGGTCCTTCTACTGCTGTGGTGTTTAGGGAGAGGGGAACCCTAGAAAGAATTGACTTTATTTTGGACTTAGTAAACCTGCACTGCCGGTTCTGAAATGCATCTCATCTTACCCCAAGGATATCTCCTCCCAGGAAAGCCCTATAGTGTAGGAATATTGTCTATGTCCCCTAAATATTTCACTTACCTTGATTTTCTGGTCGGCGCAGCCATGCCTCATTGTCAGCAATCAGCTGACGCAGCTCCCGGGCGCTCATGACTTAGGTACCTGGAGCTGGCTGATAGAATATTGGAGAACTAAGCTCTCCGGTGGCACCGGTGTTATTGTGCTCTGATCAAAGATCAAGAAGAATAAATGGAAGTAATCACCAGATGTGTAACACAAACTAGTTCGCTCTTCCACAACCAAAGTGAAGTCTCAGCAAAAGCATCAACTCAAGAAATGGCGCTGATGTCACAGTGCTCAGAGATTATATACCCTCAGGACATTCCATGATGTCATTATGACATCATAACTGAGTGACCCCCTAATCCTGAGCATAGCATTGTGACATCAGAGCTGCCAGGCCGCCATGTTTGCTGCGAACTGGTGAATGAGGCAGAGAATGTGGAATAGAAATATCCCATCTGATTAATAGAATATAAATGTATATAAATCTGTGTTGGAAAAGATAGAAAAATCAGTTTTCTCCATGTTTGTAAATGGTCGTTTTTTTGCTTTGGTAGATATTATATACATGTTATATATGGTATAAATTATCCTCTGCTGTAAATGATAAGAATGGAATGTTATTCTTTATCATTTATAGTTGTGGGTGATACATTATTGCTAAACAATAAACAACTCACCGACCTGTCAGGGAAATGATCAGGTTATATAAATAAGTGAAAACAGAATAAATAATAATAGAAGGTAAAGTATACAAATGCCTCTAAAAAAAAAGTCATCAGTTTTTTTACTTTTCTGTACCACCAGGGCCATCCTACATGACATACACGGATTTTACCTAGGTGTCACGTGCCCCTATAATAATGTGTCCATATCACTCAGTTACCCCAAATCCACAAAACTATCTATTCCAACAGGACCTGGACTGGTAATCTTCCTACCTGGCAGATTCCCTGTGGACACCTCGGGTGGGCTGGTCAGTGGATCACCGGCAAGGTGCAGATTTAGGAGAAGGAGATAGTGAAATTGCCCTCCTAAAGTATAACAATAGTAACTATAACAATAGTATGTTTGCATATTGTAGCGCTACAGATTGCTACTTTATTTGTTGGTTATATATTGAGATGGCTACTCTTAGTAAGCACCTGTACACACCGGTTTTATGTTTTGGAAGTGACGATCAGTCTTTTGATATATGTGTAAATGTGTATATGTGATATATGTGTACATAGGCTTTCTGACTGAGCACTCCACCCCAAGCCTCAGGCGGTTTTAATTATAGCAGGATCCTACCCTCCCATATTCATGTAGACTTAAGACTTAAGTATAAGATTGGATTCACACTAGGTAGGTTCCTGGCAATGAGAGTCACCTTACCGTGGCTATCGGGTACACATGAATTGGCCAATTTATGCGCTAAGAATTCTCATTTATTTCTATTTTCTAGAGCAATTCAAATTTCATATATTTCATGTTTACATGCTATAGCGCTACAGAGTGCTACTTTATTTGTTAGTTATATATAGAGATGGCTACTCTTAGTAGAGAGTACAGACCAGTTTTCTGTTTTGGAAGTGACTGACAGTCTTTTGATAGCAGTTATTAATAACCAGGGAACATTTTGGGCTAATGGCCCCTTTCCCTGATGTGAGCTGCATTCAGCTCCCGGCGCCTGTCCGGCATTCAAACGTCCCGCATTAGAGCTACCGTGAGACCCGGTGGCTTGAACTCCGGTAACCTTGTAGAGTTCAAAGCCACCGGGTCTCCCGGCAGCTGCAAGGCCCAGAAACCTCATGGGTAACTTTGAGGAACATTTTAGGTTTTGGAAGTTTCCAGCTGCTGGAACACCTAGAGGCTGTGAACTAAGGTTACCTTAGGTGTGTATTTTACTGTGCTTGTTAATAAAAAAAAAAAGAAGTGGGGTCCCTCGTCATTTTCATAATCAGCATAGGGAAAATCAACGGCTGGTGGCTGATATTAATGTTCTGGGAACAGGCCAATACCCATAAAGGTTCCCAGGCTATTAATATCAATGCACAGCTGTTTGCTTAGTGTTACTGATTATTAAAGGGGAGACCCCAAACAAAAATTGATGTGGGGTCCCCCTTTATTCACTAACCATCAAAGGCTAAACAGACAGCTGCGGGCTGATATTAATAGCTTAGGAAGTGGCCATGGTTATTGGCCCCCTCCTAGACTAAAAACATCAGCTCTCAGCCGCCCCAGAAATGGCGCATCAATAAAATGTGCCAAATCTGATGCTTAGCCTCCTATCTTCCCACTTACCCTGATGCGATGACAAGTGGGTTAATGATTGTGGGGTTGACGTCAGCTGTTTTAGTATCAAGTCCACAAGTTAGTAATGGAGAGGCATCTATAAGACGCCCTATTACTAACCCATTAGTCAGATTGTAAAAAAAACCCACCAAGAATAAAGTCCTCTGTTTGAAATAAAGACAAACACTCCTTTATTGAAATAAAAATAAAAAAGTATTATACTCACCTTTACGTCTAATCCACCGAAGCCCTTGTCCCCTGTAAAAGAGAAAAAAATAAAAAACACCATAATGCTCACCTTAACACCTAATCCCTGATGCCCTTGTCACCTGACAAAAAATAGTAAACCACCATAATACTCACCTGTCCGCCGTGAATATAATCCATACTGTCCCACGACAATCCGGATGACTTGGAGAGCAGTCACTTCAACAGTAACTAATGTGACTGCTCTGCACGACAGCTGGCTCACACTGACACAAGAGTGTAATCTCTCCTGCAGTTGATGACGCCTTTCTGCCGCCGCTGATAGCCTGCAACCAATCATCAGACATAAGCAATATCAGGAGATCATCATGGGGTGCAGTGCTTGTCACAGTGCGTATCTGGGAGGTAAGTGCCCTTTGCTTTCTTCTTATTTGATTGGGACAATCAAAAAGTGCCATCCAGTAGGGAACAATCTCTTTAAAATACGGGAAAAGGAGAATTGCATTTTTTTTTCATCTGTTCAAAAAAAGATGTAAAAAATAAAATCTCCTTTTTTCCCCATATTTTAAATATAAACAAATAATAAAAAATTAAAGAAAATAGTTTTGTCTTGTCCCTAATAGTCCAGACTATTAGAATATGATTTATTTATGCTGCATGATTATAAAAGAGAAAAAATAATAGAGAAAATCTATTAGTAGATAGTCATAGATTAGTGTCTCTTGGAGATAAGAACAAATCCCTGGGTGTCCATACAGGGGATATAGCTCAGTGGTAGAGCGCATGCTTTGCATGTATGAGGCCCTGGGTTCCATCTCTGATATCTCCATATTTTATGATAAAAAAAAAACTAGAAAAGCTTCCAAATATTCAGAAATCTGATACGTGTGAGTATACAGCTGCTCGTCTGTCTGGGTGTAACACAGAAACTGCACTCAGCACTAAATATCAGATAGGGACTAGTGTTGATCGAGCACTAACATACTCAGGTGTTCAAAGCTCGGGCCAAGCTCACCGTGATACTCGGGTGCTCAACCCGAGCAATGAGCCCAATGTTAGTCTATGGGAGACCCGAGCATTTTTGCGGCGGCTCCCCCGGCAGTCTGTAGAAAGCCTAAAAAGTGCCCAAAACGATAGTGACAGTGCTCAACTGACATGGGGACAGCATGGGGATCGCCCCAGGAAGCATTTCTGACCCCCAGGTCACTGCTGTCAACAACGTGGTCAGAGGTATTAAGCCACTTTTACGGGCTCACAATAAAACGTTCAAAAACGAAACTGAAACTGCTTTCCTGTGAAATATGTTAAGGAACTTCCTTTCCGGGCTAATGACTTGTGTATAAGGTAAAATAAATAACCAAAAATAAAAATACTCCTCCACACCTTGGGCTATATTCACAAGTAGCATTTTTTATGTGTTTTTTTCACTTTTGCATTGCTTTCAACTGTGACAAATGCAATCACCGGGCAATCTCATTTTAACATTTTACAACCTTATCTGGCCATGTGCTGTGTGACACATGCATACAGTGCTGAAAAGACATGGGAACAGCATGGGAAAGACCCCTGGAAGCATCTCTGACACCCAGGTCATTGCCCAAAAGTGTGCCCATCAGAAGTGATCCTTGCCGCATCAGAAGATGCTGACTTGCAACTATCCCCGTGCAAGTCTTTGTCTCAGGGCATTGTTCAATTGTATCTCCCCCATTCCTTGCAATGCAAGTGCAAGTATTCAGCCTGCCACCCACCCACCCCCAAGCTGCAATACCATACTGCTTGCTTGCTTGCACTTTAAATTGGGCCTTTTAGGCATGTGGAGGCGGAATCTGGCCACCACGTCATGGCTGCATCTGCGGCCTGGTATCCATACTCAGTCCCCAGCCGCCCAGCGGCCGGGTGTCTACGCTTGGTCCCCAGCCGCCAGGGGGCGGCCGGGTGCCCATACTCGGTCCCCAGCTGCCCCGCGGCTGGGTGCCCTCACACAGTTCCCAGCCGCCTGGGGGTGGCCGGGTGTCCATAAACGATCCCCAGCCGCCCCTATTTGTCACGGTGCGCCTTATACACAAGCGCGCATACCAAAACATTACCTGTGCCCTCCCCAGTGCATGTAGTGGGAAGGACAGCCTAACCACAAACACATGGAAAAGTGAATGTGGCCAGGGATGGTCCATCTCACTGACGCCTTCACACTGGGTTAATATTGTGGAAGCCGGGATACAGTTGGACACTGGGATGCAACACGTCCTCCAGACATAGAGGATTGCGGGTCCTGGGTCAATCAGGCTTCAACACAAAGTTCAGAAGGTAGACAGCAGAAGTCGTCGGCCTCCTACACAACGAGTAAATTATTTATGATCATGAGGCTATCCATCTCATTAGCTTTCTGTTCCTTGGAATGCAAGCGCATGTATGTAGTAGCGGCTAGGCCTGAGGTGGTCAGCGTTTTGGCACATATCCTACCTCCTCCGAGGATTGCTGGATGTTTTCCTGCTACTATCCCAGTTCTATGACTCCTGTTAAAACAAAGCTTCAGGTGATGAATGATGGATGAGGTGGTGGCAAAGGAGAAAGAGCTGGAGGAACAGGGACCATTCACATCAATATCAGGCCAGTCAACCACACATGTCTTGTAGGATAAGTTTCTGTACCAAAAGGAGTGGTTCGGCTACACAGTTATAGGGCATACAGTGAGTGCAATGCCTACCAAAAATTTTGAGGCACTCCAATGCCCCTTGGAAGTGACATGGAGGTCAGAGGGCCTTAACTAAACCATTTTTTCCATTTATAGCAACTGGGACTCCTGTACACTGTTGGCCTAAGCAGTGAATGGAAGAGTCATGGAGGTTAGAGGTAATTGAAAACAACATTTCAATGCTCCTTGGAAGAGACGTGGAGGTCACAGTAGCTTAAGAAGACTGTTTTAATGCCCCTTGGAAGAGACGTGGAGATCACAGTAGCTTAACAACATGGTTTTAATGCCCCTTGGGAGAGACATGGAGGTCACAGTAGCTTTACAAGACGGTTTTAATGCCCCTTGGAAGAATGGTGGAGGTTACAGTGGAATAAAAAGACAATATCAATGCCCCTTGGAAGAGATGTAGAGTTCAGAGTGGTTTAACAAGACAGTTTTAATGCCCCTTGAAAGAGACGTGGAGTTCAGAGTGGTTTAACAAGACAGTTTTAATGCCCCTTGGAAGTGACGTGGTGGTGACAGTAGCTTAACAAGACGGTTTTAATGGCCCTTGGAAGAGACGTGGAGTTCAGAGTGGTTTAACAAGACGGTTTTAATGCCCCTTGGATGAGACGTGGAGGTCACAGTAGCTTAAGAAAACGGTTTTAATGCCCTATGGAAGAGTGGTGGAGGTCACAGTGGAATAAAAAGACAATATCAATGCCCCTTGGAAGAGACGTGGAGGTCACAGTAGCTTAACAAGACCGTTTTAATGTCCCTTGTAAGAGACTTGGAGATCACAGTAGCTTAACAAGACGGTTTTAATGCCCCTTGGAAGAGACGTGGAGTTCAGAGTGGTTTAACAAGACGGTTATAATGCTCCTTGGAAGAGACGTGGAGGTCACAGTAGCTTAACAAGACCGTTTTACTGTCCCTTGTAAGAGACTCGGAGATCACAGTAGCTTAACAAGACGGTTTTAATGCCCCTTGGAAGAGACGTGGAGTTCAGAGTGGGTTAACAAGACGGTTTTAATGCCCCTTGGAAGAGACGTGGAGTTCAGAGTGGTTTAACAAGACGGTTATAATGCTCCTTGGAAGAGACGTGGAGGTCACAGTAGCTTAACAAGACGGTTTTAATGCCCCTTGGAAGGGTGGTGGAGGTTACAGTGGAATAAAAAGACAATATCAGTGCCCCGTGGAAGAGACATGGAGGTCATAGTAGCTTAACAATACCGTTTTAATGCCCCTTGGATGAGACGTGGAGATCACAGTACCTTAAGACGGTTTTAATGCCCCTTGGAAGAGACGTGGAGTTCAGAGTGGTTTAACAAGACGGTTTTAATGCACCTTGGAAGAGACGAGCTAACAGTAGCTTAACAAGACGGTTTTAATGCCCCTTGGAAGAGACGTGGAGTTCAGAGTAGTTTAACAAGACGGTTTTAATGCCCCTTAGAAGAGACGTGGAGGTCACAGTACCTTAACAAGACCGTTTTAATGCCCCTTGGAAGAGACGTGGAGGTCACAGTAGCTTAACAAGACGGTTTTAATGCCCCTTGGAAGAGACGTGGAGTTCAGAGTGGTTTAACAAGACGATTTTAATGCCCCTTGGAAGAGACGTGGAGGTCACAGTAGCTTAACAAGACGGTTTTAATGCCCCTTGGAAGAGACGTGGAGTTCAGAGTGGTTTAACAAGACAGTTTTAATGCCCCTTGGAAGAGACGTGGAGGTCACAGTAGCTTAACAAGACGGTTTTAATGCCCCTTGGAAGAGACATGCAGGTCACACTAGCTTAACAAGACGGTTTTAACCCCTTAAGCCCCGCGGGTGGTTTGCACGTTAATGACCGGGCCAATTTTTACCATTCTGACCACTGTCACTTTATGAGGTAATTACTCTGGAACGCTTCAACGGATCCCCCTGATTCTGAGATTGTTTTTTCGTGACATATTGTACTTCATGATTGTGGAAAAATTTCTTCGATATCACTTGCGTTTATTTGTGAAAAAAACGGAAATTTGGCGAAAATTTTGAAAATTTTGCAATTTTCAAATTTGAATTTTTAAGCCCTGATATCAGAGCGATATGTCACACAAAAGAGTTAATAAATAACATTTCCCGCATGTCTACTTTATATCAGCACAATTTTGGAACCAAAATTTTTTTTTGTTAGGGAGCTATAAGGGTTAAAAGTTGACCACCGATTTCTCATTTTTCCAACAAAATTTATAAAACCATTTTTTTAGGGACCACATCACATTTGAAGTCACTTGGAGAGGTCTTTATGACAGAAAATACACAAAAGTGACACCATTCTAAAAACTGCACCCCTCAAGGTGCTCAAAACCACATTCAAGAACTTTATTAACCCTTCAGGTGCTTCACAGGAATTTTTTGAATGTGGAAGAAAAAAATGAACATTTAACTTTTTTCACAAAAATGTTACTTTAGACCCAATGTTTTTTATTTTCACTGGGGTAACAAGAAAAAATGGACCCCAAAATTTGTTGTGCAATTTCCCCTGGGCACGCAGATACCCAATATTTGGGGAAGAAACACTGTTTGGGCGCACGGCAGGGCTCGGAAGGGAAGGAGCGCCATTTGACTTTTTGATTGTAAAATTTGCTTGAATAATTAGCGGACGCCATGTTGCATTTAGAGAGTCCCTGTGTGCCCAAACATTGGAGCTCCCCCACAAGTGACCCCATTTTGGAAACTAGACCCCCCAAGGCACCTATCTAGATTCATAGTGAGCACTTGGAACCCCAGGTGCTTCACAAATTGATTCATAAAAATGAAAAAGTGTTTTTTTTTTCACTTTTTCATTATTACGAATCAATTTGTGAAGCACCTGGGGGTTCCAAGTGCTCACTATGCATCTAGAAAGGTGCCTTGGGAGGTCTACTTTCCAAAATGGGGTCACTTGTGGGGGAGCTCCAAAGTTTGGGCACAGAGGGGCTCTCCAAACGCAATGTGGTGTCCGCTAACAATTTGAGCCGATTTTCCATTCAATTTGTTAGCGGATACCATGTTGCATTTAGAGAGTCCCTGTGTGCCCAAACATTGGAGCTCCCCCACAAGTGACCCCATTTTGGAAACTAGACCCCCCAAGGCACCTATCTAGATTCATAGTGAGCACTTGGAACCCCAGGTGCTTCACAAATTGATTCATAAAAATGAAAAAGTGTTTTTTTTTTTCACTTTTTCATTTTTACGAATCAATTTGTGAAGCACCTGGGGGTTCCAAGTGCTCACTATGCATCTAGATAGGTGCCTTGGGGGGTCTAGTTTCCAAAATGGGGTCACTTGTGGGGGAGCTCCAATGTTTGGGCACACAGGGGCTCTCCAAACGCAACATGGCGTCCGCTAACAATTTGAGCCGATTTTCCATTCAATTTGTTAGCGGACACCATGTCGCGTTTGGAGAGCCCGTGATGTGCCTAAACAGTGGAGCTCCCCCACAAGTGTTCCCATTTTGGAAACTATACCCCTCAAGGATTTTATTAAGGTGTATAGTGAACATTTTGAACCCAGAGGTACGGCACAGAATTTGTTTACATTAGGTCATCATATTGAATAAGTTGTCATTATTCTTGAGCGCAAGTGCTCGCTACTTGAGTTTGCATCGGGTACTCAGGTATGCACCATGTACAGCGTGTGCTCGAGTGACATGCTCGAGTCCCTGCTCCGCATGTTTCACGGTTATTAGACACCCAAAAAAAAACATGGGGGGATCGCTCGTGCATGGCAGGCAATCCCCGTAAAGTTTTTTGGCCGCGAAGCATATGGGGCAGAGACTCGAGCATGTCACTCAAATACCCACGATACTCAATGCATACCAGAGCACCCGATGCAAACTCAAGTAGCGAGCACTTGCTCTCAACACTAGTCGCCATATCGTCATCTTTTTTTCTTACTTTTGAAAAAAATCCCAACCCCAGCCCTAACCCTAGCACAACCCTAGCCCTAGCACAACCCTAGCCCCAGCACAACCCTAGCCCCAGCACAATCCTAGCCCCAGCACAACCCTAGCCCCAGCACAACCCTAGCCCCAAACCCAGCCCTAACCCTAGCCCAATCCTAACCCAAGAGTTTATTTTTGACGCCGTTCCTTGTGCGGTTTATGTGATTAGACGACTTTATTCTTCGGGTCGGTGTGATTACAGCAATGCCAAAATCATATGGGGTTTTTATGACTGACAGCTGTCACACACTAAAAGACGCATTTTTTGTAAAATCTAGTTTTTGCATCGCCATATTTTGAGAGCTATAATTTTTCCAGATTTTGGCAGACAGTCATGTGACGGCTCGTTTTTTGCGGGATGACTTGACGTTGTTATTGGTGCCATTTTCAGGCACGTGACATTTTTTGATCGCTTTCTATTCCGATTTTTGGGAGGCAGAATAAACAAAAACCAACAATTCAGGAATTGTTGTTTTTTTTATTTTTTTTATTCTGTTCCGCGTGTGGTAAAATTGATGAGGTAGCTTTATTCTTCGGGTCAGTACGTTTACAGCGGTACCACATTTGTATCATTTTTCTATGTTTTGGCGCTTATACACAATAAAAGCTATTTTATAGAAAAAAATATTTTTTAGTATCGCTTTATTCTGAGAGCTATAACTTTTTTATTTTTCGGCTGATGGAGCTGTATGGTGGCTTGTTTTTTGCGGGACGAGATGACGTTTTCAGCGGTATCATTTTTATTTATATGCGTCTTTTTGATCGCGTGTTATTCCACTTTTTGTTTGGCGGTATGGTGATAAAGCATTGTTTTTTGCTTCGTTTTTTTTTTGTTTTTTTTTACCGTGTTCACTGAAGGGGTTAACTAGCGGGACAGTTTTATAGGTCAGGTTGTTCCGGACGCGGCGATACCAAATATGTGTACTTTTATTGTTTTTTTTTTATTTTTTTTATAATAATATTTATTGATGGGTACATTATATTTTTATTTTTGGTGTATTATTTTTTTTATTTTTTTATAATATTTTTGCACAAATGTTTTTTTTTTTCACTTTCACGCAGTTTATACATTTATTACTTTGTCCCACTCTGGGACTTTCACTTTTTTTTTTCTGATCGCCTGCATGGCACAGGAATGGAGCACCATCCCTATGCCATGAAGGCTGTCAGAAGTGTGAAGTGTGAAGATTGCTTGGAGATGCACTGCACATGTCCAAGCAATCTTCCTGCTCTCTGGTGACCCGGATGTTGTCATGACGACATCGGGTCGTCATGGCAACACCCGGGAAGCCTTTGCAGACTGCGCTGGAAGCCGGAAGAGGAGGTGAGTATCGCCGATCACCTTCCCTTGCCCCCGCAATGCCGCGATCGACTTCAATCGACTTCGATCGCAGCATCGCGGGGGTTAATGTGCTGGGAGCGGTGCAGGACCGCTCCCTGCACATAGTACCGGGTGTCAGCTGTGACAATCAGCTGACACCCGGCGGCGATCGCGCCCGCACAGCCTGTGTGCGCGCGCGATCGCAATGACGTACTAATACGGGTCTGGCTCTTAAGTCCCAGGGCACAGACGCGTATTAGTACGTTAGATGTTATTAAGACAATTTAAATGCCCCTTGGAAGAGACGTGGAGGTCATAGTAGCTTAACAAGACCGTTTTAATGCCCCTTGTAAGAGACGTAGAGATCACAGTAGCTTAACAAGACGTTTTTAATGCCCCTTGGACAAGACGTGGAGTTCAGAGTGGTTTAACAAGACGGTTTTATTGCCCCTTGGAAGAGATGTGGAGGTCACAGTAGCTTAACAAGACGGTTTTAATGCCCCTTGGAAGAGACGTGGAGTTCAGAGTGGGTTAACAAGACGGTTTTAATGCCCCTTGGAAGAGACGTGGAGGTCACAGTAGCTTGACAAAATGGTTTTTATGCCCCTTGGAAGAGACGTGGAGTTCAGAGTTGTTTAACAAGACGGTTTTAATGCTCCTTGGAAGAGACGTGGAGGTCACAGTAGCTTAACAAGACGGTTTTAATGCCCCTTGGAGGAGTGGTGGAAGTTACAGTGGAATAAAAAGACAATATCAGTGCCCCGTGGAAGAGACGTGGAGGTCACAGTAGCTTGACAAAACGGTTTTAATGCCCCTTGGAAGAGATGTGGAGTTCAGAGTGGTTTAACAAGACGGTTTTAATGCCCCTTGGAAGAGACGAGGTAACAGTGGCTTAACAAGACGGTTTTAATGCTCCTTGGAAGAGACGTGGAGTTCAGAGTAGTTTAACAAGACGGTTTTAATGACCCTTGGAAGAGACGTGGAGGTCACAGTAGCTTAACAAGACAGTTTTAATGCCCCTTGGAAGGGACGTGGTGGTCACAGTAGCTTAACAAGACGGTTTTAATGCCCCTTGGAAGAGACGTGGAGTTCAGAGTGGTTTAACAAGACGGTTTTAATGCCCCTTGGATGAGACCTGGAGGTCACAGTAGCTTAACAAGACCGTTTTAATGTCCCTTGGAAGAGACGTGGAGGTCACAGTAGCTTAACAAGACGGTTTTAATGCCCTTTGGAACAGTGGTGGAGGTCACAGTGGAATAAAAAGACAATATCAATGCCCCTTGGAAGAGACGTGGAGATCACTGTAGCTTAACAAGACGGTTTTATTGCCCCTTGGAAGAGACATGGAGGTCTCAGTAGCTTAACAAGACGGTTTTAATGCCCCTTGGAATAGACATGCAGGTCACACTAGCTTAACAAGACAGTTTTAATGCCCCTTGGAAGAGTGGTGGAGGTTACAGTGGAATAAAAAGACAATTTCAATGCCCCTTGGAAGAGACGTGGAGGTCACAGTAGCTTAACAAGACCTTTTTAATTCCCCTTGAAACAGACGTGGAGATCACAGTAGCTTAACAAGACGGAGACGGTTTTAATGCTCCTTGGACGAGAAGTGGAGTTCAGAGGGGTTTAACAAGACGGTTTTATTGCCCCTTGGAAGAGATGTGGAGGTCACAGTAGCTTAACAAGATGGTTTTAATGCCCCTTGGAAGAGACGTGGAGTTCAGAGAGGGTTAACAAGACGGTTTTAATGCCCCTTGGAAGAGATGTGGAGGTCACAGTAGCTTAACAAAATGGTTTTAATGCCCCTTGGAAGAGACGTGGAGTTTAGAGTGGTTTAACAAGACGGTTTAAATGCTCCTTGGAAGAGACGTGGAGGTCACAGTAGCTTAACAAGACGGTTTTAATGCCCCTTGGAAGAGTGGTGGATGTTACAGTGGAATAAAAAGACAATATCAGTGCCCCGTGGAAGAGACGTGGAGGTCACAATAGCTTAACAATACCGTTTTAATGCCCCTTGGATGAGACGTGGAGATCACAGTACCTTAACAAGACGGTTTTAATGCCCCTTGGAAGAGACGTGGAGTTCAGAGTGGTTTAACAAGACGGTTTTAATGCCCCTTGGAAGAGACGAGTTAACAGTAGCTTAACAAGAAGGTTTAAATGCCCCTTGAAGAGACGTGGAGTTCAGAGTAGTTTAACAAGACGGTTTTAATGCCCCTTGGAAGAAACGTGGAGGTCACAGTAGCTTAACAAGACCGTTTTAATGCCCCTTGGAAGAGACGTGGAGGTCACAGTAGCTTAACAAGACGGAGACGGTTTTAATGCTCCTTGGACGAGAAGTGGAGTTCAGAGGGGTTTAACAAGACGGTTTTATTGCCCCTTGGAAGAGATGTGGAGGTCACAGTAGCTTAACAAGATGGTTTTAATGCCCCTTGGAAGAGACGTGGAGTTCAGAGAGGGTTAACAAGACGGTTTTAATGCCCCTTGGAAGAGACGTGGAGGTCACAGTAGCTTAACAAGACCGTTTTAATGCCCCTTGGAAGAGACGTGGAGGTCACAGTAGCTTAACAAGGCCGTTTTAATGCCCCTTGAAAGAGACGTGGAGTTCAGAGTGGTTTAACAAGACGATTTTAATGCCCCTTGGAAGAGACGTGGAGGTCACAGTAGCTTAACAAAACGGTTTTAATGTCCCTTGGAAGAGACGTGGAGGTCACAATAGCTTAACAAGATAGTTGTAATGCCCCTTGGAAGAGATGTGGAAGTCACAGTAGCTTAACAAGACAGTTTTAATGCCCCTTGGAAGAGACGTGGAGTTCAGAGTGGTTTAACAAGACAGTTTTGCATCCCAGTGACCAACTGTGTCCCGGCTTCCACAATATTAACCCAGTGTGAAGGCGTCAGTGAGATGGACCATCCCTGGCCACAATCACTTGTCCACTTGTTTATGGTTAGGCTGTCCTTCAAATAGGGACGGCTGGGAACCATTTATAGACACCCGGCCTCCCCCAGGTGGCTGTGGACCGCGTGTGGGCACCCGGTGCGGGGCGGCTAGGGACTGAGTATGGACACCCGGCCGCTGGGTGGCTGGGGACTGAGTATAGATACCAGGCCACCGACGCAGCCATGACGTGGTGGCCAGATTCCGCCTCCACATGCCTAAAAGGCCCAATTTCAAGTGCAAGCAAGCAGTATGGTATTGCAGCCTGGGGGTGGGTGGGTGGGTGGCAGGCTGCATACTTGCGCTTGCATTGCAAGGAATGTGGGAGGTACAATTGAACACTGCCCTGGGACAAGGACTTGCATGGCGATAGTTGCAAGTCTGCATCTTCTGATGCGGCAAGGATCACTTCTGATGGGCACACTTTTAGGCAGTGACCTGGGTGTCAGAGATGCTTCCAAGGGTCTTCCCCATGCTGTTCCCATGTCTTTTCAGCAGTGTATGGTTTTTTTTTTTCACTTTTTCATTTTTACGAATCAATTTGTGAAGCACCTGGGGGTTCCAAGTGCTCACTATGCATCTAGATAGGTGCCTTGGGGGGTCTAGTTTCCAAAATGGGGTCACTTGTGGGGGAGCTCCAATGTTTGGGCACACAGGGGCTCTCCAAACGCAACATGGTGTCCGCTACCAATTTGAGCCGATTTTCCATTCAATTTGTTAGCGGACACCATGTTGCATTTGGAGAGTCCCTGTGTGCCCAAACATTGGAGCTCCCCCACAAGTGACCCTATTTTGGAAACTAGACCCCCCCAAGGCACCTATCTAGATGCATAGTGAGCACTTGGAACCCCTAGGTGCTTCACAAATTGATTCGTAAAAATGAAAAAGTGAAAAAAAAAACACTTTTTCATTTTTACGAATCAATTTGTGAAGCACCTGGGGGATTCAAGTGCTCACTATGGATCTAGATAGGTGCCTTGGGGGGTCTAGTTTCCAAAATGGGGTCACTTGTGGGGGAGCTCCAATGTTTGGGCACACACGGGCTCTCCAAACGCAACATGGTGTCCGCTAACAATTTGAGCCGACAATTTGTTAGCGAATACCATGTTGCAGAATCAGGGGGATCCGTTCAAGCGTTCCAGAGTAATTACCTCATAAAGTGACAGTGGTCAGAATTGTAAAAATTGGCCTGGTCATTAACGTGCAAACCACCCTCGGGGGTTAAGGGGTTAAAGAAGAAAGTCTCTTTATTTCTGTTGGATCTATAGAGATAGATAATAGATATAGACAGACATACGGTATATAGACAGAGCGACAGACATAGACATATATTGCACAACCCTCCGACATATTGTAAAATTGAACCCTGTGGAGCTTATCGGGCAGCCTTTTATGATTAAATAGATGAAAAAAATAATGTGGGCTCCCCCCATTTTTTGTAACCAACAAAGGTAAAGCAGACAGCTGAGCGCTGATATTATCAGCCTGGGAAGGTCCCTGGTTATTGGTGCCTTCCCAGCCTAAAAATACCAGCTCGCAGCCCCTCCAAAAGTGGTGCGTCACATTAGGTCCCGTTATTTTCGGATGGATGGAACTTTAGATATTCCATATTTCGTATCGGCTCCAGAAATCCTGCAATCTGCAACTGGGGAATCAAATTAATTATTTGTGACGTAATAATAGAGAAGATATCTGGCACCACCTCTGCTTTAAATACACTTTCCCTTCGATATGGTGAAACTCCTGGATATATGGTGGTGCATGTCCAAGTGAACAATCAAATAGTGCAAAAGCCAAAGTAAAGGTAGCACTCACCAATGGTTCCAAAGATGTCATTTATTTGTACTCACAGTACATATTAACTAGCGGCATCGGACGGAGGTTCCTGAGGGTGTGCGGGGGAGTGAGAGAGAGGACGACGGCTGTTTCGCTCCCTTCCGGAGCTTCAACGGGTCCCAGGGTGGCCTCAGGTGTGGGATCTATCTTCTTCCTCTCCGGGCAGGCAAGGCTGAGGTGACCTGCTTGGTCACAAGTATAGCACTTACGGGAGTCAAATGCAGTCCAGGTGCTGGCAGATGGGGCAGAAGCCACTGAGGGCCAGGTGGCTGGAAGACTGGGGGCGGCTGTAGGCTTACCCCTCTTGCCGAAGGCGGCGGCTGACCTCTGGTGTACAGTTGGCCTCATAGGCATCTGCGATCTGGGCTGCCTTGGCGGCCTCCCTTGGCTCCCGATCCAGCACAAACTGTTGCACTTCCACTGGGCAAAGACAAAGAAACTGGTCCATCACCATCAGATCCTTCAGGTCCTCAAAGGTGGTGACTGACAGTCCTCGGACCCACTGTTCAGCTGGTCCTGAGTCCATCCACCACATCACTGTAACTATCATGTGGTCCACATTGGAGGGCTCTGAACCTTTTCTGGTAAACCTCCGGAGCCAACTGGTACTTTTTTAATCAGGGCCTGCTTGATGGCCTCATAGTCTCCATCGTGCTCTCGAGGGAGAGAAGCAAACACCTCCAGAGCTGTTCCTCTGAGCCCTGGAGTTAGGTACCTTGCCCACTGGTCCGCGGGCAGCTGATACTATCTGCAGGGTTTTTCAAACCCGTGCAGAAATATATCCAAGTCTCCATCCTTTTCCATTACAGGAAAATGCTCCGAACGGGGTTTAAAGCTGTTAATGATGTTAGAATCACAGATCTGCAGGGTGGATGGCTCCTTCTGAATCCGGGCTAGCTTCAGCTGGTGCCGCTGCTCATCTTGCCACTTTCACTCAGCAGCCTCTCGCTCGGCTTGGGCCTGACGCTCATCAGCCTCTCGCTCGGCTTGGGCCTGACGCTCAGCAGTCTCTCGCTCCTTGAATTTCAGGATTAGCTGCAGTTGTCCATCACGTTCATCTGCGGCGAGCAGCTCCAAGGCCATGTGCAGGTGGGATTTCACACTACTCTGACTGCGGGTCTGGCTGACAATCACAGGTGGGACCCCTGCAGCAGCGCCATCCGGGCCTTGGCTGGCCACCCCATCATCAGGGCTCTGCTGTCGAACGGGCTCTGCAGCACCTTGCAACAGTTCAGCAATCATTTGGGCCTTGCTTTTGCCTGTGGAGTCAATCTGTCTCAGCTCACTGAGAGCAGTGATAGTGTCTTATGACTGCTGGTGATACCAGGGCTCTCAATGTGTAGGCATTATTGCCAAATAAAAGATAGGACAGAAAAACAAGAGAAGGGAGGGGATGCAACTGCTACACATATAGTAATGTCCCAGATAAAAAATATTAAAACACTGAGTCTGATTTCTTAAAACTCTGCACAGAATTCTCGCAACAACTGTGCAATTTTCAGTGACAGTAATGATTGCTCAATCCAGTCACTGATGTTCTGTAATATCCCACCGCTGCCACAAATTTGTCACATATTCTACAGAGACGACACCAGGGAGATCACACAATGTCTCACCGTGCCTTCACTCTGTCAGAATTTCGTCAGGGAACCGCGAGCACACGTCCCCACTACTCACTATGGAGGTATCGGCAAGTGACCAGTGAGCATATGGTGTCACACCTCTGCATTCCAACGCATGGAATATGCATATACGCCCCGTACGGTGACTGTCAGCTTCACGATAGCCCAATTATTAATATTATTCGCTGCCACCACCGGCCGAGTTTCAAGTATAATACAGGCCTGGCCGGACACCTGCGTTCTGGTAGCGTATGGCTTCGGGGAAGGGAATGATTACAGGACAAAGAAACAGAGTGATTAAATTTTATATTTCATCCAAAAGGGAGGCAGTGTTTAGGAAAAATATACGAAAGATTTTACAAAAGGAGACAATACAATACATAAGCAGTTACACAAAATAATAAGGAAGAAGAGACTTACTATAAGATCGCTGAGACGATTCAATATACAATGGGTATGGAAAGTATTCAGACCCCTTTAAATTTTTCACAGAGAGCCGGAACACGCTGTGGAGACAGGACCTGCGGCCAGCGGGGAACAAGGAGAGGTATTTGATTTTATTATTTTTTTCTGTATGGAGCATTATATGGGGCCATACTGTATGGAGCATTATATGGGGCCCATACAGTATGGAGTAATACAGTGGATATGGAAAGTATTCAGACCCCTTTTAAATTTTTCACTCTTTGTTTCATTGCAGCCATTTGGAAAATTCTAAAAAGTTCATTTTTTTTCTCATTAAAGTACACTCTGCACCCCATCTTGACTGAAAAAAATCAGAAATGTAGAAATTTTTGCAAATTTATTAAAATAGAAAAACTGAAATATCACACGGTCATAAGTATTCACACCCTTTGCTCAGACACTCATATTTAAGTCACATGCTGTCCATTTCCTTGTGATCCTCCTTGAGTTGGTTCTACTCCTTCATTGGAGTCCAGCTGTGTTTAATTAAACTGATAGGACTTGATTTGGAAAGGCACACACCTGTCTATATAAGACCTCACAGCTCACAGTGCATGTCAGACCAAATGAGAATCATGAGCACAAAGGAACTGCCCAAGGAGCTCAGAGACAGAATTGTAGCAAGGCACAGATCTGGCCAAGGTTACAAAATAATTTCTGTATTACTCAAGGTTCCTAAGAGCACAGTGGCCTCCATAATCCTTAAATGGAAGAAGTTTGGGACCACCAAAAGTCTTCCTAGACCTGGCCGTCCAGCCAAACTGAGCAATCGTGGATGAAGAGCCCTGGTGAGAGAGGTAAAGAAGAACCCCAAGATCACTGTGGCTGAGCTCCAGAGATGCAGTAGGGAGATGGGAGAAAGTTTTACAAAGTCAACTATCACTGTAGCCCCCCACCAGTCGGGCCTTTATGGCAGAGTGGCCCCACAGAAGCCTCTCCTCAGTGCAAGACATATGAAAGCCCGCATAGAGTTTGCTCAAAAACATATGAAGGACTCCTAGACTATGACAAATAAGATTCTCTGGTCTGATGAGACGAAGATAGAACTTTTTGGTTATAATTTTAAGCGGTATGTATGGAGAAAAACAGGCACTGTTCATCACCTGCCCAATACAATCCCAACAGTGAAACATGGTGGTGGCAGCATCTTGCTATGGGGGTGTTTTTCAGCTGCAGGGACAGGATGACTGGTTGCAATTAAAGGAAACATAAATGCGGCCAAGTACAGAGATATCCTGGATGAAAACATCTTCCAGAGTGCTCTGGACCTCAGACTTGGCCGAAGGTTCACCATCCAACAAGACATTAACTCTAAGCACACAGCTAAAATAACAAAGGAGTGGCTTCAAAACAACTCTGTGACCATTCTTGACTGTGCCCATTCTTGACTAAACCCAATTGAGCATCTCTGGAGAGACCTGAAAATGGCTGTCCACCAACGTTCACCATCCAACCTGACGGATCTGGAGAGGATCTGCAAGGAAGAATGGCAGAGGATCCCAAAATCCAGGTGTGAAAAACTTGTTGCATCATTCCCAAGAAGACTCATGTCTGTACTAGCTCAGATGGGGGCTTCTACTCAATGCTGAGCAAAGGGTCTGAAGACTTGTGACCATGTGATATATCAGTTTTTCTTTTTTAATAAATTTGCAAAAATTTCTACATTTCTGTTTTTTTCAGTCAAGATGGGGTGCAGAGTGTACTTTAATGAGAAAAAATGAACTTTTTAGAATTTACCAAATGGCGGCAATGAAACAAAGAGTGAAAAATTTAAAAGGGGTCTGAATACTTTCCGTATCCACTGTATTGCTCCATACTGTATGGGCTCCATATAATCCTCCATACAGTATGGCCCCATATAGTGCTTTATACAGTATGGGCCCCATATAATGCTCCATACAGAAAAAAAAAAAAATCAAATACCTCTCCTTGTTCCCCGCTGGCCGCAGGTCCTGTCTCCACAGTTTGTTCCGGCTCTCTGCACTGTGACTGCTCAGCACAGAGGGGGCGCTGTAGTGATCGCGCCCTCTGCCCTGAGAGGTCACAGAGTCGTAAGACACCGGAACTGCGGAGGAACGTGGAGAGATGAGTATCGCGAGCAGTTTAAAGCAATGTGGGACGCGGTGCCAGCGCCCGTGCTGTACAGCTCTGCCAGCTGTATAGTGGCCGCTGCCGGGTACTGCACACCTGACCCTATTCATACGAATATAGTGGATCTGCAGTACCCAGCTGTGGCCACTATGCAGTTGTCGGCGCTGTGCTGTTCCAGTCAGCAAATAATCACATCCAACCGGCACCAAGAACACCTGATCGCGCGTGCCGGGGGTCGCGTCCCCATTAATCTGATATTGGTCGCCTATCCTAAGGGTAAGCCATCAATATAAAAGAGCTGGACATCCCCTTTAACTGTTGCCACTACCCCTATATCAACTAATGGTAAATCCCTCCCTCACTTATCATTATGTGCTGCTAATGTTACGTAACGACATTCTATATAGTAAAGTCACAACCAGACATAGAGATGGTAAATATTATTTATTTTTATGAATATTTGGACAAATAATGGAATATATGACGATATCATAGTCTGGGGCTGCAGCTGTTATCAGCATCACTGCACATGATGGAATCAGTGTCTCTATGAAGCAGATGAGGGATCTGTGGATCATTATGGAAATGATCTGTAACTTCTGCAGATTTCTGTAAAGAGAAGACGCCAAATTATTACATCTCATCAATAGATTCCCAGTAAAAAGTTAATAATCAGCTGGAAAATATAAAAAAGAAAATTCTAATATCTACTTACATGAAGGAGAAGTCATTCTGATCTAATTCCTCAATGTTCTCCAGACTTGGATCATCCTTCTATGAAAAGGAGAAAAGAACAATTACTTATATGTCACATGTGATATAGATATCATGGGACAGCGGGAATGAGAGGTGACTTACCATCTGGTGTTTTTGGGGTATTCATGGCCCTTCATGCTTGGTAAGATGTTGACCAAAGCTGATGGTAAACTAAAGAGAGATCAGAACAGCAGGAAGTTAAAGGTGATTTTTTTTACAGTTTTGTAATGAATGTAGTGTTAATGTATGCATTGCTCCCTTACCTGGGCTGGGGTTCAGTATGTTCTCTACCACTGTCTGCACCATGAACATGGTGCTTCAATGGAAGCAGTGGTTACGGCACAGGGGGCACAGAGGTTTGGAGCGGAGCCATCTAGTAATACATCCCTGGTGGAAGGTGTGGTCACATGGAAGGACCGTGACCTGCTCTCCGATCTCATATTCGGTCATACAGATGATACATGACTCGGCCTCCTCCTGTGCGGTTACATCCCTTGTTGGGAGATTTGCAATTAGCAGTGCTCTCCTGTGAACCCAATGCTGCCGCCTCTGCCGCTCATGTAGATTTTGTGCAGGTGGCTCCACAGCATTGCTGTCGCTCTGACGTCCATCACTGGTAGAAGGTCTTTCCTCGTCTCTAGGAGGAGACCGTCCATCACTGGTAGAAGGTCTCTCCTGCACAGGTAGGTTTTGTGCAGGTGGCTCCACCTGTGGCAGTGTTGGTGTCATCACACCCACTTCCTCCAGTTGAATGGGTGGGAGGGGACGGCCGCCATCCCTGCTGCTCTCTCCTGTTGTTCCGGAGGGCTCTGCAGGGGCTGGTCTTAGAGGAGAGCGGCTTCTATCCCTGCTCTCTTCCTGTCCTCTACGCCGTGGAGGATCTCTGGCCCGTCTCCCTCTCCTCTCAGTGACAGCATTGCTGTCTCTCTGGCGTCCATCACTGGTAGAAGGTCTTTCCTGATCTCTTGGAGAAGACCTCCTTCCATCACTGGTAGAAGGTCTTTCCTGATCTCTTGGAGGAGACCTCCTCCGTCCATGGACAATTATGGCCTGACCTATAAACAAAAAAGAAGTTATCAGAATTTTTCCCAATTTTAGCAAACACTTTTGGGCTATAGTGATGGGTCCTGCTGTGGTGTTTAGGGAGAGGGGAACCCTAGAAAGAATTGACTTTATTTTGGACTTCGTAAACCTACACTGTCTGTCCTGAAATGCATCTCATCTTACCTCAAGGATATCTCCTCCCAGGAAAGCCCTATAGTGTGGGAATATTGTCTATCTCCCCCAAATATTTCACTTACCTTGATTTTCTGGTCGGCGCAGCCATGCCTCATTGTCAGCAATCAGCTGACGTAGCTCCCGGGCGCTCATGACTTAGGTACCTGGAGCTGGCTGATAGAATATTGGAGAACTAAGCTCTCCGGTGGCACCGGTGTTATTGTGCTCTGATCAAAGATCAAGAAGAATAAATGGAAGTAATCACCAGATGTGTAACACAAACTAGTTCGCTCTTCCACAACCAAAGTGAAGTCTCAGCAAAAGCATCAACTCAAGAAATGGCGCTGATGTCACAGTGCTCAGAGATTATATACCCTCAGGACATTCCATGATGTCATTATGACATCATAACTGAGTGACCCCCTAATCCTGAGCATAGCCTTGTGACATCAGAGCAGCGAGGCCGCCATGTCTGCTGCCAACTGGTGAATGAGGCAGAGAATGTGGAATAGAAATATCCCATCTGATTAATAGAATATAAATGTATATAAATCTGTGTTGGAAAAGATAGAAAAATCAGTTTTCTCCATGTTTGTAAATGGTCATTTTTTTGCTTTGGTAGATATTATATACATGTTATATATGGTATAAATTATCCTCTGCTGTGAATGATAAGAATGGAATGTTATTCTTTATCATTTATAGTTGTGGGTGATACATTATTGCTAAACAATAAACAACTCACCGACCTGTCAGGGAAATGATCAGGTTATATAAATAAGTGAAATAGAATAAATAATAATAGAAGGTAAAGTATACAAATGCCTCTAAAAAAAAAAGTCATCAGTGTTTTTACTTTTCTGTACCACCAGGGCCATCCTACAAGATATACACGGATTTTACCTAGGTGTCACGTGCCCCTATAATAATGTATCCATATCACTTAGTTACCCCAAATCCACAAAACTATCTATTAGAACAGGACCTGGACTGGTAATCTTCCTACCTGGCAGATTCCCTGTGGACACCTCTGGTGGGCTGGTCAGTGGATCACCAGCAAGGTGTAGATTTAGCAGAAGGAGATGGTGAAATTGCCCTCCTAAAGTATAACAATAGTAACTATAACAATAGTATGTTTGCATACTATAGCGCTACAGAGTGCTACTTTATTTGTTGGTTATATATGGAGATGGCTACTCTTACTAAGCACCTGTACACACCGGTTTTCTGTTTTGGAAGTGACGGTCAGTCTTTTGATATTTGTATACATAGGATTTCTGACTGATCACTCAACCTCTAAGCCTCAGGAGGTTTTAATTATAGCAGGATCCTACTCTCCCATATACATGTAGACTTTAGTATAAGATTGGATTCACACTAGGTAGGTTCCTGGCAGCGAGAGTCGCCTTACCGTGACTATCGGGTACACATGAATTGGCCAATTTATGCACTAAGAATTCTCATTTATTTCTATTTTCTAGAGCAGTAATGCTATTCAAATTTCATATATTTCATGTTTGCATGCTATAGCGCTACAGAGTGCTACTTTATATGTTAGTTACATATAGAGATGGCTACTCTTAGTAAGCACCTGTACAGACCAGTTTTCTGTTTTGGAAGTGACGGTCAGTCTTTTTATAGCTGTTATTATTAACCTGGGAACATTTTGGGCTAATGGCCCCTTTCCCTGGCTAGTAATATCAGCCCCCAGCACATGGCTTTCCCTCTGCTGGTTATGAAAATTTGGCCAGAGACCACTCTGTTTTTTTAATTTAATTCTTTATTTTACACATAATGTACACTGGGTATGCTGACTACAACTTCCATCACTGTCGCCTGCTCGCGCTGGTCTCAGGCAACAATGATGTGAGCTGCATTCAGCTCCCGGCGCCTGTCCAGCACTCCTGCATTCAAAAGTCCCACATTAGAGCTACCGTGAGACTCGGTGGCTTGAACTCCATTAACCTTGTAGAGTTCAAAGCCACCGGGTCTCCTGGCTGTTGCAAGACCCCGAAACCTTCAGGCGAAACTTTGAGGGACATTTTAGGTTTTGGGATATTACAGCTGCTGGAACACCTAGAGGCTGCAAACTAAGATTACCTTAGGTGTGTATTTTACTGTGCTTGTTAATAAAAAAAAAAAAAGAAGTGGGGTCCCTCGTAATTTTCATAATCAGCAAAGGGAAAGTCAACAGCTGGTGGCTTATATTAATATTTTGGGAACAGGCCAATAGCCATAAAGGTTCCCAGGCTATTAATATCAGCTCACAGCTGTTTGTTTAGCCTTTACTGGTTATTATAGGGGAGACCCCAAACAAAAATTGATGTGGGGTCACCCTATATTCACTAACCATCAAAGGCTAAACAGACAGCTGCAGGCTGATATTAATAGCTTAGGAAGTGGATATGGTTATTGTCCACCTCCTAGACTAAAAACATCAGCTCTCAGCTGCTCCAGAATTGGTGCATCAATAAAATGTACCAAATCTGATGCTTAGCATCCACTCTTCCCACTTACCCTGATGTGATGACAAGTGGGTAAATGATTGTGGGGTTGACGTCAGCTGTTTTATGGCCGCTAACATCAAGCCCACAAGTTTGTAATGGAGAGGCATCTATAAGACGCCCTATTACTAACCCAATAGTCAGATTGTAAAAAAAAACACCCAGAATAAAGTCCTTTATTTGAAATAAAGACAAACACTCCTTTATTGAAATAAAAATAAAAAAGTATTATACTCACCTGTACACCTAATTCACCAAAGCCCTTGTCCCCTGTAAAAGAGAAAAAAAATTAAAAAACCACCATAATGCTCACCTTAATACCTAATCCCTGATGCCCTTGTCACCTGTAAACGAGAAAAAATAGTAATCCACCATAATACTCACCTGTCCGCCGTGAATATAATCCATACTGTCCCACGACAATCCGGATGACTTGGAGAATAGTCACATCAGCAGTCACTAATGTGACTGCTCTCCACGACAGTCGGCTCACACTGACACAAGAGTGTAATCTCTCCTGCAGGCGATGCCGCCTTTCTGCCACCGCTGATGGCCTGGAACCAATCATGAGGCTTAAGCAATGTCAGAAGATCATCATGGGGTGCAGTGCTTGTCACAGTGCGTATCTGGGAGGTAAGTGCTCTGTGCTTTCTTCTTATTTGATTGGGACAATAGAAAAGTGCCATCCAGTAGGGAACAATCTCTTTAAAATATGCGAAAAGCAGAATTGCATTTTTTTTAATCTGTTCAATAAAAGGCATAAAAAATAAAATCGCCTCCTTTTTTCCCCATATTTTAAATATAAACAAATAATAAAAAATTAAAGAAAAATAGTTTTGTCTTGTCCCTAATAGTCCAGACTATTAGAATATGATGTTATTTATGCTGCATGATTATAAAAGAGAAAAAATAATAGAGAAAATCTATTAGTAGATAGTCATAGATTAGTGTCTCTTGGAGATGAGAACAAATCCCTGGGTGTCCATACAGGGGATGTAGCTCAGTGGTAGAGTGCATACTTTGCCAGTATGAGGCCCTGGGTTCAATCCCTGGCATCTCCATGTTTTGTGATACAAAAAGCTAGTAAAGTCTCCAAATGTTCAGCAATCTGATACGTGTGAGTATACAGCAATTCGTCTCTCTGGGTGTAACACGGAAACTGCACTGAGCACTAAATATCAGATATTTGCTTTTGAAAATGTTATGCAGAGTGATTGTTGGACACTAGGGGGCAGTGTAATCAGCACAATACACCTACATACATCGCTAGAGACTAGAGAGGAGGAAATCAGTTTTCAGGACCAGCGGCCGCAACAGTTATTCTGTGGTCGCTGGACAGGAGCCCCCCAAACCTAATCCCACCTGCTGGTATATTATGTGAGTACTGTGTGCTATTAGTACAGTATTAGTATTTGATACGCTGCTGATTTTGCAGGTTTCCCACCAACAAAGAATGGAGAGGTCTGTAATTTTTATGGTAGGTACACTTCACCTATGAGAGACAGAATCTGAAAAGAAAACAGAAAATCACATTGTATTTTTACCCTTTAACGACCTTGGGTTTTTCCGTTTTTCTTTTTTTTATTTTTTGCCCCCTTTTGTCTCCGAGCCATAGCCTTTTTATTTTTTCGTCAATATGGCCATGTGAGGGCTTATTTTTTGCGGGACAAGTTCTACTTTTAAAAGTTATTACTGGTTTTATCATATCGTGTACTGGAAAATGAGAAAAAAATTCCAAGTGCAGTGAAACTGCAAAAAAAATGCAATTTCACTGTGTTTTTTTTTTTTACCACGTTCACTGAATGCTAAAACTGACCTGCCATTATTATTCTCCAGGTCATTACGAGTTTGTAGACCCCAAACATGTATAGGTTCTTTTTTAGTGGTGAAAAAAAAATCCAAAGTTTGCTAAAAAAAAAACAATGGCGCCATTTTCTGAGACTCCATTTTTCGGGATCTGGGGCCGGGTGAGGGCTTATTTTTTGCGTGTCGAGATGACGTTTTTATTGATACTATTTTGGGGTAGATACGATGTTTTGATCGCCCGTTAATGCATTTTATTGCAATGTTGCAGCGACCAAAAAACGTAATTCTGGCGTTTAAAATGTTTTTCTCGTTACACCGTTTTCCGACCGGAATAATTCTTTTTTTATATTGATAGATCGGGCGATTCTGAACGCGGCAATACAAAATATGTGTGTGTGTTTTTTTTTAATTATTTTATTTTGAATGGGGCGAAAGGGGGGTGATTTAAACTTTAATATATATATACATATTTTTATATTTTTAAAAACATTTTTTCCATTTTCTGCATGCTTCAATAGTCTCCATAGGACACTAGAAGCTGCAGTTATCTGATCGGCTCTGTTACACACAGGCGATGAGCAGATCTCCTCTGTGTAGCAGAATTGCTCACTTGCTATGAGCGCCGACCACTGGGTGACCCTCATAGCAAGCGAGACACGACAACGACAGGGGTCTGCTGCAGACCCCGGGTTGTCATGCCCACCCATCGGTGACCCGCGATCAGAGATTGACAGTGGCATTTATCAGCCGCGGTTGGATCGCGATTCCACCCGCGGCTGTTGCGGGCACATGTCAGCTGTAAGAATCAGCTGACATCTGCCCAGTTCAGCACTGGCTCAGCGCCGGACCCCGTGCTGAACCGGGGGTGATGGCCTAGGGCAGTGATGGCGAACCTTTTACTGACCAAGTGCCCAAACTGTAATCCAAAACCCACTTATTTATCGCCAAGTGCCAACACGGCAAATTAACCTGAATACTGAGGTTTTAGTTTAGAAAAAACAACTCATACAGAGAGCAGACGAGGGCAGCATAGAGCAGCCACCGAAAGGAGCAGGGGTATGAGACCGCAGAAATAACGAATGTGCTCACCCCCATCTTGTTATATGCCCCCAATCCATGTATATATGCTGCCCTCCCCCAATCCATGTATATATGCTGTTCCCCACCCAGTCCATGTATATATGTTCTTTCCCTCCCCCCTCCCATTCCATGTATATATGCTCTTTCCCTCCCCCCTCCCATTCCATGTATATATGCTCAATCCCTCCCCCCTCCCATTCCACATATATATGCTCTATCCCTCCCCCCTCCCATTCCATGTATATATGCTCTATCCCTCCCCCCTCCCATTCCATGTATATATTCTCTTTCCCTTCCCCCCTCCCATTTCATGGATATATGCTCTTTCCCTCTCATTCCATGTATATATGCTCTTTCCCTCCCCCCTCCCATTCCATGTATATATTCTCTTTCTCTCCCCCCTCCCATTCCATGTATATATGCTCTTTCCCTTCCCCCCTCTCATTCCATGTATATATTCTCTTTTCCTCCCCCCTCCCATTCCATGTATATATGCTCTTTCCCTTCCCCCCTCTCATTCCATGTATATATGCTCTTTCCCTCCCCCCTCCCATTCCATGTATATATGCTCTTTCCCTCCGCCCCATTCCATGTATATATGCTCTTTCCCTCCCCCCTCCCATTCCATGTATATATGCTCTTTCCCTCCCCCCTCCCATTCCATGTATATATGCTCTTTCCCTCCCCCCTCCCATTCCATGTATATATGCTCTTTCCCTCCCCCCTCCCATTCCATGTATATATTCTCTTTCCCTCCCCCCTCCCATTCCATGTATATATGCTCTTTCCCTTCCCCCCTCCCATTCCATGTATATATGCTCTTTCCCTTCCCCCCTCCCATTCCATGTATATATGCTCTTTCCCTCCCATTCTGTGTATATATGCTCTTTCCCTCCCCCCCCCATTTCATGTATATATGCTCTTTCCCTCCCCCCTCCCATTCCATGTATATATGCTCTTTCCCTCCCCCCCATTCCATGTATATATGCTCTTTCCCTCCCCCCTCCCATTCCATGTATATATGCTCTTTCCCTCCCATGCCATTCCATGTATATATGCTCTTTCCCTTCCCCCCTCCCATTCCATGTATATATGCTCTTTCCCTCCCCCCCATTCCATGTATATATGCTCTTTCCCTCCCTCCTCCCATTCCATGTATATATGCTCTTTCCCTCCTCCCTCCCATTCCATGTATATATGCTCTTTCCCTCCACCCTCCCATTCCATGTATATATGCTCTTTCCCTCCCCCCTCCCATTCCATGTATATATGCTCTTTCCCTTCTCCTCTCATTCCATGTACAGTACAGACCAAAAGTTTGGACACACCTTCTCACTTAAAGATTTTTCTGTATTTTCATGACTATGAAAATTGTACATTCACACTGAAGGCATCAAAACTATGAATTAACACATGTGGAATTATATACTTAACAAAAAAGTGTGAAACAACTGAAAATATGTCTTATATTCTAGGTTCTTCAAAGTAGCCACCTTTTGCTTTGATGACTGCTTTGCACACTCTTGGCATTCTCTTGATGAGCTTCAAGAGGTAGTCACCGGAAATGGTCTTCCAACAATCTTGAAGGAGTTCCCAGAGATGCTTAGCACTGGTTGGCCCTTTTGCCTTCACTCTGCGGTCCAGCTCACCCCAAACCATCTCGATTGGGTTCAGGTCTGGTGACTGTGGAGGCCAGGTCATCTGGCGTAGCACCCCATCACTCTCCTTCTTGGTCAAATAGCCCTTACACAGCCTGGAGGTGTGTTTGGGGTCATTGTCCTGTTGAAAAATAAATGATGGTCCAACTAAACGCAAACCGGATGGAATAGCATGCCGCTGCAAGATGCTGTGGTAGCCATGCTGGTTCAGTATGCCTTCAATTTTGAATAAATCCCCAACAGTGTCACCAGCAAAGCACCCCCACACCATCACACCTCCTCCTCCATGCTTCACGGTGGGAACCAGGCATGTAGAGTCCATCCATTCACCTTTTCTGCGTCGCACAAAGACACAGTGGTTGGAACCAAATATCTCAAATTTGGACTCATCAGACCAAAGGACAGATTTCCACTGGTCTAATGTCCATTCCTTGTGTTCTTTAGCCCAAACAAGTCTCTTCTGCTTGTTGCCTGTCTTTAGCAGTGGTTTCCTAGCAGCTATTTTACCATGAAGGCCTGCTGCACAAAGTCTCCTCTTAACAGTTGTTGTAGAGATGTGTCTGCTGCTAGAACTCTGTGTGGCATTGACCTGGTCTCTAATCTGAGCTGCTATTAACCTGAGATTTCTGAGGCTGGTGACTCGGATAAACTTATCCTCAGAAGCAGAGGTGACTCTTGGTCTTCCTTTCCTGGGGCGGTCCTCATGTGAGCCAGTTTCTTTGTAGCGCTTGATGGTTTTTGCAACTGCACTTGGGGACTCTTTTTAAAGTTTTCCCAATTTTTCGGACTGACTGACCTTCATTTCTTAAAGTAATGATGGCCACTCGTTTTTCTTTACTTAGCTGCTTTTTTCTTGCCATAATACAAATTCTAACAGTCTATTCAGAAGGACTATCAGCTGTGTATCCACCAGACTTCTGCACAACACAACTGATGGTCCCAACCCCATTTATAAGGCAAGAAATCCCACTTATTCAACCTGACAGGGCACACCTGTGAAGTGAAGACCATTTCCGGTGACTACCTCTTGAAGCTCATCAAGAGAATGCCAAGAGTGTGCAAAGCAGTCATCAAAGCAAAAGGTGGCTACTTCGAAGAACCTAGAATATAAGACATATTTTCAGTTGTTTCACACTTTTTTTTTAAGTATATAATTCCACATGTGTTAATTCATAGTTTTGATGCCTTCAGTGTGAATGTACAATTTTCATAGTAAAGAAAATACAGAAAAATCTTTAAATGAGAAGGTGTGTCCAAACTTTTGGTCTATACTGTATATCCTGTGATTTCCGTAATTCAGGACTTTTCCTTCTTGGTTTTACAATTTCAATGTTGAGGGATTTATAACAATATAACACAGCAGCGCCGCACACGGAGACCATTGTCTGACAGAAATAAGAAGGTCTTCAGGCTCCTCCACCCGGGGATGGAGCTCAGTGGTAGAGCGGATGCTTCGCATGTGATCCACTGACCAGCCCACCCGAGGTGTCCACAGGGAATCTGCATGGTAGGAAGATTACCAGTCCAGGTCCTTTTCTAATAGATAGTTTTGTGGATTTGGGGTAACTGAGTGATATGGACACATTATTATAGGGGCACGTGACACCTAGGTAAAATCCGTGTATATCTTGTAGGATGGCCCTGGTGGTACAGAAAAGTAAAAACACTGATGACTTTTTTTTAGAGGCATTTGTATACTTTACCTTCTATTATTATTTATTCTATTTTCACTTATTTATATAACCTGATCATTTCCCTGACAGGTCGGTGAGTTGTTTATTGTTTAGCAATAATGTATCACCCACAACTATAAATGATAAAGAATAACATTCCATTCTTATCATTTACAGCAGAGGATAATTTATACCATATATAACATGTATATAATATCTACCAAAGCAAAAAAATGACCATTTACAAACATGGAGAAAACTGATTTTTCTATCTTTTCCAACACAGATTTATATACATTTATATTCTATTAATCAGATGGGATATTTCTATTCCACATTCTCTGCCTCATTCACCAGTTAGCAGCAAACATGGCGGCCTGGCTGCTCTGATGTCACAATGCTATGCTCAGGATTATGGGGTCACTCAGTTATGATGTCATAATGACATCATGGAATGTCCTGAGGGTATATAATCTCTGAGCACTGTGACATCAGCGCCATTTCTTGAGTTGATGCTTTTGCTGAGACTTCACTTTGGTTGTGGAAGAGCGAACTAGTTTGTGTTACACATCTGGTGATTACTTCCATTTATTCTTCTTGATCTTTGATCAGAGCACAATAACACCGGTGCCACCGGAGAGCTTAGTTCTCCAATATTCTATCAGCCAGCTCCAGGTACCTAAGTCATGAGCGCCCGGGAGCTGCGTCAGCTGATTGCTGACAATGAGGCATGGCTGCGCCGACCAGAAAATCAAGGTAAGTGAAATATTTGGGGGAGATAGACAACATTCCCACACTATAGGGCTTTCCTGGGAGGAGATATCCCTGGGGTATGATGGGATGCATTTCAGGACAGACAGTGTAGGTTTACGAAGTCCAAAATAAAGTCGATTCTTTCTAGGGTTCCCATCTCCCTAAACACCACAGCAGTAGAAGGACCCATCACTATAGCCCAAAAGTGTTTGCTAAAATTGGAAAAAATTCTGATAACTTCTTTTTTGCTTATAGGTCAGGCCATAATTGTCCATAGACGGAGGAGGTCTCCTCCAAGAGATCAGGAAAGACCTTCTACCAGTGATGGAAGGAGGTCTTCTCCAAGAGATCAGGAAAGACCTTCTACCAGTGATGGACGCCAGAGAGACAGCAATGCTGTCACTGAGAGGAGAGGGAGACGGGCCAGAGATCCTCCACTGCGTAGAGGACAGGAAGAGAGCAGGGATAGAAGCCGCTCTCCTCTAAGACCAGCCCCTGCGGAGCCCTCCGGAACAACAGGAGAGAGCAGCAGGGATAGCGGCCGTCCCTTCCCACCCATTCAACTGCAGGAAGTGGGTGTGATGACACCACCACTGCCACCTGAACAAAACCTACCTGTGCAGGAGAGACCTTCTACCAGTGATGGACGGTCTCCTCCAAGAGACGAGGAAAGACCTTCTACCAGTGATGGACGTCAGAGCGACAGCAATGCTGTGGAGCCACCTGCACAAAATCTACATGTGCGGCAGAGGCGGCAGCATTGGGTTCACAGGAGAGCACTGCTAATTGCAAATCTCCCAACAAGGGATGTAACCGCACAGGAGGAGGCCGAGTCATGTATCATCTGTATGACCGAATATGAGATCGGAGAGCAGGTCACGGCCCTTCCATGTGACCACACCTTCCATCAGGGATGTATTACTAGATGGCTCCGCTCCAAACCTCTGTGCCCCCTGTGCCGTAACCACTGCTTCCATTGAAGCACCATGTTCATGGTGCAGACAGTGGTAGAGAACATACTGAACCCCAGCCCAGGTAAGGGAGCAATGCATACATTAACACTACATTCATTACAGAACTGTAAAAAATATCACCTTTAACTTCCTGCTGTTCTGATCTCTCTTTAGTTTACCATCAGCTTTGGTCAACATCTTACCAAGCATGAAGGGCCATGAACACCCCAAAAACACCAGATGGTAAGTCACCTCTCATTCCCGCTGTCCCATGATATCTATATCACATGTGACATATAAGTAATTGTTCTTTTCTCCTTTTCATAGAAGGATGATCCAAGTCTGGAGAACGTTGAGGAATTAGATCAGAATGACTTGTCCTTCATGTAAGTAGATATTAGATTTTGCTTTTTTATATTTTCCATCTGATTATTAACTTTTTACTGGGAATCTATTGATGAGATGTAATAATTTGGCGTCTTCTCTTTACAGAAATCTGCAGAAGTTACAGATCATTTACATAATGATCCACAGATCCCTCATCTGCTTCATAGAGACACTGATTCCATCATGTGCAGTGATGCTGATAACAGCTGCAGCCCAGACTATGATATCGTCATATATTCCATTATTTGTCCAAATATTCCTAAAAATAAATAATATTTACCATCTCTATGTCTGGTTGTGACTTCACTATATAGAATGTTGTTACGTAACATTAGTGTAACGGGTCTGGGAGGCGGAACCTCTGAGCAACTATACAAGGGGGCGGTCCTTGTAAGGAAGCGGGTGGCGCCCAGAGAAGACGGGCAGGTAGTCACAGCAAGTGACAGGGACAGTCTCTGGGTAAACGGGCAGGTGGTCACGGCAAGTGACCGGGACAGTCTCTGGGTAAATGGGCAGGTGGTCACGGCAAGTGACCGGGACAGTCTCTGGGTAAACGGGCAGGTGGTCACGGCAAGTGACCGGGACAGTCTCTGGGTAAACGGGCAGGTGGTCACGGCAAGTGACGGCAGAGCCTCCAGGTAGGCTAGCAGGCTGGTAGCAGGTGGACGCTCCCAGGTGAGCGAGCAAGAGTCTCTGGACAGGCAGGTGGTCACAGTACGTGACGGCGGAGCCTCCAGGTAGGCTAGCAGGCAGGTAGCAGGTGAGCGCTCCCAGGTGAGCGGGCAAGAGTCTCTGGACAGGCAGGTGGTCACAGCACGTGACGGTGGAACCTCCAGGTAGGCTAGCAGACAGGTAGCAGGTGAGCGCTCCCAGGTGAGCGGGCAAGAGTCTCTGGACAGGCAGGTGGTCACAGCACGTGACGGCGGAGCCTCCAGGTAGTCTAGCAGGCAGGTAGCAGATGAGCGCTCCCAGGTGAGCGGGCAGACGGATCCATAGACAGACTGGCAGAGCTGGTAGGCAGACTGTCGGACCGCAGGAATAGCAGCAGATAGACACGAGGCAGGCAGGTATCAGACAGGAAACTGGCAGGCAACTGGCAGGTAACTGGAAACGGGACCTGAGGGCTGAAGCAGAGTGATGAACTGTGCTACAACATTGCTCGGGCACCTCCATTTTGGAGGAGGTACCTTATATATGGTGAAGTCCTCCGGCCATTGGCCGGGAACTCCTTAAGGCGGCGCGCGCGGCCCCTTTAAGAGAGGGGGAGCGCGCGCGCGCCCTAAGCACCGTGGCCGGGAAGCAGCGCGCGCTGCCAGCAGAGCGGGAGGAGGACGCCGGGCACGGAGCGGAGAGGTGAGGGGAACAGCGTCCCTGCCTAGCAGGAGGCAGGGACGCCGATGCTACAGTACCCCCCCCCCTTTAGGCCCCCCCCTTTTTTAGGCCAGAGAGAAATTTATCAAGGATGAGAGGGGCATGGATGTTCTCCCGGGGCTCCCACGTTCTCTCCTCAGGACCAAACCCCTTCCAATCTACCAGAAAAAAGGTTTTTCCTCTTACCCTTTTGGTGGCCAGAATGTTCTCTACCTCAAATTCGTTCTCAGCGGAAACCGGAGCAGGGGGCGTACCTGTAGACTTGGAAAAAGAGTTAAGTACCACGGGTTTGAGGAGAGATACATGGAAGGAGTTAGGGATCCGTAAGTTGGCCGGGAGATTCAATTTATAGGCCACCGGATTGATTTGTTTGATAACTTCCAGTGGGCCGATGAACCGAGGCCCTAACTTGTAGGAGGGAATCTTGAGCCGGACATACTTGGACGAGAGCCAGACTTTATCTCCAGGACGGAATTGTGGAGGATCCAGGCGTTTTTTGTCAGCGTGTTTTTTCATCCGCTCGGACGACTGAAGGAGTGCGGATCGGGTACTCTCCCAAATGGAGGAGAATCCACTAACGAGAGATTCCGCAGCCGGATTGTCCACCGAGGTGGAGACGGGAAACGGGATCCGAGGATGCTGACCGAAGACTACAAAAAACGGGGATTTGGAGGAAGACTCGCTCTCGTGATTGTTGTAAGAGAACTCGGCCCATGGTAGGAGATCCACCCAGTCCGAATGGTGGGCATTAACGAAGTGCCAGAGGTAACTGGTCAGGTTCTGATTGATCCGCTCCACTTGACCATTGGACTGTGGGTGGTAAGCGGAGGAGAAGTCCAGAGTGACGTCAAGCAACTTACATGTGGCTCTCCAGAAGCGTGAGGTGAACTGAACCCCACGATCTGACACGATGTGGAGGGGCAGGCCATGGAGACGGAAGATGTGGCGGATAAAGTCTTTAGCCAGTTCGGGTGCAGACGGGAGGCCCGGCAGGGGAATGAAGTGCGCCATCTTGGAAAAGCGATCAGCGACCACCCAAATGACCGTACAACCGGCAGAGACAGGAAGATCCGTTATAAAGTCCATAGCAATATGCTGCCACGGGGCAGCAGGTACTGGAAGAGGAAGAAGGCGACCGGCTGGCAGGTGTCTCGGAACTTTGTTGCGGGCGCAGGACACACAGGCAGAAACAAAGTCTATTACATCCTTGTGCAGGGTAGGCCACCAGTAATGCCGGGTAATGAGCTGGAGGGTCTTTTTCTGACCGGCGTGGCCAGCTAGCTTAGATGAGTGACCCCAGTGTAGGACCTTCTTCCGATCGGGTACTGTTACGAACGTCTTACCGGGAGGGAGACGATTTAGATTCACGGGAGCCACTTGCATTACTCTGGCGGGATCAATGATGTGCTTAGGTTCCTCCTCTAGATCAGATACCAGAAAGGATCGGGACAAGGCGTCAGCTTTGATGTTTTTGTCTGCCGGGCGAAAATGAAGAACAAAATCAAAGCGGGCAAAAAACAAGGACCACCGGGCTTGGCACGGGTTAAGTCTCTGGGCGCTCTGAAGGTAAGCCAAGTTCTTGTGGTCCGTGTAAATTATTACCGGGTGAAGAGCCCCCTCGAGCAGGTAACGCCACTCCTCCAGTGCCAGCTTAATGGCTAACAATTCTCGGTCTCCAATAGAATAATTGCGCTCAGAAGAGGAGAAGAGTTTGGAGAAAAAACCGCAGGTTACCATTCTTCCGGAAGATGACTTTTGGGTAAGTACTGCCCCGGCTCCGGAGGAGGAAGCGTCAACCTCTAGGAAGAATTGTTTGTTACCGTCCGGACGATGCAGCACCGGGGCGGAGGAGAAGGCCTGTTTTAAGGAAAGAAAGGCCTCCTCAGCTTTGGGTGGCCATCTTCTGGGATTAGTACCCTTACGGGTGAGCGCAGAGATAGGGGCAGTCCGGGAAGAGAAGTGCGGTATGAAGAGGCGGTAATAGTTGGCGAAGCCCAGGAACCGCTGAATAGCCTTCAACCCCTCTGGTCGAGGCCACTTCTGGATGGCAGACAGTTTCTCAGGATCCATTTGTAGGCCGGTCTGAGAGATTATGTAGCCCAGAAATGGAAGAGAGGTCTGCTCAAAGATGCACTTCTCATATTTAGCGTAGAGGTGGTTCTGCCTGAGCCTGAGCAGGACCTGACGAACATCCCTCCGGTGAGTAGGAAGGTCCGGAGAGAAGACCAAGATGTCGTCCAGGTACACCACCACGCAGGAGTAGAGAAGGTCATGGAAGATGTCATTGACCAACTCTTGAAAGACGGCAGGAGCGTTACAGAGACCGAAGGGCATTACAAGGTACTCATAGTGGCCGTCCCGGGTGTTGAATGCCGTCTTCCACTCATCCCCCTGACGGATACGGACCAGGTTATACGCCCCACGGAGATCCAGTTTGGTGAAGATTCTAGCCCCCCTCAGGCGGTCCAATAATTCAGGAATGAGCGGAAGGGGGTATTTATTCTTCACTGTAATCTGGTTAAGGCCTCTATAATCTATACATGGACTGAGTGAGCCGTCCTTCTTTTTGACGAAGAAGAAGCCTGCTCCCGCCGGGGAGGTAGATTTCCAGATAAATCCCCGGGCAAGATTCTCCTCAATATATTCAGACATGGACCGGGTCTCTGCTGCGGACAAAGGGTAGATACGCCCACGGGGAGGAGTAGAGCCTGGTATCAGGTCGATTGGACAGTCATATGGTCTATGAGGGGGTAATGTCTCTGCTTCTTTCTTATTGAAGACATCCGCATAAGACCAATAGGGAACCGGTAGACCGGGTAGATTGACTGGGGTAGGAGAAGGACGAGCAGGATGAATGGGAACTAGACAAGTCTTATGGCAGTCCTGTCCCCAGCGAAGGACTTCTCCGGTCTGCCAGTCAAGCACGGGTGCATGTTTCTGGAGCCAAGGTAGGCCCAGCAAGAGTGCGTGAGAGAGTCCAGGCAGAACATGAAAGGAGATGCTCTCAGAATGCAGCATTCCCACCTGCAGAGTTATGGATTCGGTGATGAGTTGGATGGGATGTGGTAAGAGGCCCCCATCCACGGCGGCGACAGATAAAGGTACGGCCAGAGGTTTGGTGGGAATGCGGTACTTCTCTACCAGGGATTGAGAGATGAGATTACCAGCAGCTCCTGAGTCAAGTTGAGCCAGTTCGAAATAGCGGTTCTCTCCGCAGGTGATAGAGACTGACAGCATCAGGGATGGAGAGGGTTTACTTTTGTCTAGGGCGACCTCTCTGAGCGACCCTAGACACAGGCGTTTCCCGATCTCTCAGGGCAGGAACGGATCCGGTGCTCCTTACTGCCACAGTAGAAGCAGCTCCCCTCGACACGGCGTGAGTCTTGACGGGTTTTGACCATCTTGGTCTGGTCGACCTGCATAGGCTCAGGTGAGTGTGCCTGGGGAGTAACGGAGGGAATGACGGGTTTCTGGAAGGTGGGGGCTAGATGTGGAAACCTCCTCTCACGGGTGTCACGGGTGTGTTGCCACGAAGATCGTCACGAGTACACAGCCTGACTTCTCGCAGCTGACTTGTTGGTGCTTTGTGTTTCTCGGCAGTGAGGGAGTTAATTCTCTCTCTCTCTCTGGGCTAGATGAGGTCCAGCCTCGCCCAGCTGCAATCAATACTTCTGTAGTGAGACTCCTTCATATACCTGCTGGTCTGTTTGGGAGGTGTCGGTGAAAGCATTTCATTCAGACTGACAGAGCGGATCGTGGTGTTTGGAGTTGCTGAGATAAGTGTATTTGGAAGTGTTTTTTCCCTTTCCTCGCTTTATCATTTATCTCCTTTCCCGTTGGTTTTCCCTCTGTTGTAGTTGAGAAGTTGTTTGTATGCAAGGTGGTTTTGGTTTTTCCCTTGTACTGTCTCGTTCGTCTAAATACTGTGTTTGGGCATATTATTTCTTGTTCCCTTTGGTTGTGATCGGGGTCCTTCTCAGGACTAGATTACTGAGGTGCAGGGATCTTCAGGAGGTAGGGGTTACGCTGGCGGCCTGGACCTCTGTACCTTTAACAGTACCTCCAGGTTGAGGGATTAGTCAGGGCCCCAGCTTAGGGTCAGCTTAGGCCCCCTACCTCCAGTATACAGAGACAGCGTGACATTTTCACCGACCCACTTAGTTTTTCTCCAGCTACTATGGATCCAGTAGCCGGTCTAGCTCGGCAATTGCAGAGTTTGTCCATGGAGCTGGCGGACGTTAGGTCCAAGGTTTGGCATCCTCAGGAGCAAGCCGGACCAGAACCTAAAGTAGCTCTCCCTGATAGGTTCACTGGGGGGCGGGACAAGTTTTTTGTTTTCCGGGAGGCATGTAAATTGTACTTTCAGCTGCGGCCTCGGTCATCGGGGAGTGAAGAACAAAGGGTGGGAATTGTCATCTCACTCCTACAAGGGGACCCACAATCTTGGGCGTTCTCTCTTCCCCCGGGTTCCCCGGCTCTCCAGTCAGTGGATAAGTTTTTCGCTGCCCTGGGACTCGTATATGATGACCCAGATCGGATCTCCCTTGCTGAGTCTAAGTTACGTAGGATCCAGCAGGGAGATCGTCCGGCGGAGGAATTCTGTTCGGAGTTCCGTAGGTGGGCCACGGACACCCAGTGGAATGACCCGGCTCTTAGGAGCCAGTTTTGTCATGGTTTATCCGACAAATTACAGGATGTGTTGGCACAGTATGACTCTCCCGTGTCTCTGGAAGCCGCTATGGCCCTCGCTATTCGCGTGGACAGACGGCTTCGGGAGAGGTGCGGGATAACTCTACCCCCTGTGATGACTCCACCTCCTACAAGGTCCCCTCATATGGTGGTTCCCCTGGTCAGTCCAGAGGAGCCTATGCAATTAGGAGGGACATCATTTCGGGGGAGGGGACCGGTGGTGCGCCATAAGGCAGGAAGGTGTTTCTTCTGCGGCAGAAAGGGACATTTTATTGGGGGTGTCCATCCCGTCCCTTGCAGAGTGAAGAGTCGTCGGAAAACTGTTGATCCCAGGTTGTGTGGTGGACGGCAATCTGGGAGTAGGTATTTCGTCCCTAGGTTCGTCTCAGTTTCTCGTACCGGCGGAGGTGGTGGTGGGTACGAGAACTGAGAGGATATCTGTTCTTCTGGATAGTGGGGCCGGGGCTAATCTGGTTGATGCTCGGTTTGCCCGGGTTCAAGGTATGCGGTTGAGTGAGTTGGCTAAACCCATCCCCATATTCTCGATCGATGCCAGGCCTCTCGGGCAGGGAAGTTTTTTGCAAGTTGTGCATGACGTAAAACTTCAAGTGGGGGCAATACATAAAGAACTGTTGTCTTGCTACGTGTTGGAGGGTCTTCCCACTCCTATTGTGTTGGGCCTTCCTTGGTTAGCTAAGCATAACCCGGTTATTAATTGGCAAACCAGGGAGATAAGCCAATGGAGTAAATTCTGTAATAAAAACTGCATGAACACGGTCATTGGTGCGGTTACTCCTTGGGTCTTACCTCCATTTCTGGTGGACTTTGAGGATGTATTCTCGGAGAAAGGGTGTCAGGAACTACCTCCTCATCGCGTGTATGACTGTTCTGTAAAACTGCTCCCTGAGGCCAAGTTACCTAAAGCTAGGTTGTATAACCTTTCTGGTCCTGAGAGGCAGGCCATGAAGGATTATATCTCAGAAAGTCTGGCTAAGGGGCATATTAGACCTTCATCTTCACCGGTGGCTGCGGGGTTCTTCTTTGTTAAGAAGAAAGATGGAGGCCTACGCCCTTGCCTGGATTTCCGTGAACTTAATCGGATTACGGTCCGAGATCCGTATCCGCTCCCACTTATTCCCGATCTCTTTAATCAGATCGTGGGCGCCAAATGGTTTTCTAAGTTGGATCTCAGGGGGGCGTACAATCTGATTAGGATGAAGGAGGGGGATGAGTGGAAGACGGCGTTTAACACTCCGGAGGGGCATTATGAGAACCTTGTCATGCCATTCGGTCTGACTAATGCTCCGGCGGTGTTCCAACACTTTGTTAATGACATTTTTCGCCGCTTGGTGGGACAGTTTGTTGTCATATATCTGGATGATATCCTAATTTACTCGCCGGATCTGGTGTCTCATCAGGAGCACGTTAGGCAGGTGTTACAGATCTTGCGGGATAATAAACTGTATGCCAAGTGGGAAAAGTGTGTGTTCGCCGTACAGGAACTCCAGTTTTTAGGGTTCCTGGTTTCAGCGTCCGGTTTTCGTATGGACCCTGGGAAAGTGCGGGCAGTTCTTGAGTGGGATCGGCCAGAGAATCTTAAGGCACTACAACGTTTCCTGGGGTTTGCTAATTATTACCGAAAGTTCATTCGTAATTTCTCGTCCATGGTTAAGCCTCTCACTGACATGACTAAAAAGGGGACGGATTTTTCTAGGTGGTCTGACAAGGCTTGTCAAGCATTCTCCTCTTTGAAAAAATGTTTTGCCTCGGCGCCCATACTCATTCAACCTGATGCGTCTCAGCCATTCATTGTAGAGGTAGACGCTTCCGAGGTAGGGGTGGGAGCAGTATTGTCACAGGGTTCGTCCCCTGGTAAGTGGCATCCGTGCGCCTTTTTCTCTAAAAAATTGTCGTCCGCTGAGAGGAATTACGATGTCGGCAATAGGGAACTCTTGGCCATTAAGTTAGCTTTTGAGGAGTGGCGCCATTTTCTGGAGGGGGCAGTTCATCCGGTCACCGTCATCACCGATCACAAGAACCTGCTATATCTGGAGTCCGCGAAACGTCTGAATCCCAGACAAGCTAGGTGGTCATTGTTTTTTACCAGGTTTAATTTTGTCGTTACATATCGTCCTGGGTCAAAAAATGTAAAGGCGGATGCCTTATCTCGTAGTTTCCCGGGGGCCGGGAATACGGACGACCCGATTCCTATCCTTCAGGAGGGGGTGGTGGTTTCGGCAGTATGCTCTGAGCTGGAGGAGGAGGTATTGGAGGCTCAGGGGGACGCCCCTGTTGGACCTCCAGGGAGATTGTTTGTTCCAGATCAGTTGCGACAAAAGGTGATCGAGGCACACCATAACTCAGTTTTTGCAGGACACCCGGGGAGTAAAGCAACTGTGGATCTCCTCTCGCGTCGGTTTTGGTGGCCTAATTTACATAAGGAGGTGGTAACTTTTGTCGCGTCCTGTGGGGTTTGTGCGCGCTCTAAGACCTCACATACCCGTCCGTCTGGGGCCCTCTTACCTTTGAAGATCCCGGAGCGTCCTTGGACTCATCTGTCTATGGACTTTATTACGGACCTCCCTCCGTCTTTGGGTAAAACGGTCATACTCGTTGTAGTGGACAGGTTCAGCAAGATGGCACATTTTATCGCTCTTCCGGCTCTCCCTAATGCTAAAACTCTTGCGCAGGTGTTCATTGGGGAGATTGTGAGGCTTCACGGGGTACCCTCCGAGGTGGTGTCTGATCGGGGGTCTCAGTTTGTGTCCAAGTTCTGGAAGGCGTTTTGTGCACGGCGGGGGATGCAGTTGTCATTCTCATCGGCTTTTCATCCTCAGACCAATGGTCAGACGGAACGTATGAACCAGAGCTTGGAGACATATCTCCGGTGTTTTGTGTCAGAGAACCAGGAGAACTGGGCTTCTTTCTTACCTCTGGCAGAGTTTGCTCTTAATAATAGGCGGAGCGAGTCCACTGGTAAGTCCCCGTTTTTTGGGGCATATGGTTTTCACCCCCAGTTTTGTACTTTCAGTGGGGGGGGCTCTTCGGGGGTTCCTGAGGAGGAACGATTTTCCTCATCACTCGCTTCAGTATGGAGAGGGGTGCTGAAGAATCTGAATACTATGGGGAACCGATACAAACGTATGGCTGATAGGAGGAGAGTGTCTGGTCCGGACCTAAGTGTGAACGATCGGGTATGGTTGTCTACCAGGAATATAAAACTTAAGGTTCCCTCCTGGAAACTGGGTCCCAGGTTCATCGGGCCGTACAGAATCAGTTCTATTATTAATCCGGTGGCATTCCGTCTTGACCTCCCCCCTACGTTTAAAATTCACAACGTGTTTCACAGATCATTGCTTAAGAGGTATGTGGCGCCGGTGGTACCGTCACTTTTACCTCCCCCTCCAGTGGTTGTCAATGGTAACTTGGAGTTCCAGGTATCGAGGGTCATTGATTCACGCTTTAATCGCCGGTCCCTTCAGTACCTGGTTCATTGGAAGGGGTATGGTCCTGAGGAGAGGATGTGGGTTCCTGCGTCGGATATTAACGCAGACCGATTAGTTCGGGCCTTCCACACGACTCACCCGGATAAACCTGGCCCTGAGGGTCCGGAGGCCCCTCGTAGAAGGGGGGGTACTGTCACGGGTGTGTTGCCACGAAGATCGTCACGAGTACACAGCCTGACTTCTCGCAGCTGACTTGTTGGTGCTTTGTGTTTCTCGGCAGTGAGGGAGTTAATTCTCTCTCTCTCTCTGGGCTAGATGAGGTCCAGCCTCGCCCAGCTGCAATCAATACTTCTGTAGTGAGACTCCTTCATATACCTGCTGGTCTGTTTGGGAGGTGTCGGTGAAAGCATTTCATTCAGACTGACAGAGCGGATCGTGGTGTTTGGAGTTGCTGAGATAAGTGTATTTGGAAGTGTTTTTTCCCTTTCCTCGCTTTATCATTTATCTCCTTTCCCGTTGGTTTTCCCTCTGTTGTAGTTGAGAAGTTGTTTGTATGCAAGGTGGTTTTGGTTTTTCCCTTGTACTGTCTCGTTCGTCTAAATACTGTGTTTGGGCATATTATTTCTTGTTCCCTTTGGTTGTGATCGGGGTCCTTCTCAGGACTAGATTACTGAGGTGCAGGGATCTTCAGGAGGTAGGGGTTACGCTGGCGGCCTGGACCTCTGTACCTTTAACAGTACCTCCAGGTTGAGGGATTAGTCAGGGCCCCAGCTTAGGGTCAGCTTAGGCCCCCTACCTCCAGTATACAGAGACAGCGTGACAACGGGTGACCTCTTTGGCGCGCTCCTGGAACCGGATGTCAATCCGGGTGGCAAGTGTTATTAAGTCGTCGAGAGTGGTAGGAATGTTCCGACCGGCGAGTTCATCTTTAATACGGCCGGACAGACCCTCCCAGAAGACAGACACAGAGCGTCGTTATCCCAGGCCAGCTCCGAAGCAAGAGTACGGAACCGTATGGCATATTGGCCCACGGTGAGATCTCCTTGACGGAGGCGTAGCAGAGACGATGCGGATGAGGTCTTCCGTCCGGGTTCGTCGAAGACTTTCCGGAAAGCCGTGAGAAAGGCTGGCAGGTCGGACACCAGGGGGTCTCCTCTCTCCCATAGAGGATTTAGCCAAGCCAGTGCCTCCCCCGTGAGATGGGACATGATGAAGGCAACTTTGGCCCGGTCGGAGATAAACTGGTGGGACAGGAGTTCAAAGTGCAGGGTGCACTGGTTTATGAAGCCCCGAGCTTGAGCGGGGTCGCCTCCGAAGCGAGGAGGTGCAGAAAGCCGGGGTCCGGGGCAGGATACCATGGTATTGGTAGGCAGCGGCGCTGCCGGGTTGCGAGTCATGACACTAGCGGTGGTTGCTGGTGGAGCAGTCAGAGTGTCCAGGCGAGAGTTGACATTCCGCAGGTGACCCAGGATGGACTCCTGTTGGGACCTCTGACGGGACAGTTCATGACATAGGTCCGAGAGCGAGGGAGCTTGGGTGCCACCGGGTTCCATGGCCCGAGCAAACTGTAACGGGTCTGGGAGGCGGAACCTCTGAGCAACTATACAAGGGGGCGGTCCTTGTAAGGAAGCGGGTGGCGCCCAGGGAAGACGGGCAGGTAGTCACAGCAAGTGACAGGGACAGTCTCTGGGTAAACGGGCAGATGGTCACGGCAAGTGACCGGGACAGTCTCTGGGTAAATGGGCAGGTGGTCACGGCAAGTGACCGGGACAGTCTCTGGGTAAACGGGCAGGTGGTCACGGCAAGTGACCGGGACAGTCTCTGGGTAAACGGGCAGGTGGTCACGGCAAGTGACGGCAGAGCCTCCAGGTAGGCTAGCAGGCTGGTAGCAGGTGGACGCTCCCAGGTGAGCGAGCAAGAGTCTCTGGACAGGCAGGTGGTCACAGTACGTGACGGCGGAGCCTCCAGGTAGGCTAGCAGGCAGGTAGCAGGTGAGCGCTCCCAGGTGAGCGGGCAAGAGTCTCTGGACAGGCAGGTGGTCACAGCACGTGACGGCGGAACCTCCAGGTAGGCTAGCAGACAGGTAGCAGGTGAGCGCTCCCAGGTGAGCGGGCAAGAGTCTCTGGACAGGCAGGTGGTCACAGCACGTGACGGCGGAGCCTCCAGGTAGGCTAGCAGGCAGGTAGCAGATGAGCGCTCCCAGGTGAGCGGGCAGACGGATCTATAGACAGACTGGCAGAGCTGGTAGGCAGACTGTCGGACCGCAGGAATAGCAGCAGATAGACACGAGGCAGGCAGGTATCAGACAGGAAACTGGTAGGTAACTGGCAGGTAACTGGAAACGGGACCTGAGGGCTGAAGCAGAGTGATGAACTGTGCTACAACATTGCTCGGGCACCTCCATTTTGGAGGAGCTACCTTATATATGGTGAAGTCCTCCGGCCATTGGCCGGGGACTCCTTAGGGCGGCGCGCGCGGCCCCTTTAAGAGAGGGGGAGCGCGCGCGCCCTAAGCACCGTGGCCGGGAAGCAGCGCGCGCTGCCAGCAGAGCGGGAGGAAGACGCCGGGCACGGAGCGGAGAGGTGAGGGGAACAGCGTCCCTGCCTAGCAGGAGGCAGGGACGCCAACGCTACAATTAGCAGCACATAATGATAAATGAGGGAGGGATTTACCATTAGTTGGTATAGGGGTAGTGGCAACAGTTAAAGGGGATGTCCAGCACTTTTATATTGATGGCTTACCCTTAGGATAGCCGACCAATATCAGATTAATGGGGACGCGACCCCCGGCACGCGCGATCAGCTGTTCTTGGTGCCGGTTGGATGTGATTATTTGCAGACTGGAACTGCACAGTGCCGACAACTGCATAGTGGCCACGGCGGGGTACTGCAGATCCATTATATTCGTATCAATAGGATCAGGTGTGCAGTACCCGGCAGCGGCCACTATACAGCTGGCAGAGCTGTACAGCACGGGCGCTGGCACCGCGTCCCACATTGCTTTAAACTGCTCGCGATACTCATCTCTCCACGTTCCTCCGCAGTTCCGGTGTCTTACGACTCTGTGACAATTCAGGGCAGAGGGCGCGATCACTACAGCGCCCCCTCTGCTGAGCAGTCACAGTGCAGAGAGCCGGAACACGCTGTGGAGACAGGACCTGCAGCCAGCGGGGAACAAGGAGAGGTATTTGATTATTATTATTATTTTTATGTATGGAGCATTATATGGGGCCCATACTGTATGAAGAATTATATGGGGCCCATACTGTATGGAGCATTATATGGGGCCCATACTGTATGAAGAATTATATGGGGCCCATACTGTATGAAGAATTATATGGGGCCTATACTGTATGAAGAATTATATGGGGCCCATACTGTTTGGAGCATTATATGGGGTCCATACTGTATGGAGCATTATATTGGGCCCATACTGTATGAAGAATTATATGGGGCCTATACTGTATGAAGAATTATATGGGGCTCATACTGTATGGAGCATTATATGGGGCCCATAATGTATGAAGAATTATATGGGGCCCATACTGTATGGAGTATTATATGGGGCCCATAATGTATGAAGAATTATATGGGGCCTATACTGTACGAAGAATTATATGGGGCCCATACTGTATGAATAATTATGTGGGGCCTATACTGTATAAAGAATTATATGGGGCCATACTGTATGAATAATTATATAGGGCCCATACTCTATAAAGAATTTTATGGGGCCCATATTGTATGAAGAATTATATGGAGCCCATACACTATGGAGCATTATATGGGGCCCATACTGTATGAAGAATTATATGGGGCCCATACTGTATGGAGCATTATATGGGGCCCATACTGTATGAAGAATTATATGGGGCCCATACTGTATGAAGAATTATATGGGGCCTATACTGTATGAAGAATTATATGGGGCCCATACTGTTTGGAGCATTATATGGGGCCCATACTGTATGGAGCATTATATTGGGCCCATACTGTATGAAGAATTATATGGGGCCTATACTGTATGAAGAATTATATGGGGCTCATACTGTATGGAGCATTATATGGGGCCCATAATGTATGAAGAATTATATGGGGCCCATACTGTATGGAGTATTATATGGGGCCCATAATGTATGAAGAATTATATGGGGCCTATACTGTACGAAGAATTATATGGGGCCCATACTGTATGAATAATTATGTGGGGCCTATACTGTATAAAGAATTATATGGGGCCATACTGTATGAATAATTATATAGGGCCCATACTCTATAAAGAATTTTATGGGGCCCATATTGTATGAAGAATTATATGGAGCCCATACACTATGGAGCATTATATGGGGCCCATACTGTATGAAGAATTATATGGGGCCCATATTGTATGAAAAATTATATAGAGCCCATACTGTATGGAGCATTATATGGGGCCCATACTGTATGGAGCATTATATGGGGCCCATACTGTATGAAGAATTATATGGGGCCCATAATGTATGAAGAATTATATGGGGCCCATACTGTATGGAGCATTATATGGGGCCCATACTGTATGAAGAATTATATGGGGCCCATACTGTATGAAGAATTATATGGGGCCCATACTCTATGGAGCATTATATGGGGCCCATACTGTATGAAGAATTAAATGGAGCCCATACTGTATGAAGACTTATATGGGGCCCTTACTGTATGGAGCATTATATGGGGTCCATAATGTATGAAGAATTATATGGGGCCCATACTGTATGAAGAAATTTATGGGGCCCATAGTGTATGAAGAATTTTATGGGGCCCATAATGTATGAAGAATTATATGGGGCCCATACTGTATGGAGCATTATATGGGGCCCATACTGTATGAAGAATTATATGGGGCCTATACTGTATGAATAATTATATGGGGCCCATACTGTATGAAGAATTATATGGGGCCTATACTGTATGAAGAATTATATGGGGCCCATACTGTATGAAGAATTATATGGGGCCCATACTGTATGAGGAATTATATGGAGCCCATACTGTATGGAGCGTTATATGGGGCCCATACTGTATGGAGCATTATATGGGGCCCATACTGTATGGAGCGTTATATGGGGCCCATACTGTATGGAGCAATATATGGGGCCCATACTGTATGGATCATTATAATGGGCCCATACTGTATGGAGCATTATATGCGGCCCATACTGTATGAAGAATTATATGGGGCCCATACTGTTTGAAGAATTATATGGGGCCCATACTGTATGAAGAATTATATGGGGCCCATACTGTATGAAGAATTATAAGGGGCCCATACTATATGGAGCATTATATGGGGCCCATACTGTATGGAGCGTTATATGGGGCCCATACTGTATGGAGCATTATATGGGGCCCATACTGTATGGAGCAATATATGGGGCCCATACTGTATGGAGCATTATATGCGGCCCATACTGTATGAAGAATTATATGGGGCCCATACTGTATGAAGAATTATTTGGGGCCCATACGGTATGAAGAATTATATGGGGCCCATACTGTATGGAGCATTATATGAGGCCCATACTGTATGAATAATTATATGGGGCCCATACTGTATGAAGAATTATATGGGGCCCATACTGTATGAAGAATTATATGGGGCCCATACTGTATGGAGCATTATATGGGGCCCATACTGTATGAAGAATTATATGGGGCCCATACTGTATGAAGAATTATATGGGGCCCATACTGTATGAAGAATTATATGGGGCCCATACTGTATGGAGCAATATATGGGGCCCATACTGTATGAAGGATTATATGGGGCCCATACTGTATGAAGAATTATATGGGGCCCATACTGTATGAAGAATTATATGGGGCCCATACTGTATGAAGAATTATATGGAGCCCATACTGTATGGGGCGTTATATGGGGCCCATACTGTATGGAGCATTATATGGGGCCCATACTGTTTGGAGCGTTATATGGGGCCCATACTGTATGGAGCAATATATGGGACCCATAGTGTCTGGTGCATTATATGGGGGCCATTATTCTGTATGTAGCATTATATAGGGTCCATTATTTTGTTTGGAGCATTATATGGGGTCCATTATTCTGTATGGAGCATTATTTGGGGCCCATTATTCTCTATGGAGCATTATTTGGGTTCCATTATTCTGTATGGAGCATTATATGGGGTCCATTATTCTACAGTACAGACCAAAAGTTTGGACACACCTTCTCATTTAAAGATTTTTCTGTATTTTCATGACTTTAAAAATTGTACATTCACGCTGAAGGCATCAAAACTATGAATTAATACATGTGGAATTACATGCTTAACAAAAAAGTGTGAAAGAACTGAAAATATGTCTTCTATTCTAGGTTCTTCAAAGTAGCCACCTTTTGCTTTGATGACTGATTTGCACACTCTTGGCATTCTCTTGATGAGCTTCAAGAGGTAGTCACCGAAAATGTTTTTCACTTCACAGGTGTGCCCTGTCAGGTTTAATAAGTGGAATTTCTTCCCTTATAAATGGGGTTGAGACCATCAGTTGTGTTGTGCAGAAGTCTGGTGGATACACAGCTGATAGTCCTACTGAATAGACTGTTAGAATTTGTATTATGGCAAGAAAAAAGCAGCTAAGTAAAGAAAAACGAGTGGCCATCATTACTTTAAGAAATGAAGTTAGTCAGTCCGAAAAATTGGGTAAACTTTGAAAGTGTCCCCAAGTGCAGTTGCAAAAACCATCAAGCGCTACAAAGAAACTGGCTCACATGAGGACCGCCCCAGTAAAGGAAGACCAAGAGTCACCTCTGCTTCTGAGGATAAGTTTATCCGAGTCACCAGCCTCAGAAATCGCAGGTTAACAGCAGCTCAGATTAGAGACCAGGTCAATGCCACACAGAGTTCTAGCAGCAGACACATCTCTTCAACAACTGTTAATAGGAGACTTTGTGCAGCAGGCCTTCATGGTAAAATAGCTGCTAGGAAACCACTGCTAAGGACAGGCAACAAGTAAAAGAGACTTGTTTGGGCTAAAGAACACAAGGGATGGACATTAGACCAGTGGAAATCTGTGCTTTAGTCTGATGAGTCCAAATTTGAGATCTTTGGTTCCAACCACCTTGTCTTTGTGCGACGCAGAAAAGGTGAACGGATGGACTCTACATGCCTGGTTCCCACCGTGAAGCATGGAGAAGGAGGTGTGATGGTGTGGGGGTGCTTTGCTGGTGACACTGTTGGGGATTTATTCAAAATTGAAGGCATACTGAACCAGCATGGCTACCACAGCATCTTGCAGCGGCATGCTACAGTCACCAGACCTGAACCCAATCAAGATGGTTTGGGGTGAGCTGGACCGCAGAGTGAAGGCAAAAGGGCCAACAAGTGCTAAGCATCTCTGGGAACTAGTTCAAGATTCTTGGAAGACCATTTCCGGTGACTACCTGTTGAAGCTCATCAAGAGAATGCCAAGAGTGTGCAAAGCAGTCATCAAAGCAAAAGGTGGCTACTTTAAAGAACCTAGAATATAAGACATATTTTCAGTTGTTTCAAGTATATAATTCCACATATGTTAATTCATAGTTTTGATGCCTTCAGTGTGAATGTACATTTTTCAAAGTCATGAAAATACAGAAAAATCTTTAAATGAGGTGTGTCCAAACTTTTGGTCTGTACTGTATAAGGAGAATTATTGGTGGCCCATACTGTATAAATCTAGTAGCATTATATGGGGTCCATTAATCTGTATGGAGCATTATATGGGGTCCATTATTCTGTATGGAGCGTTATATGGGGCCTATTCTGTATGGAGCATTATATGGGGCTCATACTGTATGAAGCATTATATGGGGTCCATTATTCTGTATGGAGCATTATATCTTGTCCATTATTTTGTATGGAGCATTATATGGGGCCCATTATTCTGTATGGAGCATTATATGGGGTCCATTAGTCTGTATGGAGCATTATATGGGACCCATTATTCTGTATGGAGCATTATACGGAGTTCATTATTCTGTATGGAGCATTATATCGGGTCCATATAATGGTAGGTGGTAGGTAGTGTATGCTTCATCATCAGATCCTTATTACCCTATCAGATCCTGCTGGAGATGAGGATATAAGTTAATTGACAGTTAAACAGTGACAGGTTGGGTGATTCTCTGCACTACATAAGTAGTACAGTGTATTATGGGTGGTATCGCATGTTCGAGTCCCTCATGCTTGGGGTGGGATGTGATGTCTCTCGGTGACAGGCGACAACGGCTCATGTAAAGCGTATAATTGCTACTGTCTAATGTAACATCCCTGGCAGCGTGTGGGCATTGCTTACCATCTCCTACCATGCAAGACCGCCAACTTTTCTATCAGTCCTGGCTGCACACTTTGCTCCATTACTTGCTGTGTGCATGTCTCTTGTCTGATAGCTTAGGGCGGCGGTGCTGTTACTTCCTGATTCTTAAAGTTACAGTGTGCGCAGTCCTAATGCGTCCCCAGCCTATTGCTGTGAGTCACTGGATACTTAAACCCCCTCCACCAAGTGGGAGGGGCCAGAGAAACGCTTTATTGCAGTGTGTTCTGTGCAACTGAGTTGCCAGGTCCTGTCCTGTATTTTGTCTGTTTCCGCCACCCTGGGGGCTGAGTACCCAGGCCTGTTACCTGTATCTGTGACTTCTAGTCTGTTTCCGCCACCCTGGGGGCTGAGTACCCAGGCTCGTTCCTGTATCTTGTTCCAGGTTCAGTTCCTGTCTGAACTGTGTCCTTGCCCGTTACCTTTTTGTCTCTATGTCCGATTCTTCCCTTTTCCTGCAGTATCTGAACCTGCACCTAACTCCAACTCGTTGTCTCTGTACTTCTGTTTGTGAGTTTTGTGTCCACTCGCTACTTCATTGCAAGTACCTTGTGTGTATCTGGTTCTGCTTGTCCTGTTTCCCAGCCTCCGTATCTACCTCCTATGTTCTAGCTATCTTCCTGTGTTTCCCAGTCTGTTCCATGTGAACAGAGCCCTGTCCTGTCTGCCTGCACCTGCTGTTCCGCTCTGCTCTGCTTGTCCTACACGCATGAGGTTCTGCTCTGCTCTGCTCCGCTTGTCCTCCGCGCCTGCAGTTCCGCTCAGCTCTGCTCCGCTTGTCCTCTGCGCCTGCGGTTCCGCTCTGCTGTGCTCCGCTTGTCCTCCATGCCTGCGGTTCCGCTCTCCTCTGCTCCGCTTGTCCTCCATGCCTGCGGTTCCGCTCTGCTCCTCTTGTCCTCCACGCCTGCGGTTCCGCTCTGCTCCTCTTGTCCTCCGCACCTGCGGTTCCGCTCTCCTCTGCTCCGCTTGTCCTCCATGCCTGCAGTTCCGCTCTGCTCCTCTTGTCCTCCACGCCTGCGGTTCCGCTCTGCTCCTCTTGTCCTCCGCACCTGCGGTTCCGCTCAGCTCTGCTCCGCTTGTCCTCTGCGCCTGCGGTTCCGCTCTGCTGTGCTCCGCTTGTCCTCCATGCCTGCGGTTCCGCTCTCCTCTGCTCCGCTTGTCCTCCATGCCTGCGGTTCCGCTCTGCTCCTCTTGTCCTCCACGCCTGCGGTTCCGCTCTGCTCCTCTTGTCCTCCACACCTGAGGTTCCGCTCTGCTCTGCTCCGCTTGTCCTCCGCGCCAGCGGTTCTGCTCTGCTCCACTTGTCCTCCGCCCCTGCGGTTCTGCTCTGCTCTGTTCCGCTTCTCCTCCGCACCTGCGGTTCTGCTCTGCTCCTCTTGTCCTCTGCGCCTGCGGTTCTGCTCTGCTATGCTCCACTTGTCCTCTGCGCCTGTGGTTCTGCTCTGCTCCGCTTGTCCTCCGCGCCTATGGTTCTGCTCTGCTCTGCTTGTCCTCCGCTCCTGTGGTTCTGCTCTGCTCAGCTTGTCCTCCGCACCAGCGGTACTGCTCTGCTCCACTTGTCCTCCACGCCTGCGGTTCTGCTCTGCTCTGTTCCGCTTGTCCTCCGCGCCTGCGGTTCTGCTCTGCTCTGCTCCGCTTGTCCTCTGCGCCTGCCGTTATGCTCTGCTCCACTTGTCCTCTGCGCCTGCGGTTCTGCTATGATCCGCTTGTCCTCCACGCCTGTGGTTCTGCTCTGCTCCGCTTTTCCTTCGCGCCTGCGGTTCTGCTCTGCTCCGCTTGTCCTCCGCGCCTGCAGTTCTGCTCTGCTTGTCCTCCGCACCTGCGGCTCTGCTCTGCTTGTCCACCGCACTTGCGGCTCTGTTCCTGTATCCCAGGTTGTACTGGTCCCTATACAGCCTGCTTTCCAACCTGCCAGTATCAACCTGTCTGCATACCTGCCGTGCCTGCCAGTACCTGCTTGTCTGCATACCTGCCGTGCCTGTCAGTACCCGCCTGTCTGCATACCAGCCGTGACTGCCAGTACCCACCTGTCTGCATACCAGCCTAACCTGCCGTTCCTGAATTCCCCGGTGTGGGTCAACAGCTGTGACCGGGGTCTGACCTGGAGTAATACCTGGGCCACCTCCCACGTCCCTCCTTGGACCACGGAGTCGATTAAGCTGTCGTGTGTTCGTGGTCGGATCTGACGAGGCCCCTAGTCACGCCCCTCCAGGCACTCCTCGGTTCGTGGCCCAGTGGGACCACTAACCACGCTCACGCCAGTCAGTCCAGGCGTGAGCGTAACATCTAATAGTAACAGGACAGGGAGGGGTTAAACGTGCTAGTAATTAATCTCTATTGGAAATGAATCTTCCCCTTATTGATATCAGAAAGAACAAGTGACCTCCATAAACAAAACAAACCATGATACCAAGACCAATAATACCACATACAAGAGAGAAAAACTGCCACACCATGACCAGACCACATATTACCACCACATAGTGACCAAATAATACCACATACATGGAATAAATACCACCACATCATGACCAGACCACATATTTCCACCACATAGTGACTGAATAATACCACATACAAGGAAAAATACCACCACTCCATGACCAGTCTTCATATTACCACCACATAGTGACTGAATAATACCACATAATAGCAACAAATACCACCACACCATGACCAGACCACATATTACCACCACATAGTGACCGAATAATACCACATGCAGGGACAAATAGCATCACACCATGACCAGACCACATATTACCACCACATAGTGACCGAATAATATCACATACAAGGAACAAATACCACCACACCATGACCAGAACAACATAGTACCACCACATATTGACCAAATAATACCACATACAAGGAATAAATACAGCCACACCATGATCGAACCACATATTACCACCACATATTGACTTAATAATACCACATGCAAGGAACAAATACCGCAGGTCACAAACTGCTGGAGATGGACCGCAGCGGCGGTGATAATACATGAAGATGCAGGAAAGTGAGTATCAGACAGTGGACTTGCATTTTAAGCAACACTCCAGAGCTGCCATAAACAAAAATGGAGTGGTGCTTTCAGTATTTGCTGTGTTTTTTTCCAGCAAAAACGGCAGCATTTCTTAGTACCAACTAACGTCTCCGCAACAGAAATTGACATGCTGCGGTCTGGAAAGACGTGCCACATATTCGTGTCCGCAGGAGCACGCAGACGCATAGTAGACATGGAATTTCTACAAATCCCATCCACTATGCTGTAACATCTGGCCGCTGCAGATTGAATGCAGCACAAGTGCTCTGCGTGCAATCCGCAGCAATTACTGACCGTGTGCACGTGCCCTAAGTGAATGAGATTCCTGAAGTCTCATGCACACGTTGCTTAGTTTTGCCTTGTACATTTGAAGTAATTTCAGATCTGCAGCGTGTCAATTCTTTCAGTGTTTTTCATCCTATCCAATGCAAGGGAGGAAAGAAAGGCAAGTAAAAAGCGCTTAATACAGAAGACATGTTTTTGGTGCAGAAATGTCTGCAGCAAATAATGTGTGCACCTACCCATACACACGCTATTTCACACACACAAATTCAGATATATGCCTTATACGGTATATACCCAAGTGCACACATATAGGAATTGCAGTGTACAAACACACAGACACAAACATGCATTACACACATGGCACATGTATTAGACATACACATCACATGTACTGTGCATATATTATACACATGTACACTTTGTGTAGAGGACATGGCGTCATGCATCCTCCTCAGTCTCATGCAATGCGGTGGGGGGCACAGGACCCTCGCTAAGCTCTCCATGTGCAGCTCTGTGCATAGTGGACTGCTCCCCTTCCCCTCCCGTTTGCTGACTACTAGCTGTTCTGGAAAGACATGAGGGGGAGGTATAATGATTGCTGTGAGGCTGCTGAGAAGTAATAATGGCAAATAGGCGGCAGGGGGACTAGTATCCCCATAGCAGAGCAGACTAGCAGAGAGGAGGCTTTTTCAGCCTGGAGGCAGCAGTCTGGTCTGCAGGTGTCTCCGGGGAGTGGGCTGAGCCTGCACTGTCTGAAGATTGCAGCCGCCGGAGCAGAACACTGAGTGCAGCACTGCAGCGGCTCCTGGTTGTTCTGATGAGGAAAATCCACATGTGTAAAAACCGCATGTGTGATTCAATAGCAGAAATGCACACAAAAACGTTACATGATGATCAATAAAGTTTGTTTAAAAAAAAACTATTCTCTAATTTCAACATGAAGACATGAAAAACGCATGCATAAAAAAATGCATCAAAAATCGCAAGTAACCTAATTTGCATATTAGGTGCGGAAATTCAGCAAAAATTATGCAGCGTCAAAACCGCAGCTAATCCAGACGGTGTGCACATACCCTGTTAGCTCCTCTCCTGCGTTAAGTACAGACACTTGCAGGAGCGGTCACGTGTGTGTTGTGCTCCCAGGTGCAGGAGAGGAGACAGGAAATGTAGCGTTTCTGTGTCAGGCTGCTCTGGAAGAAGGTGCCCACAGGTATGGGGCTCAGGTGCCGAATGTAACTGGCTAACAACGCCCCTGCCCTCGGTCCTGGTTAATTTGTCAGCGGCGCGCAGCTTCGCCCCATCCTGGCTAAGCTTAACCTGTTTTTTACAAAGTTGGCAGAGTTGGTCGGCACCAACTAAAACCACAAAAAGTCGAAGAATCTCAGGAGCAAAATGAATGAACCGGGGAACATGTTTTATCATATACAGGCCCTGGAGTGGAAACATTATACCAGCAGTATTGTATGGTACTGTGGTGTTGATAGTAATATATACCTCAAATCAACTCCAGGCCTTTTATCTGCTCAATTGAGAATGACATAACGAAGGGATTGCCCACACCTGTCCATGAAATAGCCTTGGAGTCAATTGTCCAATTACTTTTGGTCCCTTTAAAAACAGGGTGGCACATGTTAAGGAGCTGAAAATCCTAAACCCTTCATCTAATTTTAATGTGGATACCCTCAAATGAAAGCTGAAAGTCTGAACTTCAACTGCATCTGAATTGTTTTGTTTAAAATTCATTGTGGTAATGTCTAGAACCAAAACTAGAAAAATGTTGTCTCTGTCCAAATATATATGGACCTAACTGTATATATAATGTGTGTGTATATTTATATATATAATATATGCATGTGTATGTACATATATATATCTTGTAATGCCCCGTCTCATGCTGCACATAACACATCTGCATCTCTGGCTGCTATGGGCATAAAAGGGGACAAACTTATGGTGTGGCACCCATGCTCCCCTGACCTCTACCCCATTGAGAACCTCTGGAGCATCATCAAAAGGAGTGTCTATGATGGCGGGAGGCAGCTCACATCTAAGCAACAGCTCTGGGAGGGTATTCTGTCCTCATCCAAAACAATTGAAGCAGAAACCATCCAAAACCTGACAAATTCAATGGACGAGAGAGTTCAGAAGCTCCTTTCGAACAAGGGGTCCTATGTGCAAATGTAACATCACCTAGAATAAAGTTTTGAGTTGAAAACTGTTTGATTTCAGTTTGTAATAACCGGCTAATGCTTAGAATTTCAAAAATGACCATTTTTTTGTTCTTTATTAAAATGAAAAGGTTGAAAACTCTGCTGTGCATAATAATTTGGAACGTGCAGTTTGAGTGTTTTTTTTTTTTTTTTAAATATACTGTTATCATAGGCAGTTTGTACAAAAACCTTTCAATTGTACTCTAATAGTTATTTGACTGGAAAATTACAATGACTGCAATTCATATAGGTAATTTGGGAAAATCTGAGAAAATATTATTTGCATAATAATTTGGAACACAGTGTATATATCTCTCCCTAACTCAGCAGCACCCTCTCTACACTGTCTGATCCGGAGCGACTGTGTCCCAGATGGCGGCGCCCGGTTTTAAATACTCGAGGTGACGCTGTGCGGCCAGCCAATCACTGTAATGCCCACAAACAACATGGCTGCGGCATTACAGTGACTGGCTGGCAATCCCTCCATGTTCATTGGCTCTGTAAAGAGCGCCAAACGTGCAGGGCGGAGACCCGAGCTCCCGCCCGAGTAACCCAGAAATGCTCGGTGCTCACCGAACATCCCGAGTAGTGAGATGCTCGGGCGAGTAACGAGCAGTGTCGAGCATGCTCGCTCAACACTAATCTTCAGTGAGATGGACACCTGGTTATGGGACTCGCTGTAACTTTAAGAAGAATGTCTTATATGAAAAATGTGTTATATATTTGAAGAAAGTTTTATAATGTTTTGATACAAGTAACCAGTAACGTTTAAGAAAAAGTGCCTCCCATAAAGGGAAGAAAGCGTTTGTTTATAATCTTATATGTGATGCATCTAAAAATTGCATGTCTGTAAAATACCATGTTTTTACTCTGTTCCAGCCCGCGGACGTGCTGTGTTTTACCAAGGGGGTATGTGGCGCCCCTGAGGGTTCAGTCGCCACAGAGGTACTGCACCTCACCCAGAGGTGTAGCATCTCATTCTCTCAGGTAAGGATGGAGTGCTGCCTGGGACCCTAACACCTGCACCCAACACTACACTACTCCAGACCGGCTGGAAGGGCAAGATGCACTGCTTTCTGCTGGCCCCGTCCCTGGCTGGAGTGGGGGGAACCAAAGTGAGGGGGAACCATGTAGTGGGTGTGGGTGGAGGACGCAGACCAGGGGAGCACTTGAAGAAGAGACGTATATATAGAGGGAAGCCATCTTTTTAGAGAGACGGACGGAGAGAGAGAAAGCGAGAGGACGAGAGGAGCGGAGGCTCTTCAGGAGCTCTGCTCGGGAGGCGGGCTTAGCCTGTCATGCCCAAGACTGAGAGAGGAGTGGGAGCAGGAGGAAAGCTCCAGGAACTGAAGGGATCCCAGGGGGTATGGTGAGTGCGGGACGGCACCCGTATGCCCGAGTCTGCCGGGCGGTGGAGGGATAAGGCCGCAAGAAGGGAACCGGTCCGTGGGCTAGCCGAGTTACATTAGGTCTCAGCTAGAAAACCGGAGGCTTCTGCACTTTCAAGGTGCAGTTGCCACATCCGCACCTAAGTCGCCGAAAAGGTCACCAAGTAAGGTCCGGGAACTCCAGGCTGCCCAGAGGAATCTCAAGGTACCAGATCGGGACTTTATGTGGCGGGGCGCAGGGCATGAGGGAGAGACCCAGCGCGGGAAGTCGGCTAAGTAAGAAACATACAGAAAGGGGTCCCATTAAGTGCTCTTGAGTGTTGAACCCCTGCCTGGTGAATGCAGCGCGACGTGGGAGGCTGTCACCTGTACAGTGCAGCCCAAGGAATTTAACAACTATGAGTAAACTCGGATGACTGCACCCCACTGTCTCTGTCAGTTACTGCTGCTGCGCCATCACTGCTGCACCACAACGCCCAGCATCACCATTTACACCTACACTGCCTGTGGAGAGCCGCACCAACCCAGCTGCCCTAACATCGGCTCTAGAGGTCTGCAGCAGCGCTGGTACCCATTACCAGGAACCACAGGTGGCGTCACGAGACAAAACCGTTTATCATCCCTTCCAGCAACAACCCCTTTTAAAGAGAGACCCCAGGGTACGGGCCCGGGAGCTGACCGTCGTGACATCCCACAGAAGGTCAAGGCCTGGGTACCGAGTTTCCCCCATATCCCCCTGGGCGAGTCAATAGTAGCACAGCTGCGGATCAAATGGAGAAAGTAATTTCTCCATCTCCTCTGTTGCTGGTGTCGGCGGGAAGCACACTGCACTCGGGTGATATCCAAGTGAAGTACAATGTTTCACACGCACCCATAGACTTATATGGGTGTGTGCAATCCGAATCCAGCATGCTGCGTATTTTTTTCAGTCCGATCGCGATCCAATCAGAAAAAAAAAACAGCACAGAATCATCGATTAAAATTGGACTGAATGCAATGCGATTTTTTTATTGGATTGCATATGTCCAATTTAATCGCAAGTAAGAGCGAGCCCTAAGAGATACTATGAAATGAAATCCCACATACAGTACAGACCAAAAGTTTGGACACACCTTCTCATTTAAAGATTTTTGTGTATTTTCTTGACTATGAAAATTGTACATTCACACTGAAGGCATCAAAACTATGAATTAACACATGTGGAATTATATACTTAACAAAAAAGTGTGAAACAACTGAAAATATGTCTTATATTCTAGGTTCTTCAAAGTAGCCACCTTTTGCTTTGATGACCGCTTTGCACACTCTTTGCTTCAAAAGGTAGTCACCGGAAATGGTCTTCCAACAATCTTGAAGGAGTTCCCAGAGATGCTTAGCACTTGTTAGCCCTTTTGCCTTCACTCTGCGGTCCAGCTCACCCGAAACCATCTCGATTGGGTTCAGGTCTGGTGACTGTGGAGGCCAGGTCATCTGGCGTAGCACCCCATCACTCTCCCTCTTGGTCAAATAGCCCTTACACAATCTGGAGGTGTGTTTGGGGTCATTGTCCTGTTGAAAAATAAATGATGGTCCAACTAAACGCGAACCGGATGGAATAGCATGCCGCTGCAAGATGTTGTGGTAGCCATGCTGGTTCAGTATGCCTTCAATTTTGAATAAATCCCCAACAGTGTCACCAGCAAAGCACCCCCACACCATCACACCTCCTCCTCCATGCTTCACGGTGGGAACCAGGCATGTAGAATCCATCCGTTCACCTTTTCTGCATTGCACAAAGACACGGTGGTTGGAACCAAAGATCTCAAATTTGGACTCATCAGACCAAAGCACAGATTTCCACTGGTCTAATGTCCATTCCTTGTGTTCTTTAGCCCAAACAAGTCTCTTCTGCTTGTTGCCTGTCCTTAGCAGTGGTTTCCTAGCAGCTATTTTACCATGAAGGCCTGCTGCACAAAGTCTCCTCTTAACAGTTGTTGTAGAGATGTGTCTGCTGCTAGAACTCTGTGTGGCATTGACCTGGTCTCTAATCTGAGCTGCTGTTAACCTGCGATATCTGAGGCTGGTGACTCGGATAACCTTATCCTCAGAAGCAGAGGTGACTCTTGGTCTTCCTTTCCTGGGGCGGTCCTCATGTGAGCCAGTTTCTTTGTAGCGCTTGATGGTTTTTGCAACTGCACTTGGGGACACTTTCAAAGTTTGCCCAATTTTTCAGACTGACTGACCTTCATTTCTTAAAGTAATGATGACCACTCGTTTTTCTTTACTTAGCTGCTTTTTTCTTGCCATAATACAAATTCTAACAGTCTATTCAGTAGGACTATCAGCTGTGTATCCACATGACTTCTGCACAACACAACTGATGGTCCCAAGCCCATTTATAAGGCAAGAAATCCCACTTATTAAACCTGACAGGGCACACCTGTGAAGTGAAAACCATTTCCGGTGACTACCTCTTAAAGCTCATCAAGAGAATGCCAAGAGTGTGCAAAGCAGTCATCAAAGCAAAAGGTGGCTACTTTGAAGAACCTAGAATATAAGACATATTTTCAGTTGTTTCACACTTTTTTGTTAAGTATATAATTCCACATGTGTTAATTCATAGTTTTGATGCCTTCAGTGTGAATGTACAATTTTCAAAGTCATGAAAATACAGAAAAATCTTTAAATGAGAAGGTGTGTCCAAAGGTTTGGTCTGTACTGTATGTCAGTTCTTTCCTATTAGATTTCCATTGCTCTTAAATGGCCTGATTGGTGTAGCTACCCAGTAAAAAGAAAGGCAAGGTCTCCCCTACATAAAGACCCCCAGCTGGACATTTGGTACATATAATTAAGTACACTACATTAGATGTGATACAGCTGAACGTACCTGGGATCTTGTAGCCCTGATGTGAGTTGGGGATCTTTATCTTGTCTGTGGTCGTTATAAACGGACAGGTTTTACATTTTTTCTGGTTGCAAGGAAAGGTACCTGTAGCTGGTGGAGATGACAGGGAGCTTCTGACAATGATGCTTCTTAGATTTGGGGGCTGCCTGAAACACAGAAGTGAGGGGTCTGGAAATATGGATTGTAATTGGGCATCTTTTTGTAGTAAGGGTTGTAGTTTCCGTGCAGCTCTTCTTAGCACCTCCAGATTTGGATTGTAGATGACTACTAGAGGCACCCGGTTGTTTTCTTGTTTGCGTTTGTAATGTAAGAGATGATTCCTTGATATTCTGGTGGCTCTTGTAATCTGCTTTTCAATTGTTCTTGCATGGTAGCCCTGTTTCAAAAAGGTCTTTCTGAGGCCATCAAGGTGTTTGTCTATCCATCTGGTTGGAGCATCTCCGATTGTATCTGATGGCTTGGCTGTAGACAATAGAGTTTTTTATGTGCTTTGGATGGAAACTGCCCCATTTAAAGTATGTAGGACGGTCGTTTGGTTTCCGATACAAGGATGTCTCTATTTCATTGTTCTGTAGCTTGATGATGGTGTCCAAAAAGTTAATTTCAGTACAGGAGTAGTTGAGTGTTAGGTTGATGGTGGGATGAAATCGATTAAAGTGTTCATGGAACGTCTTCAGCTGTTGCTTAGACCCCGTCCAGATGATTAAAATATCGTCAATGAAACGATAGTAGGCCAGAGGCCTGATGGGACATGAGGACAAAAAGTCACTTTCAAGCTTGGCCATGAAAAGATTTGCGTACTGTGGAGCCATTTTACTTCCCATCGTTGTACCTGTTTCCTGTAGATATACTGTATGTTGTTATCAAATTCTAAGTAATTGTGGGTGAGGATGAATTCTGTAAGTTTGACCACAGAATCTGCAACAATTCCTGTATTTTCTATGAAGATTTTGCAGGCATTTAATCCATCCTTGTGTGGGATATTAGAATACAAAGATTCCACATCCATGGTGGCCAGGATGGTTCCTTCCGGTAGAGGACCTATTGCTGCTAGTTTATTCAGTAGGTCTGTCGTGTCCTGAATGTAGTTGGGTGTACTCTTTACCAGTGGTTTAAGAACACACTCTACCCACACATGAAATAATTGGTCTTCCTGGATTTCCAGATTTGTGGATTTTGGGGAGCATATAGAATGGCCCTATTCTTGGACTCTTTGGTATCAGGTCATCGGCTCTTATGGATTCGTCAGGCAGACACGATACCAACTTGTTTAGTTCCTTGTAATAGTCCTGTGTAGGGTCAGACTCCAGTTTTTTGTAGTAGCGCGTGTCCATCAGTTGTTTGTTTGCTTCCTTCATGTAGTCTGATGTGTTCATCATGACTATTGCACCACCCTTGTCTGCAGGTGTAATGATGATTTCTTTGTTGGTTTTCAAAGATTGTATGGCCTTTCTCTCCTGTGCACTGATGTTGGATGCTTGTCACCTGTTTGTGTCTAAGATGGTGGATTTTATCACATGTCTGAAGGAGTCTATATATGTATCCAAATGAGGGTTTCGTCCAGGTGGTGTCCAATCTGACCTCTTCGTTGTCAAGATCCCTTTTCCTTCAGTTAGGGTGGGTTCTGAATCTTCTGTAGCATTGAAGTATTCCCTCAGGCGCAGTCTCCTGAAATAATTTTCCATATCACTACAGATTTTAGTTTTATCTAGGGCCTTAGTAGGACAAAATGAGAGTCCCCTAGAAAGCACAGCCAACTCCGCTTTGTTGGGTGTATAATCTGAGAGATTGATGACACAGTTAGATGCTTCTGTGTCTGGAATGGAGTGGTTGTCCAAATTGTCAGGTTTTGGCTTTATTTTGTAACTGTTTGTATAGCGTCCTGAGTTTAGGCGCAATCTGTGCAGCTTCTTTTCCTTGTTATGAATCAGAAGGGTCCGTAGTTTGTTATAGTATTGCTGTAATTTTTGCTCTGTGTTTTCTGTAAGTGTTTTCCTCCAAGTTTCAAATTGCCCTTGGACTTAACTCTTGATGCTGTAGAAGACATGGTTCCTTAGTCTCTCAGAAGTTCTGTGGCAAAGGTTTTGTGCATAATGAGTATTGTAGGTATGATGAAGAGACCTGATGAAGAGACCTGAGTAGTCTGGAAAGCTTGCAATTTGTTACCATCTTTTCAGTTAGCCATTAAAAGGTATCAACCACTGAGGACTCTCAAATCTAAATATTTTTCTATCTACTGGCTAACACGGTACGAGAATATATATTTTCCCTATATTTGTACTGATATGGTATTCACTACTGGACCAAACCTTATTGTGTTAAGTTCTCACGATGAGTTTTTGGTGCTTTGTATTTCGCTGTGCAAAAAGAACCGAAGCGTCTTACAGCCTCCAGCAAAGCTGATGGGATTTGTAGAAATCTTATGAGCACTGTGCCTGCGGTGCGATTTCAAATCTGCAACATGTCAATTTCTCTTGCGAGTTCTCTGAGTTGTATGTGTGGATTTTCCCCATAAAATTGCATTAGATGCGAAAATCCGCAGGTAAAAACTGCATATGTGTTTTTAGTTTGTTTCCACAGCGGAAGCATACTAAAACCGCATGTAATTCCCACATGAATAAAGTTTTGTCAAACCCATATACCAGGAAGTATCAAAAATAAAGCTGCTTAATTAAAAACATTCCATACCAAAAAGAGAGAAAAAACACTCAAAAATGCAATGAAAAAACACAAGTAACCTAATTTACCTAATAGGTGCTGAAATGCTGCAGAAAATCTGCAACATCAAAAAACTCTCATGTGGCAATGTGCTTTAATCTCTTCACCCCCCGCATCCCCCCAGCCTGTTTTCACCTTCATGACCAGGCCAAATTTTACAATTCTGACCAGTGTCAAATTAAGTGGTAATAACTCTGGAGCGCTTCAACCGATCCCAGTGATTCTGAGAATGTTTTTTCGTGACATATTGTACTTCATGATAGTGGTAAAATTTGTTCAATATGACTTGCATTTGTTTGTGAAAATACTGGAAATTTGGCAAAAATTTTGAAAATTTAGCAATTTTTAAACTTTCAATTTTTATATCCTTAAACCAGTTAGTCATGCTGTACAAAATAATTTATAAATAACATTTCTCACATGTCTACTTTACATTAGCATCATTTTTGACACAGATTTTTTTTTGTTAAGAAGTTAGAAGAGTTAAAAGTTGATTAGCAATTTCTCATTTTTCCAGCAAAATTTAAAAAAAAATAATTTTTGGGACCACATCACATTTGAAGTGACATTGAGGGGCCTATTTGACTGAAAATGCACCAAAGTCACACCATTCTAAAAACTGTACCCCTCAAAGTGGCCAAAACCACATTCAAGAAGTTTATTAACCCTTCGGGTTCTTCACAGGAATTAAAGCAATGTGGAAGGAAAAAATGAACATTTTACTTTTTTTCACAAAAATGTTGTTTTAGTCCCAGACTTTTTATGTTCACAAGGGTAACAGGAGAAAACGGACCCCAAAATTTGTTGTGCCATTTGTCCTGAGTACGCGAATACTGCATATGTGGGGGAAATCTACTGTATGGGCGCACGGCAGGGCTCGGAAGGGAAGGAGCATCATTTGACTTTTTGAACGCAAAATTGGCTGTAATCAAGAGCGGACGCCATCGCCGTATTTGAAGAGCCCCTGATATGCCTAAACAGTTGAACCCCCCCCCCATACACAAGTGACCCCCTTTTGGAAACTAGACCCCTCAAGGAATTTATCTAGATGTGTGATAACCAACTTTTGGTGCAATTTCTCCTGAGTATGCAGATACTCCTATATGTGGGGAAAAGCTAAGGTTTGGGCATACATCAGGGCTCGGAAGGGAAGGAGTGACGTTTTGGAACATAGACTTTGATGGAATAGTTTGCGTGTGTCATATCACGTGTGGAGAGCCCCTGATGTGCCTAAAGAATGGAAACTCCCCACAAGTGACCCTATATTGGACTAGTGACCCTATATTGGAATTGATCTAGTGTTTTCCTGGTATATGAATTTTATAATGTGGCATACGTGAGATGTGCAACAGATTGGCATACATGAGTTGTGTAGAGTGCATCAGGTTGGCATACATGAGTTGTGTAGAGTGCAGCGTCGGCATCTCTGCACGCTTCCTCGCTCTCCCGGCAGGGACGCTGACTCACTCACCGCTGCAGACACCGTCGTTGCACTTCCTCCTCCTTGTGCTGCTGCCCGGGGTCTGTGCACCACGCGCAGATCACCAGACACTGTGCTTAGGATACACACGTTCCCAATCTCTTAAAGGGACAGAGCGCTGTCCTAATGTGTCCCCAGCTGTGCTCCAAAATGTTATGTAAAATGTTCCCAATAAAAGCTTAAGCTCAATCCACAAAAAAAGCAAATACCCAGTCATGTCCATCATCTGTTGTTGGAAATATAGGGGGCTTCCACTTTACTGGTAGCACAAAGGCCCTGGAAAAGCATCATGGCTCCTCGCCTCTCAAAAGAAATCTAGCGAATACTGCGCTACCAAATCCAAATGCCCTTCTAAGTCCCAGTGTGTCTAAACCACAAGTAGCGTCCACATGTTTGCCATTTCTGTAGCAATGAAAGCCAGTTTAATTTACGGGTGCATGTCTCCAGAAGCATGAGCTGGGCATAATGTACTGGTCACTACAACGTACTGGTCACTACAATGGCAGTTTGCAATTTTCATTCTCCAACTTCCACTGCTTCTTGTTTCTGGAAAACACCCATGGAGTGAAAATTGTTGCCAAAGGGGTATAATTTCTAAAAATTCTAAAATGGGGTAATTGGAGAGAAGAGTCTACTCTTCTAGCACTTAGGGGCTCTGTATATGGAGACAGCAAGCTATTCAGGAAAATCTGCGCACCAGGAGGCAAATAGAGCTCAGTCCCTCCCGAGTACAGCCAAATATGGGGTATTTCTACATTCAGCAGAGATTGCGGGACAAATATTGGTGCCACTTTTACCCATTTCCCAGTGTGAAAATGTAAAATCTGGGGCTAAAACAAAATTTCGGTGTTAAAAATTTAGTTATTTTTTCTTCACTGCCCAATGGTATAAAATGCTGTGACACACATGTGATGTCAGTATGATCACTGCATCTTTAGATGAATTCATTGAGAGGTGTAGTTTGTAAAACTGGGTCACTTATGTGGGCTTCTGGCACCTCAGGGGCTCTACCAATGTGACATGGCACCTTCAAACCAGTCCAGCAAAATCTGAACTCCAATAAGGTGCTTCTTCCCTTCTGAGCTTTCCCCTTTGCCTGTAAAGTAGTTTTCGACTACATATTGGGTATCTGCATACTCAGGAGAAATTGCACAACAAATTTTGGGGTCCATTTTCTCCTGCTATCCTTGTGAAAATGAAAAAAAATTGGGGCTAAAACATATTTTTTTCATTTTCACAGATCAACTTTCTAAACTTCTGTGAAACACCTGTGGGTTTAGATAAATTCCTTGAGGGGTCTAGATTACAAAATGGGGTCACTTGTGTTTTTTTTTCACTGTTTAGGCACATCAGGGGCTCTCCAAAATCGACCTGACACCCGCACACCATTCCATCAAAATCTGCATTCCAAAACATCACTCCTTCCTTTCTGAGCCCTACCGTGCGCCCAAACAGTTATCACCCACATATGGAGCATCTGCATACTCAGGAGAAATTGCACAACAAATTTTGTTGTCCATTTTACCTGTTACCCTTGTGAAAATGCAAAATTTGTGACTAAAAAACATTTTTATGGGAGAAATGTGATTTTTTTTTCACGGCTCAACGTTATAAACTTCTGTGAGGCACCTGGGGGTTCAAGGTGCTCACCACACATCTATATAAGTTCCATGAGGTGTCTAGTTTCCAAAATGGGGGGGGGTTTCCACTGTTTAGGCACATCAGGTACTCTACAAACTCGACATGGTGTCTGCTAATTATTCCAGCAAATTTTACGTTCAAAAAGTCAAATGGCGCTTCTTCCCTTACAAGCCCTGCCGTGTCCCCAAAAAGTAGTTTTCCTCCACATATTGGGTATCTCCGTACTCAGGAAAATTTTCACAACAAATTGTGCAGTGCAATTTCTCCTGTTACCCTTATAAAAATTCAAAATTTGAGGCTAAAAAAGACATTTTTGTGGAAAAATGTGATTTCTTTATTTTCACAGCTCAACGTTATAAACTTTTGTGAAGCACCTGGGGGTTCAAGGTGCTCACCGTACATCTGGATAAGTTCCCTGAGGGGTTTAGTTTCCAAAATGGTGTCACTTGTGTGGGGTCTCCACTGTTTAGGCACATCAGGGGCTTTCCAAACGTGGCATGTCATCCGCTAATTATTCCAGCAAATTTTACATTCAAAAAGTCAAATGGCGCTCCTTCCGAGCCCTGCCGTGCACCCAAACAGTAGTTTTCCCCCATATACAGTGGTGGCCAAAAGTATTGGCACCCCTGCAATTCTGTCAGATAATACTCAGTTTCTTCCTGAAAATGATTGCAATCACAAATTCTTTGGTCTTATTATCTTCATTTAATTTGCTTGCAAGGAAAAAACACAAAAGAGAATGAAGCAAAAATCAAATCATTGATCATTTCACACAAAACTCCAAAAATGGGCCAGACAAAAGTATTTGCACCCTCAGCCTAATACTTGGTTGCACAACCTTTAGCCAAAATAACTGCGAACAACCGCTTCCGGTAACCATCAATGAGTTTCTTACAATGCTCTGCTGGAATTGTAGACCATTCTTCTTTGGCAAACTGCTCCAGGTCCCTGATATTTGAAGGGTGCCTTCTCCAAACTGCCATTTTGAGATCTCTCCACAGGTGTTCTATGGGATTCAGGTCTGGACTCGTTGCTGGCCACCTTAGAAGTCTCCAGTGCTTTCTCTCAAACCATTTTATAGTGCTTTTGGAAGTGTGTTTTGGGTCATTGTCCTGCTGGAAGACCCATGACCTCTGAGGGAGACCCAGCTTTCTCACACTGGGCCCTACATTATGCTGCAAAATTTGTTGGTAGTCTTCAGACTTCACAATGCCATGCACACGGTCAAGCAGTCCAGTGCCAGAGGCAGCAAAGCAACCCCAAAACATCAGGGAACCTCCGCCATGTTTGACTGTAGGGACCGTGTTCTTTTCTTTGAATGCCTCTTTTTTTTTCCTGTACACTCTATGTTGATGCTTTTTCACAAAAAGCTCTACTTTTGTCTCATCTGACCAGAGAACATTCTTCCAAAACGTTTTAGGCTTTCTCAGGTAAGTTTTGGCAAACTCCAGCCTGGCTTTTTTATGTCTCGGGGTAAGAAGTGGGGTCTTCCTGGGTATCCTACCATACAGTCCCTTTTCATTCAGATGCCGACGGATAGTACGGGTTGACACTGTTGTACGCTCGGACTGCAGGGCAGCTTGAACTAGTTTGGATTTTAGTCGAGGTTCTTTATCCACCATCCGCACAATCTTGCGTTGAAATCTCTTGTCAATTTTTCTTTTCCGTCCACATCTAGGGAGGTTAGCCACAGTGCCATGGGCTTTAAACTTCTTGATGACACTGCGCACGGAAGACACAGGAACATTCAGGTCTTTGGAGATGGACTTGTAGCCTTGAGATTGCTCATGCTTCCTCACAATTTGGTTTCTCAAGTCCTCAGACAGTTCTTTGGTCTTCTTTTTTTTCTCCATGCTCAATGTGGTACACACAAGGACACAGGACAGAGGTTGAGTCAACTTTAATCCATGCTAACTGGCTGCAAGTGTGATTTAGTTATTGCCAACACCTGTTAGGTGCCACAGGTAAGTTACAGGTGCTGTTAATTACACAAATTAGAGAAGCATCACATGATTTTTCAAACAGTACCAATACTTTTGTCCACCCCCTTTTTTAGGTTTGGTGTGGAATTATATCCAATTTGGCTTTAGGACAATTATTTTTGTGTTTTTTCATTGAAGACAAATTAAATGAAGATAATAATACCAAAGAATTTGTGATTGCAATCATTTTCAGGAAGAAACTGAGCATTATCTGACAGAATTGCAGGGGTGCCAATACTTTTGGCCACCACTGTAAGGGTATTAGTGTACTCAGGAGAAATTGCACAACAAATTGTATGGTGAAATCTCTCCTATTACCCTTGTGAAAATGCAAAATTTGGGGCTAAAAAACTTTTTTGTGGGAAATATGGTATTTATTTTATTTTCATGGCTCAACATTATAAACTTTTGTGAAGCACATGGGGGTTCAAGGTGCTTACCAAACATCTATACAAGTTCCCTGAGGGGTGTGGACCTAGTTCCCAGAATGGTTTCATTGGGGTGGATTTCAACTGGTTAGGCACATCAGGGGTTCTCCAAACACGACATGGCGTCCGCTAATTATGCCAGCAAATTTTACATTCAAAAAGTCAAATGGCACTCCTTCCCTTCCATGCCGTGCCATTTTCCCCCACATATTGGGTATCTGTGTGCTGAGGAGAAATTGCACAACAAATTTTGGGGTCCATTTTCTCCTGTTACCCTTGTGAAAGTAAAAAAAAAATTGGTTCTAAAGGAAAATTTGTGTGAAAAAAAAAGTTAAATGTTTATTTTTTCCTTCCACATTCCATTAATTCCCGAGAAGCACTTGAAGGGTTAATACACTTCTTGAATGTGGTTCTGAGAACCTTGAGGGGTGCAATTTTTAAAATGGTTTCACTTTTGGCTATTTTCTGTCATATAGACCCCTCAAAGTCACTTCAAATGTGATGTGGTCCCTAAAAAAATGGTTTTGTAAAGTTGAGAAATTGCTGGTCAACTTTTAACCCCTCTAACTTCCTAACAAAAAAAATTATGTTTCAAAAATTGTGTTGATGTAAAGTAGACATGTGGGAAATTTTATTTATTAACAATTTTTTATGACATAACTCTCTGATTTAAGGGCATAAAAATTAAAAGTTTGAAAATTGCAAAATTTTCAAAATTTTCGCCAAATTTCCATTTTTTTCACAAATACACACAAGTCATATCAAAGAAATTTTACCACTATCATGAAGTACAATATGACACAAAAAAACAGTCTAACAATCACCTGGATCCGGTGAAGTGTTCCAGAATTATAATCTTATAAAGGAAGGTGAAAACAGGCTTCGGGGTGAAGGGGTTAAGGCACCTCCACCTGTTGGGAGGTACTTGAGCAATGTGTTATGTCAGTAGTCTGCACGCTTGCTAGTTCTCAGGTCCCCAGTATCTGCCAGTCAGTATACCTGCCTGTACCTGCCATGTATTCCTGTATTTCAGCTGTGCCCGCCAAGATCTGTGTAGCATCGGCGTCTCTGCCCCGTGCTAGGCAGAGACGCCGTCCCTCTCACCTCCCCACTCCTGGCGCCTCTCACCTCCCCACTCCTCCCTTGAGCCGAGTTCTCTTACAATAACCACGAGAGCGAGTCCTCTTCCAAATCCCCGTTCTTTGTTGTCTTTGGCCAGCACCCCCGGATTCCGTTTCCCGTCTCCGCCTCTGTGGACAACCCTGCCGCGCAGTCTCTTGTCAGCGAGTTTTCTACCATTTGGGAGAGTACTAGATCCGCACTTCTTCTGTCCTCCGAGCGGATGAAGAGATATGCTGATAAGAGACGTCTGGATCTGCCTCATTTCCGTCCGGGAGACAAGGTTTGGCTCTCCTCCAAACATGTATGGCTCAAGATACCCTCCTACAAGTTAGGTCCTCGCTTCATCGGCCCATTCGAAATCCTCAGGCAAATAAATCCGGTGGCCTACAAACTAAAACTCCCGGCCACCTTACGGATTCCTAACTCCTTCCATGTGTCTCTCCTCAAACCCGTTGTCTTTAACTCTTTTTCCAATAATCCAGGTGCCCCTCCTGCTCCGGTTTCCGCTGATGACGTCTTTGAGGTAGAGAGTATTCTGGCCTCCAAGAGGGTAAGAGGAAAGACCTTTTTTCTGGTAGATTGGAGGGGGTTTGGTCCTGAGGAGAGAACTTGGGAGCCCAGGGAGAACATCAACGCCCCGCTTCTCCTTGAAAAATTTCTTTCTGGCCAAAAAAAGAGGGGGCCTAAAGGGGGGGGGTACTGTAGCATCGGCGTCTCTGCCCCGTGCTAGGCAGAGACGCCGTCCCTCTCACCTCCCCACTCCTGGCGCGGCGTCCTCCAGCGCTTCTCTCCCCGCTGCTTCCGGCACGCGCTCCTTCCCCGGCAGTGTGCTTAGGGCACGCGCGCGCGCGCTCCCCCGCTCTTAAAGGGACCGCGCGCGCCGTCCTAAGGAGTCCCCGGCCAATTGCCGGAGGATCTCCCATTTATAAGGCACCTCCTCCAAAATGGAGGTGCCCGAGCTTTGTTGTTTGCACTGTGTCTCACCTGTGCTTCAGCCCTCAGGTTCCGCTGCTAGCCTGACTTCCCGTCCTGCATGCCAGCCTGTTACTTGCCTAGTCCGTCAGACCGCTCACCTGGGAGCATCTTCTACTTACCTGCCTTGTCTGCCAGTCCGCTCACCTGGGAGCGTCCTTCAGTTACCTGCATGTTACCTGCCTCGTCTGTCAGACCGCTCACCTGGGAGCGTACACCAGTTACTTGCCTGTTACCTGCCTTGTCTGCTGACTGCTCACCTGGGAGCGCCCACCAGTCACCTGCCTGTCTCCTGCCTCGTCTGTCAGACTGCTCACCTGGGAGCGTCCACCGTTACCTGACTGTTTCCTGCTGTCTCAGTCTGCCCGCTCACCTGGGAGCGCCCGCCAGCTACCTGTCAGGTACCCGCCTCGCCTGTCTACCCAGAGACTGCCCCGGTCACTTGCCGTGACCACCTGCCTATCTACCCAGAGACTGCCCCGGTCACTTGCCGTGACCTCCTGCCTATCTACCCAGAGACTGCCCCCATCACTTGCCGTGACCACCTGCCTGTCTTCCCAGAGACTGTCCCCCGTCACCTGCCGTGACCACCTGCCCGCTTACCCAGAGACTGTCCCCGTCACTTGCTGTGACTACCTGCTTGCCCTCCCTGGGAGTCACCCGCTTCCTTACAAGGACTTCCCCCTTGTATTGCAGCTCAGAGGTTCCACTTCCCGGACCCGTAACAGTAAGCTCGGGCCATGGAACCCGGTGGCATCCAAGCTCCCTCGCTCTCTGACCTATACCATGAACTCTCCCGTCAGAGATCCCAGCAGGAGTCCATCCTGAACCACCTGCGGAATGTCAACTCCCGCCTGGACACACTGTCTGCTCCACCAGCAACCACCGCTAGTGTCACGACTCGCACCCCGGCAGCACCGTTGCCCACCAATATCATGGCATCCTGTCCCGGACCCCGGCTGTCTGCACCTCCTCGCTTTGGAGGCGACCCCGCTCAAGCTCGGGGCTTCATAAACCAGTGCACCCTGCACTTTGAACTCTTGACTCACCAATTTATCTCCGACCGGGCCAAAGTGGCATTCATCATGTCCCATCTCACTGGGGAGGCACTGGCATGGCTTAACCCCCTGTGGGAGAGAGGGGATCCCCTGGTGTCCGACCTGTCGTCTTTCCTCATTGCTTTCCGGAGAGTCTTCGATGAACCGGGACGAAAGAATTCATCTGCCTCCTCTTTGCTACGTCTCCGTCAAGGGAGTCTCACCGTGGGCCAATATGCCATACGGTTCCGCACCCTCGCTTCTGAGCTTGCCTGGGATAATGAGGCCCTGGTGTCCATCTTCTGGGAGGGCCTTTCCGGTCGGATTAAAGATGAGCTCGCCGGTCGGGATATTCCTACCACCCTGAATGACCTGGTGTCGTTGGCTACCCGGATTGACATCCGGTTTCAAGAACGCACCAAAGAGACCACCCGTGAGAGAAGGTTTCCCCGCCTAGCTCCTACTTTCCAGAAACCTGTCTCCTCTTCTGTCACTCCCCGGGCACACTCACCCGAGCCCATGCAGGTCGACCAGACCAAGATGGTCAAATCTCGCCAAGAGTCTCGCCGAGCCGAGGGGAGCTGCTTCTATTGTGGCAGTAAGGAGCACTTGATTCGTTCCTGCCCGGAGAGGCCGGGAAACTCCAGTGTCTAGGACCGCTCGGAGAGGTCGCCCTAGACAAAAATAAATCCTCTCCAACCCTGACTTTGTCTGTATCTATCTCCTGGGGAGAGACCCGTCACTTTGAACTCGCCCACCTGGATTCTGGATCCGCTGGAAACCTCATCTCCCAGTCCCTGGTTGAGAAATACCGTATTCCCACCAAGTCTCTGGCTGAACCCTTGTCGGTCGCCTCAGTGGATGGAAGACTCCTTCCGGTGACCATCCTGCTCGCCACAGAACCCATAACTCTGCAGGTGGGAATGCTGCACTCTGAGGTAATCTCCTTCCATGTGTTGCCCGGACTCTCCCACTCCCTATTGCTAGGTCTACCTTGGCTCCAAACACACGAACCCGTGTTGAACTGGCATTCCGGTGAAGTACTCCGGTGGGGGCCGGACTGCCATAAGACCTGCCTGGTTCCGGTTCGTCCGGTTCGTCCTACACCTACCCCAGCTAATTTACCCGGTCTTCCGGCTCCTTACTGGACCTATGCTGACGTCTTTGGTAAGAAGGAAGCAGAGACATTGCCACCTCATAGGCCATATGATTGCCCGATTGACCTGGTTCCTGGCGCCACTCCACCCCGTGGGCGTATTTATCCGTTGTCTGCGGCCGAAACCCGGGCCATGTCTGAGTACATAGAGGAGAATCTGGCCAGGGGATTCATCCGGAAGTCTACTTCCCCGGCTGGAGCCGGATTCTTCTTTGTCAAAAAAAAGGATGGCTCGCTACGCCCCTGTATTGACTATAGAGGACTCAATCAGATCACGGTTAAAAATAAATACCCCCTTCCGCTCATCTCCGAGTTATTTGATCGCCTTAAAGGCGCCAGGATCTTTTCCAAGCTGGATCTTCGTGGAGCGTATAACCTGGTCCGTATCCGTCAGGGAGACGAGTGGAAAACGGCATTTAATACCCGTGACGGATACTATGAGTACCGTGTGATGCCCTTCGGTCTCTGCAATGCTCCCGCCGTCTTCCAAGAACTGGTCAACGACATCTTCTGTGACCTTCTTTACTCCTGCGTGGTGGTATACCTGGACGACATCTTGGTCTTCTCTCCGGATCTTCCCTCACACCGGAGGGATGTTCGTCAGGTCCTGCTGAGGCTCAGGCAGAACCACCTCTATGCTAAATACGAGAAGTGCCTTTTTGAGCAGACATCTCTTCCATTCCTGGGCTATGTTATCTCCCAGACGGGTTTGCGAATGGATCCCGAGAAGCTCTCTGCTGTCCTAAAGTGGCCCCGTCCGGAGGGCTTGAAGGCGATACAGCGATTCCTGGGCTTCGCTAATTACTATCGTCTCTTCATTCCTCACTTCTCGTCTCGGACTGCGCCCATATCTGCGCTCACCCATAAGGGAGCAAATCCCAAGGTATGGCCACCCGAAGCTGAGGAGGCCTTCCTTTCCCTGAAGCAAGCCTTCTCCTCTGCCCCTGTGCTGCACCGTCCGGACTGCAACAAACAGTTCTACCTGGAGGTTGATGCTTCCTCCTCTGGAGCCGGAGCGGTGCTCACCCAAAAGTCTTCTTCCGGGAGAATGGTAACCTGCGGCTTCTTCTCTAAAATCTTCTCCTCCTCTGAGCGCAATTACTCCATTGGAGACCGAGAACTGTTAGCTGTTAAATTGGCGCTGGAGGAGTGGCGTTACCTGCTTGAAGGGGCTCTATACCCGGTGATCATCTACACGGATCACAAAAACCTGGCATATCTCCAAAATGCCCAGAGACTTAATCCACGTCAGGCCCGGTGGTCTTTGTTTTTTGCCCGCTTCGATTTCATCTTTCATTTCCGCCCGGCGGACAAGAATGTCAAAGCTGATGCCTTGTCCCGATCCTTCCTGTCCTCCGACCAAGAGGAGGAGCCTATGCACATTATCGACCCCTCCAAGGTGATGAATGTGGCCCCCCTGGATTTGACTCGTCTTCCACCCGGCAAGACGTTTGTGGCGCCTCCTGACCGTGAGAAGGTTCTTCACTGGGGTCATTCTTCTAAACTTGCTGGCCATGCCGGCCAAAAAAAGACCTTCCTACTCATTTCCCGGCATTACTGGTGGCCTACCCTGCGTAAGGATGTGGTAGACTTCGTCTCTGCATGTTCATCTTGTGGCCGCAACAAGGTTCCTAGACACTTACCAGCTGGTCATCTCCTGCCGCTTCCCATACCTGTTGCCCCATGGCAACACATCGCTATGGACTTCATTACCGATCTTCCTGTCTCTGCCGGGTGTACTGTCATTTGGGTGGTCGCTGACCGCTTTTCTAAAATGGCCCACTTCATTCCCCTGCCTGGTCTTCCATCTGCACCTGAGCTGGCTAAGGACTTTATCCGCCATATCTTCCGTCTTCATGGCCTACCCCTCCACATCGTGTCGGATCGAGGAGTTCAGTTCACCTCGCGCTTCTGGAGAGCCACATGTAAACTGCTGGACGTCACCCTGGACTTCTCCTCCGCTTACCACCCTCAGTCCAATGGTCAAGTGGAGCGGATCAATCAGATCCTTACCAGCTATCTCCGGCACTTTGTTAATGCCCACCATTCTGATTGGGTGGACCTCCTCCCTTGGGCCGAGTTCTCTTACAATAACCACGAGAGCGAGTCCTCTTCCAAATCCCCGTTCTTTGTTGTCTTTGGCCAGCACCCCCGGATTCCGTTTCCCGTCTCCGCCTCTGTGGACAACCCTGCCGCGCAGTCTCTTGTCAGCGAGTTTTCTACCATTTGGGAGAGTACTAGATCCGCACTTCTTCTGTCCTCCGAGCGGATGAAGAGATATGCTGATAAGAGACGTCTGGATCCGCCTCAATTCCGTCCGGGAGACAAGGTTTGGCTCTCCTCCAAACATGTACGGCTCAAGATACCCTCCTACAAGTTAGGTCCTCGCTTCATCGGCCCATTCGAAATCCTCAGGCAAATAAATCCGGTGATATGGACAGGAATTGATATTAATCATGCCTTATTAGGCAACATTATTGTGCGGGACTGGTGATTTGCCAGACCCTCTTGCCCATTAAGATGTTGGGCTACTTTATGATCTGCCTGCACTATGTCTCAATACCCCCTGAGGAAGCAATATACGCGACACGCGCGTTGGGGTGCTGGATAATGTGGTAGCCTTTAACATGGCACATGGTTGGTAATACAATGTTCTACTTGAATATAATATGCTAATTGTTTACTATGGTATATAAATGTTCAATATAGCACTGCATTGGGGTACAGAACAGTGTGGCAACCTATATGGTTGATCATACTGTGCTTTACTAAATGCTTTACTAAATATAATAAGCTAACCTCTACCATGGTATATACTTGTTGACTTAATAATGTGTAGAACATTATGGTGTATACAACCTAATCTACAAACTTAGAAGGATTTTTCTGTTAAAATGTAATCAATATGTGATGTGAATGATCTAATTATTGTTCTGATTCAGGACATTTGATCTATAATCTTTTATGTCTCTATCTAATTACTGTTCTGATTCAGGACATTTGATCTGTAACCTTCTATATTCCTATGTGTATAACCATTGATACTTATGACTATTCATATGTCTTAGGCTATATATATATACCACATTGCCCGAAAAGGGTTTTAAATGTTTTTATGGGTATAATGAAGATTTTTATAGAAAATATTATCACTTTTCTGTTTGCTGTGACTTAATAAAAGTATTGATCAAATATGAATGAATATGATTATTTTATATAATATATTTTTGAAATTAATGAAGGAGATACATTAATGGATATTGATTTTTGGGGGTAACTCCTTATAATATAATTAATGGACCTATATATCCATATTTTTCTAATTACCTTTGTGTTTTGTGTGGATTCAGGATCCAATATGGACTTTCGCAGTCGCGATGCAAATTGGGCTACACAGCTGGTGGAAATGTTTGGTAATGAATGCCGCATGGGATCGGATCCTCCTATGCAACAATGTCATGAATTGGAAACAAATTTAAAGAAACTACTCTATAAACGAACAAAAGCCTGGTGGAATAAAGCCACACTTGAACAATATTTAAGCAAAGATATTACACCTAGAGGCTTACGTGTTCAGGTATATCCATCATTTTCAGTAGAAGATGATATGTTTATAAAAAGATGGGAAGATGCATGTAAACTTTGCTCCCGTACCATGATAGAGCTCCTAATTGGTCTGGATAAGAAATTAATTGAAAATCTTGAAATTGAGATAGAGGACCTTCAAAAAGAACTGAGATCTAAGTCCTCAAAAGAAGCCTTAGAAATATTTGAGAAGGAACTAAGCAACGAATATGGAAAATGGGAGACAGATATTAAAAATCTTAAAATGAAGAAATATCAACGTGATATTACAGATTATCAAAAGGATAGAGTGTTTAAATGGCATCAAGGTCATAGGAATTTTCGAGCGAGATCAGTATCTAGAAATGACTCTACCTCTTCTAATGAAAGCAACTCTGCGGTTCGTTTTTTAGTCAAACGTTCAGCTACAGAGGACGATCCAGGTCCAGGAAAAGGAAGGCGAATGGAAACCAGAAATTTTACCAGCGCCAAAAAAAAGACAGGAGCACCATGGAGGGAACAATTGAAAAAGATGAACTAAAGGTAATCAACTTATCGAATAGAACACTAACAAATGAACAGATCGAAGTTTTGAGTAAGGGGTTAACTTTTTCCCCTGTCTCAAACTATGATCAATTCACGGCGATTAAAGATATAAACTTATTTAGTCGTAAACTACTTCTTAAAAAACACTTCTCCAAATCGGACGATGCCTTCCTCAGGGAGGCATCGACCGAAGAAAGAGAAGCAGTTCAAATACTTGAATCACTTTTTGATGAACAAAATGGGGGTATAGGGGATGATCCCAAATTCCCACCATTTATTAGGAAAAAATCAACAATGAGTCCTCCCTTGTCCGCCTGTCCAGTGATTGAGATGTTTACAAAATTAGTCACTGAGGAGTTAAGACATCTTCCGAGTAAACGTACACATGACAACTTAAGTTTGGGTCAGAGGACTGCACTTTATGAATTAAGAAATATGACGGACATAGTAATAAAAAGAGCGGACAAGGGAGGAAACATTGTTATTTGGCAGACTATAAAATATGAAAAGGAGGCCAATAGACAGTTGAACAATAAATTATGTTATAGGAAATTGGAAAAAAATCCAATAGCATCTTTTAGTAAAGAACTGATGACAATTTTGGATGTAGCCTTACAAAAAAATATCATCCCTAAATCAATATATGATGGTTTAGTTGTTTCAAACCCAGTAATACCTACCCTATACTTTCTACCTAAAATTCACAAAGACATTGCTGACCCTTCAGGCAGACCCATTGTCTCGGGCAACAATAGTCTTTGTGAACCAATATGCAAATTTTTGGATTACTACCTAAAACCTCTTATGCAAAACTTACCATCCTATATTAGGGACTCTACAGATCTGCTGATAAGATTACAGGATGTCTCCTTTGATCGGGATGTCATCATGGTGACTGCGGACATCGAATCTCTTTACACCTCAATTAGGCATGAGGATGGATTGAAAGCAGTAGAATTCTTTCTAAAATCTACACATCTGGACTCCCATTTGATCGTATTAATTTTACATTTACTTGATTTTGTGTTAAAACATAATTTTTTCTTATTTAAAGATCGAATGTATCTACAGGAGAGAGGCACTGCAATGGGGGCGTCTTGTGCGCCCGCATATGCGTGCCTCTTTCTTGGATACTGGGAACATAATATTATCTTCCCAGCAGCAGAAAATGGTGCAGTCCAGATGTGGGTGAGATTTATTGATGATCTTTTCATCATATGGCAAGGAGAGGAAACAATCTTGGAGAAATTTCTCCAGGATTTAAACACCAATATGTATAACATCAAATTGACATATGCCTCGAGCTCTGAGGAACTTGACTTCTTAGATTTGAAAATTAAAAGGGAGAAAAATGGCATACTATCTACAGATATTTATAGGAAAAACACGGCTGTGAATGCTATTCTTAATGCCAAATCATCTCATCCCCCCCAGGTTATTAGATCTATACCGACCGGTCAGTTCCTCAGGGCTCGACGCATCTGTTCAACCGATGCTTTGTTTGAAAAACAAGCAATGGATTTGACAAAGAGATTCGATGCCCGCAGCTACAGAAGTGATGTCATCCAGAGGGGATATCAAAGAGCTAAAATGACTAGCAGAAATGAACTTTTAAAACCTAAAATTAAAAAACAAGATCAAAGTGTGAGATTCATTACCCCATATCATGGTCAATGGAGGGAAATGTATGGGATTATTAATAAATATTGGCCCATTCTTCTCTCTGACCCTACTTTAAACCAATTTATTTAAAAAAAAACTTCAATAACTCCAAAACGATCAAAAACACTAACAGATATTTTGGTGAGAAGTCATTATATCCCCCCAAAACCGCAAAATGTATTTACTGCCAATATTACTTATAGACAGGGATGCTTTTCTTGCGGTTCATGTGGGGCTTGCCCCCAGATTGATAGGACAAAGGAATTTTTTGACTCTACAAAAAAGAAGACATTTAAAATCTCTGAATTCATTAACTGTCGATCCACAGGAATAATCTACTGGGCAATTTGCCCATGTGATCTAATTTACATAGGACTAACGTCTCGAGAATTCAGAGTAAGGATATTGGAACATATTAAAGATATAAAAAACGCAAAGAAATGTGATAAACCCGAGGAAATTGCTTTTTTAAAAAATATACCAAAGCATTTTAAGGAATGTCATAATGGGAACTGGAGACTATTACGCTTCAGGGGTATTGATAAAATCAATCTGGGAGTGAGAGGGGGAAACCTTAAGAAAATGCTAGAACAAAGAGAGATTAAATGGATAACCATCCTGAACACGATTAAGCCCAAGGGGTTAAATGACTTGACAAGCTTTGTTTCATTTTTGTAATTTATGACATTGTTGCTATTAGGACTGAAAATGAGGATTACTGATATATATGTGGAATACAAACATGTTCTGTACATGTAGGTGAAATATAAGTATGGTATAAGATATTGTAAAATACGGATTATACTGATGTATTGACCTATGTGGTATTTATATGATTACATATTGCAGGCTAAGTATTAAGCAGAGGGACATAATGGGTTAATAATACGATTTGAGCAATAGTGTAAGACAATGCAAATATATTAATAATCTTATACCTGTCCTTAAAATCTATCTGTTCCAAATTAGAGCTTGACATGATATGCGCTAACTGAATATGGAGGAAAATCTGATTTCACATAGAAGACAAGTGCACAAAATAAAGAAGAACAAAAAGGAAAGAGGAAATAAAATAAAAGATATGAAAAAGAGAAAAAGACATCTTTAAAAGACAAGATTTAATATATGTATAAGATATACTACATTTAAAATGATTATAATGAATATTGTGCATCTTCTTTGTGAATACGATATAATGTCAGGTTAGAACGCAAGATTTGAATAATTAAGGGCAAATTTTGCCCATTTGTAAAATGGTGTTAGACTATCTATGGTGGTGCGCGCCCCCGCCGCGTCATACTGGCCTCGCCCCCAGCGCTCGGCGTCCAATCGGAGGCTTCAATACGCGCGCATGCGCGGTGGAACTTCCGGGACGCCGACCGCGGTGGGTGACGCATTATGGGCGATGGGAGCGCGCCACAACACACACCGGTGATATGGACAGGAATTGATATTAATCATGCCTTATTAGGCAACATTATTGTGCGGGACTGGTGATTTGCCAGACCCTCTTGCCCATTAAGATGTTGGGCTACTTTATGATCTGCCTGCACTATGTCTCAATACCCCCTGAGGAAGCAATATACGCGACACGCGCGTTGGGGTGCTGGATAATGTGGTAGCCTTTAACATGGCACATGGTTGGTAATACAATGTTCTACTTGAATATAATATGCTAATTGTTTACTATGGTATATAAATGTTCAATATAGCACTGCATTGGGGTACAGAACAGTGTGGCAACCTATATGGTTGATCATACTGTGCTTTACTAAATGCTTTACTAAATATAATAAGCTAACCTCTACCATGGTATATACTTGTTGACTTAATAATGTGTAGAACATTATGGTGTATACAACCTAATCTACAAACTTAGAAGGATTTTTCTGTTAAAATGTAATCAATATGTGATGTGAATGATCTAATTATTGTTCTGATTCAGGACATTTGATCTATAATCTTTTATGTCTCTATCTAATTACTGTTCTGATTCAGGACATTTGATCTGTAACCTTCTATATTCCTATGTGTATAACCATTGATACTTATGACTATTCATATGTCTTAGGCTATATATATATACCACATTGCCCGAAAAGGGTTTTAAATGTTTTTATGGGTATAATGAAGATTTTTATAGAAAATATTATCACTTTTCTGTTTGCTGTGACTTAATAAAAGTATTGATCAAATATGAATGAATATGATTATTTTATATAATATATTTTTGAAATTAATGAAGGAGATACATTAATGGAAATAAATCCGGTGGCCTACAAACTAAAACTCCCGGCCACCTTACGGATTCCTAACTCCTTCCATGTGTCTCTCCTCAAACCCGTTGTCTTTAACTCTTTTTCCAATAATCCAGGTGCCCCTCCTGCTCCGGTTTCCGCTGATGACGTCTTTGAGGTAGAGAGTATTCTGGCCTCCAAGAGGGTAAGAGGAAAGACCTTTTTTCTGGTAGATTGGAGGGGGTTTGGTCCTGAGGAGAGAACTTGGGAGCCCAGGGAGAACATCAACGCCCCGCTTCTCCTTGAAAAATTTCTTTCTGGCCAAAAAAAGAGGGGGCCTAAAGGGGGGGGTACTGTAGCATCGGCGTCTCTGCCCCGTGCTAGGCAGAGACGCCGTCCCTCTCACCTCCCCACTCCTGGCGCGGCGTCCTCCAGCGCTTCTCTCCCCGCTGCTTCCGGCACGCGCTCCTTCCCCGGCAGTGTGCTTAGGGCACGCGCGCGCGCGCGCTCCCCCGCTCTTAAAGGGACCGCGCGCGCCGTCCTAAGGAGTCCCCGGCCAATTGCCGGAGGATCTCCCATTTATAAGGCACCTCCTCCAAAATGGAGGTGCCCGAGCTTTCTTGTTTGCACTGTGTCTCACCTGTGCTTCAGCCCTCAGGTTCCGCTGCTAGCCTGACTTCCCGTCCTGCATGCCAGCCTGTTACTTGCCTAGTCCGTCAGACCGCTCACCTGGGAGCATCTTCTACTTACCTGCTTTGTCTGCCAGTCCGCTCACCTGGGAGCTTCCTTCAGTTACCTGCCTGTTACCTGCCTCGTCTGTCAGACCGCTCACCTGGGAGCGTACACCAGTTACTTGCCTGTTACCTGCCTTGTCTGCTGACTGCTCACCTGGGAGCGCCCACCAGTCACCTGTCTGTCTCCTGCCTCGTCTGTCAGACTGCTCACCTGGGAGCGTCCACCAGTTACCTGACTGTTTCCTGCTGTCTCAGTCTGCACGCTCACCTGGGAGCACCCGCCAGCTACCTGTCAGGTACCCGCCTCGCCTGTCTACCCAGAGACTGCCCCGGTCACTTGCCGTGACCACCTGCCTATCTACCCAGAGACTGCCCCGGTCACTTGCCGTGACCTCCTGCCTATCTACCCAGAGACTGCCCCCATCACTTGCCGTGACCACCTGCCTGTCTTCCCAGAGACTGTCCCCCGTCACCTGCCGTGACCACCTGCCCGCTTACCCAGAGACTGTCCCCGTCACTTGCTGTGACTACCTGCTTGCCCTCCCTGGGAGTCACCCGCTTCCTTACAAGGACTTCCCCCTTGTATTGCAGCTCAGAGGTTCCACTTCCCGGACCCGTAACAATCTGCCAGTAAGTACAGCTGTCATGCGTCCGATGTCTGTCCTGGAGTGGCAACTGAAGTCCATCCGAAGCCAAGTCTGACTCCACCATCAGGGGCTTTAGCGAAGAGTCGGTTGTTCGCTTAGTCACGCGTCTCCAGGTTCTCCTCAATCCACGGCACAGTGGTTCCACCACCCAGCTTGTCACAGTTTGCTGAGGCCATGGAATCCGCTGGCTTTCAATCGTCTTTCATCTCTGACCTGTACCAGGAAGTCTTCCACCAGAATGTCCACAGATAAGAGAAGATTTTACCCTGCTGGTCTGTTACCACCCGCCTGGACACGCTGACATCTACGCCTGCATCTGCTCCTCAAGTTGGTATAACTATGGCCTTGACCCTCCAGCCTGCCAACTATGTTCCTGTTTCTGGACCCCGTCTGTCGGCTCCACCACATTATGACAGTGATCCTGCTGTATGTCGAGGGTTCATCAACCAATGCATGCTGCATTTTGAACTCTTGACACACCAGTTCGCTTCAGATCGGGCCAAAGTGGATTTCATCATGTCCCATCTCACTGGCGAAGCCCTGCATGGCTCATTCCCCTATAGGAGAGAGGAGATCCTCTTGTCTCCAACAGCCAGACCTTCTTAGAAGCCTTCAACAAGTTCTTTGATGAGCCTGGGCATGTTTCCTCCTCAGCATCTTGTCTTCTCAGGTTGTGCAATGGTAACCTAACAGTGGGTCAGTACGCCGTCCGATACTAGACCCTGTCTGCTGAACACGCTCGGAACAATAAGACGCTGGTAACCGCCTTCTGGGAGGGTCTTTCCGGAAGAATTAAGGATGAGTTGGCTGCCGTGATATTCCCAACTCATTGGATGACCTGGTGTCACTGGCTACCTGGATCAATATCAGGTTTCAGGAGCGCTCCAAGGAGGTGACCCATGAGTGAAAATATATGCACTTGGCTCCTACGTTTCAAAGGCCGATCATGCCACAGACCTCAGCTTTGACACACTCCTCTGAATCCATGCAGATCGACTGAGTGAAGCTGGCCAAGTACCGTCAGGAGGTCCGTCATGCCGAAGGAAGGTGTTCTATTGCGGCAGTCATGAACATTTAATCCGTTCCCGTCCTGAAAAACCGGGAAACTCCAAAGTCTGGGATCTGTTGCAGAGGCTACCCTGGAAGGGAACTACTCCTCTCCTCACCTGACTCTGTTAGTATCCGTTTCCTGTGGCAACATCCATTTGCTGAAACTGCTCATCTGGACTCTGGTTCCGCAGGAAATTCCATTCAACAGGCCGTTGTGGAGCATCATCAGATCCCTATCCAACATGTGCAGAATACTTTGGTGGTATAGTTAGTGGATGGGAAACCTCTATCCGAGACGATTCTTTTAGTTTCCGAGACTGTGGAACTTCGGGTAGGAATGTTGCACTCGGAGAAGATTTCTCTTTATGTGCTATCAGGTTTGTCTCATACTCTGCTACTGGGCCTGCCTTGGCTACAAAAACACAAGCCTGTCTTGGATTGAAGATCCGGTGGTGTCCTCCGTTGGGATCAGGCGTCTCTCAAGTGATACAAGTCACAAAGGTCACATAAATATACTTCCTGAGTTCACAATATAACACACAAAAAGCTCAAGCTCAAGTGGCCCAGCTTCAAAAGGAAGATGGATAAAATTTGTAGATAAAAAATAAATTTTATTTCCAATCTTTAAAATCAACAAATAATTAAAAAACAGAGACCTTCGGGTTCCATCCATCAACATCATGCATAGATAACAGGAAGCACAGCTTCTCAAATAAATACAAAATAATTGTATAACATAGTTCCATACAATATCAAAACGTCCTATATCAGCCAAAAGTAGCCAGGTAAATACACCCAAAACTGCAGACTAAATGACAATACTGGACTCAGTTACTAATCTCAGACATAAAGGTGCAAAGTGCATATATCAGGGAAATCCCTTATTATGAATAGAGACAGCTGGATGTAGATAAACAGATATAAGTAGATAAGTAGTGAATCAAAACCGGACTAGAGGATATATGTATTAACTCACATGAGGAGGGAAGGAACCTACCCCGACGACGCCGTTTCGCAAAGTGCTTCTTCCAAGGGGGCGTGTATACATGTGTAGACTGTCTAGTTTAAATATGGTGGTAATCAGCTGTTTGAGAGGAATGGTTGATGGGGAAATACCGCATACCGCAATGTCCCGATAGACACGCCTCCCTCCAACCCCGCCACCTCTATATGGGGATTTCTTGATGGAGAGTACGCGTGCGCACGAAAGGACCCGTTCGACTTCCGGCTATGCGCAATAGACACCAATGCGTTCCACCGCATGCGTGTCAAGCGCTATACCCCGGAAGTCACTTTGATTTTAAACGGGAGTCCGAGTAGTAAGCGCACGCGCTGCATTTCCCCATCAACCATTCCTCTCAAACAGCTGATTACCACCATATTTAAACTAGACAGTCTACACATGTATACACGCCCCCTTGGAAGAAGCACTTTGCGAAACGGCGTCGTCGGGGTAGGTTCCTTCCCTCCTCATGTGAGTTAATACATATATCCTCTAGTCCGGTTTTGATTCACTACTTATCTACTTATATCTGTTTATCTACATCCAGCTGTCTCTATTCATAATAAGGGATTTCCCTGATATATGCACTTTGCACCTTTATGTCTGAGATTAGTAACTGAGTCCAGTATTGTCATTTAGTCTGCAGTTTTGGGTGTATTTACCTGGCTACTTTTGGCTGATATAGGACGTTTTGATATTGTATGGGACTATGTTATACAATTATTTTGTATTTATTTGAGAAGCTGTGCTTCCTGTTATCTATGCATGATGTTGATGGATGGAACCCGAAGGTCTCTGTTTTTTAATTATTTGTTGATTTTAAAGATTGGAAATAAAATTTATTTTTTATCTACAAATTTTATCCATCTTCCTTTTGAAGCTGGGCCAATTGAGCTTGAGCTTTTTGTGTGTTATATTGTCTCTCAAGTGATGTCTAGTCCGCATTCGTCCAGCTCAACCTCCAGCCACTCCATTAAATTTACCTGGCTTACCTCCTGCTTATTGGACATATGCTGATGTCTTCTATAAAAAGGAGGCAGAGATGCTACCACCTCATAGGCCGTACAACTGATTATAGAACTCCTTCCTGGCTCTTCTCCTTCAAGAGACCGTATCTACCCCCTGTCCCAGGCTGAGATGCGAGCCATGTCTGAGTGTATCGAATAGAATCTAGCCAGGAGATTTATCCGGAAGTCATCCTACCCGACAGGAGCAGGATTCTTCTTTGTAAGAAAAAGGATGGCTCACTTCACTCCTGCATTGACTATAGGGGTCTTAACCAGATAACAATCAAGAATAAATATCATCTGCCCCTCAGCACATACGCCAGGCAAGGGATGTGCATCAACCCGGCTAGGCCCAGAGCTGTGGCCGGCCCCTAACCAGTATGTTGGCTGCTACTGCCCACCGTGCCAACGAACTGAGCATGTGGCATTTCTTCAGGCAATGTGCTGATGACAAGAGATGGGTGGTTTATACGCTATGCAGTCAAGAGCCTGAAGCAAGGCATAAATGTTCTGAACCTGAGCACCACCTACATGACGAGGCATTCGAATTCAAAGCATGACCTGCAGTGGAGTACACACCTGAAAAAACAGGAAAGATCTGAGGCTCCCCCTGCTCCCTCTTGTGATGTAGTCTTGGCCTCTCTTTCCTGCCCCCAATCAACAAGGCTATCTGGCTCACCACAAAGAGAGGATGTGACAGCACCACCAGCAGTGTCACCGAGCATCTCCACACCATCCCATGGAAGCGTTCAGCTGTCCATCCCCCAAACACTGGAGAGAAAGAAAAAGTACCCCCCTACCCACCCATGAGCTCTGGTGCTGAATGACAGCATTTCAAAATTCCTGACCTTTGAAATGCTGCCATTCCGGGTGGTGGAGATGGACAATTTTAAAATACTGATGGCGGTGGCTGTCCCACAGTATGTGGTTCCCAGCGCAACTCCTTCAGTTGCAAGGTCCACATAACCACCGATGGATCAGTAAGCATGGGCAGGGATGTTATATCTCCCTAACTGCCCACTAGGTAAATGTAGTGGCAGCTGGGCCTGAGGCAGAAAGCATTCTGGCTCATGTCCTACTACCACTGAGGATTGCTGGACGTTTCTCTGTCTATGTTGCTTCCTCATCCTACTCCGCTTCCTCCACCACCTCCTCATGCGGTTAGTGTAACACCTATACCACCAAGTTTAGCACAGCCAGGTGGAAACGACAGCAGGCTGTTCTGAAACTCATCTGATTTGGGGAAAGATCCCACACCATGCAGGAGCTGTGGGCGGGGATCAAACAATAGACCGATGAGTAGTTGGTGCCGCTGAACCTCAAGCCCGGCCTGGTGGTGTGCGGTATCGGGCAAAATCTCATAGCAGCTCTGGGCCTACCTGGTTTGACACACATTTCTTGCCTGGCACATGTGTTGAATTTGGTTGTGCATAACTTCCTTTAAAATTACCTCAATATGTCAGAGCTGCTGCTGAAAGTGCGGGCTGTCTGTGCACGCTTTCAGCGTTGTCACCCTGCCGCTGCTCGCCTGTCTGTGCTGCAGAGTCACTTCTGCCTTCCCGCTCCCCGCCTCATATGCGACGTACCCACAAGGTGGAACTCCACCTTGCATATGCTGGAGAGATTGAGCAGCAGCAGGCAATATTGGAGTTTCAGCTGCAGCACGTATGGGTGAGTCACTCTGTGGAACAACATCACTTCACAACCAATGAGTGGGCCTCCATGCAGGACGTGCGTTCCGTGTTGCACTGCTTCAAATACTCCACCAGCATGGCCAGCGCGGATGATGCCATCATCAGTGTTACTATCCCACTTCTATGCCTTCTTGAAAAAATGTGACGCGCCCAGGGGACGATGGGGAGGCGGACTCGGCGCCTTGTTGTTGGTTTCGGGGATATCGCGGGGGCCCGTACCCTGGGGTCACTCTTAAAAGCAAGGAAGGGGGAAAAGGTGTATGGGAAAGGGGAATGTTCGTGATGCCACCCGTGGTGTCTGGTGAGGATCACCAGCGCTGCAACAGTCCTCCGAGGCCGGTGTTCAGGCAGCTTAGTTGGTGCCGCTCCCCACAGGTGGAGCGGGGCCTCAGGGCAGTGTAGAGAGGGAGACAGAGTAGAGCTTTAGCGGGTGCAGAGTCGCGGAGGAAGGAACAGACAGAGGCAGTATTTGAAGTCATCCAAGTCTTTTACTCACGGTAGTGTTTTCTCAGCTCAGAGCTTCTCTCTGCTGTCACACGGCGAGCTGCGGCCGCCAGCGTGGGGTTCAGCACACTCCAGGTAGTTCAGGAGCACTTGTCAGGACCGCCGCTCTAGTGTGTTCCTCTCTAGTTGAACTTCTCCCGCCTTGTGTCCCCCACTGTGTCCCGTACGGGTACTGCGATGTCCCTTGCGGGTAAAGTCTAGTTCCCGGACCGACTGGGTGCTCTTCTTGGTGACTGGTGGTGAGGACGTGGCGTAAGGCCGGGTCCCTCTGGATGAACTCAGATTAGGGTTTACAGGTGGCGACTCCGCTCCGTCCGTATCCCCCTGGGATCCACATAAGCCTCCGGACTTTTCCGACAGAGACGTGAAGTGCAAAGTCAGATAATCGGGGACCGGTACCCCCTCTTGCGGCAGGGTCTCTCTGGCTGGGCCAGAATAAGGTATGCAGGTGGCGACTCCGCTCCGTCCGCACCCCCTGAGATCCTTTCGACTGTGGAGCCTATCTCCTCTGCTCCCCTCCTGGGCCTTCTTGATTGGACTAAGACCGGGGACAGAGCCGGTTTTAACTCTACCCCAATCCCCCGTCTCGAGGCCTGAGACCGGGAACCGTGGACCCTCAGCCGGCTGCAGCTTTGTGGCTGACCTGCTGCACCTAAGACCCACGACCAAAGACCCAGTCCTTAAAATGGCCTCCAGTTATATATGATTCTATTAAGTGCTAAAGTAAAGTGCTTTCTCCACCCTCACTCACTACATGGTTCCCCCTAACTTTGGTTCCCCCCGACTCCTCCATTCCGGCCCGGGGCAGCACTATGGTGCTTTTAGGCCCCCTTCAGAACTGGAGTGGCGTAGTGTTGAGTGTGTGGTTGGGGTCCTGTGTGGTGCTCCATCCTTACCTTGGAGAGGAGATACCACACCTCGTTCTGAGGTGCAGTACCCCTATGGCGACTGAACCCTCAGGGGCGCCACAAATGCTTCAGGCGATGATGGATGCGGTGGTAGCAAAGGAGGAAGAGGAGGAGGAACAGGGACCATCCACACCATTATCAGGCCAGTCGTCCACACATGGCTTGGAAGGTGGGTTCCTGTACCAACAGCGGCCAGGTGCACAACTGTCCAGCCAAGGGACAGTTTTGGAGGAGGAAGAGGGAGAGTGTTCACACCAGTGTTGCTCTTGGAGCTGCTCACAGGCATCACTGAAGCATGGCTGGGGGGATACAGAGGAACCAGATGATACACCTTTCACCAAGGGCAGCACACATAAGCCAATACATGCTGCTGTGCCTGCGCAACGACTGCCAAATTGCCCGGATTGTTACCAGTGCTGATTACTGGGTGGCCATCCTACTGGATCCCCACTACAAGGACAACATACCATCCTTACTTCCGTCACTGGAGCGTGAACGTAAAATGCGGGAATATAGGCGCACACTGGTAGCATTCTCACCTGACAACAGTGGCTCAGTGGAAGAACAAGGCAGAGGAGGAGGAAGTTGCCAACACAGCTGGGGCACCAGCACCACCTCGGAAGGGAGGGCTGGCTGGCCTAAATGTGGAAAACCTTCCTCAGCATGCCGCAAGATCTGACACCACCATCTGATACGGTCCGTATTAGCAGGAGGTAGCGTATCAACAACATGGTGGAAGAGTACATGTCCATACATCTACATGTACTGAGTGATGGGTCTGCCCCAATTAAGTTCAGGTTCTCCAAATTGAGCTTGCCCTTTACGCCTTGTAGGTGCTTGCCTGCTCTGCAGCAAGTGTACTGTCAGAACGTGTGTTTAGCATGGTAGGAGGTGTGATCACAGACAGGAATACCCCCCTGTCCACAGCCAACGTGGGAGGCTCACATTTATTTAAATAAACCAGGCATGGATCCCACAGGACTTGTTCATACCTTTGGCTGACTAGAGAAGTAGTCCAGCCACACCCAACCATTGTTATACTCCACCACAATTTGTTAGTTCTATTTACCATTCCCAATGTTTTGTGGCCTACCCAAATTAATCCCTTTCTGACCTGGGGCGTATTAGTACGTCCCAGGTCATCACCCCCGGTTCAGCGTGGGCTCCAGCGCTGAGCCCGCACTGAACCAGGCACATGTCAGCTGATTTATACAGCTGACATGTGCCCGCAACAGCCGCAGGTGGAATCGCGATCCACCCGCGGCTGTTAACCAGTTAAATGCCGCTGTCAATCTGTGACAGCGGCATTTAACATCGCCGCAACGGAAGTGCTGCGTTAGCCCCGCCTATCGGTGACCCCATCACATGATCGCGGATCACCGATGGGTGGGCATGACAACCCGGGGTCTGCAGCAGACCCCTGTGGTTGTCATGTCTCGATTGCTACGAGCGCCACCCAGTGGTCGGCGCTCATAGCAAGTGAGCATTTCTGCTACATACAGGCAATCTGCTCATCACTTGTATGCAGCAGAGGCAATCTGATAACTGCTGCTTCTAGACTCCTATGGAGACTATTTAAGCAAGCAGAAAGTGGCCTGTACTACTACAATTTTACAGCACCAAAGTTCGGGTCCCCATTGGCTACTATGTGGTTCGGGGTCAATTTCTGGTACCCGAACTTTGGACTACAGTTCGACCGAACCCGACGAACCGGAACATCCACAGGTCCACTCATCCCAACTAATGTAAATTATTATTTTTGATACTTTTTTTTACGCTTTACTATCTGACACTAACCCTGACTATATTCAGTAAAAAATACTGCTGTAGATGCTAATTACTACGGTATATTTTTACTGTCCCTAATCTATCCCTTTCAACTCATTTAAATTATTATATTTAATTGATTTTTTTTTTCACAAAAAAAAAAAAAAACAACCGGATGCGATCAGTGATGTGCGTCACTGATCAGCACTCGGCGGCAGTAGGACACACGCATAGATGTGCAAAAAGGGGGAGAAAAAAAAACAGTCCTGACCAAAAGCGAGCACAGACGCTGATGTGTGTCACTGATCAGCAACTCAGTGGCTGCAGGACGCATAAAAAAAACTATCAAAAAACGACAGATCAAGTACTGATCGGCGCTCAGTGGCAGAAGAAAGTGGGTTGTTCGGTCACAGTGATGCATTTTCACCAGGGCGTATCCATATGCCAAAGGTCGGGTACCCTTCCCCAGCCAGGACGTATGGATACGTCGAAGGTCGTGAAGGCATTAAAGGGAATCTAAATCCTCTCTAAAATGTAAAGTGCTACGTAATATGTTGGCGCTATAAAAATTATTATTATTAATCTATTATTAATCTATCAGCAGGTTTTTGCTATGTAATCTGAAGACAGCTTGAGGTAGGGGTTAAAACATAGTTCCAGGTTTTATTAAAAAAATAAGTGAGTTTGCTTGCAATGATAATTTTAGCACCAGTAGCTTATGATTGCTGCCCCTAGCTGGTCCCTAGAGCCCCGGTCCTACACACCCCTTCCTCTCAGATGAGGTAGCAAAAACCTGCTGACAGATTCCTTTAATGGGCCTAGAGAGGTAAAAAAAATGATGCTATAAAGCTGGTGCAAACAGATATAATGATCAACTAAATGTAAAACAATCACAAACAGTGAAGATAACCAATTGTGAGTGGTCAAAGTTCCAATAGTTGTTTTATGTCACATACTGTATGGCACGTGCTTACAGTATCTGGATTTCAGGGTGTGCCATCTTTAAATACTTTGCTACCAAAGTGCAAAGTATAAGAGGTCTTTGCATGTTTCCATATAAAGAGGAAAAGGCAGAAGAATACTTAGGAAAATATTTTTTGCAAGGTTTATATTCTGCCATCCACTTCACTGCTTACAACTGCCACCCCACACCATTACTGACCCCCTGGCAAACCGGTCATGCTAAAGGATGTTGCAGGCAGCAGATCGCTCTCCACGGCGTCTCCAGACTCTGTCACGTCTGTCACATGTGCTCAGTGTGAACCTGCTTTCATCTGTGAAGAGCACAGGGCGCCAGTCCTGGTGTGCTGTGGCAAATGCCAAGCGTCCTGCACGGTGTTGGGCTGTGAGCACAACCCCCATCTGTGGACGTCGGGCCCTCATGCTACCCTCATGGTGTCGGTTTCTAACCGTTTGTGCAGACACATGCACATTTGTGGCCTGCTGGAGGTCATTTTGCAGGGCTCTGGCAGTGCTCCTCCTGTTCCTCCTTGCACAAAGGCGGAGGTAGCGGTTCTGCTGCTGGGTTTTAGCCCTTCTACAGCCCCCTCCACGTCTCCTGGTGTACTGGCCTGTCTCATGGTAGCGCCTCCAGCCTCTGGACACTACGTTGACAGACACAGCAAACCTTCTTGCTCCAGCTCGCATTGATGTGCCATCCTGGATGAGCTGCACTACCTGAGCAACTTCTGTGGGTTGTAGAGTCCATCTCATGCTACCACGAGTGTGAAAGCACAACCAACATTCAAAAGTGACCAAAACATCAGCCAGAAAGCATTGGTATAGAGATGTGGTCTGTGGTCCCCACCTGCAGAACCACTCCTTTATTGAGGGTGTCTTGATAATTGCCCATAATTTCTATCTATTGTCTATTCCATTTGCACAACAGCATGTGAAATTGATTGTCAATCAGTGTTGCTTCCTAAGTGGACAGTTTGATTTCACAGAAGTTTGATTCACTTGGAGTTATATTCTGTTGTTTAAGTGTTCCCTTTATTTTTTTGAGCAGTGTATATTGCTCTATCCTGTATGGGCCCCATATAAAGCTCCATCCTGTATGGGCCCCATATATTGCTCCATCCTGTATGGGCCCCATATAATGCTCCATCCTGTATGGGCACCATATATTGCTCCATCCTGTATGGGCCCCATAGACTCCTCCATCCTGTATGGGCCCCATATAATGCCCCATGCCTCCATACATAAAAAAAAAAAAATCAAATACTCACCTCACCTCTCCTGCTGCCACTGCTCTGCTCCGGACTCCTCAGCCACGTCACCGGCATCTTCCCGCTCTCTGCACTGTGACTGCTCAGCAGAGGGCACGCTAGACCTGAGACGTCACAGTCAAGAGACGGAAGAGGCCAGAGCTGCGGAGGCACAGGGAGAGGTAAGTATTGTGCCGGGGCCCTGAGCAAGCGGGGGGGCCCTGAGCAAGTGGGGGGCCTAGTCGCGGGCGCTGGCACCGCACTCCTCCGCTCGCGGGCCCCATAGTACACCGGGGTGCCCGACAGCGAGTGGGCCCCTCCGCCTGCTCAGGGCCCCAGCACTTGCCCGGGTGCGCCTGGTGCTGACGCTGGGCCTGCATGGCAGTGATGCCACACTCTCCCATTGCACGCCGAGTCCTGCTGGCTGCACAAGAGGATGCACCCGGCGCAGGAGCACAGGAACAGTGAGTATCTATTTATTTATTTTTAAAATCATTGGCCAAACAACTGTGGATGTCTATGGAGTACATTATACTTCTATGGATGTCTATGGGGGCGCATTATACAACTGTGGATGTCTATGGGGTACATTATACTACTATGGATGTCTTTGGGGGTGCATTATACAACTGTGGATGTCTATGGGGTACATTATACTACTATGGATGTCTATGGGGTGCATTCTACTACTATGGATCTCTATGGGGGTGCATTATACAACTGTGGATGTCTATGGGGTGCATTGTATTAATGTGGATGCCTATGGGGGGTGCATTACACAACTGTGGATGTCTGTGGGGTACATTATACTACTATGGATGTCTATGGGGTGCATTATACAACTATGGATGTCTATGGGGTGCATTATATTACTGTGAATGCCTATGGGGGGTGCATTACACAACTATGGATGTCTGTGGGGTGCATTATACAACTGTGGATGTCTATGGGTGCATTATAAAACTGTGGATGTCTATGAGGTGCATTATACTACTGTGGATGTCTATGAGGTGCATTATACTACTGTGGATGTCTATGGGGGTGCATTATACTACTGTGGATGTCTATGGGGGTGCATTGGACTACTGTGGATGTGTATGGGGTGCATTGGACTACTGTGGATTTGTATGGGAGTGCGATATACTACTGTGGATGTATATGGGGGTGCATTATACTACTATTGTTGACGTCTATGGGGGTGCATTATAATACTATTGTTGACTATGAGCTGTGCAGTATATTATATGGAGGACTATGGGGAGTGCATTTATACTTTTTCTATTGAGCCCCATGACTTCTATGTATGTCCATGGTGAGTATAATGGTTTATTTTCTTCTATATGTTAAAGAACAGCGGCATAACGGGAGATAGATATATATATATATACTAGCTATTGAACCCGTTCTATGCCCGGGTGGCGAGCATTTTTACTGGTATATGGTCTCCCATGCTGGTATGTGCTGCCCCCTTCCTGTTATTTCTGCTGCCCCCATCCTGGTATTTGTGCTGCCCCCATCCTGTTCCCACCATCCTATCCTGGTATGCATGGCACCCCTCATCCCTTTCCTGGTATGCATGGCACCCCTCATCCCTATCCTGGTATGCATGGCACCCCTCATCCCCATCCTGGTATGCATGGCACGGCACCCCTCACCCCCAATCTTGGTATGCATGGCACCCCTCACCCCCAATCCTGGTATGCATGGCACCCCTCACCCCCAATCCTGGTATGCATGACACCCCTCATCCCTCATCCTGGTATGCATGGGTCCCTCATACCCAATCCTGGTATGTATGGTACTCCTCATCCCTATCCTGGCATACATGGTAACCCTCATCCCTATCTTGGTATGCATGGCCCCTCATCCGAATCCTGGTATGCATGGCCCCCCCCACATCCCTACCCTGGTAGGCATGGTACCCCTCATTCCTATCCTGGTATGCATGGCCCCCTCATCCCCAATTCTGGTATGCATGGCACCCCTCATCCCCAATCCTGGTATCTATGGCACCCCTCATCCCCAATCCTGCTATCTATGGCACCCCTCATCCCCAATCCTGGTATCTATGGCACCCCTCATCCCCAATCCTGGTATGCATGGCACCCCTCATCCCCAATCCTGGTATGCATGGCACCCCTCATCCCCAATCCTGGTATGCATGGCACCCCTCATCCCCAATTCTGGTATGCATGGCACCCCTCATCCCCAATTTTGTTATGCATGGCACCCCTCATCCCCAATCCTGGTATCTATGGCACCCCTCATCCCCAAACCTGCTATCTATGGCACCCCTCATCCCCAATTCTGGTATGCATGGCACCCCTCATCCCCAATTTTGGTATGCATGGCACCCCTCATCCCCAATCCTGGTATGCATGGCACCCCTCATCCCCAATCCTGGTATGCATGGCACCCCTCATCGCCAATCCTGGTATGCATGGCACCCCTCATCGCCAATCCTGGTATGCATGGCACCCCTCATCGCCAATCCTGGTATGCATGGCACGCCTCATTCCAAATGTGGTATACATGGCACCCCTCATCCCCCAATCCTGGTATGCATGATACCCCTCATCCCTATACTTGGTATACATGGTACCCCTCATCCCTATTCTGGTATGCATGGTACCCCTCATCCTGGTATGCATGTCACCCCATCCCTCATCCTGGTATGCATGGTACCCTGCATTCCTATCCTGGTATGCATGGCACCCCTCATCCCTATCCTGGTATGCATGGCACCCCTCATCCCCATCCTGGTATGCATGGCACGGCACCCCTCACCCCCAATCTTGGTATGCATGGCACCCCTCACCCCCAATCCTGGTATGCATGGCACCCCTCACCCCCAATCCTGGTATGCATGGCACCCCTCATCCCTCATCCTGGTATGCATGGCCCCCTCATCCCCAATTCTGGTATGCATGGCACCCCTCATCCCCAATCCTGGTATCTATGGCACCCCTCATCCCCAATCCTGCTATCTATGGCACCCCTCATCCCCAATCCTGGTATCTATGGCACCCCTCATCCCCAATCCTGGTATCTATGGCACCCCTCATCCCCAATCCTGGTATGCATGGCACCCCTCATCCCCAATCCTGGTATCTATGGCACCCCTCATCCCCAATCCTGCTATCTATGGCACCCCTCATCCCCAATCCTGCTATCTATGGCACCCCTCATCCCCAATCCTGGTATCTATGGCACCCCTCATCCCCAATCCTGGTATGCATGGCACCCCTCATCCCCAATCCTGGTATGCATGGCACCCCTCATCCCCAATCCTGGTATGCATGGCACCCCTCATCCCCAATTCTGGTATGCATGGCACCCCTCATCCCCAATTTTGGTATGCATGGCACCCCTCATCCCCAATCCTGGTATGCATGCACCCTTCATCCCCAATCCTGGTATGCATGGCACCCCTCATCGCCAATCCTGGTATGCATGGCACCCCTCATCGCCAATCCTGGTATGCATTGCACCCCTCATCGCCAATCCTGGTATGCATGGCACGCCTCATTCCAAATGTGGTATACATGGCACCCCTCATCCCCCAATCCTGGTATGCATGATACCCCTCATCCCTATACTTGGTATACATGGTACCCCTCATCCCTATTCTGGTATGCATGGTACCCCTCATCCTGGTATGCATGTCACCCCATCCCTCATCCTGGTATGCATGGTACCCTGCATTCCTATCCTGGTATGCATGGCACCCCTCATCCCTATCCTGGTATGCATGGCACACCTCATCCCCATCCTGGTATGCATGGCACGGCACCCCTCACCCCCAATCTTGGTATGCATGGCACCCCTCACCCACAATCCTGGTATGCATGGCACCCCTCACCCCCAATCCTGGTATGCATGGCACCCCTCATCCCTCATCCTGGTATGCATGGGTCCCTCATACCCAATCCTGGTATGTATGGTACTCCTCATCCCTATCCTGGCATACATGGTAACCCTCATCCCTATCCTGGTATGCATGGCCCCTCATCCGAATCCTGGTATGCATGGCCCCCCCACATCCCTACCCTGGTAGGCATGGTACCCCTCATTCCTATCCTGGTATGCATATCATAGAATCATAGAATGGTAGAGTTGGAAGGGACCTCCTGGGTCATCTGGTCCAACCCCCTGCTCAAAGCAGGATTCACTAAATCATCTCAGACAGATGTCTGTCCAGCCTCTGTTTGAAGACGTCCATTGAAGGGGAACTCACCACCTCTCGTGGCAGCCTGTTCCACTCATTAATCACCCTAACTGTCAAAAAGTTTTTTCTAATATCTAATCTGTGTCTCCTCCCATTTAGTTTCATCCCATTGCTTCTAGTCTTTCCTTGTGCAAATGAGAATAAAGATGATCCTTCTACAATGTGACAGCCCTTGACATATTTGTAGACAGCTATTAAGTCTCCTCTGTCTTCTTTTTTGCAAGCTAAACATTCCCAAATCCTGCAACCGTTCCTCATAGGACATGGTTTGCAGACCAGTCACCATTCTGGTCGCTCTTCTCTGAACTTGCTCCAGTTTGTCTATGTCTTTTTTAAAATGTGGTGCCCAAAACTGTACACTGTATTCCAGATGAGGTCTGACCAAAGAGGAGTAAAGACCGATAATGACTTCACGTGATCTAGACTGTATGCTTCTGTTAATACATCCCAGAATTGTATTTGCCTTTTTTGCTGCTGCATCACACTGTTGACTCATGTTCAGTCTATGATCTATTAGTATACCTAAGTCTTTTTCACATGTACTGTTGCTTAGCTCTATTCCTCCCATTCTGTATATGCTTTTTTCATTTTTATTGCCCAGATGTAGTACTTTGCATTTTTCCCTGTTAAAAACCATTCTGTTGGTTGCTGCCCACTGCTCCAGTTTATTTAGGTCTTTTTGAATCCTCTCTCTCTCTTCTCTAGTATTAGCTATCCCTCCTAGCTTTGTGTCATCAGCAAATTTAATCAGTTTACCCTCAATTCCTTCATCTAAATCATTGATAAAGATGTTGAACAATACAGGTCCCAGGACAGAGCCCTGTGGTACCCCACTTGAGACATTCATCCAGCTGGATGTGAAGCCATTTACAACCACCCTTTGAGTCCGATCACTAAGCCAGTTATGAATCCACCTAACAGTTGCCTGGTCCATTGCATACTTGGTCATTTTTTCAATAAGGATGGTGTGAGATACTTTGTCAAATGCTTTGCTGAAGTCAAGATATACTATATCTACAGCATTTCCCTGATCCACCCAGTCAGTGATTCTGTCATAGAAGGAAATTAAGTTAGTCTGACATGACTTGTTAGTTACAAACCCATGCTGACTCTGGTTAATCACTTCATTCTTATCCATGTACTTACATATATGTTGTTTAATAATTTGTTCAAAGATCTTTCCTGGTATAGAAGTCAGACTCACCGGCCTATAGTTCCCTGGGTCCACCTTCTTCCCCTTTTTGAAGATAGGAACAACATTTGCTCTTCTCCAGTCTTCTGGGACTTCTCCTGTTCTCCAAGAATTTTCAAAGATTATGTAGAGTGGTTCTAAAATTTCTTCTACGATCTCCTTCAGTACTCTGGGGTGTAATTCATCTGGACCTGGAGACTTGAACTCATTTATGTTAGCTAAATATTCCCTCACAATCTTTCTGTTTACAGATAACTTGGATTCCTCTATTCCTTTAAAAGGACAGTGAAGATCAGTTGATGTTACATTTTCTTTCTGAGAGAAAACAGATGCAAAATAGGAGTTAAAAAGTTCGGCCTTCTCAACATCCTCTCTTACCATTTCTCCATTTTCATCCTGTAAAAATCCTATAGCATCTTTGACTTTTCTTTTACTTTTGACATACCCCCAAAATCCTTTTTTATTGCTTTTGACATCTCTTGCAAGCCTTAATTCATTGTCAGCTTTAGCTAACCTGATACGTGCCCTACAGGATCTGCAGACTGCATTATAATCTTCTTTAGATATGCCTCCCTCTTTCCATTTAATAAACATTTCTTTCTTTCTTTTTAGCATGTGTTTAAGTTCTGTGTTCATCCATCCTGGTTTCCTTAAATGCTTCCCATTCTTCCTACTTTTCGGGATTGTTAACGATTGTGCTTTGAGAATCTCATTTTTAAAAATTTCCCATCCTTCCTGGACATTTTTGTCCTTAAGGACATCCAGCCATTGGATCCCTCCTATTCTCTTTCTGAGTCTATTAAAATCTGCCTTTCTAAAATCTAACCTTGAAGTTTGAGTCTTCACATGTCTTCCTCCTCTAGTTATCCAAAATTCTATAATAGCATGATCGCTACATCCTAGGGTCCCAGCCACCTTTACCTCCTCAACCATTTCCTCCCTGTTTATAAGGATTAGATCCAAAGTAGCAGATCCCCTTGTTTTCTCCCCTACCTTTTGGAAGATAAAGTTGTCAGCAAGAGAGGATAAGAATTTGCTTGACCTGTTAGTTTTACTTGAGAGAGATTCCCAACAAATGTCTGGATAGTTGAAATCTCCCATGACCACTACGTCATATTTTTTGGAGAACTTGGTCATTTGATACATAAAGAGTTCATCCATATCTTCAGCTTGCCCAGGTGGCCTGTAGTAAATGCCTACAATGGTGTCCTTTCCGTTGTTCTCTCCTTGTATTCTTACCCAAACAGTTTCCACAGAACTCCCAGTCTCTGAAGCTTCAATCTCTGTGCAGATATACGCTTTTCTAACATACAATGCGACACCTCCTCCTCGTTTATCAAGTCTGTTTCTTGCAAATAAGTTGTATCCTTTTAGCCTTTTATTCCAATCATGTGTATCGTCCCACCAAGTTTCAGTGATTCCAATGACATCATATTCCTTTTCCTGCATTAGTAGTTCCAATTCTCCTTGTTTGTTGCCCATGCTTTGTGCATTTGTATAAAAACATTTTAGTTTGTGATTGGTTTCTCTTCCTCCCATATTTTTATTATTTAAATTGTTTTGTCTTTGTTCTTCCTTTCCACTTCCATTAGCAGAGATCTCAATAGTATTTGTCAGCTGTATGGCTTTTTCTGGCCTTTTGCTTCCCTTCCCACATTGTTTTAGTTTAAAGCTCTCCTGATGAGTGTAGCAAGGCGACTTCCAAATACTTGTTTTCCAGTCTTCGTAAGGTGCATGGCCCCCTCATCCCCAATTCTGGTATGCATGGCACCCCTCATCCCCAATCCTGGTATCTATGGCACCCCTCATCCCCAATCCTGGTATGCATGGCACCCCTCATCCCCAATCCTGGTATGCATGGCGCCCCTCATCCCCAATCCTGGTATGCATGGCACCCCTCATCCCCAATCCTGGTATGCATGGCACCCCTCATCCCCAATTCTGGTATGCATGGCACCCCTCATCCCCAATTCTGGTATGCATGGCACCCCTCATCCCCAATCCTGGTATGCATGGCACCCCTCATCGCCAATCCTGGTATGCATGGCACCCCTCATCGCCAATCCTGGTATGCATGGCACCCCTCATCGCCAATCCTGGTATGCATGGCACCCCTCATCGCCAATTCTGGTATGCATGGCACCCCTCATTCCAAATGTGGTATGCATGATACCCCTCATCCCTATACTGGTATACATGGTACCCCTCATCCCTATTCTGGTATGCATGGTACCCCTCATCCTGATATGCATGTCACCCCATCCCTCATCCTGGTATGCATGGTACCCTGCATTCCTATCCTGTTATGTATGGTACCCCTCATCCCTATCCTGTATGCATGGTACCCCTATCCCTATCCTGGTATGCATGGTACCCCGCATTCCTATCCTGGTATGTATGGTACCCCTCATCCCTATTCTGGTATGCATGGCACCCCTCATCCCCAATCCTGGTATGCATGGCACCCCTCATCCCAAATCTTCATATGCATGGTACCCCTCATCCCCAATCCTGGTATGCATGGCACCCCTCATCCCCAATCCTGGTATGCATGGCACCACTCATCCCCAATCTTGATATGCATGGCACCCCTCATTCCAAATCTGGTATACATTGCACCCCTCATCCCCAATCCTGGTATGCATGGCACCCCTCATCCCCAATCCTGGTATGCATGGCACCCCTCATCCTCAATCCTGGTATGCATGGCACCCCATCTCTCATCCTGGTATGCATGGCAGCCCTCATTCCAAATTTGGTATGCATGGTACGCCTCATCCCTATTCTGGTATGCATGGTACCCCATCCCTCATCCTGGTACTGCCATTTCTGGCCTCCATTAAAAATTTGTTTGTGTGTCAGTGAAATTTTTGACACCGGTTTGCTGTTCAAAATAGTTACCTACAGGCCAGCTATTTAAAACTGTGGTTTGTCTGTCACATGGATCACATATACGTAAGTTCACTCCAAATTCAGCCATTTGTAGTGAACGTGGAAGATATTTTCCTCCATTTAAAATGGGCAAGGCACGTGGCAAGGGATGGGGAAATGGACGTGATGGTGATGGTGCATGCAGAGGCCGAGGCCGTGGGCAAGCTGAAATTGTGCCACAACAAACACCCACATCTTCTTGCTCGACCTTCCTGTCCCAATTAATAAGGGACCACAGAACACCACTATTGAACACAGAGCAGTGTGAAAAGGTTATTGGTTGGATAGCAGATAATGCTTCCAGTCACTTAGCCACCACCACCACCACCCTGTCTTCCACACGGTCAAGTCTCAGTAGCCGTGAGTCTGGACCGCATATTCCTCACCCTGAACAAATACGCAGCCAACGCCCCACAGGCCACACTACTAAATTCCCACATTTTGTGACTGCTTGCGCTAGAAATGTTGCCTTTTAGGTTCGTGGAGGTGGAAGCATTCCGCAACCTGATGGTGGCGGCCGTCTCTCGGTACTCGGTCCCCAGCCGCCACTATTTCTCCCAGTGTGCCGTCCCCGCATTACACAAGCACGTGTCCCAAAACATTAGCCGTGCCCTCAACAACGCAGTTACCGGGAAAGTCCACCTAACCACAGACACGTGGACAAGTGCTTGTGGGCAGGGATGGTACATCTCGCTGACGGCACACTGGGTTAACGTAGTGGAAGCCAGGACCCAGTCGGACCTTGGGACGGAACACATCCTTCCCACACCGAGGATTGCAGGCCCTATGTCAGTCAGGGTTGCCCCGCAGTCTACAGCTCCTGCACCTCCTCCTCCTCAGCCTCCTCTTCCTCTTCAGCCTCCATCTCCGAAATGACATCAGTCACAAGCTGGAACTCACAAGGAGTGCAAAGTTTGGGAAGGTGTTGAGGGAGTACCTTGCCGACCGTACCAACGTCCTCCATGATTCCTCTGTGCCTTATAATTATTGGGTATCCAAGCTGGATACGTGGAATGAACTGGCTCTCTATGCCTTGGAGGTCCTGGCCTGCCCTGCCACTAGCGTTTTATCACAGCGGGTTTTTAGTGCCGCTGGTGGAATTATAACTGATAAGCTCATCCGTCTGTCAACTGAAAATGCTGACAGGCTGACTCTTATAAAAATGAACAAGGGCTGGATTGGGCCAGACTTCTCAACACCACCGAATGATAGCAGCGTAACATAAACTCAAATCCAGTGTCTTTTTTTGGGAGGTATATTCCCATGCACCTTTTCACACACACACATGGGTATACGCTTCCTGATTTTGGCTATTTGCACTTGTCCTCCTCCTTCTCCTTCTCCTTATCCTCCACCACCATATCATCAGGGTGACCGTGGTCCGTGATGCAACACCCACATAATTCTTTTAAAGGGTCTTTATGATGCCCGTAAAAAATTTTTTTATACAGTATGTTCATATATACCCCCCAGGGGTAAATGTTTTTCAGCCCATACACTTAGTGCATGGGCATTACAAGTATAGGAGACCCGCTCCTTTCTAATGGGAACATTTTTTTATGAGGCCCTCCTCCACGTCTCTTCCAAGGGGCATTGGAGTGCCTCCCAATTTTTGGCTCCCCTTGTATTCACTGCATAGGCCAACACTATGGGAGACCCACTTCGTAATAATGGGAACATTTTTTTTCAGGAGGCCCTCCTCTACGTCTCTTCCAAGGGGCATTGGAGTAGGTCCAAATTTTTGGCAGCCCTTGCATTCACTGCATAGGCAAACAGTATGGGAGACCCACTTCCTAATAGTGGGAACATTGTTTTCAGGAAGCCCTCCTCTAAGTCTCTTCAAAGGGGTATTGGGGTGTGTCCAAATTTTCAAAGGGGTATTGAGGTGCGTTCAAATTTTGGGCAGACCTGCCACTCACTGCATACACAATAACAGTATAGGAGACCCAATCTTTAGTAGTGGGAACAACAAAGCATATCCGGCTGATGGCTCTCTAAGAATAGCGAGGGCCGACTGCTGGCCCTATAAAAATAGGCTTTGTGACTTTCAGAGTCCCTCCTTCATAAATGAAACAGGATGTGTCTGATGATATCCACACACCACATGGCCAGATAAGGTTGTAAAATGTTAAAATGACATTTCCCAGTGAATGCATTTGTCACAGTTGAAAGCAATGCAAAAGTGCAAAAACGCATCAAAAACGCTAAGTGTGAAGAAAGCTGAAGGTGTGGAGGAGTATTTTTGTTTTTGGTTATTTATTTTGCCTTATATACAAGTCATTACCCTGGAAAGGATGTTCTTTAACATATTTCCCAGGAAAATCCATTTTGGTTTCGCTTTTGTATGTTTTATTGTGAGTCCGTAAAAGTGGCGTAATTCCTCCTGACATGTGCGCAACCCTCATCATCAACCACAACAAACGTCTGACTGCTGTGCTTGCCATCAAGGGTTTTGCCACCAAGTATTAACCGGTTCCCGACCGCCCACTGTAGATAAACGTCCGCGCTGCCTGGGCTCTGTGCAGCGCCGACGTTTAAAAACGGTGGGTGGTCTCGCAGTGCTCAGGACCCCCAGGGTCCTGCAAGCACTGCGATTCCGGTGCAGAGCGTTAGCTCTGACAGGGTACATCATCGGGACCTGATTGGATCAGGTCCCAGTGATGTTAACCCTTTGCTGTCTTCTATATGCTGTGATCTATAGTGATCGCGGCATATAGGAGACAGCAGGAAGAGAGGGGGTCGTCTTACCTCCGAAGACCTCCGTTTCGTTTGAGGACCTGGGGTTGCTATGGCAGCTGGAGGTCACATGACCGCCTCCAGCTCTACCATATATGGTGTCCTTCCTGTCTGGCTTCAGCCTGTATGTAGCTGATGCCAGACAGGAGACTGACTGAAACAGTCAGTGAAGATCTCATGTAATGTAATATATGTCTATTACATTACATGAGATCAGTGATCAGAAAAATAAAAATTAATGTCCCATACAGGGACTAAGTAAAAATGTAAAAAAAAGTAAAAAAAAAGTTTTTAAACTATTAAAAAAAAATCACAAAATAAATAAAAATAAATAAATAAAATATTAAACCAATAAATCCGTATATTATTACAAAACCAAAAAAAGTACACATATTTGGTATCGCCGCGTCCGAAACAACCCGAGCTATAAAACTGTCACACTAATTAACTCCTTCTGTGCACACCGTAATAAAAATAAATAAAAAACGGAGCAAAAAAATATGCTTTTTCATCATATCGCCAAACAAAAAGTGGAAAAAAATGCGATCAAAAAGCAGAATAGAAATAAAAATGGTACCACTGAAAACTTCATCTTGTTCCGCAAAAAAAAGCCGCCATACAGCTCCATCAGCCGAAACATAAAAAAGTTATAGCGCTCAGAATAAAGCAATGCAAAAAAAATATTTTTTTTTCTATAAAATTGTTTTATTGTGTAAAAGCGCCAAAACATAAAAAAAATACAGTAAGTGTAGTATCGCTGTAAACGTACTGACCCGAAGAATAACGCTGCCTGATCACTTTTACCACACCAGAACGGCATAAAAAAAAACTCAAAAAACAATTCCTGAAGTGTTTGTTTTTGTTAACTTTACCTCCCAAAAAACGGAATAGAAAGCGATCAAAAAATGTCACGTACCCAAAAATGGTTCCAATAAAAATGTCAACTCGTCCCGCAAAAAACAAGCCGTCACATGACTCTATCGGCCGAAATATGGAAAAATTATAGCTCTCAAAATATGGTGATGCAAAAACTAGATTTTGCAAAAAAAGCGTATTTTAGTGTGTGACAGCTGTCAGTCATAAAAGCCCGATATAAATCTGGTATCTCTGTAATCGCACCAACCCGAAGAATAAAGTAATCTAATCAGTTATATCACACTAGGAACGGCATAAAAAATAAATAAAACAAATATTATTCACCTGCTACTGATTTGTTTATTATGTCTCCCAAAGATCCCAGTAAGGCTCTGCTCACATTTATCCTGTGCTCTGCGCTGAGCACTTACACCAGAGTTTCCGTGTAAATCTCTGAAATACGTGATTCAGCCAGAACCCATGATGGAAGATTCCCTGTAATGAGGCAGATATAGGCCACTGTGGACGCCGTCTAGCCTGGGATCCCACGGTGTCATTTGTTTTAGGCGTGCATAAAAGTGCGGTTGGCCACAGTTTTGTGCACTTCTGAAAAAAAGGACACCACTAAACAGAGGCCAGACGGGAGTCCAGAGTAACTCTGCTGCCTCATTACAGTGAATGAATCCCACAGGGGTTTCATCTGAATTACATCACTTGGAAATTTAGATGGAAACCCCGATGTAAGTGCTCAGCCTAGAGCGCCGGATAAATGTTATGTAAAATGTTCCCAATAAAAGCTTCAACTCAGTCCTCAAAAAAAGCTAGTCCCCACTCAGGTCCATCATCTGTTAAAAATATAAGGGACTTCCAAGTTACTGGTAGCAGAAAGGCTCTGGAAAAGCAAAATGGTCCTTGCCCCCCAAAAGAAATTCAGAAAATTTTGTGCTCCCAAATCCAAATGCCTATTCTACAATAATTTGTTCTCCAATTGTCAAATAGCACTCCGTCCCCCCCAGATCTCACCGTATGGCTGAGCGGTACGATACAGCCACATATGGGGTATTGACACTTTTAGAATAAATTGTGTGACACATTTCGGCACCATTTTTACCCATTGCCCTGTGTGAAAATGTAAAATCTGAGGGTAAAACATTTTTTTGTGGTAAAAATATAATTATGCTTTTTTCACTGCCCAATGGTATAAATTTAAAAATTAAAAAATGCTCACTACTTCCCTAGATGAATTCCTTGAGAGGTGTAGTTTACAAAATGGGGTCACTTGTGGGGGTTTCTGCTGTTTTGGCATGTCAGCGACTCTTCAAATGTGACATGGTTGTCTGCTGCCTATCCCAGCCAACATAGCGCTTCTTTCTCTTCCGAACCCTGCCGTACACCAAAGCAGTGGTTTTCCCCCACATATGGGGTATCGGCGTACTCAGGAGAAATTGTACAACAAATTTCATGGTGCAATTTATCCTGTTACCCTTATGATAATGCAAAATTAGGGAATGAAAAACATTTTTTAAGGGAAAAATGTGAAAATTTTATTTTTACGGCTCAATATTATAAACTTCTGTGAAGCAGCTGGGGGTGCAAGGTGCTCACCACACATCTAGATAAGTTCCCTAAGGGGTATAGTTTCCAAAATGGTGGCACTTGTGGGGGGTTACCACTGTTTAGGCACATTAGGGGCTCCCCAAATGTGACATGGCGTCCGCTAATTATTCAAACAAATTTTACATTCAAAAAGTCAAATGGCGCTCCTTCCCTTTCAAACCCTGCCATGTGCCCAAACAGTAATTTGCCTCCACATATGGGGTATCGGCGTGTTCAGGAGAAATTGCACAGCAAATTTCATGGTGCAATTTATCCTGTTACCCTTATGATAATACAAAATTAGGGAATGAAAAACATTTTTTGAGGGAAAAATGTGAAAATTTTATTTTTACGGCTCAATATTATAAACTTCTGTGAAGCAGCTGGGGGTGCAAGGTGCTCACCACACATCTAGATAAGTTCCCTAAGGGGTCTAGTTTCCAAAATGGTGGCACTTGTGGGGGGTTTCCACTGTTTAGGCACATTAGGGGCTCCCCAAATGTGACATGGCGTCCGCTAATTATTCAAACAAATTTTACATTCAAAAAGTCAAATGGCGCTCCTTCCCTTTCAAACCCTGCCATGTGCCCAAACAGTAATTTGCCTCCACATATGGGGTATCGGCGTGTTCAGGAGAAATTGCACAACAAATTTCATGGTGCAATTTATCCTGTTACCCTTATGATAATACAAAATTAGGGAATGAAAAACATTTTTTGAGGGAAAAATGTGAAAATTTTATTTTTACAGCTCAATATTATAAACTTCTGTGAAGCACCTTGGGGTTCAAGGTGCTCACCACACATCTAGATAAGTTCCCTAAGGGGTCTAGTTTCCAAAATGGTGTCACTTGTGGGGGGTTTCCACTGTTTAGGCACATCAGGAGCTCTCCAAACGCAACATAGCGTCTGCTAATTATTCAGACAAATTTTACATTCAAAAAGTCTAATGGCGCTCCTTCCCTTCCGAACCCTGCCGTGCGCCCAAACAGTGGTTTTCCCTCACATATGGGGTATCAGCACGCTCAAGAGAAATTGCACAAAAAAATTTGGGGTCCATTTTTTCATGTTACCCCTGTGAAAATAAAAAAAATTGGGTCTAAAGTAACATTTTTGTGAAAAAAGTTAAATGTTAATTTTTTTCTTCCACATTCCAAGAATTCCTGTGAAGCACCTGAAGGGTTAATAAAGTTCTTGAATGTGGTTTTGAGCACCTTGAGGGGTGTAGTTTTTAGAATGGTGTCACTTTTGGGTATTTTCTGTCATAAAGACCCCTCAAAGTGACTTCAAATATGATGTGGTCCCTAAAAAAATGTTTTTGTAAATTTTGTTGGAAAAATGAGAAATCGCTGGTCAACTTTTAACCCTTATAGCTCCCTAACAAAAAAAAATTTTGGTTCCAAAATTGTGCTGATGTAAAGTAGACCTGTGGGAAATGTTATTTATTAACTATTTTGTGTGACATATCTCTCTGATTTAAGGGCATGAAAATTCAAAGTTTGAAAATTGCAAAATTTTCTAAATTTTCGCCAAATTTCCGATTTTTTCACAAATAAACACAAGTTATATCGAAGAAATTTTACCACTATCATGAAGTACAATATGTCATGAAAAAACAATCTCAGAATCAGGGGAATACGTTGAAGCGTTCCAGAGTAATTACCTCATAAAGTGACAGTGGTCAGAATTGAAAAAATTGGCCCGGTCACGAAGGCAAAATCAGGCTCTGGGGCGAAGTGGTTAAGTGTTGTTTGCCAGAGGGATCAAATACTGTACTTATTTCTCACTGTAAAATGCAAATACATTTATCTAATTTATACAATGTGATTTTCTTGATATTTTTGGGATATTCTATCTCTCAATGTTAAAATTAACCTACACTTAAAATTATAGACTGTTCATGTCTTTGGCAGTGGGCAAACTTACAAAAACAACATTATATATATATATATATATATATATATATATATATATATATATACACACAGTACAGACCAAAAGTTTGGACACACCTCATTTAACCCCTTAAGCCCCGAGGGTGGTTTGCACATTAATGACCAGGCCAATTTTTACAATTCTGACCACTGTCACTTTATGAGGTAATTACTCTGGAACGCTTCAACGGATCCCCCTGATTCTGAGATTGTTTTTTCGTGACATATTGTACTTCATGATTGTGGAAAAATTTCTTCGATATCACTGGCGTTTATTTGTGAAAAAAACGGAAATTTGGCGAAAATTTTGAAAATTTTGCAATTTTCAAAATTTGAATTTTTAAGCCCTGAAATCAGAGAGATATGTCACACAAAAGAGTTAATAAATAACATTTCCCACATGTCTACTTTACATCAGCACAATTTTGGAACCAAAATTTTTTTTTCTTAGGGAGCTATAAGGGTTAAAAGTTGACCAGCGATTTCTCATTTTTCCAACAAAATTTACAAAACCATTTTTTTAGGGACCACATCACATTTGAAGTCACTTTGAGAGATCTTTATGACAGAAAATACCCAAAAGTGACACCATTCTAAAAACTGCACTCCTCAAGGTGCTCAACACCACATTCAAGAACTTTATTAACCCTTCAGGTGCTTCACAGGAATTTTTTGAATGTGGAAGAAAAAAATGAACATTTAACTTTTTTCACAAAAATGTTACTTTAGACCCAATTTTTTTTATTTTCACAGGGGTAACAAGAAAAAATGTACCCCAAAATTTTTTGTGCAATTTCCCCTGGGCACGCAGATACCCAATATTTGGGGAAAAAACACTGTTTGGGCGCACGGCAGGGCTCGGAAGGGAAGGAGCGCCATTTGACTTTTTGATTGTAAAATTTGCTTGAATAATTAGCGGACGCCATGTTGTGTTTGGAGAGCCCCTGTGTGCCCAAACTTTGGAGCTCCCCCACAAGTGACCCCATTTTGGAAACTAGACCCCCCAAGGCACCTTTCTAGATGCATAGTGAGCACTTGGAACCCCCAGGAGCTTCACAAATTGATTCGTAAAAATGAAAAAGTGAAAAAAAAAACACTTTTTCATTTTTACGAATCAATTTGTGAAGCACCTGGGGGTTCCAAGTGCTCACTATGCATCTAGATAGGTGCCTTGGGGGGTCTAGTTTCCAAAATGGGGTCAATTGTGGGGGAGCTCCAATGTTTGGGCACACAGGGACTCTCCAAATGCAACATGGTATCCGCTAACAAATTGAATGGAAAATCGGCTCAAATTGTTAGCGGACACCACGTTGCGTTTGGAGAGCCCCTCTGTGCCCAAACTTTGGAGCTCCCCCACAAGTGACCCCATTTTGGAAACTAGACCTCCCAAGGCACCTTTCTAGATGCATAGTGAGCACTTGGAACCCCCAAGTGCTTCACAAATTGATTCGTAAAAATGAAAAAGTGAAAAAAAAAACACTTTTTCATTTTTATTAATCAATTTGTGAAGCACCTGGGGGTTCCAAGTGCTCACTATGCATCTAGATAGGTGCCTTGGGGGGTCTAGTTTCCAAAATGGGGTCACTTGTGGGGGAGCTCTAATGTTTGGGCACACAGGGACTCTCCAAATGCAACATGGTATCCGCTAACAAATTGAATGGAAAATCGGCTCAAATTGTTAGCGGACACCACGTTGCGTTTGGAGAGCCCCTCTGTGCCCAAACTTTGGAGCTCCCCCACAAGTGACCCCATTTTGGAAACTAGACCCCCCAAGGCACCTTTCTAGATGCATAGTGAGCACTTGGAACCTCCAGTTGCTTCACAAATTGATTCGTAAAAATGAAAAAGTGAAAAAAAAAAAACACTTTTTCATTTTTATGAATCAATTTGTGAAGCACCTGGGGTTCCAAGTGCTCACTATGCAACTAGATAGGTGCCTTGGGGGGTCTAGTTTCCAAAATGGGGTCACTTGTGGGGGAGCTCCAATGTTTGGGCACACAGGGACTCTCCAAATGCAACATGGTATCCGCTAACAAATTGAATGGAAAATCGGCTCAAATTGTTAGCGGACACCACGTTGCGTTTGGAGAGCCCCTCTGTGCCCAAACTTTGGAGCTCCCCTACAAGTGACCCCATTTTGGAAACTAGACCCCCCAAGGCACCTTTCTAGATGCATAGTGAGCACTTGGAACCTCCAGGTGCTTCACAAATTGATTCGTAAAAATGAAAAAGTGAAAAAAAAAACACTTTTTCATTTTTATGAATCAATTTGTGAAGCACCTGGGGTTCCAAGTGCTCACTATGCATCTAGATAGGTGCCTTGGGGGGGTCTAGTTTCCAAAATGGGGTCACTTGTGGGGGAGCTCCAATGTTTGGGCACACAGGGACTTTCCAAATGCAACATGGTATCCGCTAACAAATTGAATGGAAAATCGGCTCAAATTGTTAGCGGACACCACGTTGCGTTTGGAGAGCCCCTCTGTGCCCAAACTTTGGAGCTCCCTCACAAGTGACCCCATTTTGGAAACTAGACCCCACAAGGCACCTATCTAGATGCATAGTGAGCACTTGGAACCCCCAGGTGCCTCACAAATTGATTTATAAAAATGAAAAAGTGAAAAAAAAAAACACTTTTTCATTTTTATGAATCAATTTGTGAAGCACCTGGGGTTCCAAGTGCTCACTATGAATCTAGATAGGTGCCTTGGGGGGTCTAGTTTCCAAAATGGGGTCACTTGTGGGGGAGCTCCAAAGTTTGGGCACACAGGGGCTCTCCAAGCGCAACATGGTGTCCGCTAACAATTTGAGCCGACAATTTGTTAGCGGATATCATGTTGATTTGGAGAGTCCCTGTGTGCCCAAACATTGGAGCTCCCCCACAAGTAACCCCATTTTGGAAACTAGACCCCCCAAGGCACCTATCTAGATGCATAGTGAGCACTTGGAACCCACAGGTGCTTCAGAAATTGATTTGTAAAAATGAAAAAGTGAAAAAAAAACCACTTTTTCATTTTTATGAATCAATTTGTGAAGCACCTGGGGGTTCCAAGTGCTCACTATGCATCTAGATAGGTGCCTTGGGGGGTCTAGTTTCCAAAATGGGGTCACTTGTGGGGGAGCTCTAATGTTTGGGCACACAGGGACTCTCCAAATGCAACATGGTATCCGCTAACAAATTGAATGGAAAATCGGCTCGAATTGTTAGCGGACGCCATGTTGCGTTTGGAGAGCCCCTGTGTGCCCAAACTTTGGAGCTCCCCCACAAGTGACCCCATTTTGGAAACTAGACCTCCCAAGGCACCTTTCTAGATGCATAGTGAGCACTTGGAACCCCCAAGTGCTTCACAAATTGATTCGTAAAAATGAAAAAGTGAAAAAAAAAACACTTTTTCATCTTTATTAATCAATTTGTGAAGCACCTGGGGGTTCCAAGTGCTCACTATGCATCTAGATAGGTGCCTTGGGGGGTCTAGTTTCCAAAATGTGGTCACTTGTGGGGGAGCTCTAATGTTTGGGCACACAGGGACTCTCCAAATGCAACATGGTATCCGCTAACAAATTGAATGGAAAATCGGCTCAAATTGTTAGCGGACACCACGTTGCGTTTGGAGAGCCCCTCTGTGCCCAAACTTTGGAGCTCCCCCACAAGTGACCCCATTTTGGAAACTAGACCCCCCAAGGAACCTTTCTAGATGCATAGTGAGCACTTCGAACCTCCAGATGCTTCACAAATTGATTCGTAAAAATGAAAAAGTGAAAAAAAAAACACTTTTTCATTTTTATGAATCAATTTGTGAAGCACCTGGGGTTCCAAGTGCTCACTATGCATCTAGATAGGTGCCTTGGGGGGGTCTAGTTTCCAAAATGGGGTCACTTGTGGGGGAGCTCCAATGTTTGGGCACACAGGGACTTTCCAAATGCAACATGGTATCCGCTAACAAATTGAATGGAAAATCGGCTCAAATTGTTAGCGGACACCACGTTGCGTTTGGAGAGCCCCTCTGTGCCCAAACTTTGGAGCTCCCTCACAAGTGACCCCATTTTGGAAACTAGACCCCCCAAGGCACCTATCTAGATGCATAGTGAGCACTTGGAACCCCCAGGTGCTTCACAAATTGATTCATAAAAATGAAAAAGTGAAAAAAAAAAACACTTTTTCATTTTTATGAATCAATTTGTGAAGCACCTGGGGTTCCAAGTGCTCACTATGAATCTAGATAGGTGCCTTGGGGGGTCTAGTTTCCAAAATGGGGTCACTTGTGGGGGAGCTCCAAAGTTTGGGCACACAGGGGCTCTCCAAGCGCAACATGGTGTCCGCTAACAATTTGAGCCGACAATTTGTTAGCGGATATCATGTTGATTTGGAGAGTCCCTGTGTGCCCAAACATTGGAGCTCCCCCACAAGTGACCCCATTTTGGAAACTAGACCCCCCAAGGCACCTATCTAGATGCATAGTGAGCACTTGGAACCCACAGGTGCTTCAGAAATTGATTTGTAAAAATGAAAAAGTGAAAAAAAAAACACTTTTTCATTTTTATGAATCAATTTGTGAAGCACCTGGGGGTTCCAAGTGCTCACTATGCATCTAGATAGGTGCCTTGGGGGGTCTAGTTTCCAAAATGGGGTCACTTGTGGGGGAGCTCCAAAGTTTGGGCACACAGGGGCTCTCCAAACGCAACATGGCGTCCGCTAACAATTCGAGCCGATTTTCCATTCAATTTGTTAGCGGACACCATGTCGCGTTTGGAGAGCCCGTGATGTGCCTAAACAGTGGATCTCCCCCACAAGTGTCCCCATTTTGGAAACTATACCCCTCAAGGATTTTATTAAGGTGTATAGTGAACATTTTGAACCCAGAGGTACTGCACAGAATTTGTTTACATTAGGTCATCATATTGAATAAGTTGTCATTATTCTTGAGCACAAATGCTCGCTACTTGAGTTTGCATCGGGTACTTAGGTATGCACCATGTACAGCGTGTGCTCGAGTGACATGCTCGAGTCCCTGCTCCGCATGTTTCACGGTTATTAGACACCCAACAAAAAAACATGCGGGAATCGCTCGTGCATGGCAGGCAATCCCCGTAAAGTTTTTTTGCCCGCGAAGCATATGGGGCAGAGACTCGAGCATGTCACTCAAATACCCACGATACTCAATGCATACCAGAGCACCTGATGCAAACTCAAGTAGCGAGCACTTGCGCTCAACACTAGTCGCCATATCGTCATCTTTTTTTCTTACTTTTGAAAAAAATCCCAACCCCAGCCCTAACCCTAGCACAACCCTAGCCCTAGCACAACCCTAGCCCCAGCACAACCCTAGCCCCAGCACAACCCTAGCCCCAGCACAACCCTAGCCCCAGCACAACCCTAGCCCCAGCACAACCCTAGCCCCAGCATAAACCCTAGCCCCAGCACAACCCTAGCCCCAAACCCAGCCCTAACCCTAGCCCTAACCCTAGCCCAATCCTAACCCAAGAGTTTATTTTTGACGCCGTTCCTTGTGCGGTATAAGTGATTAGACGACTTTATTCTTCAGGTCGGTGTGATTACAGCAATGCCAGAATCATATGGGGTTTTTATGACTGACAGCTGTCACATACTAAAAGACGCATTTTTTGTAAAATCTAGTTTTTGCATCGCCATATTTTGAGAGCTATAATTTTTCCAGATTTTGGCAGACAGTCATGTGACGGCTCGTTTTTTGCGGGATGACTTGACGTTGTTATTGGTGCCATTTTCAGGCACGTGACATTTTTTGATCGCTTTCTATTCCGATTTTTGGGAGGCAGAATAAACAAAAACCAACAATTCAGGAATTGTTTTTTTTTTTAGTCTGTTCTGCGTGTGGTAAAATTGATGAGGTAGCTTTATTCTTCGGGTCAGTATGTTTACAGCGGTACCACATTTGTATCATTTTTCTATGTTTTGGCGCTTATACACAATAAAAGCTATTTTATAGAAAAAAATATTTTTTAGCATCGCTTTATTCTGAGAGCTATAACTTTTTTATTTTTCGGCTGATGCAGCTGTATGGCGGCTTGTTTTTTGCGGGACGAGATGACGTTTTCAGCGGTACCATTTTTATTTATATGCGTCTTTTTGATTGCGTGTTATTCCACTTTTTGTTTGGCAGTATGGTGATAAAGCATTGCTTTTTGCTTCGTTTTTTTTTTTTTTTTTTTTTTACTGTGTTCACTGAAGGGGGTTAACTAGTGGGACAGTTTTGTAGGTCAGGTTGTTCCGGACGCGGCGATACCAAATATGTGTACTTTTATTGTTTGTTTGTTTTTTTTTTATAATAATATTTATTGATGGGTACATTATATTTTTATTTTTGGTGGATTATTTTTTTTATTTTTTTTTATATTTTTGCAATTTTTTTTTTTTTTTTCCACTTTCAGACAGTTTATACACTTTATTACTTTGTCCCACTCTGGGACTTTCACTTTTTTTTCTCTGATCGCCTGCATGGCACAGGAATGGAGCACCATCCCTATGCCATGCAGGCTATCAGCGGTGCACAGTGTGAAGATTGTTTGGAGATGCACTGCGCATGTCCAAACAATCTTCCTGCTGTCTGGTGACCCGGATGTTGTCATGACGACATCGGGTCGTCATGGCAACACCCGGGAAGCCTTTGCAGACTGCGCTGGAAGCCGGAAGAGGAGGTGAGTATCGGCGATCACCTCCCCTTGCCCCCGCAATGCAGCGATCGACTTCGATCGCAGCATCGCGGGGGTTAATGTGCTGGGAGCGGTGCAGGACCGCTCCCTGCACATAGTACCGGGTGTCAGCTGTGACAATCAGCTGACACCCGGCGGCGATCGCGCCCGCACAGCCTGTGTGCGCGCGCGATCGCCATGACGTACTAATACGGGTCTGGCTCTTAAGTCCCAGCGCACAGACGCGTATTAGTACGTCAGATGTTGTTAAGGGGTTAAAGATTTTTCTGTATTTTCATGACTATGAAAATTGCACATTCACTTTGAAGGCATCAAAACTATGAATTAACACATGTGGAATTATATACTTAACAAAAAAGTGTGAAACAACTGAAAATATGTCTTATATTCTAGGTTCTTCAAAGTAGCCACCTTTTGCTTTGATGACTACTTTGCACACTCTTGGCATTCTCTTGATGAGCTTCAAGAGGTAGTCACCGGAAATGGTCTTCCAACAATCTTGAAGGAGTTCCCAGAGATGTTTAGCACTTGTTGGCCCTTTTGCCTTCACTCTGCGGTCCAGCTCACCCCAAACCATCTCGATTGGGTTCAGGTCTGGTGACTGTGGAGGCCAGGTCATCTGGCGTAGCACCCCATCACTCTCCTTCTTGGTCAAATAGCCCTTACACAGCCTGGAGGTGTGTTTGGGGTCATTGTCCTGTTGAAAAATAAATGATGGTCCAACTAAATGCAAACCGGATGGAATAGCATGCCGCTGCAAGATGCTGTGGTAGCCATGCTGGTTCAGTATGCCTTCAATTTTGAATAAATCCTCAACAGTGTCACCAGCAAAGCACCCCCACACAGGGTCGGTCTGGCCTGGCAGGAAATCGGGAAATTTCCCGGTGGGCCCCGATATGACAGTGAGAAAATTGGTGGTGGGGGCCCTTTAAAAGCGCGGCTGAAGCAAATGTAGCATCGCGCGCACGGCACATTCATTGGTGACAGCGGGCCTGCAGTGACGTGCATGCAGCATACTTACCACGTGAGTCTCTGACACTGAGAGGACGGATTCTTTCTGGGCGGTGACACGCACCGCGCTCTGCTTTCCCGCTGGCTGGCAGACTGTGGTGTCAGGTGACACTGACGCTGACGCCGCTCTCTTCTGGCCTCTGATACGCCGCGGCCGCGCTCTGCAGTGCTTTCTCTCTGCTCCGGGGCCGGCCTCTGATACATCGGCGCCACCGAAGCTGACGTCTCGCTCTGCTCTCTTGCTCCCGGGCTTCTGATACGTCCCATCCTAGCTCCATATCTGCCCGGGCCTGCTCCCCTGTAGTAATACCGGCTCCCGGGTGGTGGCACCGCCCTCTTCTCTCCTGCTCTGACTCTGGGCTTTTTTATACCTGCTCCGGGGCTGGATATGTGGACGGTGACCTGCAGCACTCTACAGTTCAGCTCTCCAACCAGGCCTGGAATTGGAAACAAGGCTGCAGGCCTACAGCTCTCACTGCTTCAATTTCATATCAAGAGCAACGTGCCAAATATTCAATAACGTTTTTATGGGCGAGTCATATGCCTGTGCGTGTATATGCCTGCAGTGCATGTGTGTATATGCCTGCGGTGCGTGCGTGTATATGCCTGCGTGTGTGTGTGTACAGTGTGTGTAAATGCCTGTGTGTGTACAGTGTGTGTGTATATGCCTGCGATGCATGTGTATATATGCTTGCGTGTGTGTGTGTATATGCCTGCCTGTGTGTATATGCATGTGTGTACAGTTTGTGTATATGGCTGTGTGTGTACAGTGTGTGTGTATATGCCTGCCTGCATGTGTGTGTATATGCCTGCATGCGTGTGTATGTATTTGAGTGCCTGCATGCCTACATGTGTATATGTGTCTTCACACGTGTGTGCATGCTTCCGTGCATGTCTGCATTTTTGTGTGTGCTTGCCTGCGTGTGTACGTGTCCCCATTTCTGTGAGTACGTGTATCTGTGTGTGTATATTAGAGCTCTTTCACATGTCCTGATATTTACCCGACTGGAGATATCCGTGTCCACCTGTGTGTCATCCGTGTGACACATACCAGCGCTTGGGAATCAATGTACAGTTAGCGCTGTTCCCAAGAGCTGGGTGCTGCCCTCATCATAGATCCCTGCCGATCCTGCGATCAGCAGCAGCGGGGTCAATGATGAGAGTAGTAGTCTACTCCCGCCGTGTCCAACTGTAAAAATAGGAATAAAATTAAAAAATCCTTATACTCACCTCTCCTAAGTGTCACCCACTGTAATCCGTGCGAGCGCTCTCGCCGAGGAGAATGACTCCTGCTGCGAGCGGGCCCCGGAGCTGCGCTCAGTGATTGACAGGGCACCCCTTGTTGAGCGCAGCTCCGGGGCCCGCTCGCTGCAGGAGTCATTCTCCTCGGCGTGAGCGCTCGCTCGAACCCTGCTGTTGCTGATCGCAGCGACGGCAGGGATCTATGATGAGAGCAGCGTTCAGCACCCGGTGCTTGGGAAGAGCGCTGTCATCAGTGTGCGGGAGGTTTTGCATGAAGTGCAGCTGGTAAAAACATTCATTTGAATGGGTCTGCGTGTACCAATGTCTCTGGTACGTGTGGAAACGGTCATCGCATGTACTGACGTGTGAAAGAGCCCTTAGTATGTGTCTGTGTGCGCTTGTTTTCGTGTGTGTAAGCGCGCTTCTGCATGTCTGTGTGCTCTTCGGAAGATTTATTATATTTGGGGAGAGATGGCAGAGAAATTTTAGGAGACAAAATGGGGAGATGTGTGAAATAACTAGGGGAGGTGTGGGAATGGGTGCGGGAACAGAATGGGGAAGGGGGATGTAAGAGGAAACAGTACGGAGAGTGGGGGAATAGTGTGAGGAGACAGTATGGAGGGAGAAAAGTGTGAGGTGACACAGCACAGAGACTAGGTAGTGTGGGGGAAGGTATGGAGATGCGGCAGTATGGGGGGAACAGTGTGAGGGCACAGAAAGGGGGGAACAGTATGCTGAGGAGGGGGAGTGTGATGAAGGGGCACAGTATAGAGACTGGGCAGTATAGGGGGGACACAGTGTGAGAGGACAATGTGAACAGGGGGCCCAGTATGGTAAAGAGAGGACAGTGTGGAGAGCAGGTACCATAAGAGTGGTAGAGTGTATGTCATGTTTTGTGCAGGGAGCATTGTAAGAGTTAGGTTTATTCAGGGCTCAGTGTAGATATTGTTATTCAGGAGCATCATAATGACTCTGCTATCTTTAAGGGCATCGTGTGGGGATGATCTGCAGAAGACCGGAGAAGATGGAAGTCTGCAGAGACGATCTGTGGATGAGAAAGTCCTCAAGGGGTCTGGACAAGAGGAAGAAAAGAAAGAGAACGACTCTAATCAGAGAAGACGTCTCAGGTAAGATACCTGGATGTAAATGTTCATTTGTGATCCTGCCTGCGTCTCATCAGTACTGTGGTTCCTGTATGGTCCGCAGTCTGATGATGACTGATAACTCCCAGTATCTCTATTGTTAGTTACATACTGGGAGTTGTAGGTTTATGCGATACAAAGATATATGGCTCTGACCTGACATTACAAATAATGGTGGTTCCGATGATGTATTCTTGTACTGATGTGTTTGTGCGCGTCTGCGTATCTGGAATAATATGTATTTTTGTAAGATGCGTGTATGTAACTGTGCATTGTGGTGTGTAGTAACATTCATATGCTTGAGGCACCTTTACTAAATCTATTAGGACTCTTTCACATCTGTTAGGGAATTCCATTTGTCTTTCCACATTTAGGAACAGACAAGTGAAATTTGCTAACCTTGTCATAACCATAGGGTTGTACTTGTATGGAGCGGGTTCAGGAGCTGAGCCTGCTCCATACCGGGCAGATGTCAGCTGTGTTACATAGCCGGCGTCTGCCTGTAACAGCAGTGATCAGAGCTCGCCTTGATTGCTGCTGTTTTGAGTATTTAAGTGCCCTTTTCAATCACTGACAGCGGCATTTAGATATCACAATGGCCGGTGCATGCAGTCACCTGTTCCCTTCAGCCCCCTGTGACGCAGTTGCAGGTTGCTGATGGGTTGTCAGTAGTGCTGAGTGAGCGTGGTCGGATAAGAGACATTACAGTCACCGCGAACTACAAAGTGAGTGTGCTGCAATAACTTCCGGCACCTTGATTGTGACACTTCCATGGAGCCCAACCTCAGGCTGAGCTTCATTGAATGACTATTTCAATTGCAAAAAGAACTTCGGCACCACTGGATATGCCACTCTTGGGCTGTAAGCCTGTATGGACAATATGTCTCTGCTTGGGCTTTTCACCTACAATGTATGGGCTGGTAGAGCTAGTTAAAACCACCTGTGACTGAATGGGAGGGACACATGGTCAGAAAAAAGGCTGTCAAACTTCTAATAGTGTGAACACGTACCTGCTGCAATGCTCCAGGAGCGGGATCCCAAAAATGATTAATAGAAAAAAGAGAGGGGTCGCTCACTGGTCTATTCGGGTGCTCTGAAGAAAAGAGTAATCTCAATTGCAAAAAGAACTTCGGCACTCCATACATGAAAATATAAGAAATATTGTATCTAGACTAATGTCACTTTGAAAAATGAAGGTTTTTTGCGCATAATTTGGCCAATTTATGTGTGCCCATCAACCACGACAAGGTCACCTTCGTATGATGGGAAACTACGCTACGCTACCACTGGATATGCCACTCTTGGGCTGTAAGCCTGTATGGACAATATGTCTCTGCTTGGGCTTTTCACCTACAATGTATGGGCTGGTAGAGCTAGTTAAAACCACCTGTGACTGAATGGGAGGGACACATGGTCAGAAAAAAGGCTGTCAAGAGTGGCATATCCAGTGGTAGCGTAGCGTAGTTTCCCATCATACGAAGGTGACCTTGTCGTGGTTGATGGGCACACATAAATTGGCCAAATTATGCGCAAAAAACCTTCATTTTTCAAAGTGACATTAGTCTAGATACAATATTTCTTATATTTTCATGTATGGAGTGCCGAAGTTCTTTTTGCAATTGAGATTACTCTTTTCTTCAGAGCACCCAAATAGACCAGTGAGCTACCCCTCTCTTTTTTCTATTAATCATTTTTGGGATCCCGCTCCTGGAGCATTGCAGCAGGTACGTGTTCACACTATTAGAAGTTTGACAGCCTTTTTTCTGACCATGTGTCCCTCCCATTCAGTCACAGGTGGTTTTAACTAGCTCTACCAGCCCATACATTGTAGGTTAAAAGCCCAAGCAGAGACATATTGTCCATACAGGTTTACAGCCCAAGAGTGGCATATCCAGTGGTAGCGTAGCGTAGTTTCCCATCATACGAAGGTGACCTTGTCGTGGTTGATGGGCACACATAAATTGGCCAAATTATGCGCAAAAAACCTTCATTTTTCAAAGTGACATTAGTCTAGATACAATATTTCTTATATTTTCATGTATGGTGTGCCGAAGTTCTTTTTGCAATTGAGATTACTCTTTTCTTCAGAGCACCCGAATAGACCAGTGAGCGACCCCTCTCTTTTTTCTTTCATTGAATGACTAACATGGTAGCTGCACCAGGCAACTAGTGCTGAGTGAGTTTGGTCGGATAAGGTGTGATCCCAGCATGCTCGGGTGTTATCTGAGTATCTTGTAGTGCTCTGCTAATATGCTCGAGTCCTCGGGGTAGCATGTTTTGCGGTGATAGACAGAAGCAACACATGCAGGGATTACCTCACAAACCGGCAATTCCTGTATGTGTTGCGTCTGTCTACCTCCGTAAAACATGCTACCCCGAGGACTCGAGCATAGTAGCAGAGCACTACAAGATACTTGGATAACACCCGAGCATGCTGGGATAACACCTTATCCGACCACGTTCTCTCAGCACTAGTTGCCAGGTGCTGCTGCCATGTTAGTCATTCAATGAAGCTCAGCCTGAGGTTGGCCTCCATGGAAGATGTCACAATCAAGGTGCTGGACGTTATTGCAGCACCCTCACCGACTCTATGACAGTAAGCGAGTGGCGGCAGGGAGAATAAAATGTAATTTTCTCCGTGTAACCAATGCTTTTCCAATAAGCCGTCTAACCAGGCTTTACACCCTATTTACCTGCAGATTACCCCTATATCTGCAGATAAATAGCATTTTTCAAGGTGACAAGTTACCATTAAAGGGACTCTGGCAGTACGGAATGACTGTTTGCTTGGTGCTCCACAGCGCGGCCAAACATGTAATTATAGAAAAACATAACAAGTAATAAAACCGTTTAGGTAGGCTGTAGTGTGGGCCCCTAGAGTCAGTTCCCCTGGTGGGCCCTAGGCACCCCAGTCCGACCCTGCCCCCACACCATCACACCTCCTCCTCCATGCTTCACGGTGGGAACCAGGCATGTAGAGTCCATCCGTTCACCTTTTCTGCGTCGCACAAAGACACGGTGGTTGGAACCAAAGATCTCCAATTTGGACTTATCAGACCAAAGCACAGATTTCCACTGGTCTAATGTCCATTCCTTGTGTTCTTTAGCCCAAACAAGTCTCTTCTGCTTGTTGCCTGTCCTTAGCAGTGGTTTCCTAGCAGCTATTTTACCATGAAGGCCTGCTGCACAAAGTCTCCTCTTAACAGTTGTTGAAGAGATGTGTCTGCTGCTAGAAATCTGTGTGGCATTGACCTGGTCTCTAATCTGAGCTGCTGTTAACCTGCGATTTCTGAGGCTGGTGACTCGGATAAACTTATCCTCAGAAGCAGAGGTGACTCTTGGTCTTTCTTCCCTAGGGCGGTGCTCATGTGAGCCAGTTTCTTTGTAGCGCTTGATGGTTTTTGCAACTGCACTTGGGGACACTTTCAAAGTTGTCCCAATTTTTCGGACTGACTGACCTTCATTTCTTAAAGTAATGATGGCCACTCGTTTTTCTTTACTTAGCTGCTTTTTTCTTGCCATAATACAAATTCTAACAGTCTATTCAGTAGGACTATCAGCTGTGTATCCATTAGACTTCTGCACAACACAACTGATGGTCCCAACCCCATTTATAAGGCAAGAAATCCCACTTATTAAACCTGACAGGGCACACCTGTGAAGTGAAAACCATTTCCGGTGACTACCTCTTGAAGCTCATCAAGAGAATGCCAAGAGTGTGCAAATCAGTCATCAAAGCAAAAGGTGGCTACTTTGAAGAACCTAGAATAGAAGACATATTTTCAGTTGTTTCACACTTTTTTGTTAAGTATATAATTCCACATGTGTTAATTCATAGTTTTGATGCCTTCAGTGTGAATGTACGATTTTCATAGTCATGAAAATACAGAAAAATCTTTAAATGAGAAGGTGTGTCCAAACTTTTGGTCTGTACTGTATAAATATACATACACCAGGATGGGGCCCAGGATAAGGGACATACAGGTGCATCTCACTAAATTACAATATCATCAAAAAGTTAATTTATTTCATTTCTTCAATACAAAAAGTGAAACTCCTATATTATATAGAGTCATTACAAACAGAGGGATCTATTTCAAGTGTTTATTTCTGTTAATCCTCAACTGGTGAGGTGGGGTTTTTGTCACGCAACTGTGGGGTTTCCTATACCCCAGTGTTTAGAAATCTCTTATTTTTACAGAAAATGCAAAGATCACGTTTGTTTTAATCGTTTTCTTATTGGCGATTGATTACACATGAGTATAACAAATTTTTGACACCCACAAGTATCGGATAATGTAATACTTTGATGATTCAATCCGAGGGCATTATGAAACATGGCAGCCGATCAAAAATTATCTGGGGTGTGCCAAACCCCACCTCACCAGTTGAGGGTTAATGTTGATGATTATGGCTTAAAGAATACTTTATAACAACAGCTTGGAAAATGTTTTTAAAATCCGAAATGTTGTCCTACTGAAATGTCTGTTCAGTAAATGCCCTCAATACTTGGTCAGGGCTCCTTTTGCATCAATTACTGCATCAATGCGGCAATGTGGCATGGAGGCGATCAGCCTGTGGCACTGCAGAGGTGTTATGGAAGCCCAGGTGGCTTTGATAGAAGCCTTCAGCTCGTCTGCATTGTTGGGTCTGCTGTCTCTCATCTTCCTCCTGACAATACCCCATAGATTCTCTATAATAGATTCTCTATGGGGTTAAGGTCAGTCGAGTTTGCTGCCAATCAAGCACAGCGATACTGTTGTGTGTAAACCCGGTATTGGTACTTTTGGCAGTGTGGACAGGTGCCAAGTCCTGCTGGAGAATGACATTTCCATCTCCATAAAGCTTGTCGGCAGAGGGAAGCATGAAGTGCTCTAAAATGTCCTGGTAGACGGCTGCGCTGACTTTGGTCTTGATAAAACACAGTGGACCTACACCAGCAGATGACATGGCTCCCCAAACCATCACTGATTGTGGAGACTTCACACTAGACCTCCAGCAGCTTGGATTGTGGCCTCTCCACTCTTCCTCCAGACTCTGGGACCTTGTGGAGAGTGTCAATGACTGCCTTCTGGACATCTGCCAAGTCAGCAGTCTTCCCCATGATTGTGGAGCCTACTGAAACAGACCAAGGGACCTTTTTAAACGCTTAGGAAGCCTTTGCAGGTGTTTTTGTTAATTATTTTAGTTTACTGAGATAATGACTTTTGTGTTTTCATTGGTTGTAAGCCATAATCATCAACATTAACAGAAATAAACACTTGGAATAGATCACTCTGTTTGTAATGACTCTATATAATATAGGTGTTAGAACCTTGCTCTTAGGTTTTTTCTATTGCTGGTCACATGACCTTGTTGGCCTATTTAGTCCTGCTCCGCCCTTCTGGCTTTGCTGGACTTCATTGTATTACTACTCTTTAGCTAGCCGGTGCTCAGTATCTAACTCTGTTAGTTTGCTTGGTCTTCGGACCTCTGTGTTCTATATATTTTGTTTGTTCGTCTGTCTGCTACTATTTCTGTTAGGAGGTGTCCATTTTGCTTCCAGTCCCTAGTACTTGTAGGGATTCCTTCCCCACATCTATAGGTCTCCGTACAGACTAGCTGAGGACTTTAGCAGGTCTGATCGCAGGATCAGGTCCCCTGTTACATCGTAGGGATCAAGCTGAGTTCTATCGTAGGGACAGATCTCCTCTCTTTCCTTAGCTCTGGTAGCAGAACATAACAGTAAGTCCAGCCTGCAAATTCTCTAATGAAAGATTTTTTTGTTCCATCATGGTGTCGGTTCAGGATTTGGCTCAACGCCTGCAGGGACTCTCTCTGGAGGTGGCCGAGCTCCATCAGCACGTGAGTAACTGTTCTGGAGCACATTTCTTGGAGCCTAAGGTACGTTTGCCTGATTTATTTTTTGGTGAACACCAAGAATTTTTTTCATTTAAAAATGCTTGCTTATTGTATTTTCGTTTGAGACCCAGGTCCTCTGGGGATGAATCCCAGCGCATAGGGTTCATAATGTCACTTTTGCGCAAAGAGCCTCAGGAGTGGGCCTTTTCTTTGCAACCTAGTGATACATGCTTTAGATCAGTGGATAGTTTTTTTTCTGCTTTGGGGCTATTATATGATGATCCTGACCGTGTCTCATCTGCTGAGACTGAGTTGAGACGTTTGAGACAGGGATCAGGTAATGTGGAAAAATATTGTACTCATTTCCGTCGGTGGTCTACTCAAATAGGGTGGAACGATTCTGCTCTGAAGAGTCTGTTTCTTGCTGGGCTTAGTGAAAGGGTTAAAGATCTGCTAATTGCTTATCCCACACCTGAAGATTTGCAACAGGCTATGCAATTAGCTATACGGGTGGATAGGAGACTGCGTGCAAGGGTTAATGAGAGCAAATCCTCTGCTATGTCAGTTTCTGGTCATGAGAATGTGTGTACTAACAGTGGAGAGCCGATGGAGATTGGAGCGATGGCACCTCGCTCTCAAGAAAAAGACCGCAGATTTTCTGAAGGTTTGTGTTTCTATTGCGGAAATTCTGGTCATTTCATTAAAAGCTGTGTGCTTCGTATGAAGAAAGAAAAAAAAATGGTCAGTCATGCCCGTATTGCCTGTTTAAATTCCAAGGGTGTATTTTTAGCTGCCTCCACTATTGCTCAGGAAAAATTAATGGAATTTCGGGTGTTTGTCGATTGTGGGTCTACTCTGAATGTAATTGATGGGGGATTCTTGGAAAAACTCAATTTAAAACCCGAACCTTTGTCATCCCCCATTGCTGTGGTTTCTGTGGATGGCTCCCCTTTGAAGAATGTTACTCTCAAGGTCTGTGAATTTCCCCTCACTATTAATGGTGTTCACCATGAGAATTTGGATTTGGTAGTTTTGAATAACTTGCCTTCTCCGGTGGTGTTGGGATTGCCCTGGTTAAAATTGCACAATCCTGTACTGGATTGGTCTACCAATGAAATTAAATCCTGGAGCCATAAATGTTATGACAAGTGTTGTAACGGGCGTATTGCAGCTGTGGATAGGGGGGAATTGCCTGTTCCTATTCAGGATTTTTGGAGAGTTTTTTCTGAGAAGGAATCGCAGGTTTTGCCTCCCCATAGAGACTATGATTGTACCATTGAATTTGTCCCTGGAGCGACTCTTCCTAAAAGTCGTTTATTTAACCTTACTATTCCTGAGAGAAAGGCTTTGGAGGAATACATACAGACAAGTTTGGCCGCCGGTCACATTAGGCCCTCTAAGTCTCCTGTGGCGGTTGGATTTTTTTTTGTAAAAAAAAAACGGACGGCGGTTTACGTCCTTGTCTGGATTTTCGTGAGATTAACAAAATTACTGTACGCAATCCTTACCCACTGCCACTGATTCCTGATCTGTTTAACCAGTTAGTGGGGGCCAAGTGGTTCTCTAAAATTGACCTTCGGGGGGCATACAATCTGTTGCGCATGAAGGAGGGTGACGAATGGAAGACTGCTTTTAACACTCCTGTGGGTCATTTTGAGAATTTGGTTATGCCTTTTAGTCTTACTAATGCTCCTGCATTTTTTCAGAATCTTATTAATGACATCCTTAGACCTTTGATCGGCAAAAATGTGGTTGTGTATTTGGATGACATTTTGATTTATTCGCCGGATCTGTAGTCTCATTGGCGGAGCATACGTGAGGTATTACAGTTATTAATGGACAATTCACTTTTTGCTAAGCTGGAGCAATGTGAGTTCGCTGTACAGAGAATTAGTTTTTTGGGCTACATTATCTCCAGCGAAGGTTTTGAGATGGACCCGGTGAAAGTTCAAGCTGTGCAGGAATGGCCTAGGCCTATTGGTTTGAAGTCGATACAGAGGTTTTTGGGTTTCGCCAATTATTATAGAAAATTCATTAAAAATGTTTCTATTATTGTCAAACCGCTGACCGATCTCACCAGGAAAGGTGCTGATGCGGTTCAGTGGACTGCTGAGGCCATTGAAGCTTTTGTGTATCTCAAGGAGAGGTTCACCTCTGCTCCCATCCTTATGCAGCCTGATGTGACTAAGCCGTTTTTGGTTGAGGTTGATGCTTCCTCTGTGGGGGTTGGCGCAGTATTGTCTCAGGATAACGGGGATGGAGTACATCCCTGTGCCTTTTTTTCAAAAAAAATTTCAGAGACTGAACTGAAATACGATATTGGTAATCGGGAATTATTGGCTATTAAACTCGCATTTGAACACTGGCGCCACCTCTTGGAAGGTGCTGAATTTCCCGTTCAGGTTTTTACGGATCATAAAAATCTGATATATCTTGATGCTGCCAAGCGCCTGAATGCCCGTCAGGCTAGGTGGGCACTGTTTTTCTCGCGGTTTAATTTTTCCGTTACTTACAACCCAGGTACTAAGAATGTTAAGGCGGATGCCTTGTCTCGCAGTTTTTCTCCCATAGTCGGTGCTGAGAAAGAGGAGAACATTTTACAAGAAGGTGTTGTGATAGCTGCTTTGGACTCCGTTTTGGAAGATAAGATTCTTAAAGCACAGGAGAATGCCCCATCTAACACTCCTCATGGGAGGTTGTTTGTGCCTGGGACCTTTAGGAGAGATTTGTTTGTCGAGTGTCACGAATCTCGGTTGGCAGATCATCCCGGAATCTCTGAGACCAAGAGACTGGTGGGTCGCAGTTTTTGGTGGCCTGGATGGCAGAAGGAAGTCATTAAGTGGGTGCGTCAATGTACTATATGTGCTAGATCTAAGTCCTCACATGCTCCTGCTGCGGGGTTGCTTTGCCCTCTGGAGGTTCCCAGTGCTCCTTGGACACATTTGGCTATGGACTTTATAACTGACCTTCCCCCCTCTGAGGGTTTTACTGTCATCTGGGTGGTCGTGAACCGCTTTAGCAAGATGTGTCACTTGGTTCCCTTCGTCAAACTGCCCTGCGCTAAGACTCTCGCTAAGGCCTTTGTCAAGGAAATTGTCAGACTTCATGGCGTTCCTACTGACATTGTTTCTGATAGGGGACCTCAGTTCGTGGCTCGTTTTTGGCGCGCCTTTTGTGACAGGTTGGGAGTTCATTTGTCGTTCTCATCCGGATATCATCCTGAATCTAATGGCCAGACAGAAAGGAAAAAACAGGATGTTGAGCAGTTCTTGCGTTGTTTTGTGGCAGACAATCAAGAGGGGCGGTCTGAGTTTCTGCCACTTGCTGAATTTGCTCTGAACAATCATACGTCTTCTTCTGCTGGTTGTTCGCCTTTTTTTTGTTGTTCTGGGAGACATCCGTCGTTTGGGTCGTTCTCCAAGTTGGTATCTGCCGTGCCTGAGGAGGAGAATTTTTCCGGTGATTTGGAGAGAGTTTGGACGGATGTGCGTGGTAATCTTCAGGAGGCTAACAGAAAATCTAAAGACTACTTTGATAGGAAATGACAGGAGGTTTTGTTCGCTGTTGGTGACATGGTTTGGTTGTCCTCTAGGAATCTGCGGTTGAGGATTCCTTCTAAGAAATTGGGTCCCAAGTTTGTAGGGCCCTTTAAGGTGCTTCAGGTTGTCAACCAATCTGCTGTTAGGTTGGAGGTTCCTACCTCCTGGAGAATTAATCCGGTGTTTCATGTCTCTCTGTTGAAAAAAGCTGTTGTGTCGGATTGTGACGCCTCTGCCTCTGTTCCTCCGGTGGTGGAGGACGGGGAATATGAAATTTCTCGCATCCTTAATTCTAGACGGTATAGAGGTAGTTTGCAGTATCTCGTGGCCTGGAAAGGTTTCGGATCCGAGGATAACTCATGGGTGAGGTCGGATGATGTTTCCGCATCCAGACTTATCAGAGCGTTTCACAGGAGATTTCCTGATAAGCCTGGTCCTAGGGGATCCGGAGGATCCTCTTAGAAGGGGGGGTACTGTTAGAACCTTGCTCTTAGGTTTTTTCTATTGCTGGTCACATGACCTTGTTGGCCTATTTAGTCCTGCTCCGCCCTTCTGGCTTTGCTGGACTTCATTGTATTACTACTCTTTAGCTAGCCGGTTCTCAGTATCTAACTCTGTTAGTTTGCTTGGTCTTCGGACCTCTGTGTTCTATGTATTTTGTTTGTTCGTCTGTCTGCTACTATTTCTGTTAGGAGGTGTCCATTTTGCTTCCAGTCCCTAGTACTTGTAGGGATTCCTTCCCCACATCTATAGGTCTCCGTACAGACTAGCTGAGGACTTTAGCAGGATCAGGTCCCCTGTTACATCGTAGGGATCAAGCTGAGTTCTATCGTAGGGACAGATCTCCTCTCTTTCCTTAGCTCTGGTAGCAGAACATAACAGTAGGAGTTTCATTTTTTGTATTGAAGAATTGAAATAAATTAGCTTTTTGATGATTTTCTAATTTAGTGAGATGCACCTCTACATACCAGGATGGAAGATGGATATATAACATTTATTCTGGATAGGGGGGGCGGGATACCCCGGCCCAAACTTTGCACTGGGGCCCATCAGACTATAGTTACGCCACTGGCACTGGGTATCACATGGGAGCAGGCATAGCCCCCTTAGTAGAGCACCGAGTCCACCGAAAGGCTGCACGTGATAGGAAGTCTCTCCCCCACACTTATGGCTGTCTCAACCCAGCCTAAGGATATGAGCACACAGCATCTTTTAGACACCGGTGTACCCGCATAGATTTTGCTGTAGGAAGACATTTCAGGAAAACACCAAAGGTGTTTTTCCTGAAGGATCTTTTCTATCGCCTTCTTTGTTTTTGTTGTGGCTTTGCCACCTATGTCATTTTTTGTTTTTATTTTAATTTTACAAGTAAAATAATGGCGGCTTCCAAGCAGAAGGCATCTGAAGAATGGCCATGTCACTTTTAGCTGCTTCATGGCTATTGAAGAATTTGCAAAACATAGAACATATGCACCGCAAGTCGTTTTGACATTTTTTTAGCTCTTTTTCAGGCGGGTTGGAAGGGGTATCCGCCTGATAAAGATGCTGTGTGCACATACCTTTAGGCTGTGTGCCCACGATGCGTTTTTGGTGCGTATTTTGTTGTGTATTTGCAGCGCGTAAACGCTCCAGAAACGCATTGCATACCTTATCCCATGACTTCCTATGACATTCTGCAAGTTCTGTGCACATGGTCCGTATTTTTTCTGCGCAGATTTTATTCGCAGAAAAAATACGGACATGACCAATTCTTGTGCGTTTCTGCATGCGTATTTGCCTATACAATGCATTGGAAAAACGTATGGCAAATACGCATGAAAATCCGTGTCAAATACGCATCAAAAACGCATGTAAAAAACGCACGCGTTTTTCTGCCAAGAAGATGCAGAAATGCTCAGGAAAATTTCTGCTTCATTCCTGCATTGTGGGCACTAAACCTTACAGTAAACACATGAAAATGCTAAAACAACTCAACAGCAACATAGTGACAATAGTCAATTCACAGCAAACAAAACATCACATAGTTCTCAAGGTCTACACCTCTCTCAGGAATCTAAACACAGTTTCCAGTAACTTGTAGTCTTTGGTTTCTATCTGTGGTGAAATGAAACTCAAAGGATTAGCCCAGGATTGATACATATCCAGTTCCCAGGATAAATAGTGAGTGGCAAGTGCTCATTGCTCTGGGTCCCATCAGCAGGACATCTGCAGATCACGAGAATGAGGGTCCACTGCCCCAGTCTGAATGAAGCAACTGTTTAGAGGGATTGTCTGCTATTAGGCTACAAGTCTGCACTCACTCTATGTGTATATATTCTCTGGTGCTGGGAGCTGGCAGTCTTGTGACCGCAGATATGCAATTTGCATACTTCTGGCCACATTCCGACTAGACTGTGACCGGCCTCGTGTCACTTGCATTGAATGAGGCCGCAACCGTCTAGTCGGCACATGAGCACATGTATACAAATCACATACAACACATACATACATACCAGAGAATCCTTACAGTGCGCAGTGAGCGATATAAATATTCACAAGTCTGCAGCCACTCTAAGGCCAGACAACCCCTTTAACAAATACTCTTGCCACTCCACAGGTCTGCCAGATATAGGTGTAGATAAAGAATGGCATTAATCAGCTGTCTCCATCAATCTGGGTACAACCACCTTTAACCTCTTTCTGACATAGGCCGTACTAATACATATCTGTGCCCTGGGCCTTTTGGGCAGATACGTATTAGTGCGCCCTGGCGATTTCAATCACAGCTGACACCCGGTGCTATGTGCTGGGAGCAGTCCCGCACCACTCCCAGCACATTAATCCCCGAAATGTTGTGATCAAAGTCAATCACAGCATTCCAGGAGCAAGAGGAGGTAAGCGCCTTTACTTACCTGCTCACCGGCGTTCCACACTGTCTGTGCGGGGTCCAGGTGGTTGTCATGGTGACCCGATGTCATGACAACATCCGGGTCACCAAGAAGTTACTTTGATCATGCGTAGTGCGCGATCAAAGTAACTTCTGCATGCAGGCTGCGAGCCTGTATAGCATAGAGATGCTGCTGCTGCATCTCTATGCTATTCAGGTGATCAGACTGCAAAAAGTGAAAGTCCCATAGTGGGACAAAGTGTAAAAGTTAATAAAGTGTCAGAAAGTGAAAAAAAAAAAAAAATTGTAAAAATATTTTTAAAAAATTGAAAAAAAATAAACCCCAAAAAAGAAAAATATACTGCACCCATAAATAAATATTATTATGAGAAAAAACAAAAACAAACCAATAAAAGTAAACATATTTGGTATCGCCGTGTCCGGAACGACCTGACCTATAAAACTGTCCCACTAATTAACAAAAAGATGAATGTAAATAAAAATGGTACCACTGAAAACATCATCTTGTCCCGCAAAAAAACAAGCTGCCATACAGCTCCATCAGCCACAAAACAAAAAAGCTCTCATAATAAAGCAATACAAAAAATTATTTTTTATATAAAATAGTTTTTATTGTGTAAAAGCGCCAAAACATAAAAAAACTACATAAATGTGGTACCGCTGTAATCATACTGACCCAAAGAATAAAGCTGCCTTATCAATTTTACCACACACGAAGTGGCATAAAAAAAAAAAAAATTGTTGGTTTTTGTTTATTCTGCCTCCCAAAAATCAGAATAGAAAGCGATCAAAAAATGTGCCTGAAAATGATAACAATAAAAACGTCAACTCGTCCCGCAAAAAACAAGCCATCACATGACTCTGTCGGACGAAATATGGAAAAATTATACCTCTCAAAATATGGGGATGCAAAAACTAGTCTTTACAAAAAAAAGCGTCTTTTAGTGTGTGACAGCTGTCAATCATAAAAACCCGATATGAATCTGGCATCGCTGTAATCGCACCGACCCGAAGAATAAAGTCGTCTAATCACTTGTACCGCAAGAGGAACGCCGTAAAAAATAAACTCTAGCGTTAGGGTTGTGCTAGGGTTAGGGTTGTGCTAGGGTTAGGGTTGTGCTAGGGTTAGGGTTGTGCTAGGATTAGGGTTGTGCTAGGGTTAGGGTTGCGTTAGGGTTATTGTTGTGCCAGGGTTAGGGTTAGGGTTGTGCTAGGGTTAGGGTTGTGCTAGGGTTAGGATTGTGCTAGGTGTCAAGAACTCCACAGGGACGACACTGGGGAGATCATGCAATATCTCACCGTGCCGTCACACTGTCAGTAATTCTTCCGGAATCGTGAGCTCACGATCCAAACTACTCACTCCTTAAGAATCGGCAAGCGACCAGTGAGGGTATGGCATCACACCTCTGGGTTCCAAAGCATGGAATACGTGTTTATGCCCTCCGTACAGTCACTGTCAGCTTCACGATAGCCCAATTATTATTCTCTGCCACCACCGGCCGAGTTTGAAATATAATACAAGCCTGGCCGGAAGCCTGCGTTTTGGTAGCGTATATGGCTTCGGGGGAGGGAACGATTACAGGACAAAAGAAACAGAACTATTAAATTTTATATTTAATCCCAAAGGGAGGCAGTGTTTAGGAAAAATATATACAAGGATGTTACAAAGGAGACATTAAAATATATAAGCAGTTACACAAATAAAACAGGATAAAATGAGAAACTTACACTATAAAGATCGCATAATAAACAGGGTCCTCCGCTATGATAGACATATACTCCCGGACAAAGAACACTGCTCCAATCTCAGCAAACTATTTTATGCTGAAGGGAGAGACCCCCCCTTGGATGACATCATAGGGGCTGGGCTCCAGCTTGCACAATTTATTAAAACTCTAACTTCTGCGATAACTTATCGTTTGTTGATCCCAGAAGCCCAAAAGTGATACCATAATTTCTATTATCATTTTACCTTCATTTAGAGACCACACATCGCATAGTTGAAATTTGCTATTTTGTTACTTTTGCGCCATAGCCCCGCAGAGGGGCCTACGTCTATGAAAAACTGAGCATCTTGTTTCTTGCCGCTAAAAATATAGGTCCTGTTATCATCAGAATTATGGAACTTCAGTTATTCCATATTTCATATCGGCTCCGATCGGACTGGGGCTGGTGGCTGGGAATTGTTTGTGAGTGCCTTTGAACTTAATGAACTATTTCCTCTTTCCTTCAAACTCTGGCCTGTGAGAAGGTGTAGGTCTATCTCAGGTCTGTGTTAAGAGGAAAAACACTTGCATTTTTGTTAGGTTGTAACACTTCTTGGCTGGCATTTGTTTGTGTAAGCTATTTTGGCTGTGGGTGATAATTTGCAGGGAGACACTAGATTGTCATCTCTGGACAAATACTACAGGAGAGGGCTTGGGAGAAATGGCTAATATTCTGTTAATCTCCCTGACATTAATATCTCACTGGGTTAGGGTTGTGTTGGGGGTTGGGATTTTTTCAAAAGTAAAGAAAAATGATGACGATATGGCGACTAGTGTTGAGCGCAAGTGCTCGCACACTTGAGTGTGCATCGGGTGCTCTGGTATGCACCGAGTATCGCGGGTGCTTGAGTGACATGCTCAAGTCTCCGCCCCATATGCTCCGTGGCCAAAAAAAAATCGCAGGGATTGCCTTCCATGCATGAGTGATCCCCACATGTTTTTTCTTGGGTGTCTAACAAACGTGAAACATGCAAGGACTTGAGCATGTCACTCGAGCACCCACAATACATGGTGCATACCCAAGTACCAGATGCAAACTCAAGTAGTGAGCACTTGCTCTCAAGACTAATTCTGTGTTGTACCTCTGGGTTCAAAATTTTCACTATACCCCTTGATAAAATCCTTGAGGGGTGTAGTTTCCAAAATGGAGTTACTTGTGGGGGGTTTCCACTATTTAGGCACATCAGGGGCTCTCCAAACGCGACATGGCGTCCCCTCTCGATTTCAGCCAATTTTGCGTTCAAAAAGTCACACAGTGCTCCTTCCCTTCTGAACCCTGCCATGTGCCCAAACAGTGTATTTTCCCCACATCTATCTGTGTACTCAGGAGAAATTGCACAACAGTTTTTGTGGTCCATTTTCTCCTCTTATCCTTTTGAAAATAAAAAAATTGGAAAAATGTGGAAAAAGTTTGATTTTTTTATTTTTACGGCTCAATGTTATAAACTTCTGTGAAGCACCTGGGGGTTCAAGGTGCTCACCACACATCTAGATAAGTTCCCTGAGGGGTCTAGTTTCCAAAATGGTGTCACTTGTGGGGGGTTTCCACTGTTTAGGCACATCAGGGGTTCCCCAAACGTAACATGGCGTCCGCTAATTATTCAAGTAAATTTTACATTCAAAAAGTCAAATGGCGCTCCTTGTCTTCTGAACCCTGCCGTGCGCCCAAACAGTGGTTTTCCACCACATATGAGGTATCGGCGAGAAATTGCACATCAAATTTCATGGTTCAATTTCTCATTTTACCCTTATCAATATGCAAAATTGGAAGCTGAAAAACATTTTTGTGGGAAAAATGTGAAAATGTTATTTTTACAGCTCAATGTTATAAACTTCTGTGAAGCACCTGGGGGTTCAAGGTGCTCACCACACACCTAGATAAGTTCCCTGAGGGGTCTAGTTTTCAAAATGGTGTCACTTGTGGGGGGTTTCCACTGTTTAGGCACATCAGGAGCTCCCCAAATGCAACATGGCGCCCGCTAATTATTCAAGCAAATTTTACATTCAAAAAGTCAAATGGTACTCTTTCCCTTCCGAACCCTGCCCAAACAGTGGTTTCCCCCCACATATGGGGTATTAGCGTGCTCAGAAGGAATTGCACAAATTTTGGGGTCAATTTTTTCCTGTTACCATTGCGAAAATTAAAAAATTTGGGTCTAAGATAACATTTTTGTGAAAAAAAGTTAAATGTTAATTTTTTTCTTCCACATTCCAAAAATTCCTGTGAAGCACCTGAAGGGTTAATAAACTTCTTGAATGTGACTTTGAGCACCTTGACTGGTGCAGTTTTTAGAATGGTGTCACCTTTGGGTATTTTCTGTCAGAAAGGCCCCTCAAAGTGACTTTAAATGTGATGTGGTCCCTAAAAAAATGGTTTTGTAAATTTTGTTGGAAAAATGAGAAATCGCTGGTCAACTTTTAACCCTTATAGCTCCCTAACAAAAAAAAATGTTGGTTCAAAAACTGTGCTGATGTAAAGTAAACATGTGGGAAATGTTATTTATTAACTATTTTGTGTGACATATGTCTCCGGTTTAAGGGCATGAAAATTGCGAAATTTTCTAAATTTTCGCCAAATTTAAGTTTTTTTCACAAACGCAAGTGATATTGAAGAAATTTTACCACTATCGTGAAGTACAATATGTCACGAAATGGTAAAAATTGGCCTGGTCATTAACGTGCAAACCACCCTCGGGGGTAAAGGGGTTAAATCTATATTCTGTTTCACAACTACTTTTTTTTATTCCCGTGCATCAAAATAAAAAAAAAAATAGTTAACTTTGCAAATTGACAAGACTAAAAAATCCCTCCTTTTTATGTCACAGACTACAAAGGCGCTTCATTATCATTTTCAATCATTCTGAGCAATTAACTAATTAAGTGGAGAAGTTGCACAGCTATTGGCAATAATCACACATGCATATACCCGTGAAACACATCACCATGAGGCATGTAAGATTTATCTATACGATGGAATGACATACTGTATACTTGTAATGTCTTATGATATTGCAATATAATTAACAGTGTTGGATATTTTATGATAATCACATAAAACCAATTGAATTCCCTCTCTATTTACTGCTAATGCACTTAGCAAATTTCATGCAAATTCACACCCTGATCTTGCATAAGATTACACCCTAAAACATCAATGAAGTCTCAATACAAGAAGTAGTCCTGAATGCAACTATATCATTTTGCCATATTATTTCCATCACCTAAATGAATGTGCTAAGCCTGAGTGCCAGTGTTTTCAATGCAATCATGCTAAAAGCTAGTGCATATGTATATCTCTATGATATCCACAATATCATAGAGATCAATTTGTTGAGCTGTTATAATAAGTTATTGATATATACCAAACATTTTTGAAAAACAATCAACACAAAGTGACGATAACAATCGATTCTGGGTGGTTGTAAGGTTCCACTACTAGAAAATTGTAGTGTGTGCTTAAAGTTTCACAGAGAGCCATTTATAATCACATTGCAACAAACGTATGAATGATGAAATGTATTTGCATGTTTTCATATGAGGAAGTAGGGCAGAGGAATGCAAAGAAAATATTATTGGGAAGGTTTATGACTGTATTTGTAGGCGGGCTCTTAGGCTTATATTCTCTGCCACCGACTTGACTGTGTGTCTGCCTTGAAGGTAGGTGTGTTGTCATTTAGTTTGTCTCTTAATGCTTTATCAGTTGTGTCTGTTTATCCTGTACATTGTTGCATTGTTTGTCCTAACCTTTTCCTCCCATTTAGGCCTCATTAAGCTGTTAGTATTTTCCACGTACGAGAAAAACTGACTGATAATTCGTATAAGAGTTTGGTCCTAGTCTTATTCATTTTTCTAGAAGGTGGAGAAAAAAAAAAGTTTCTTCACCTTCTCCTTTCTGACAGCCCGTGAAAATCATACCGCACTTGGATGCGGTCCGATTTTTTTTTTCCATAGACTTGCATTGCTGGTTTTAATCCAATGCTTGAATCAAAATCAAACATGTCTCAAACATGATTTTACGCAGACCACACGGTCCGAGGAAAAAATCAGACGTGAAAAGCACCAAAGAATATCATAGATGCAAGTGCTAACCATAAAAACCACGGATAGTACGCATCTCAGAAAATCAGACGTGTGAACGAACCCTTACCCTCACCCATCTCTTCACCTTCAGGTGGTGCCTGGAACCAGTGACTTCCTAAGGGGGTGTTCATAAAAGTTTTTTTTCTGTGAACGAGTGGATTCAGCTCCGCAATCCACATTAAAAATCCATGTGAAAGTACGCTATGATTTAGCTTACAATGTTTATTGCACATGGTGCTTTTTTTTTTTATTTATTTCAGCATAGAAAAAGGGAGCAAAATAGTTGTTCTTGAAGCATTTCTGCTTGAAAAACAATGCTCTAAATTTGACTACTGATTTAATAGAAGCAGAAAAAATGCACTTTACAAAAAAGCTATCACAATCCACAACCTGAAAGATAAACATAAAAAATCTGTGTGAACGTAGCTTAATTGCTTTGTATTTATTCTTTTAATTCTCTCCTCACTCCAATTTTTGACCTTTCTGACTCCTTATCGGATTCTCCTTATTTTAACTGCAGAGAGGATAGTACCACAAATCATACTATCAATAGGTTCTTCAATATATCCCTGCTGCAAAATATTTTCTGGGATTGTTTTCAACTTAAAAATCAAGCATTTACTTTGTCTTTTGTTTTTTCTTTGTAGTACTATGTTGTTAAGTTTATCTTCTATACTGCATGCTATATTTTGAAACCAAATATGTATATGTAAATTATGATAGTTACTAGGTGATTGCCTGCTCATTATTTAATGCATTAATAGTGATGTCCCATTAACAGAACGTGCAATGACTGCTCCATTCACCTTCTATAGCCAGGGCTGCCACCAGGAATTTCAGGGCCCCCTTCAGACTCCGCCCAGGCTCCACCCAGCTCTGCCTCCACCCCTAGAACCTTCCACAGTCCCACCTCCCTCTCTTGGAAAAACGCCACTTCTGCACCACGTCCTCACCAATCACACATTAACAGTTCCCATCAATCATCAGATCACATACATAGCCAGCAGCTTTCACTTTGGCCAAAAGATTTTTTAAGCCGCCACCACGACAAGGAGACTCTTCTGGCCAAGCCCTACTCTGCTCTAACCTGTTAAACATTTCTTAAAATATCCAGTACTCTTTTTAGGTATATTTGTATTTATTTTTCTTTAAGAGAATATATCACATACATTTTTTAAAATGATCAATAATATCACATACAAGAGACAAATATCGTCACACCATGGCCGGACCACATATTACCACCACATAGTGACCGAATAATACCACATACAAGGAACAAATGCCACCACACCATGACCAGACCATATATTACCACCACATAGTGACCGAATAATACCACATTCAAGGAATAAATACCGCCACAATATGACTAGACCACATATTACCACCACATACTGACTGAATAATACTACATACAAAGGAACAAATACTGACACACTATGACCAGACCACATATTACCATCACATAGTGACCAAATTCTACAATACTGATCATTAATAAATAAAACACAATACTAATATTACCATAAGTGCCATTATACACAGGAGCTCTGTATATAGTGTTAGTGTACAGGTGATACAGTGATTATCAGTGACATTATAAGTAGGAGCTCTGTGTTTAGTGTCAGTGTACAGGTAATACAATGATCACCAGTGACATAGACAGGAGCTCTATATAGTGTCAGTGTATAGCAAATACAGGGATCATCAGTGACATACACAGGAGCTTTGAATATAGTGTACAGGTAATCCAATGATCACCAGTGACATTATACACAGGAGCTCTGTATATGGGGTACAGGTAATACAGGGATCACCGTTGACATTATAAACAGGAGCTCTGTATATAGTGTACAGGTAATACAGTGATCATCAGTGATATTATACACAGAAGCTTTGTACATAGTATACAGTGTATAGTGTCAGTGTACAGATAACACACTGACTCACTAGTGACGTCTCTAGTTGAAGTCCTTCATCTTTGCTTTTCTCCTTCATCCAGTGCAGAACGCCATCACTTCTTCCAGCCAGAACTCTTCTCTGCATAAAATAACACAGTTATCTAGAGCACATTTCCCAACTCCTACACTACACAGCTGAATACAGACATGAACCCACCATTAATATATAATTAATTATTATGCAACCCACCATTCCAAATGTATATTGTAATCCACCACTGCGCCCCCACTAACTATAAATAGCCACTTTCCCACCTAATAAATATATACATTAATTAGAACCTGTACTCTTTCCCCCAATTCATTACCAATCACACTCCGCCAACCTCAACGCCCACCTCTGTCCCAATTCATTTTGTCATGTCCTCTTTGTCTCCCACCCCCACTCCATCATCATTTACTCACCCACCCCAATTCATCATCATTTTTTGTCCCCACCCTCAATTCATTATATGCTCTCCCCACCCCCCCCCAGTCCCAGTAATTTGCTCTCTCCAACCCCCATTCTTCATTTGCTCTCCCCCCTCAACTCCTAGTTCATCATGTGCTCTCCCCACTCCCCGTTCATCATGTGGTCTCCCTACTCCCAGTTCATTATATGCTCTTTCCACCCCCACTACCCCTTAATTAATCCTATTTAAAAAAAAAAGGTTTTCATACTTGCTTCTCATACGATCCCTGCAGCCACAGCTCCACTTCCAGACTGGCAACTTGGTGTTCGATACCGGAGAGTATGCGATGATGCCATCGGCTACGCGCCAGCTCGAGCGCTTCACAGAGGAGGCAGAGGGACTCCCTTGTAGCTGCACCACCATTTGGCCGTGAGAGCTCTAAGGCAGAAGCTCCCTGCGTTGTCATGAACAGCGCCGGCACGCCAGCATGTGATACCCCAGGTCCCGCTGAGCAAAAGCACAAGAGGGGGGCCCCGGACTGGGCCCCTGCTCTTTACTGCTGTTCACCGGGCCTCATACAGCAGTAAGGGCAGTAATGCTCAGATGGCGGCACTGTCTATAGCAGTGGCACTTGCACTAGCACTATATTTAAGCAGGGGACTTTGGACTATAAATTCTTGGGATTGGTGGGGGTATCTCAGCTGTTGGACCTCACCCAATTCAGTATCTAACTAGAGAATATTTCCCCCAGAGAAGTCCTTGGTACTGTATGAAAGTTTCAATTCTGAAGGTTGGTTGGAGCAGTCAGACTTAAACTGTTCATGGTATCTGTCACGAGATCTTCTTGAGGAAAATGTTTCTTCACAATCCAAGGGAATTAGTGGAGCCTGTGGGACTAAATGACCCAACATGTCCATGAAGGATCTAGATGACTTAGTGAGGTCTGATACCGCTGATGCTACTGAGTGCACCTATTCCATTTTGGGGAAATGGATGCCTCTCACGGTGTACTGGGCAGTGACTGTAGCCACTTTGAGCACGCTTGTGCACTCAAACTGTATTTTCGGTCCGAGTGATATCCGTCAAAAAATTGGATTGCACACAGACCAATGTTATTTAATGTGGCCGTGCAGATGAACATCTTTTTTTTTCACTGACTGAATCTATATGTGAATTAAAATCACAGCATGCACGATTTTCAACCGGAAATCGGATGAGTCACCAACTCAAGTCTATGGGTGCAAGTAAAAAATCAGATGCCACAGTATAGCATCCAATTTTTACGGATACATTGTAATTATATAACATAGGAAACTGTAAATGGTTTTGTAAATGATTAAAAGCTGCTGCTGTAAAAAACGGATTGTATACAGATGAGAAGTGAGAAAACAAATCACCTCACCTTTCTAGATGAAACTGTAAGGAGGTGGACGAGTATAGTTGATGCCTAACTGAGTGACTGCAAATGAACACCGCCATCTGCTGGTCAAAGGCGAAATTAAAAGTAAACAGAGAATTATAGTAGTAGGCACCCCAAGAGTGAAAGTGCATGTTCCTGGGAAAGAGATTAAAGGCGACACCAGGTCAGGTGACACCTGTGTCACAGTTACTAATTATAAAAGGCCTGACCAGGCCAAGAAAGGGAGAGTTGGCGCCAGGCGGGTAGTGTACCCACAAAGTGGGCTTACAGCCACCATTTCCACAGAAGGGTCAAAGGGTGGTCAGATCCCGGAGAAGGCCTGAGCTGAGAGTAAAGACCGTAAACCGTGCCAGTAGAAGACTGTGACCAGATCCGAGCAAGGCCCTGGAGATGATCCGGCTGTAGCAGAGGACCGTTCCTGTGGGCTGTTCCTTCTAGCGTATCTTTACGATACAGGGTATGGGCTGGGGCCGTGCGTCCAGGAACAAAAATGGCCAGTGACTCAAACATCTAGGACTTGCGACCTAGCAGGACCGGGAAAGGCCTAGTACTGAGAGTAACGCCCGTTAAGCAGAGACATAAAGGCTAAGCATTACTCATCAACCGTCATTTAACTGCTAGATAATAAGGACAGTGTAGAGAAATAGGACGTTGAACAAGTATTGTCATAATATACTGTGTTGACCTTGCTACTGATACCCCAATATAGTGCTTACGTGTGTATGTGACTCGCCCCCTGGGCCTGTGCTGGGAACCCGGAACCGGGCCTGTTGTAGGACGCTGGGGGTTGTAGTCTCCGTGTGGCGGTGACCCGGTCCGTGCCCAGGGTGGTCAAACCAGTGGCAGTCTATTTGTATTGTAATTGTCCGACTACGCCACCCGTGGATTGCGGTCAGTGGGGACCGCCGCTGCGCTGCCGACCGCTGAGGCTGATGTTGTATGCGCAGCCAAGAATGGGATAACTCCCCACGGGAGGAGTATTGCCTCAGGGCAGCTGGTGTGAGAGATGATGGGAGTGATGGTGTGAGGGTCCCAGTACTAATGGTGCTGGTGCGGCGAGGAACCACAGAGACGTACAGTTGCCGTTTTCAATGCTTTACTCACAGTTCTTTACTCGTCCTAGTCACCTCGGTACCGGCGGTGACTGCCCAAGCCGTGCTGCGTCCACCAGGCAAGGGACTCGACCAACTCCCAGGCAATTCCAGAGCGTGGCACAGAACTCCCTTCTCTTTCCTTTTTCTGGCTGTCCCCACCAGTGACCCACCTTTGTCCAGCTCCCTCGGGCCTTCTGTTGGCGAAACCTTTCTCCGGTTTCCCTGACCCTATACGGTATGCCTTTCTGGTGGATGTAGTGAGGGGTCGCACCAAGATGTGGTCACAACCTCCGGTTTTGGCTGAGGATTAGTTGCCTCCACCAATTTGGGTTCCGGTACCCTGCTCTGCCAACCCTTCACCCTGTATCTCCTCTGGGCATATGGGGTTCCTTCTGTCCTCGTGTCTCTGGGCCTTTCTCTGTGTTCCTTGCTTCCTTTCTCCTCTGTTCCAGTTCCTTTCTTACTTTCCTTTCCGTTCCTTCTCCTCTCTCTTTCTGCTGTTCCTGGCCTCCACTCCAGGCCTGCCTCTGGAGCTGGACCCAGACTGAGCCACAGCTCCCTGCCAGCCCTCTCTGGCTGAACTCCTCTCTGAACTGACTCCCCGGACTGAACACTGTTCTAAGATGGTGCCCACCTTTTATACCTCCCTCTATGTGTGAGCCCAGGTGACTAGCAACCAATGGGCTCCTACCTATGCCCAGAGACCCACCCCTATCTGCTCCTACACCACTGGGTGGTATATGTGTGTATATATTATATATATAAATTTCTCTTTCTGTGTTAGTCAAATAGTGTTGGTTAAGTTCCACCGTCTCCTCATTGTCTACACTGTTGTATCCAAGTAACCTGTTTACAAAACTCTGAACAATTTTTTTTTTATACAGTCAAGTGAACCTATCCTGAAAGTGAGTGGCTCTCAGCAGGACATACAGTTATATGAAAAAGTTTGGGCACCCCTATTAATCTTAAGCTTATTGTTTTATAAAAATTGGTGTTTTTGCAACAGCTATTTCAGTTTGATATATGTAATAACTGTTGGACACAGTAATGTTTGTGCTTTGAAATGAGGTTTATTGTACTAACAGAAACTGTGCAATCTGCATTCAAACAAAATTAGACAGGTGCATAAGTATGGGCACCTCACCGGAAAAGTGACATTAATATTTAGTAGATCCTCCTTTTGCAAAAATAACAGCCTCTAGTCGCTTCCTGTAGCTTTTAATGAGTTCCTGGATCCTGGATGAAGGTATTTTTGACCATTCCTCTTTACAAAACAATTCCAGTTCAGTTAAGTTTGATGGTCGCCGAGCATGGACAGCCCTCTTCAAATGATATTCAGGTCTGGGGACTGGGATGGCCATTCCAGAACATTGTAATTGTTCCTCTGCATGAATGCCTGAGTAGATTTGGAGCGGTGTTTTGGATCATTGTCTTGCTGAAAGATCCATCCTCTGTGTAACTTCAACTTTATCACTGATTCTTGAAAATTATTGTCAAGAATCTGCTGATACTGAGTGGAATCCATGTGTCCCTCAACTTTAACAAGATTCCCGGTGCCGGCATTGGCCACACAGCCCCAAAGCATGATGGAACCTCCACCAAATTTTACTGTGGGTAGCAAGT